>NC_133517.1:2330000-3077500 GCF_049354715.1 Callithrix jacchus
TTTCTTTTCACTGCTGGCATTTTAATGAGAGCCAGGCCTCCCTTAGAAATGTATAGCTCACCTTCTCCACAAGGTAAATGTCTCTTGCTGGCCAGTGAATTGATCTATGATAAAGATAAGAATACCCCTGAAAGCGAGGTTGCTTCAGTAGCCAGTATGCGTTTTAGCAATTTTTTTTTTGGATGGTGATTTCATGAATGGTGTTTTGACTTTTCTTTCTCTGAGGCCCACAGCTCACTGTGGTGGGTTTGTTGGATTTACTATAAAGGTTCTCTTTGCACCCTGTGGGTTGGGTTAAGAATCAGGGTTTATGCATTTACTTGTACTGTGGCATTGTTTATACAGCTTTGGTTTAGTTTTGATCTTTTTTTTTTTTTTTTTTTTTTGCCTTTGAGGCTCTTCCACAGTGTCAGCTGCTGACTGATAGTAGGAAAACGGCCTCGTGGTGTGAATGAAAGGGACCTAGCGGTTGGTAAACAGAGATAAGGAATAAATAGAGCACAGGCAAAAGGAGATAGTTCTGTGGGGGCCCAGATTGCTGCCAGTCTGTTCAAGGGAGATGCAGAGCCTGTCCTTTTCCCAGATTAAATTAGTGTGCGAAATCTCCAGTGACCTCCTCCCCTTCTCCCCACACTCTTTAGCCAAGCTGAACAGCCTCTGCTGTAAAGTATTCATTTTATCCAGGGACAAGCTGGACAATGGAACTCTCCCTGATACTTATGGACAGCTGTCGTCATTCATAGTGCTCTCAGCATTTCATTTTTCATAGGAGTTAAAAGGGTTTTTACCTTGTAACTGAAAGAGGGCATAAATGCAACTTTGCCAGGTCTGAGGCTGCTTGAGTAGGGGGTAGGACTCGGCGGGGGTGGGGGGGTGAGGGGGGTGAGGAACAAGGAAGGAGAAACTGCTCAAGACAGCAGTTATTTTCTGTTGTGCTAATATGATAAAAGTAAGACAGAAATTAAATTTCCAAATCTGGTCTCCTTGCTAAGAGAAAATAGCTTTGATCTGAAAGTTTCCTAAAATTAAGGTCACCGGTGCAAACCAGACAATTCGTCTCCACCTGCTTTACCCTTGTTTGGACTAAATATGCATGCATTTTATTACCTGCGAAGAACCACCAGAAAATATGAAGCCTGTAAGATACCTCTGTATTCCCATATATTTTTTTATTTTTTTAGTGATTTACTGCAAATATATTCAGCATTTGACTGATTAAATAGACCTTCGGCAACCTTGAGGGTCACTGTGTGGAGTATGTACATAGAAAATGCATCAGCCCATTGTACCCTGGCAGCTAATGAGATTGGTCGTTAAGTAAATGACACAAAGCCTACAAAAAAAGCTTAGCAGCTCACTAGAGTATCACAGAGTGTCCCTGCACACCACACAACGACACAAACACTGGACTAACGTAGCCCACCCCTGCTCTATTCTACATCACTGCTTCCCTGATGTCAGCGTGAGAGGCAGAACAAAGGCTAGGAGGCACCGGTAAGTCAGTCTGGCAATTAAGCCCTAGGGAGTAAGTACAACAGATCTCAGCCTAACCGTGGGGCTGAAAGTCCGTTTCTCGACAAGTAGGTCAGGATGAAGGGATTTTGCTCTCACTCTGGAAATGCCGCTTCAGTGATCAGTGTCCTTATTTTGTTGTTATCGTTGTTTGGTTTTGCCGTTTCACGAAAGTTTGTACATTTAAAAAGTAAAGTGAACGCAGAGCACAGGTGAACTTGAATTTGAGAGGTAGGCTATTTGTTGGAGGAATGGTACTTTCGCCAATAACCACCATTCAGATTACTGGTTCAGGTTTGAAAACTTTCAAATGTATGAAGCAACTTTAAATTTAGTCTTACTGCTTCTGAAAGATAATGGAAACCTGGGGCATGAACTGTGTGCAGTGAAGTTCATTCGTGACAACGTAAAACTGCCCCAGCCCCTAATATATATTTAATATCATGGATGGAATAACTATTTCCTTGATCAGTGTCTTAAAAACCAACCAATCAAACACAACAAAACAGAAAAACAAAAGCTCCTCTTTCCTGGTATGTTTAATTTCTCTTGAATCTGGAAATAGAATCATTACTGTGAATCTGTAATATTGAATAGGATTAAGTTATTTGCTTGCTGTACTTGGGGAAAAAATCAAAGCTTCTGACACTGGAGCAGCATTGGCTTGCTGTGTCCCTTGGAAAAATGCGTTTGCAGGATTGAAGTGTAACATTGCAGGATCCTTTCAGAGAAATATGGCAACAGGAAGTTGCCAGAAAGTCTTATTTGCCTTGCTGAAATGTCTGTCTGCCTTAGATTTGTGTATTCAGAGGATGTTTAATTCAAGAGAGGATGATATTGTTACAAGACATTCAGGTAAATTAAATATTTTATTCTAAGAACTGTCCGCTAAGTGGGTTGTCAGTGGTTTAATAAACTCTGACGGTCTCATCAAAAACATTTAAAAAGTATTGTTAACAGAAGTGTGGTGTTTTAAAATAGATGTGTTCATAATATCAGTATCAGTATTCAGTTTTAAAGCCCTGTCATTTAATTTGAGAATGGCGTGTCATAATCATCTGTTCATGAATTGAAACTGTATAGAAATCAGCTTGCTAACTTTCATTACTTACACTGAAAAATATTTACTTATATAGGGATATAGCAACATTGTGATACTGAATACATAGCTTATTAATAGCATTCATGAAAGATTCATAATATTCATATTATGGTCTGGGTGACCAGAGGTTACATACTTCTTTACCATTTTTTTCATGAAGTACTTCTCCTCTATTAAATGTGCTCCTAATGTACATTTTGTTTATATAATTTGTTTAGAACTATATGTGTGTCTGTAGAGAATGTAATATATATTACCAATTCTAAGTATTGTTTTAACAATAGCCAGAAATTAGAGGCAATAAATTTTCTGAAGAATGTGATATAATAGTGTCTTTTTAATTTCAAGTAAAATATATATGGGGAAGATAGATTTTGATTTTACTAAACTGGGATTTTTCTGACATGTCATCGCGTCATTATGCCTTTCATGTGATAGAAATTGTGGCAAAAGCAACCCATCTAAAAATGGCTACAGTTGCTACCCACCAGTTTTAGTTTAAAGCAGAGTTGTGTAACTGCCTCACTGTTCCAGGCGTTATAAATGCAGTAGGCTGACCTTCTGTGATGAATGTTTCATTCTGAATCTCATGTATTACAATGTGTTTTCCTATGTTGTTAACGTCCCTACTGTTAATACAAGGATTGAATGTTTCAGAAAACACCTAACTGTTTATTCTGGCTAGAAATAGTTTACCTCCATCCTTACCGCACAGCAAAGGGCATACAAACTTGACTGAAGTTCGTTTAGTTGTATCGCTGTGTATGAAAAGGAGTGGAGTTACTGTTGCAGAAATGTAATTGTCACTGTTCAAAACAGAATAGGTCTGTGTTGTGATTGGGATAAGAAGGGCCCAGATCATTACCTTTGGTTCATGCAAATTTCTTTCCACCTATGTTGATCTTGCATCTGAAATATTTGTCTTTTATTTTGAAGAAAATATGCATGGCCTTATCCACTTTACAGCTTCCTTCTTTAAAGAAATTTGAGAAACTTAATTTATGTTGTCAGAAAGAAACTTGGTATTACTGAACTTTTATTCTGATTCACTCATTTAACAAATAAATATTAAAACTACTTGGTTCAAAGGACTGTAGCAGATGCTACTGGTAATACCTCTTTTCCACTCTGTAGTTCCTCTTACACCTCATCTGATGCTTCCTAGAGAATAAGGCAGTCATCTTAAGTGCACATGAGTAACAGAGTGATGAGAGAAGCTACAATTCTCCCTTCTTGAGTTCCCATGTCTGAAATCCGGTTCTTCCACTGACTCAGTCTGTGCTCCTGGATAAGTTCTCTAACTTTTCTGGGCCTCGGTTTCCTGGTCTGTTAGATGGGGGCAAGGGTGATGGGAGATAAATACACCTTATAACTTCTGTGAAAATTTCATAAGATCATATACCTAACACGCCTGGCATACTGTGTTTGGTGTTTTTAACTTTCACTTGCAGTTTGAGACAGCGAGTGGACGTGCCAATGCCATGTCACACACCGCCTGTGCATTCACTTGTACCAGTACAGAACTCTTTCTCGTATTTTCACTTCCAGAGCCCCCAATTTTGTGAGAGACCCTGAAGCATTGTGACAATTTGGTTTTATGTGTCTGCGTGCTCATATCAAGACTAAGGTAACATGTTAAAATTTCTAAACATATATTAAGTGTATGTGATTAAATTGACTTACTATGCAGAGTTATATTAGTTGCTATCAAAAGTATACCTAAAATTTTATTACACTTCAACCCAAACTTTCTGTAAGCAGAAATATTTCATTTCATTTAATTGAAAATGGAAACATCTGGAAGTTAAGTATTTATGGTCTTTACGAAAATATGGGGTTTTTTCTTTCTGTTTTTTTTTCCCTAATATTTTCCCTTTGGGATTTATTTCTTAAGTTTTTTGGCTTAGATTGTTTCTTTTAGTTCATGCATTGAATTTAGTATAAGTTTTCCCTCCTTAAGAAGATTATAATTGGAAAATATTTTATTTATTTTTGTCACCTATGTAAAGAATCTTGAACCCAGTTAATTGATGAATATTTTATCTTAAAAGACAAAATTCCATTTCAGTGAACTCAAGAGAGATCCGAATTTTTTTACAAATGTTTGAATACAGTGTTGTCAAATGTTACATCAAATTTACGAATTTTTAGACAAAAAAGTATGACCCTTTTGGTTTAACTTTTTGGATTTTGATTGCAGGAATATTTGCCCTGATAGGGTTTGGTCTATACATTTAAGTTGTAACTTTGAAAGAATTTCGTTGCTGAGAATTTCTGATCTCATATATCTTGTGTCATTAGGTAAATTGAATTGACCTGCAAAAATGTCAGTGCCTTTAAAGTTCTCTTAGTAATTTACTTACACTATTTAGTGGCATTAACTACAGCAGTGTAAGAGCATTTTGGATCAGACTATTTTAATTTCTTTGATTTATACAGTGCAACTAACTTTGAAGTTGCTAGAGATATCTGCACTAAATATCGGTTCTCCAAATATTCTTAAATATTATATTTGTTGGCATGCTGGATGAAATGTGTATTAGAGTTACTCTTTGTAATTCTATAAAAATATGTGCATTACTACTTTATTAAAAAAATAAGGATGAAAATTTTTGTGGTACATTTTCTCTAGTCTTTCCAAGATTTAGAAGTAAACATAGCTAGCTTAAGTTAATTTCCTAAATTTTGAGGTTCCCTCATGAAAGGAAACATGGCAGAAGGCCAGTGTGTAAACCGCACCACATCCTTTTTTTCAGATGTGTCATATATATCCAATTTCAATATGAGTGAATTCATGCTTTACATGAGATAAAACTTAGTTACCCTTACTTATAATGACAGGCAGAAGCCAACTGAAAGGAAATGGTTAATTATTTAAATAGAATAAACAGTATTTTCATTCCTGAAATGTAGATTAAAAAGAACATGAAAACAAAAAAAAAATGTTATTGAAAACCCAATTTGTAAAAGAATACCATCGGATAGAAAGACGTGTCCACTGTTTGCTCTTTTGTTTCTAGAGTACATTGGTATGAATTAGAATAAAGGTATTTACCTCTTTTAAATTTTCTTTCAAATATCAAACAATGGTGGAGAAGTAGCCTTAGCATTTCTATTCTGAGGGTGAAAATGAGGTGAGCTTGAAATATGCTCATGAAGAAAATGAAATCAGGAAAAGGTTGAGTCTGACAATATGACTACTCTGGAAAGGGGCAAAAATCCGAGGATATGAAATATAAATCTATTATTTATGGAGTCCGGATCTTTTTCTGTGTGAAAGACACCAGTGTCTACCAAAAGGGTTAAAGAAAATGCATTCTGTTGCATCTGCTGACTAAATCCCTTACTTTAGTAGAAATTCAAATTTTGTAAAGATTATTCGTTTTATTGATGCATATAATTATAATCACAAGCCATCTGCTGGTTTGGCAGGCATGGTTAAAATTCTCTAACTCTCATAACCTTTCAAGTACAGTGCCCTTGGGACTCTATTTCACTTTTATATTTTGGAAAACATGTAGGGACAAATAAGGGCGGTCATCTGCAGAATGTCAGACCTGGGGAAATGAGAGAACGGGGGTAGAAGTGGATGCTGCGGTTATTTCAACGGTAGAGGAAGTTATTTTCTGTTTTCTTTTTTTGCTTCTGACTTCATGAAGGATTATCCTAGTTTCTATGACGTATTGGGGAATTTTTTTTTCTAGGGATTATAGCTCTGTCATTTCATTCCTGAAAGGCAGGTTCCAGCTCTAAACGAAATGAGCAAACAAGAGAACGCTTCCAGATATGGCTTCCATTGGTTTTCACAGGTACAGGAGGTATATTTCACCTAGACTTTCGGAACTAATAGAATATCCCATCGCTATTTATTTTTCTGAAATATGCACATTCAGTCGAAGACCCTTCCAGCCTTAGATTTCAAATTGTAGAACAGCTTGCAAGGTTTGATACAGACCTTTTGGGTTAAAGGTCACATTTCCAAGCATTCTGATTTTGGGATGCAATCACATACTGACTGGGTTTCTCACGGCAGGTCTCATCAGCCTCATTATGGCCTTCTTTGCTACTGTGAACATTTGAAATTTGGTGTAGTTCCATAGCCGATGCCCTACTTCCTTGGGAATGTTTCTTCCATAATCAAGTCTTATCAACAGCAGGATGCAAGGGTCAGGTTCTGCATGTTAGGGTCAGTACACAGGCCATTATCACAGGGACTGCAAGTAAGCTGAGAGGAATTGAGGAAGCTGTAGGGCCCAGGGCTACTTGACTTTATCAAATAATGGAAACATGCACGTACACAGCTCTCTCCCTCTCTCTCTCTGTCTCTTTCATGCCCACTCTCCATCACCCTGCAGAAAATCATTGACTGAAGAAATATGTCTTAGGGTTTGGCACATGAGAAAAAGAACTTGTGGTGCCAACATTGTACACGTAATTTGTTCATAACATTGATCATATATGTGACGATAATGATAATAATGATCCTTAATGTTTGTGAAGTGCTTCCACCGTGCCAGGCATGGTGTCAAGTTCTTTACGTACATTATATAATTTAGCACTCATAATAATTCCATTTGTATCCCATTTTTACAAAGGAAGCAACTGACTAGAGATGTGAAGATGCACTTGCACCCAGATTGAACCAGCGTTGAACTTAGATTGAGCCCAAATCTGACTGTCCCCCAAACCCTTTCCCTTCATCTCCCCTTAGGACATGGTGTCTCTGGGAACAGAGCGGAGAGGAAAACCAGTGTCACAATATAGCGTCAAATGCCACTGAGTCCCAAGTACATCTGTGTTTCAGTCATAGTTAAGTATCGTTAAGTACTTCAATGGTCCTGATGAAGCGACTTGACAAGTTGCTTTACTTTCCTTATTAATAACATCTGTCACATTAAGGGTCATGCTGGGGGACCCCTGGAGCCCTTTTCATCCTCCAAATTTTGTAACTCCATGAACTTTTAAAAATGAAAACATCCTATGAATTTGAAAAATAGTTCAAAGCCTGCAGAGGCACTCATTATACCCCTGGAAGACACGTGTATTTAGCACACAATTAACCTTGCTGTGAGAAGTAGCCTGTTCTGAGAATCACAGGAGCTTCAGCTCTGATGCTACGCATTGGATGGAAAGTTAAACATTTGGCTAAATAGCCAGAAATCTTAGCTCCATGAGTATAAACATAGATACACAGAAACATCTGGTGATTGAATTCTTCCTCTGAGTATCTTAGCGTCAAGCAGAAAACATTTTTGTCCAATAAAAATAATAATAAAAGTACTGACATAGAGCCAACCACTCTTCTAAGTACTTCTTTTTTTTAGGTGGAGTCTCACTTTTGTTGCCCAGGCTGGAGTGCAATGGCGTGATCTCAGCTCACCGCACCTCTGCCTCCGGGGTTCAAGCGATTTTCCTGCCTCAGCCTCCTGAGTAGCTGGGATTACAGGTGCCGGCCACCACCCCCAGCTGATATTTGTACTTTTAGTAGAGGTTTCTCCAAAACCATGGGGTTTCACTATGTTGGCCATGCTGGTCCTGAACTCCTGACCTCGAGTGATCCACCCACCTCAGCCTCCCAAGGTGCTGGGATTACAGGCATGAGCCACCAAGCCTGGATACCTAAGTACTTTATAGCTGTTAATTATTTTAATTCTCACAGTGTCACCAAAGCAACAGTCTATAAGGTAAGGTCGGCTAACATTCCCTGCTTATCGATGAGAAAACTGCACCACGGAGAGCCATGCGATCTGCCCATGATGCCATGGCTGCTTGGTCAGAGCCTGGATTCAACCTCAGGCCCCACAGCCCCCAGAAGAGGTGTGCAGCCACACCTCCAACAGTCTGCCTCTGTGCTTTTCCTCTAGGGGCTTGTCACTAAGACTGCACTTGAAAGAGGCTCAATTGCTTTTAAAAATATTTGAAAAGACAGATTGCAGGTTGCTAATACATTTAGACACACTTTAATATTTATTTTGTATTTTAGATCTTAATTAGACAGTTACTGTTATAATGCTTGTACAGTTTTCTTAAATTATTATAGATTAATCTGCAAGCATTTCTAGTCTTTTGAAAATGCCACGTGAAAGTACTTTAAGAAGTAAAAAGAGTTAAGTTATTGAGGGTTGACAGAAATCTCTTAGAAGAGAAACTGTATTTAAAATTATTTGATTTTCCTCAGTACCTAGCAGAGAAACTTTAACATATTGAGAAATGTATACATGTTTGTTTATATAAAAGAAAGCATGTAGAAATGAAGAATTTCCCAGTTTTGTTACCCTAATGGAAAAAAAAGAAGCAAGAGTTTCAATTACATTATTATAGCTTCCCTCAGTAGATGCTACATCCACAAGATATTACAATAGTTTATTCCAGCTGGATGTGATGTAAAATGATGCTTGTATTTCACATACTAAAGTTTCCAAGACAGTGAAGTAGAAAACGTAACTATCAGAGCTAGAAAATTGTGAGCAGGTTATTTAGGTTCAGTGCAGTCAGTTGACTAAGAAATATTTACAGACCTGAAAGTGTCAGAAGTATAGACAGTGAATATCAGCCACAACCTCTGCCCCTAAGAACCGCATGAGCCACAGTAGAGGAAAGTGATGTGGGCAAAACTGCCAACCTTGGCTGTGTTGCTCTTCACATGCCAGGGCAGGTTTGTACAGAACCCTGTGCGAAGACAGAGTCTGCTGTGGCCACACGCAGTGTCACTATGCCACCCAGCCTTAACGTACGTGGGGCCAGAGCATCTCACCAGGCACAGCCAATTCTGTTTTTCCTCTGAAAAATAAAGTTCTTGTCTAAAGAATAGAATGACCACCTTTGTTCAGAGTTAGCATCAGGGAAGATTTTAGAGACGAGGCATTTAAGGAGTCTTGAATCCATCCGTTTGACAAACATATTGAGCATCTCTTAGCTTCCAGAAACTGAGTCAAGAAGTGAGTATGCCAAGACAAATACGCAAGGAGCTTGTGCCAGGGCAGGTGACAGGAGCAAGGGACCATCACAGTAGAGTAGGAGCCGTGCTATGCAAGGGGCAAGCCAAGGACAGACACTCGAGAACTGGTAGAGACTCGTAAGTGACAGGCATCAGGCATGGATTACCAGGCGAATGGTTAGCCAAGACGGAGAGTCGGAAGAAGAGGTTGTTTAGAGGAAAACACACCGAGTCCTTTCTTATACACGTTGAATGAGAGATAATCGGGTGGTGATGATGAGCTGACAGTGGATCTGAAATTCAGGAGGGAGACCTGGGATGAAGAGATCCATGTGGTTTCCAAGGAGAATATATAGAGTAAGACATAAACCAGAGACATAAATGGCTTCTCCAGGAAAGACTGAGCAATCATGTGAGTTGCTCTGAAAATAGACTGATCTGTACCATTAGATGTGCTAGATAGCAGCCCATGAGTTGTGTAGGGAAGGCACAGAATGAAAAGAAGTCTGTGGGAATATTAGGAAGTTTGAGCCAGCCACAGTGGCTCACGCCCGTAATCCCAGCACTCTGGAGGCCGAGGCGGGTGGATGACCTGAGGTCGGGAGTTCACGTTCTGCCTGGCCAATATGGTGAAACCCCGTCTCTACTAAAAAATAGAAAAAACATTAGCCAGGTGTGGTGGTGAGGACCTGGAGAATCCCAGCTGCTTGGGAGGCTGAGGCGGGAGAATCACTTGAACCCACTAGGTGGAGGTTGCAGTGAGCCAAGATCTCACCACTGCACTCCAGCCTGGGCAACAGAGGGAGACTCCATCTCAGAATCAAAAAAAAAGAGAAGAAGTTTGACCCTGAAAAACAGAGATAGTAATATGTAAAGGAGAAACGTGTTTCTATGCTGAGGAGAAAGAACCAGGAGAGATAAGAAAACCGAAAGAAGTAGATGAGTATGAAGCAAATCCAAATGAGCCCAGTAGAGAACCTATCCTTAGCAAAGAGAAATCCCTTTCTTCCTCTAAATCCAGAAGAAAGGAGGGATGCAGGCAGATTACGATATCTTTATAAGCCTATGGATGAGATGTTAAGATCTTTCAGAGTTCATAGTTCCAAAATTTTCTGTAAAATAAGGTAGGAAAATTCTATAGACTCACTGTGAAATGGTTTTAAACTGCAAGTTCCTTTAACATTTTAGTTTTTATTAATTATATTTGCATAGTATAATTAAAAAGAAAACATTCTGTCTAACTCTTAAATTTTATATTATTACACATCAATTATATGTAATTGATATTGGCATAGAAACTCAGAAAACTACAATTCTAATGAGAACCAGAAAAGGTAGGGATTTTCCTCTTGGGTTTGAAACAGTCTTAAAAGATGCATGTGATTAGGAAGGCGAAAGGGAAAGTGGAGGCTGGGTGTGGTGGCTCACGCCTGCAATTCTAGCACTTTGGGAGGCTGAGGTGGGTGGATCACTTGAGCCCAGGAGTTCGAGACTAGCCTGGACAACATGACAAAACTCTGTCTCTACAAAAAATACAAAAATCAGTGAGGTGTGGTGGCATGTGCTTGTGGTCCCAGCTACTCAGGAGGCTGAAGTGGGAGGATTGCTTGAGCCAGGGAGGTCAAGGTTGCAGTGAGCCATGATCGTACCACTGCACTCAGCCCGGGTGACAGAGTGAGACCCTGTCTCAAAAACGGGGGTGGGGTGGGCAAATGGAGACTGTTCTCCCATCTGGGGTCCTATGGAGAAAGAGTAGGAGGCATGAGAGAGGGAACAGGTTGGCTTCTTTAATACAGAACATATGTTGGGGAGTTGAAAGTGTTTAGATCATAGCAGGCAGCGGATACAGGTCTGTTTTTAATTTCTGGTTTTTTTTTTTTTCTCATTTATAAAGGGGATAAAACTTCAACTTGCTCATATTATCTGCGCCTTTACTACCTCCGTCCCATCTAGGTTCATCTTGCCATACCCAGTTGACTGCCGTGGTCCAAAACCTGATTTCCGTCTGTCATGCTGGTGCTCAAAGCGGTCCAAGGGCTGCCTATCATTCTTAAAATAGAATGCAGGCCCCTCACTGTGGTCTGTATGGCTCCACCTGCTTTCTTAACAGCTTTCTTGAGATATAATTCACACACCCTACAACTCACCCATTTCAAGTGCACATACAGTTCAACGGATTTGAGTCTATTCAGAGTTTTGCATTCATCACCATGGTCAATTTCAGAACATTTGTATTTTCCAAAAAGAAACTCTGCACCCCTTATCCATCACCTTCCAAAGGGAAGATACATCAGCTTCCTCCCAGCCCTGGGCAACAACTCATCTATTTTATGTCTCTATAGATTTGCCTATTCTGGGCGTCTTACATAAATAGAGTCACATAATATGGGGTCTTTGTTTCGCCTGGCTCCTTTCACCTAGCATGTCTTCAGGCTTATCCATGTTTTGGCATATGTAAGTACTTCATTCCTTTTATTGGTGTAGATATAGGGATACAAGCACAGTTTTGTTACATATATAGGGTATACTGCACAGTGGTGAAGTGTGAGCTTTTAGTGTTGCCATCATCCAAATGGTGTGCGTTATACCTATTAAGTAATTTTTCATCCCTCACCCTCCTCTCACCTCTCATCCTTCCGAGTCTCCCATGTTTATTATTCATTCCACGTCCTATGTCCATGTGCATACGCTGTACCCATTTATTAGTGAGAACATGTGGTAGTTGACTTTCTGTTTCCAAGTTATTTCCCATAAGATAATGGCATCTAGTTCCATTCATGTTGCTACAAACGACATGGTTTCATTGTTTTCTATGGTTGAGCAGTATTCCCTGGTGGATATGTATATGTGCACACGTGTATGGATGTATACCACATTTTCTCCATCCAGGCATCCATAGATGGGCAATTAGGTTGATTTCATGTCCTCGCTATTGCGACTAATGCTACAACAAGCTTACCTGTGCAGGTATCTTTTTGGTGTAATAATTTGTTTTCCTTTGGGTAGATACCAGTGGTATCTACCAATATCTGGTGGTATTGCTAGATCAAATAGTAGTTCTGTTATTAGTTCTTTGAGAAATGTCTTTACTATTCTCCATAGAAGTTGCACTAATCTAGTACTTCATTTCTTTTTATTGCTGAATAATATTCCACTGATTGGATATACCACCTCTTGTTTTCCTTTAATTGGTTGATAGACATGTGGGCGGTTTCCACTTTTTGGCTACTATGAATAATGCCGTTATGAATATTTGTGTACAATTTCTCAAGCGGACACATGTTTTCATCCTTCTTGGGTATGTACCTAGAGGTGAAATTGTTGCATTATATAGTGACTCTATGTCTAACCCATTTGAGACATTGCCAGCTATTTTTCAGTGTTGCTGAATCATTTTACATTTCTTCTAGCAACACGTGAAGGTTGAATTTCTTCACATCCTCACCAACACTTGCCATTGTCAGTCTCTCTTTTTTTTTTTTTTTTTTTTTTTTTTTGAGACGGAGTTTCGCTCTTGTTACCCAGGCTGGAGTGCAATGGCACGATCTCGGCTCACCGCAACCTCCGCCTCCTGGGTTCAGGCAATTCTCCTGCCTCAGCCTCCTGAGTAGCTGGGATTACAGGCACGCGCCACCATGCCCAGCTAATTTTTTGTATTTTTAGTAGGGACGGGGTTTCACCATGTTGACCAGGATGGTCTCGATCTCTTGACCTCATGATCCACCTGCCTCGGCTTCCCAAAGCGCTGGGATTACAGGTTTGAGCCACTGCGCCCAGCCTGTCAGTCTTTTTTATTTTAGCCATCTCAATGGGTTCACAGTGATACTATCTCATAGTGATTTGAATTTGCATTTCTCTAATGAACGTCTTTTCATGTGCTTATCAGTCATTTGTGTATCTTTTTCGTAGAAATGCGTATTCAAGTCCTTCGCCCATTTCTGATTGGGTTGTCTTTTTATTATTGACTTGTAATTGTTTTTTATTTATTCTAGATACAAGGGCTCTAACTGTTTCCACTATGGCACATGGTTCTTGTGTTCTTTCTTTAATTAGCAAAGGCCATTCCTGCCTCAATCCTGTAGCCTACATTATTCCCACAGTATTTCCTACTGCTATCAACTGCACTGCATATTTATTGTTTCCTTGTTTTTTGTTTGGCTCCCATACTGAAATATAGTATCTATGTTGTCCATGCCTCATCTTGTGATGATGACAGATTGTTTTGATTGAATCAGTGGGCTTTGGTGCAGGAGTCCAACCCCAGTGCTACACCTCAGGAGCTGTGTGACCCCGGGCAAGCACTGAGGTGCTCTGCATTTCAAACTCCTCACTTTAAAGATGGGAATAACTAATAGCTCCCGATTCATATATTCGTTATGCAGATTGAGTTAATATACATAAAGCATTTATCGCAGTATCTAGTGTAAAGAAATAATAGAATAATAGAAAAAAGTGAACATTTTCCAATGAATGTTTAATGAATTATCCAAGTAACTCCATGTTCTCTTGAAGAAAATGAACTGCGTCCTCCTCAGAGATTTGATTGCTCTCATCAGCACAAGTGGCCATGCCTACACTGGGGCACTCGCTGGGGACCGCACACCTGTGGGCTTCGCCTAGGGGCTGGCCTCTGTTTGGATCATGGTATTCTACTGAACGTCTACTCTGTGCCATGCCTGTGATCACTGGCATCTCATGCAATCCTTGCAGCTCCAGAGGGAGGGTCTGTTATGTCCCTTTTAACAGATGAGGAACCTAGGTGAGGGTGGTAACTGAGTTCTGAAATCACAGAACAGTAGAGTTAGGATTCGAACTTAGATTGGTGCTGCTTGAGAGACGGAGTGTGTCACCATCTAACTCTGCTGACTTCAACGGTGCTCACAGGCTCCAATCATCCGTAAAGTATTTCCCAGGTCATTTATTGTTGTCCTCCCCAGCATAACAGTCTTAAGATTTTTGCCATATTTCAGTGTTCCCATTACCTTAGTTCCAATAGTCTATCTAGTCTATTTCCTCTCTAAATTCAACACAAAAGCTCACATTTCCTCAACCACCACCCTATCGTTGTGGGTCTTTCTGTGATTTCCTCAAAGAAAGATGCTCAGGTATCTACCTTCCACTGCCATCTTAGCCAGAGCTACACAGCAGGAAGAATGTTGGCATCATATATAGGGTTTTTTTTTTTTGAGATGGAGTCTTGCTCTGTCACCCAGACTGGAGTGCAGTGGCATGATCTCAGCTGACTGCAATCTCTGCTTCCTGGGTTCAAGCGATTCTCCTGCCTCAGCCTCCCAAATAGGTGGGACTACAGGCACTCACCACCCTAGGTGGCTAATCTCCGTATTTTTAGTAGAGATACAGTTTCACCATGTTAGCCAGGTGGTCTTGAACTCCTGACCTCAAGTGATCCACCTGTCTTGGCCTCCCAAAGTGCTGGGATTACAGGTGTGAGCCACCGTGCCCAGCCCAGATACAGTTTTGAGTATTAGCTTGTACTAACAGAGTGACTTAGGTTTGCCCACCTTCGGTTGGGAATAATAATGTGAACCTCCTTAGATTGTGGTGAGATTTAAACAGTATAACTCTTCAATGCCTAGTCCAATTTCTCCATCACTGTCAATGTATGGTGACTGCAGCAATTACCTGCTGCCTCCTTTAGAGTATTTTAAAGAACCATCCGCTACTTTCTATTTCCTACCACTGCCATTATTTAATCCGAGATCAGTATAGCATATTCATTTATATTGTCATGATAAATAATATTTTATTTCTTCTATTATCTTTTTTTTTTTTTTTTTGAGACAGAGTTTTGCTCTTGTTACCCAGGCTGGAGTGCAATGGCACAATCTCGGCTCACCGCAACCTCTGCCTCCTGGGTTCAGGCAATTCTCCTGCCTCAGCCTCCCGAGTAGCTGGGATTACAGGCACGCGCCACCATGCCCAGCTAATTTTTTTTTGTATTTTTAGTAGAGACGGGGTTTCACCATGTTGACCAGGATGGTCTCGATCTCCTGACCTCGTGATCCACCCGCCTCGGCCTCCCAAAGTGCTGGGATTACAGGCGTGAGCCACCGCGCCCGGCCCTATTATCTTTTTATTTATTTCCTGGCATTTTCGGAAGTAGCCAGTTTAGCCTTTTTCTTCTGGCAGTTTTAATATGACAGTCACTCTTCTGATTGTAACATATGACTGATCTGGCAGTGGCGGTCCTTCCATGTCAGTATCCGCCCCCCCCCCCCCGCACCACAGTTGATAGTTGTGCATGTGTTAAAGATATAATAATACCACATAGGCTTTTGTTCATTTGTTTTTTCTTAGTTTGTAAAACTAATCTCCATTTATGAGCGAACTGTTCATAAGATTTTACTTCCTGCTTCAGTAGTTTTCAGTTATAACGTAAATAATACAGAATTACCTGTTTTAGGTTTTACATGTATGAGTCTCACAAATGAATCTGAACTGAACGTTTTTACCAGCATCACCTTTTGCTACAGGCTGTGGATATTTATTGCTATATCTCTAAATATTTGGTCCACTGTTTTCCCAAAATTCAAATCACAGCGGCAGGGACCTCATCATAGCTCGCTTTTTTCTTTTTTTTTTTTTTTTAATTTTTTATTTGATTTTAGGTTTTGGGGTACATGAGCAGAGCATGCAAGACAGTTGCGTAGGTACACACATGGCAGTGTGCTTTGCTTTTCTTCTCCCCTTCACCCACATTTGGCATTTCTCCCCAGGCTATCCCTCCCCACCTCCCCCTCCCACTGGCCCTCCCCTTTTCCCCCCCAATAGACCCCAGTGTTTAGTACTCCCCTTTCTGTGTCCATGTGTTCTCATTTTTCATCACCCGCCTATGAGTGAGAATATGCGGTGTTTCATTTTCTGTTCTTGTGTCAGTTTGCTGAGAATGATGTTCTCCAGATTCATCCATGTCCCTACAAACGACACAAACTCATCATTTCTGATTGCTGCATAACATTCCATGGTGTATATGTGCCACATTTTTCCAATCCAGTCTATTATCAATGGGCATTTGGATTGATTCCAGGTCTTTGCTATTGTAAACAGTGCTGCAATGAACATTCGTGTACATGTGTCCTTATAGTAGAACGATTTATAGTCTTTTGGATATATACCCAGTAATGGGATTGCTGGGTCAAATGGAATTTCTATTTCTAAGGCCTTGAGGAATCACCACACTGTCTTCCACAATGGTTGAACTAATTTACACTCCCACCAGCAGTGTAGAAGTGTTCCTTTTTCTCCACATCCTCTCCAGCATCTGTTGTCTCCAGATTTTTTATGATCGCCATTCTAACTGGCGTGAGATGGTATCTCAATGTGGTTTTGATTTGCATCTCTCTGATGACCAGTGACGATGAGCATTTTTTCATATGATTGTTGGCCTCATATATGTCTTCTTTCATAAAGTATCTGTTCATATCCTTTGCCCACTTTTGAATGGGCTTGTTTGTTTTTTCCCTATAAATCTGTTTGAGTTCGTTGTAAATTCTGGATATCAGCCCTTTGTCAGATGGGTAGACTGCGAAAATTTTTTCCCATTCTGTTGGTTGCCGATCCACTCTAGTGACTGTTTCTTTTGCCGTGCAGAAGCTGTGGAGTTTCATTAGATCCCATTTGTCTATTTTGGCTTTTGTTGCCAATGCTTTTGGTGTTTTGTTCATGAAGTCCTTGCCTACTCCTATGTCCTGGATGGTTTTGCCTAGATTTTCTTCTAGGGTTTTTATGATGCCAGGTCTTATGTTTAAGTCTCTAATCCATCTGGAGTTAATTTTAGTGTAAGGTATCAGGAAGGGGTCCAGTTTCTGCTTTCTGCACATGGCTAGCCAGTTTTCCCAACACCATTTGTTAAACATGGAATCCTTTCCCCATTGCTTGTTTTTGTCAGGTTTATCAAAGATTGTATAGTTGTATGTATGTTGTGTTGACTCCGGTGCCTCTGTTTTGTTCCATTGGTCTATATCTCTGTTTTGGTACCAGTACCATGCTGTTTTGATTACTGTAGCCTTGTAGTATAGTTTGAAATCCGGTAGTGTGATGCCCCCCGCTGTGTTCTTTTTGCTTAGAATTGACTTGGCTATGCGGGCTCTCTTTTGGTTCCATATGAAGTTCATGGTGGTTTTTTCCAGTTCTGTGAAGAAAGTCAATGGTAGCTTGATGGGGATAGCGTTGATTCTGTAAATTACTTTGGGCAGTATAGCCATTTTCACGATATTAATTCTTCCTAACCATGAACATGGAATGTTTCTTCATCTGTTTGTGTCCTCTCTGATTTCATTGAGCAGTGGTTTGTAGTTCTCCTTGAAGAGGTCTCTTACGTTCCTTGTGAGTTGTATTAAATTCAGCAGCCCTTTATGCTAAAAACCCTCAATAAACTCGGTATCCATGGAACGTATCTCAAAGTAATAAAAGCTATTTATGACAAACCAACAGCCAATATCATACTGAATGGGCAAAAACTGGAAGCATTCCCTTTAAAATCTGGCACTAGACAAAGATGCCCTCTCTCACCACTCCTATTCAATATAGTACTGGAAGTTCTAGCCAGAGCAATCAGGCAAGAAAAAGAAATAAAGGGTATTCAAATAGGAAAGGTGGAAGCCAAATTGTCTCTATTTGCAGACGACATGATAGTATACCTAGAAGACCCCATTGCCTCAGCCCAAAAACTCCTGAAACTGATAAGCAACTTCAGCAAAGTCTCAGGATATAAAATCAATGTGCAAAAATCACAAGCATTCGTCTACACCAATAACAGACTTAAAGAAAGCCAAATCAAGAGCGAACTGCCATTCGCAATTGCTTTTTTTCTTAATATAACCATTAGTTAGCTGGCTCTTAAGTGAATAGGCCATGCCCTCAGGACCACCTTGCTTATGGAAGAGAAGCTGAGAGAAGAGCGCCCCTGTCCTTCCTGCAGGGGCTACCAGTCTGGAGCTGACCATCAGCTCTGAACCAGGACTCCTCAGTGGCCCACGGTCTGCAATAGGAGCAGGCGTGGTTTCCTGTGGGAACACGGAGACCAGGTGTGGAGCAGGAGGAGTTCAAGAGATGAAAGGATTTCCTTTAAGGAGCATTCTTTTTTTATTTTTTATATTTATTTATTTATTTTATTATGATGATTTTTGAGATGAAGCCTTGCTCTGTCCCCCAAATTGGTGTGCAGTGACACAATCTTGGCTGATTGCAACCTCTGCCTCTGGGGTTCAAGCAATTCTTCTGCCTCAGCCTCCCAAGTAACTGGGACTACAAGTGCGCACCACTACACCCGGCTAATTTTTGTATTTTTAGTAGAGACAGGGTTTCACCATATTGGCCAGACTGGTCTCGAACTCCTGACCTTGTGATCTGCCTACCTCAGCCTCCCAAAGTGTTGGGATTACAGGCTTGAGCCACTGGGCCCAGCCAATTTTTATTTATTTTTTAAGTGGCATTCCTCTGTGTCATTTTTAAATTAATGCTTCTTGCTTTTAAAACTTTTTAAAATTTCCATATGTTTTGGGGGAACAAGTGGTATTTGGTTACCCACGTAAATTCTTTAGTTGTGATTGATGAGATTTTGGTGCAGCCATCACCCAAGCAGTGTAGACTGAACACAGTTTGTAGTCTTTTATCCCTCACTCTGTTCCCACTCTCTCCCTCTGAGTCCCCGACGTCCGTTGTGTCATTCTTACGCCTTTGCATCCCCGTACCTTAGCTCCCACTTATGAGTGAGAACACAAATGTTTGGCTTTTCCATTCCTGCGTTATTTCACTTAGACTAATGGTCTCCAGTGCCACCCAGTTTGCGACAAATGCCATTAATTCATTCCTTTTTGTGACTGAGTAGTATTCCATCACCCCCCACCCCCCCACACACACATACACATTACAGTTTCTTTATTCACTCATTGACTGATGGGCATTTGGTCGATTCCACGTTTTTTGCAATTGCACATTGAGCTGCTGTGTGCAAGTGTCTTTTTTGTATAATGACTTGTTTTCCTCTGGGTAGATACCCAGTAGTGGGGTTGCTGGATCAGATGGCAGTTCTACTTTTAGTTCTTTAAGAAATCACCACACTGTTTTCCATAGTGCTTGTCATTCACTTTGAAAGCACCTTGTACAAATTAGGTGTTTCAAGGGCTGGGATTCTGTAGTTCTTCTAAGGCATTTTTTTCCTGCACATGCTTTTTTTTGGAAAAATTTGATATACCAAAAAATACATAATTCATTACCATGGACAGAAAACCAAGAAGGACTGGACATAGCGTCAGGGAGCAGAATGGTAGTTATCAGAGGCTGGGTAGTGGGAGCTGGGGAGGTGTTAGTCAAAGGTGCTCTGTTTCAGTTAGGCAAGAGGAATCGATGAAAGATATTTGAGGTGATGAATATGCAAATTAGCTTGATTCAATGGTTCTGCATTGTGTACACACATCACTTTGTATTCCAAAAATATATAGTTATAATATATATTTCTCTATCCAATAACAAACAAATTCTATTAAATTCAATGTACTTAAAAAAGAGAACCAAAAAGATAATACTAGGAAATTAGAAGCTGATTGGCTGAGGAAAGCCAATGAAAATAATAGTCTGAAATTGGGCAGGCATTGGACAAAACACCTGATAAACAACGGATTGACTTCTGATTGGTCATGGGAGACATCTATCAACCAGATGTTCAAATAATCAGAGGCATGTATTTAGTCTGAATCATTGTAACTCCTGAAAATCATCCAAGGAGAGATGGATTAACTGGGATCTTGACATTCGCATGCGGGTCCACACCGTGACAGCAGAGTGTACGTCCATCCGTCCATCCGAGAGCTGCAGGATTAGGGATTCTTCACTCGAACTACACACCCTGATGTCTGTACTCCCAGAGCAGAGTTTCGTCAAACCCATCAGATTGTTCTCCCTTGTTATCAAGAAATAAATTAGGCCCCCACATCTGCAGGGAGATTTTTCTTTTATTGCCTCTGATTTATGCAACAAAAATAGCTTCACCATTGGAGTGGCATTCACTGTACACGCTCTCCACTCACTGAGGACCCCACTGGTTTATACAAACATTCTCCAGAAGAATAGGTGCTTAATGAAGATTCGAGTGCATAAATTAATGAATTAATTAAACAATACTGTTCTATACCAAGAGGGTTGGTTACACTGGTATGAATCAAATTTCTTATTTATGATATTATTATCCTCTTATGTTTAGATGAGACTGATATTTTAAAGTAGCTTTGTTAAATAAACATCTGTGAAACAGCAAAAGCAAGTAGGTGGCAGCGAGAACTTAGAAGGGGCACTGATTCTTTTAAAATCTTTCTCATGTGCTTACATTCTCCCAGCTTTACTGGAGAACTGGGTGATAAGTTCATGTTTGGAACACTCACTAGTTCTTCCTGAGCTGAGCAGATCAGTGCTAAAGTGCCCGATTCCGCTTAGTGAATGTCTTGCTGTTTAGAGAAGCACCTTCCGTCTCTTTACTGAAAGATATTTAGCAGACGTTTCATTCTTTAACTTACCTGATTTCCCTCTTTCTAAAATATGTGTTCCTGTGAACCATATTGCAAAATGCCCTTGTAAGAGCTTTATCACAGAGATATTTACATGAACAGCAATGAACATATATTTTTTAGTATTAGACTAAAATGTGTCCATCCTCCAAGAAGTTTTCAGGATAACGTGTTCTTCAAAATAGCAGCTATCAGCAAGCAGCACCTCATATTCCACCGTGCGTAAGAAACATGTCGTATCATAAGACAGAATTCACCAAGGCTGATAAAAACGTGGAATGCGTCAAGGAAATTCGCATCTTTGCTTGACATTTAAATTTGTTTTTATGATAAAATTTGTAATTAATGCATTCCCATATTTTATTTGCCTTTGGCAAGTTTGAATATTGTGCAAACTCTTAGATTTGTAATTTGTGAGCTCATATTTGATAATGGCACCTCGAATGGAGAAGTACATAATTGCTGTTTCTTTCTTCACATGAACGGTTTCCTCTGAAGGGAAGATGAAGTTCAATAAGCTATAAAGTGGTTCTGAGAATGTACTTCAGTGATGGGCCAGAACATTCACTTTTTATCTGTTCTTTTTTACCGAAAAGTATTAAAACCAGAGCAAATAAATCGCTCAAAAATGGATGGAAGTGCTTCTCCTCCACGTGGGTGGATTTAGCTTTTGGGGGTTGGGATTCTTTAACACACTTAATAGTTAGTACCTAGGCCAGTCGTTTTCAAAGTATGGTGCCCAGGCTTATCAGCACCAACGTCATCTGGGAACTTAGAAATGCACATTCTCAGGCCCCACCACGGATCTGTGGAATGCATAGCCTGGACTTTCACAAGCCCTCCAGGAGATTCTGAGTCACCGATGTTCGAGAGCCACTGCTCTGACACTCTGCTGTTCGGTGCAGTCCATGAAGAGTCAGGGGCACCTGGACCCTTGTGAGAACCTCAGAGTGCACCAAAACATTCCACTTAAGAAGCCACTCAGCCAGGGGCAGTGGCTCATGCCTGTAATCCCAGCAGTTTCAGAGGCCAAAGCTGACGGATCATAAGGTCAAGAGATAAGACCATCTTGGCCAACATGGTAAAATCCTGATTCTCCTAAAAATACAAAAATGAGCTGGGCATGGTGGCGCATGCCTGTAATCCCAGCTCTTTGGGAGGTTGAGGCAGGAGAATCCCTTGAATCTTGGAGGTAAAGGTTGCAGTGAGCCAAGATCATGCCACTGCACTTCACTCCAGCCTGGGTGACAGAGTGAAACACTTTTTAAAAGTCTTTAAAAAAAATTTTAAAAAAAGGCACCCAGGTGGCCCTGATGCATATTAATGTCTGAAAGCCACTGTTCAAAAATTTGAAGATTCAGAGTCAGGAACTTAGCAGTGGGAAAGTATCCTTTACTCAGAGGCTTTCTGGAGGCTGGGCAAGTGAAAAGCAGTGGAGGCTTTAGTGTCTCTGCATCCTCTCAGTTACCACTGGAATTACAAGGAGGGAAGAGAGGCTTAAACTTCTGCTTGCAAGCATGGAAAATATATAAGGGCACATTGTGTCTGCATTATGGGATGGAGAGCAGAGCCATTATCTGGATAAAAGAGCTCTTATCTGAGTAATAAATTATATGTATATGCATACATGCACATACATATATATATATAATTTCCCACAATGATCTAGGCGTATTAGGTCAAAACACAGCTCTCAATTCGAAGTTTTTTTTGTAAAACTCTCCATTTTCTAATTCACTTTTCATGTACGAGCAATGCTAAGATATTTGGGGGGGGGTCTTTTTCTCTTAGGTTGTTTTCTACCTTGAATCTAATTTTCTGTAGCATGAATTTTTTTAGGAAGTCTTTTCACCACTGAAAGAAGTTGCAAACTTTTGAGACTCCCCATAGGGTGATTGTTCTGGTGTTAAGATGTCAGTGAGACAAAGCTTTCTGTGAAGATGGTGAAGTTTGCCCCTTTCCAACAATTCAGCACTATTTATTCTATGTCTACTAGTGGTGAACCCAGGGACCTGGGAGGAAGACAGTAGCTGACCAAGTAAAACCTTCTTTGTAAAAATATTTGTAGCATGGAAACGCATGAGAATTAAAGGATTTTTAAAAAATCCTTTTGAAATCTTTGCACAACATGCCCCCGCCCCGTATGTAAATGAGACTGTCACTCCTGTGTTTGTCCACAGCTAGAGTTCCAGATGAACTAGTGTAGTGTGCAATGACAGGAACAGCTGACTCATTAGCAGAGAGCAGTGAAAGGTAATTAACCCTGGGAAAAGTACAGCTGCCGTGCGGGCTGTTCCTTTCTGTAGGATCTGATTAGAAATTAGTGTTAAACCACTGATTCTTTTTTTTTTTTTTTTTTTCAGAAGACTGTCATTGATAATTCACTTTCACTCTCAGGTGTGTCCCTAGAAAAGGTTCTCAAATGTACTTATAAACAAAAGGCTCAAATCTATAAAGCGCTTTCTGATAGCAGTAGACACCTGTTTTTCTTGTGGGAGACTTCTTTCAAATGAATGTTGTCTGACTACTGAAGATGGGTAATACCCCAACCCATATTCTAACAGTCAGCATGGCAGTTACTTGAAAGGATTGTTTTACATAGTTCATAAGCTGTAGATAAAAACCACTTAATTACATTTCCTTTTTGTTTTTCTTTCCATTTTTCCTCCTCTGATGCTTTTCCTCAGGAGCGATGGGAACTCTCCCGTTCAGATCCAGTAGCTTTTAGGGAAGGTAAGTAAAAGCTATTGAAAAATAAACTTTTTCCCCAAAGAAAAAGAATCTCCAACTTTTCAACATCCTTCAAAAACCAGAGACGTTGAGGAATTTCATTTTAGAGGGTCAGCAAAGGTGCTTGATTTGGTTAGTGTTGGTAACCTCATGGTAATTTTGGCTATATTCATACAGGTTTAGGAAGTGTTTTTCAGGAAGTGTCTACGCCTGCTCATTCTGATTCTTGGCTTCATACATCTGATATTAGGGGCGTTAATATGTAAAACACTCAGAATTAAAATGTATGGCTAAAAAATGTGGTAGACAGGATAAAGTCCCCCACAAAAATATCCATGAAGTCCCTGAAATCTGGGAATATGTTATCTTGCATGGCGAAAGGGATGCGATTTCATGAAGCACTTTGAGATGATCCTATTTATCTAAAAAAGACAAACTAATCACATGACCCTGAAGAAAAAGGCCAAAGATTGAGTCAGGGAGATGCAACGTGAGAGGGACTCAAAGTAGACGCCACTGCTGACGTTGAAAATAGAGGAAGCGGGCTGGGCGCGGTGGCTCAAGCCTGTAATCCCAGCACTTTGGGAGGCCGAGGCGGGTGGATCACGAGGTCAAGAGATCAAGACCATCCTGGTCAACATGGTGAAACCCCATCTCTACTAAAAATACAAATAATCAGCTGGGCATGGTGGCATGTGCCTGTAATCCCAGCTACTCGAGAGGCTGAGGCAGGAGAATTGCCTGAACCCAGGAGGCGGAGGTTGCAGTGAGCTGAGATCGTGCCACTGCACTCCAGCCTGGGTAACAAGAGCGAAACTCTGTCTCAAAAAAAAAAAAAAAGGAAAGAAAATAGAGGAAGCAGGCCATTCGCCAGCAAAGGCAGTGGGCTCTGGAAGGTGGGGAGGGCTCTCGGTTTACAGCCTGCAAGGAAACAGCAGTCTCAGTCCTGCAACAGCACGGACTGCATTCCAGCAACAGCTCAGTGAGTGAGGAAGTGCATTCCCCTTTGGAGCCTCCAGAATGGAACATAGCTTAACTTGGTTTTAGTCTGGTGAGACCATACCAGACTTTGGATCTCTAGAACTGTAAGATGACAGCTTTGTGCCTTTTTAAGCCATCACATTTGTGAAAATTTGTGGCAGCTATAAGAGAAAACTAGTACAGAGAATAAGCCCACCAATAGGTGGGACGTATTTTGTAGCTCCTGATCTAAATCCTATGAGTAAATTTCTGTATTTGAATGAAGAGAAACTTTTCTTGAGATGCTAAGATTGATAGTCTATGAGAATTGGAATATTGATTTTGTTGATTCAAATGATCGTTTTTGCCAGCTCAGAGAGGTCTGTTTTCTACTTCGTGATATCCCTCCTTCCCCAGAAATTCTTTATATGCTATATTTGTAAACCCAATGCCTGTGTCACCCAAGATGCAAATGAGAACATGCTTTATTGGACTTAGCGAGTCTGTGTTTACTTGGGCATGGGTGAGTGGAATGGAACTCCGAGGGACAGAAGGCCAGGTCTCTGCTGCAGAGATCTGACAGGCCAAGAATGCTGAGCCTAGTGCTTGAAGGCAGATGGCGGCCACGTGAATCCTGGTTCTACCTCTTTCAACCTGTGTGAACCTGGGGTAAGGTGGTGAGCTCAATCTCCTTCCCTAATCTCACATGTAACATTGATAATACTTCACCATAGACATGCTAAGATGACTAAGTCAGACAACACACATAAATTCTAGCAAGAGCATCTATCATTCTATGAGTTTGGTAAAGGTGAGGTGTGTTTATTCAGAAAATATTGTGTCGCCTCACCATTTTGATTCAAAAAATAAATTGGTTTTGTCTTTACTTATGGTGAGTGCCGTTTTCTCTCCCATGCAAAAGTCATCAGTATGAATATATAGACATGCATTGCTTAAAATAAATGAGTCAGGTGCACAACAAGCGCTCTTTGAATTTTATTAACATTCTGGAAAACATCAGTGAGGAAGTGAAGTCTATGAACCAGGGACTGTGTCATATTTAGATGAGTTGAAGATCTTCCTATATAGTTTTCTTTCCACATTGGGAAAAATAAGACTGTTATTTCTATTTTACTTTTAACTTTTCCTGCAAAAGGACCTGTTTAAATCACAAGCCATAACTTTTCATATTATGAGATAAAAGTAGACGTTGCAAAACTCTGACCACAAAATCTATTATACTTCACACTCGCTCTCCTTTGCGTGTTGGGAGCTGAGGTTTTCAACGTAAGAGAAGACAGAACTGCAGATTCTCCTTAAGGGGCCTGGCAATCAAAAAACAAAATCTATAGCATTCCAGATGCTAAAATGTCTGGGTTGTTTTCTATTGAAATCCAATTAACAAACAATTATCTCAAGCACCTGAAAAGTGGTTTGTTTTTTCTTGCTTATTTTAATTCAATTCAATAATAACATATTGGGCACCTACTGCAGCCATAAAATTATGTTGCATTGAAAGGTCAACAAGATAGCCCTTTGCTTCCATGAGCCCAGGGAAGAGAGGTGAGACCTGGGCAAGCATATCTGGCAGAACAGAGTCATCGAGATGAGGGTGCTACCAAAACGCTATTGGAATATGGAGTTCTGGGCGATGCTGTCGACCCAATGTGAATGACAAATCACATTTCAGCAGACGGATCTCGCAGTTCTGACTCTAAAGGGAAAGTTCCTTTGAAACATACAAATGAAATTATAAAATTCTAAGCATTTAATTTTAGCTCTCTAATCTGACCATCAAGTCTCTGACCCTCTTGTAACTATATAAAAATAGGGCCTTAATGCATTGCTGAACCAAGCCAACTACAATTTCGACCATTGGTGTCCTTTCAATTGGTCTCTGGGGACATTGCTTTATTCTAGTCATAGTTTTCCGAATCTCTGTAGGGATGAATTTTTTAGGAATCATCATCATCTGGAAGCTTTTCCAGTCTGGTCTAAGTCTGTGCTCCCATTCCTTTTTCTGCTTCCCTCTGTAGTAATACGTGGCACATTATATTGGAATATTCAACTTCCTGGTTTGAGCTCTTGAGAACGAGAGTTGTGCTTTATGTATCCTTTTATGCCCGCTGTCTAGCATGGCAAGCCGTGGAGTTCTTCCCAATAAGTGTGCACTGAACCAATAAAGAGTAAATTCTTAGCAGAAAAATACTTGTACTTTTAAGAAATCTGTTTTAAATTGAATACTGTAGTGATAATAAAATCGGAGGATCATCCTGCAAAAACCCAGTGCCCCATTGGCCTCCACAACTGAGTCGCATCATTGGCTTTGCAAATTTCAGTATATTCTCCCATTCCATATTTCATCGTCAGGTAATGAAGATAAATAATTATATTTTTATCTTAATTCAAAACAACATATGAGGAAGATTATATAAAAAGCCAACAGTTATGTTGGGAAAAAGAGCAGACTTTCTGATAAAATTCTAAAGAACCTTTTAAAGATGGATAAAGAAAATGGAAAATGTCTAAAGCTATCAAGTACATTGTGTAATAATGTAGATGACGAAATAGCTTAAATAGAGAAAATTCCCTTTATATGGTGAAAAGGTTCCTTTGTGAAACAAGTGCTCTTTGAACTTTATTGAAAATGTTCTGATTTACTCAAAATAGCACATTTAGTTACAGCACAGGCCTTGAAGTTAAGTGCTAGTTTAATAAAACAGAGTTCCATCGTCACCACAGGAAACAGAGAATCGTTTTTATTTCTTTGGAAGCCAGGAAGGGGCTTTAGAGAAAAGATTAAGCAAACACACCCAGGCAGGTTCGTTATGTGCCGCTTCACACCTGATGGGCTCTTTAAAAGAGGGAACTTAATAATCCAGGAAATGAAGTTTTCCCACTAAAATCTGTGGAAGCGCGTTAGGAAGTCTGAGCATGCCTTTTCTCTAGGCATTTCCAAGTAGGTTCTGAGTCAGCGGGAAGGCTGCTTTAGTCGGACATCTCTGCGAGATGCACTTTATGCTCATAGTATTTTGCTAATAAACCATGTCACAAACAAGTGGTTAAAAATGCCGCCCCAGAGACAGCAAGATCCTGCTCTGCGTGGCGATTCTGCAATCTCAGGTCTCACTTTACCATTCATGGTCAACGTTTTGTTGAAAGGCTGGTGGAAGGGAAACTGAAATCCACACTAGTGAAGACGTCTCCTTGTGCCAGCTTCGTTGCTTTCTCAGTTTAGCATGGAGATGTGCTCTCTTTGAGTGTTAATGGAGGTCGCTACTTCTCTGTCCTTTGCTGCATCTAACCCAAGGAGTTCTTCACAGTTGACTGTTGAGAAACAAAATGAGGTGGTTTCTAGTATCTCACCTTCAGCTCACCAGTGTTTAAAGCAGCAGTGATTAACAGGACTTTTACAAAGTTTCTATGTAGTTACAAGGACAGTTTCAATCTTCTGTCATTTTTTTGCATTAGCTATGATTATGCTTTTACCACAAAAATGCATTTGTTTTAAAGGTAACAATACAGACTGGGAGAATAGCTTATGTTTCATCTATATTTATCAGCACTCACTGTACATTTGTGTCTTCATTACCAGGAAATATTAAGGGACATTGTGCCATCTATTCCTGTTTACAGTTTATTATGCAGAGATAGGAAACACTTAGCATGTAAAATGAATGTAGAAATTATTCCTGGATAGAAACACGGACATTTCCCACTCGTTGGCTCTTTCTCCTCCATCACCGGATCAGAGTGTAATTGTCAGTAATCAGGCCTGCTTGCTGCTGATAAAACCACTCTGAATGCTAGCAGCCTTCTTTGTGTGATGACTCAATTATTCCAGAAGTGCCTCATCAAATCTGCCCCATCAGCTGGGCTAATAAATAAGGAGAAGAAACTGGCCCCCCAAAGCAAATTATAAATCCATTTGCATTAACCATTTCGCTGGTCCATGATCTACGCAGAAATCAGCATGGCAGATTGTGTTAAGCTTATTTGAATATGTGTGTAATGTTTACGGCATGCAACTTCTTTTTTTTCCCACAAGGTGTTAGAATTATCGGTCATGAATGGCATCTAAATGCAGTTATGTTAATTACAGCAAGGCTTTAAGTATCTTTGAGGGCTATTTTGTTACTTAAATCAGGTGAAAGTTAAATCATCTTGCAGAGAGAAATATAGGTCTTGCGTAAGTTATGAGAATTGCTTCAGAGCTTAAGGAGAAGAGACCTGTGTTTTATTGTTACAGGGAGTGGAAGGACAATATAAACACCGTTAGGGTTACTAGTGTAAGTACCATTACTTCGTGTCTATCACAGTGGAAATGGAAGTGGTTGTGATGATCTGCACGACTTCAGCAATCTGCAAAAACAAAAATTCTGAAATTTTTTCAGAAAAAAATTTACTGAAATTTTTTTGAAAGGTTCTATAAGGCAGAGATTTAAAAAGCTGGGCAGACTAGTAAAAAGCATGTAAATTTGTCCACGGAGATCGTGTGCACTGACAAATTTTATTCTTCTAAATGACTATACTGAATAACAAGAAGTTCTGTGTGTCTGTTTGAACTTCAGCCATCACTCGGGGAAGCAAATCATGTTAAAAGGTGATCAAGAAAAGTACTGTGTTTGCTAATACCAAAGAACTCATCTTTCTGAATATTCAATGATTTGAAATCTGACACATCCTCCCTAAAAGTAAGCAAGATACCATGGACCCACTTTGCCATGGGAGGTGTTTTTCCTGCAGAGTGGTTCCAGTTTTGCTGAAGCTCTTGGTTCTGCTCCTGCTGTGATCAGGGGCCTAATTATGGGCTGGTGGTAAAAGTAAAGTTTATGGTCAATGAAGACTGTTTGTCTTTGCCTAAACACCTTTTTTTTTTTTTTTGAGACGGAGTTTCACTCTTGTTACCCAGGCTGGAGTGCAATGGTGCGATCTCGGCTCACTGCAACCCCCGCCTCCCGGGTTCAGGCAATTCTCCTGCCTCAGCCTCCTGAGTAGCTGGGATTACAGGCATGCACCACCATGCCCCGCTAATTTTTTTTTTAATATTTTTAGTAGAGATGGGGTTTCACCATGTTGACCAGGATGGTCTCGATCTCTTGACCTGGTGATCCACCCGCCTCAGCCTCCCAAAGTGCTGGGATTACAGGCTTGAGCCACCGCGCCCGGCCTGCCTAAACGTCTTAAATGAAATTCACCGATCATCTTCATTGGCTCCAACCAGTGAAGAATATGCCCTAATATCAACCTGGAGAGCGAGGCAGAAGGGAGTCACTTCAGTGGCAAAAGGCTTACGTAAGTTTCGTTCATCAACTTCTAAACATCTAATCTCTTGCTATGTTGAAAATACTAATTCTATAGCTGATTGATTAGAAACTCCAAAATAAAACGTTTAACTCTTCTTTAGAAATTTAATGGAGGAAAATACGTTATATAAACATGACTGTAACTTAAATGATCGTACTGACTAATATAAAAGTAAAGTTAGAAACTAGGGACTGTAAAGAAATTTTCTTAGCATTCGAGAAACTGATCCAGGCAAGGACAATCCCCTCTTTTGCATCATTCCAACTAAGGAACAATTGCTGATGATATTATCGTTAGAGCGATTAAGAGCCTAATCTGTTGCAAACTGTGGACATGGGGCCTCAAGGGATAGCAATACTAAGGTAAATGTGCTAAGATTTCTATGCTTACTTGTTAAGAAACCAAATCTCAGAGTGGTCTTTGGACTCTGTATCAACGTTGTGAACTTCTGAGTGGACACTGTGGTTTATATCAGAACCACAGAATGATCTGTTCCCTAGGTATGCAAGCTCCAGAGTGAAATTGGTGATGGTGATGATCTCATATTTGTTACTATAGTACAGGGCTGTGAGTACTACACACATTTCATATTAAACTCATTTGCCCTTTCTTTTTTTTTTTTTTTTTTTTTTTGAGACCGAGTTTCTCTCTTGTTACCCAGGCTGGAGTGCAATGGCGCGATCTCGGCTCACCACAACCTCTGCCTCCTGGGTTCAGGCAATTCTCCTGCCTCAGCCTTCCGAGTAGCTGGGATTACAGGCATGCACCACCATGCCCAGCTAATTTTTGTATTTTTAGTAGAGACGGGGTTTCACCATGTTGACCAGGATGGTCTCGATCTGTTGACCTCGTGATCCACCTGCCTTGGCCTCCCAAAGTGCTGGGATTACAGGCTTGAGCCACTGCACCCGGCCTCATTTGCCCTTTCAACAAATTTTTTACTTTGAGTTTAGTTTGGAAGATTAAAAAAAAGTACATGCTTTGGAACCGTAAGTCAATTTTTTTTTTTTTTTTTGAGACAGAGTTTTACTCTGTCACCCAAGCTGGATGTCAGCAGCACATTCTTGGCTCACTGTAACCTCTGCTTCCTGAGCTCAAGTGATTCTCATGCCTCAGCCTCTTGAATAGCTGGAATTACAGGTGTGCACCACCATGCCTGGCTAATTTTTGTATTTTTAGTAGCGCCGGGTTTCACCATGTTGGTCAGGCTGGTCTCGAACTCCTGGCCTCAGGGAATCTGACCCCTCAGCCTCCTAAGTGCTGGGATTATAGGCATAAGCCACCACACCTGGCCAAGGACCCATAAGGAAATCTATGATTCTCTTTGGCGATACAATTAACATGTATATCATTATCACTTGAGCTCATTCATTCTACCTGATAAAATGCAGTCTGATATACTCTGTCTAGTTTTGAGAACACACACACCAGACTCATTACCTTTGTAGCACGGGTTTAAAGAACCGTTTTTCTTAGAAGCAATACTCACCCATGAAGCAGCCGTAAAGGACTGAGGGTCGCTGATTATCAGCAGATAGTCAAGTGGACACAGTCGTGCTTCGCGATCACTCCATTCAACACGTGAAGCCACGTCGGCGTCAGAGAGCACACTTAAGAACTGGGTAGTACATTAGGTCACTGACACCTTGCTTGTCATATCGCTTCCTCTTTTAAGATTCCTTTTTCATTAAAAAATGAGTTTCAGTGCAAAAGTGTTCACCTGCGTAGGCGGGGGCTAAAACTAACTGTTACAAGTTCTGGGAGTTTAATCAAGATTCTGATTCTTAGTTAACTGCCTTCAAAAATTATGCATACCGCATGAATGTTTTGGTAAGTCCTTAACTTTTTTTTTTTGTTGTTAATCAATGAGAGCTTCTTATGTTGCTCACATTGGCCTTGAACTCATAGCTTCGCCTCCTCGAGCGCCAGGACAACTGGCCGGAGCCACCGCGGCTCCCGAGTGCCATTTAAGATCAAACTCAAAAAGCATGGCAGGTAGCAAAAACGTTCTTTAAAGGTATCTCGTTGATCTAACAGTGCACATGCAAGGGCAGATTCCTTCTGGTATCTGCCAAGGGTGTGCTTCCAAACAGCAGGTGGGTGGAGTTACTAATGACAGACACATGGACAGAGAGCCTCTGCGGGCTGCTCGTTCACATTTGTGTTTCCGTGTGCTCAGACTTCATGCGCTCCATTGTGTCAAATCATATTTCTAAACTTATATTTTGTCAGTGCCCCCGTGCACTTCTCCACGCCGATCTCAGCTGTGCTCCCTTCACTGTTTTCCCCAGGGAGGGGAGCCACGGCAGATGGGGTTAGGGCAGAGGGCTGATGCATCTGACAGCAAACGGCCGGGCTGCTGAGTGGAAGCTGTGAGCGTCAGGAAGCTACTTTTCCCCTGAGAACCAACTAACCACTGAAGAAAGTTGAAAATGAGCCCTTTGAGAAATGCTATTAAAAGTAGTAAAAAATTGCAATTGTGCAGATGATGTGCTGCTGTGTGCTTATTCGAATGCTAATGAGTTTGACATTAGGGAACTCAGAGGCTTTACAGCTACTCCCTTATGTGATTCAGTTCTTTATTGGCAATCTTTGAGAAAATAAATGGAAAATATATTGCTAATAAATACATAACACGATAGGGTATTAGACAAAAAGCCATTACTTTCAGGATTTAGAAAGAGCTTTGTTTGCCAGTGTGACTGTTTTCCAGGATCTTTTGTTTTAGGTTAGTGTATGGGAAACAAAGGGGAATAGGCAGGTGGAAAGCTTCGGAACTCTTTCTGAACTGAGGGCGCAATAGAATAGGCCAAAAACATGGGAGAGAAAGCCCTTTTTTTTAGTGGCAATCAAACTCAAACTAAGAATTCCCAAGCTCCTGTGCTACTTTTCAATTCTTACATTATGTGCAGTAATCTGCTCTGTCACTTGAGAGCTTTATCTCCATTTTTTCCCCAGGAACTACAGTTGCTGACTTGAGTTGAAGAAGCATCTGCTTAATGTCTGGTCAAATCCTACAAGAAATACACAACTCTATGATTCAAAAGCGGAGCACTTTGATATACTGCAAAGGGTAGAGAAGGCAGGACAGTAGAAATCTTCTGCAAGGAAGGTTGGTGGCTTCCGTTTTAAAATATTAGAACTGCCGGACATAAACATTTTAACTGTGCATGGATACACGTGGTATTTGTATAAATTGGCCCCTCTAGTATATTGAGGGCTTGACACTGAATTGCAGAGTTTTCTCTCAAGGACCAGTTGGCCTGATGAAAACCGATTCTGTGCACATCCCTGGGACCAAATCGAGATGAGGCAGCTCTGTGTATTATAACTCAACACGGAGTAAACCAAGAGCAAATCGTTTCACTGGACAAGTTAAAACATTAGCAAAGATTAGTATCATTTTTATGATGGACTCATTAAAAAGAACTCTAAGTAACAAAAGAATGCATTTCAAATCTGCCTCTGTGACCTCTGGAGGATAGTACCTTCCAGATCTTGTCACAACTTTTTATTTGGGTGGTTAAAAATAAAAATAATGGTAATGATCATTGAGAGTCCCTCTTATCTAATTTCCCAACTAAATTGAAGAAGTAATAGAGAGGTAAGTAGGTAGGTAGGTAGGTAGGTAGGTAGGTAGGTAGGTAGGTAGATAGATGATAGATAGATGATAGATAGATAGATAATTTGATAATAAAGACAAACATAAATTTGGCTCATCTTAAAAACTAAAAAGAGGTTTTTCCCATTGATACATAGTATAAAAACTGTCCTTCTGTTTGGACTCTAGTACAAACAAACTATAGATAAGTGTCAACACTTGGTTGATTGTTCTCTTGTTTATCGCTGCTCTTCTATTTATTTGTCCAGCCTGATATGCTTTTCTTGTTTGATTTCTCATCTCAATAGAATGAATTTCAGGATTTATCACTAAATCAGACAAAGACATTTATTTAGTCCCTCTGACACAGCAGGGCAAACTGAGCTGGCAAACAAGTTACCTGGAGAAAAAGAGAGGTAAGGCAGCCTTTTTTTTTTTTTTTTTTTTTTTGTTAAAAAGTAGAACACATTGAAAGAAAATGAATTCTGTCAAAGAATGTATATAAAAGCCTCCTCCACAGTAGACCTTTCTCTGTGTATTCGCTTATAAATTTACCGTTAGTGCTGAATTTAGAATTGTGATTTCTGTCAGAAACACAGCCATTTAACGTTTTCAAACGTTAAACAGGTAAAGTCCTCTGAGCCTGCGAGCCGTTTTGCATATTGATCGGTATGTGTCATTTGTTCCCACGTTTGCCTTTAGAGAAAGTTTCATTGTTAAAGTGTGTGTTTCAAAATCCAGTTTACACCCATTCATGTTAGAAATTCGTTTGTTTACGGATTAAGAGTAAATAAGCGAGATTTTAACAGCACACTTGTTTTAAAAGTACTATGGATGACTTCTGGAGTGAACGTATGCAAACACTGAAAAGTAAGGAATGGAATTATTCTTGAGAGAAATCTACTTCAGATGATGTATCCCCATATGAAGGAGTTTGATTTCTACATTGACATATTTTGCAACAGGTGCATCTCAAAATATCAGCAAGAAAAAAATTTGAAAGGCCCTTTTAGTGTGTTACTTGCCCTGAGTTATCCTTAAACCAGACATATTATATATACATGTTGTGTGTGTGTGTGTGTGTGTATGTATGTGTGTGTATATATGTGTGTGTGTGTGTATAAATCCTCTTCTAAAACATAAAGCTGGAGATTGCCCCGTAATGTCACAAAGCTGTGACTCTGAGGCTGTGGTACACTGACTAATAGAAATCCTTGGCACAACTTAGTTACCTAAGGGAATAATAGGGCTATTTGCTGGAGTCGTTTGGCAAAACGACACCAACACATGGCTTTGGTTGATATTCAGCATTGCCAGTTGCACAAAGTTGCGGGATGAAGTCTACACCAGCAGTGACAACTCAGAAATCCGAAGGGGGAATCAAAACCACCCATTCACCTTACAATGCGCTACCCAAGCTTGTTCCCGGTCTCAGATTCTTGCATGGCAATGCATTTCCAAGAAGCTCTAGAAAATTACTCATCTACTCTAGGGGGAATGTGCCTACTCGTGGCCCTCAGGAAGAGCTGCTTCTCAGAAAACTGTACCTAAAATGATAACAGACTGAACCTACGTTTCCTTTTGAGTTTGGGGTGGGAGGGATTAGGGGAGACCAGGAGAAGGATTATAAATCCAAAGTGCAAACATCCTTCAATTCTTCATCTCTGTCTGTAGAGCCAAAGGTAGGACAATAAGAGGTATATGAGCACAGAGCATTGAAATCAAGAATAGTGTGCCAATAAAAGATGACAAGTTCTGAAAATTACAAATATGTCATCATGGATGGTGTAAAAAAGACGTGGTTTTGTTACAGTTTCGTTTGTTTTTTAAGTTTATTTTTTGAATTTGCTCCTATTCTTCTTGAGTTATTAGTAAATGTATGAAAACAAAACTAGAAAAATAAGAAGAGGGGAAGAACAGAGAAAAAACATACTTAAACATTCTTAGTATTTCTCTCCACAAGTCACGAGTATCCTTTCGGAACTGGAGCTCACTTCTCCCATGATTTCTTGGGTAACAGGTAAATATTTCTGCTTCCATTGTGAGCTGCTCCGAAGCTCTGTTTAAAACAAAATGATGCCATAATCATCAGAAGAAAGGGCACTCCATCTAAGATTCTTTGTCCTTCAGTCCCAGATGCTGGCATCATGTAGCTGTTTGGTTCCTCTGGGCCTAGCCATTTCCAACTTCCTGAGTTTTTCTTCTTCATTTTTTTTTAAATGCGATTTTTGAAAAGGAAGCGTCCACTGTAGATAAAGTGTTCCTCATGGAGAGGACCCCAGCAACTCTTCTGAGCAGCCACAGACTTTCTTCCCACCATTGCTGTGAGTCCCCAGGACTGAAACGACATCTCACAAGAGCAATGTGACACAACAACAGAGCCGCACTGGCAGGTCAAAAATCTCAGGAGATGAGCACAGCAGAGTCTTGTTCAAAAGAGAGCTGACTGCAAGTTGAATGTGTGTGACTGACTTCTCAAATTAAGAGGAGCAGCCAGGCACGGTGGCTCTTGCCTGTAATCCCAGCACTTTGGGAGGCCAAGGCTGGCGGATCACTTGAGGTCAGGAGTTCAAGACCAGCCTGACCAACATGGTGAAACCCCGTCTCTACTAATAACACAAAAAAATTTAGCTTGGTGTGGTGGCTCACGCCTGTAATCCCAGCACTTTGGGAGGCCACGGCTGGCGGATCGCTTGAGGTCAGGAGTTCAAGACCAGCCTGACCAACATGGTGAAACCCCGTCTCTACTAATAACACAAAAAATTTTAGCTTGGTGTGGTGGCACATGCCTGTAATCCCAGCAACTCAAGAGGCTGAGGCAGGAGAATCGCTTGAACCCAGGAGGTGGAGGTTGCAGTGAGTCGAGATCATGCCATTGCACTCCAGCCTGGCCTGGAGCAAAACTTCACCTGCAAAAACAAAAGAATAGCTACCTGCATGAGATACCTAACTAGACAGTGTTAAGATTAATTTTCATAAGGGTTTTCAGAAAATGCCCCCAAAACATTGTGGTCACCATGACATTTTCTACAAATATTAAGAAACTCAAGACTACTTACAAATGTGTATTATAACTATTTTACATATGTGTATAACTATATTACAACTATTGAGGTTGTCAATGTCTAAAGCCTTATTGATAGAAACAAAACCTCAACATAACCAAGGGATTTCTTATGTTCAGGTTTTTAAAAAGTAACTAAATTTTTACTTGGACAGCTGGGTTTTGTTTTGTGTTTTTGTTTTTGTTTCATTTTCCATTAGGTTAAAATAGAATTTTAAGTGAAAAATGAAATCTAAAGGAAATAAAACCTCCCCATGTGTCAGTAATTGGCCCGTGTGAATGAAAGCACAATTGAGTTTATGAATTCCGTGTCCTGCTCCTTGAATCTCTTCCCTCCCACAAAACAGCAATTCCAGGACTTCCTCTTCAGCCCAAAAGGAGGTACCAGATCTGTGCATGGGGGCGATGTGGAAGAGACCTGCTTATTGCCCCTGGCGTAGGCTCCGGTAAGAAAAGACTTCAAGTACAAGTGCTAGGAAGTCACTTCATGCATCTGTTTATAGGTTTGTAAGTACATGAAGTTATTAAATGAGAGCTTTCTAAATTCAGCCCAAGGGTTCAGTTTCATTTTCTGGTCATTTTTCTTCCTCAGTGCCTCTCTACTTATTTCCGTTGTTGGTTCTTGCATGTTTTCCTCCAGGTTTCCTCTTGGCCTTCTTTATTTTATACATCTCTTTTCCTCTTGCCATTTCACCTTGCATTCACTCCTCTCCCCAGAAAACTGGAACCTGAAGCCCTTTCCAAAGTTTTTTTTTATGGCATTGTTAAGTATTAGAGACTGAGCAAGAACACTTTTTCCCTCCTTTTTATGTAAATACTATGCATAATAAGTTGATACTTATCCTTTAAACTTAACTTTTTTCTTAAAGTAGTTTCAAGTTAGGGAAAATAAGAGTGGCAGCGTTTACCTTAATTGTTCTTACTCCTATTGAGAAGTAGATTCTCAAAGCCTCGAGGAAGCCATTATAGAAATCAGCAAATCACACTGCCACGTGTGCACCTATGCAACTATCTTGCATGTTCTGCACACGTACCCCAAAACCTAAAATGCAATAAAAAAAATAAATCTCAGAATCTATCTTCTGTCGTTGCCATCTACAATGAGGTATATGTGAATGAAGCATATAAATGCCCTAAGAAATCTGGAGAGGGACAGCTTTTTAAAAAAATAAAACCTCTGTTTTGAGAAAAGAAATGACTCATTAGGTTTTAGAGAATTAATTGCAAGCTTGTCAGTAGTATTTGGGGCTTAAGCAGGAAAGACGATCAAATCTTCTCTTCCAGGGGAAAAATCAAAGTTCCCAAGAAGAGGTGTAGTTTTCAAGACTGCAGTACATGTTAGGTTGATGTATTGAATCCCACTAATCATTTGCCTTGTCTCTAATTCTGGAAGACTTTGAAAGAATGATAATCTACCTCCACCCCACCCGGGGCCTGAACACACACACCGAAGTAGAAATCTTTCCATTTTTAATGATCCATTACTTGGACAAGGTACTCATTGAATATGAGGTCTGATTTTACAAAAATTAAACCTACCCATTGGCAATTTACTGATGTTCATGAGAACAATCCAAATGAAGAATACTGAAAATATTGACTCCCATAGACAAGGTTCTAGAAACCAGATCTGCTTTTGAATTGAAATCTAGGAGAAGAAAAGAACCATCTCATGAATCATAAACTCTCCACTCCGAAAAACACAAACGCCTGCGGTTTCTTACGTTCCTGTTCCCCAGTGAGCCCCAGACGTGAGGAGACACAATGTAGTACTTTTCGTGTTTTTTTTGAGTGTGAAGAAGGGAAAGCAGGTGAAACAGTCAAGTTGTATATTAGGGCCTTGCTCCATTTCACTCCTGCAGCTTGACCCACAAGTTAAATTTGAAAACTTAGTTCTACTTTTAAATATGTCTGTGTAGGATATCTATATGCTACATCAACAAGAGGACAATAGCTCAACAGAGCACAACTATGAGACCAGCATTCCAAGCACAGCCAAAGGGAGGTCCATGAATATTTATGTGTCCCTTCGATGATTTTAGTGGGGAGCGGCTGCCTGGGGTGGTAACAAGGCAACCAGGCCCTTGGGTAGCTGAACTGCAAAATAGAATTCAGCTTATAGCTAGTGTAAAGAAGATTGAACTTAAGTATGCTGGAACTTCTTTGTGTGTCCACTGGCACTCTGCTGTGTTTCAATTTTGGTAAAGAAACTCACAGAGTTCATCCTGGCCTTTTGGGTAAATCTTCAGAGTGCTTGGGTGAGTTAAGAGCGTCCATGTGGCAAGATAACAATAAGCTGGTGTTGCTTTGTGGAGGCTCACACGTAGAAGTGGCTTCCTCAGACACATGTGTTGGTTTTCACCATTTTAACTGTCACATGCTACTGATCTCCTGTAATCCAGTGACTCATTTAGCACGTGGAGGGACAATCGCTTGCGTTGAGCCACTCTGTATGCAACAGAGATACGCACAAGAGGAGGGGGATGGCACAACGCAGTGCTCACCATCCTGAGTAAACCAAGCCATTTTTATCTTAGGCCGTGACACATCTGTCATAAACTCATGTGGTTTGAAAAGAAGGAAAATCGACAGGAAAAAAATCACCTCTGTTTTACTGTTCTTTCTCTTATTGTGTAACGTATTCATAACAATGCACCATTTTATTTCGACCGTAGCAACTGCTGCTCAGCAAAGGCAGGGAACACTGTGTTTGCTGCTGCAAAAAGCAGTTCGACGGTTGGTGTGGTGTTTATTGTGAAATGATGACAAAAGAGTTCTGGTGGTTCTAATAGTTTTAGCTTACGAGTGCTGCCGTTAATTTTGTCTGTAGTGTTGCAGGTGAAAAAATGCACAATGGATAAATAGTCTATATTGGTTTAACTGAACATAATATATAGTGTGTTCTGGAGTTGTTTGTCTCAATAGACTGTAGTAATCAAAAGTAATGAACCTATTATGTGCAGGACCTTGGAGAGCGTCGAATGGCAGTAAAAGTGTGGCACATAAAAGGTTTATTAAAGGAAATTAAAGTCCATCATTGCCACACCTGCTCCCCTATTATAAGTCTATGGCAGGTCAGTGCCTTCAATCACAACTCAGGCTCTGAGAGCAGAAATGCAGCTCCCATTACCATTGCAGTCACACGGCGCTGGAGCTAGTGTCAGGATTTAAGGATGGGAGCCGCTGAGTGCACCTTCTGCCTGCCTCTGATTTTCAACAAGCCAAGCAACTTATTTATATTTGAAAATCCCTTCTGATCATGCGCAGAAGTGAATTAAACTAAGAGATGATTAGAGGATTCTAGTGAAATGGATGGGTGTATCAAGGTCGGAGTCTGAAAACAAGTCTTTGCATCCCTTTGATAATTGATTTGATGCCATTTAAAATAATAATGACGTTTTGGGGAATCTGATACTGACACATACATCACTCAGATTTCACCTTCCTTAGTATTTGAATGATTATAACTGGTATTTATTCTGAAGTTCTTGGAGTAAACATATGTCACTATTGATAACCAAAAATTCTAATGGTATTTTCTGGGACTATTTCAGGGGTTTGTCTTCATGGTGCTTTTTTACATGGGGAATCTTGTTTTTCCATCTTAGACAGATATGCATTAGGAAGAGTCTGTAAATGCAGAGGGACGTAGGTTTTAGGAAATCGGTCTGATATCTTTTGGTTTGACATTTGAGGTTTCATCCCCTTCACAGCCGCCGTTAATGAGACGAGCCTTTTTCTATCTCTGTAATGCCAGAAGTGTTTGAGTCACTTCAAACCCTTGTGGACAAGGACATCTGCCCTCTTGTCGCTGTTCTCTCTGGTTTCCAGCGACCGTAGATGTATTTCCAAAGCTGGTGGTGTGTGGGGGGAGTCAGCTACGTACTGCAGAGCCGGGCTGTGGGTCAAGAGCATGGAAGGCTACTGTTTTTCATAATGACCTTCAGAACTCCTAATTACACGTTTTCATATTTTGGTCAATGTCAAAGGAATGACCTGAGGACTTTGTGTTCATGTTATAGATGGAGGCAGAGGCTGAAGATAAAACACGGTGTACAAGCTCTAAAGGAACTGAGGGTGAGTTAGCAAGCAGGTTCTACGACACTACGCCCACCACACCATGAAACACGAGAGTTCCAGTGCTCACTCCCTCATGTGCAGTCAGAACGATTAGAACTTTCCAGGGCTTCTTTCTTCAAATCAAGCCAGGACACTGGCTCTTGGCATGGAAAGGCACAATACTGTGAACCAGGAGTTAAAGGACTCAGGAAAGTCCAAATGATATCTGATGCCAATTTTTACAAAATGCAGTCATGAGTGGATTTGAACATCACACAGGACCGCATCAGGTTCAGCAAGTGAAGGATATTTCATGGAAAGCTTCAAATTGTGGAAGTGACCTTTAATGGCCAAGGGAAAAGACTGAACTGTTAGTTTATTGCCGAAGCAGGTTTTGATTTTTATGGTATCTAGGCTCCCAACCTAAACTTAGTTGAAGTAGAACGACGATGTTTGTTTTTTGACTGTCTCTTCTGGGAATTCCCACCCAGCAGCTCCGCAAAGTGATGTTTAGAAGGTTTAACTCCCCGGTTCTCCCTCTCTTTTTGTAACCAACAGATGGTAATGTAATATTGAAATACAAACTGGCCCTGGATGATCTAAACATCTGGAAAACAGGGCTGACTGGCAACAATACCCCTTAAGGAAAACAACTTTTATTATGATTAGCTATATTTTTGTGACCCTTAATTCTAAGTGGAAAACTGTAGGTTCACCACAGCTTCTGAAACACTCTGGATAGCTGTTCCCCACCCACCTCACCCCACCCCACTCAGAGTCCACCTCGAGCAGGAAGAGCGGCGGCACAGCCGTGACCTTGCAGCCCTTTGGAAGTGTGTAGAGATGTACATTTCAGTGGCTGATTTAATGGAATGCTTCTGTTATCTGTATATTTGTATATGTAGTCAAGGTAATTACTTCCTGTTTCAGCAAAGTCCAGAATGCCCAAATTTTTAACAAATTCAAGGACATTTCTTTTCAGTGAAATGTAACCACCGCTATCATTAACAATGGTTACCAAAACACAAAAGTCATGCTGTGCACATGAGAATTTTCTCTACCTAAACAGAAATTTTACACTGTATTATCTTCCAGTCTTACTTTAAATTAGTTTTAAAGGAACCATGTTATATATCCTAATATTTGGAATGTAGCATTTCTAAACAAGAACTTTTTTATGGAGCAAACATCTCAATAGGATACCAGCTTAAGAAAAGCAGTCCGTCCCACTCTGGAATAAGCTCTGCCTGCCGTACATATCAGCATGCTAGAGCTAGGATTTGGATTATTTGAATTTCTTATTTTGACTTCTAAAAGCACACTACTCTGTCATACTTTCAAAATGTGGGTTTTTGAAAAAATTTGCAATTCCTTTTGGACTTCACATTCCTCTGGCACAGGCACGAACACCCTTCACGGAGCCAAAATGTTCTTCTAGAAATGAAACAACTGTTTCTCGTGAGGCATGAGTAATCTTGAAAACCACCTGTTGTCTCTCTCAATATGCTGCTTACCCTTGTGTAGGCAGGTATTTATAAACATGAACTTCTTTAGTTCCCATCATTTTAGTCAGAAAAATCAAACCTGTTTTTCCTGTAAGTTCTTCACTTTTGAAAGGTTGGTGATATTAACATGCAGAAGCTCATTCTTCCCTTTCTATATGGAGGCAGTTTACGAGTAAAATCATGGGGCATATTTATTTAGTAAAGCTTTACCAGTTTATTTGAATATGTGTTTAATATCAATAAAAATATAATCTTGGGATTCTTTCTGAATAATATTTTGACTAAAAATAAAATGTCTTTAAAAATAATCGGAGTCATCGGTGCTCCTGTGAATTTTCAGTGAATCTCTAAGGACAGGTACGTGGAAATGCAGTCTATGATGACCAGGCCCCAGAGTCACCCAAGGCCCCAAACCCACAGTCAGTCTATTCCGGGCCATACCCATCTGTCCTCTCATCTCCAAAGAAGCAGAACAAGAGAAGATGGATCCACCCACTGAGAAACTTATTGTTGTTACCTCTGGGTGGGTGAAAAGTTTCCTTTATACAGTTTTGAAAATCATCAACTGATCGACTCTTCTTTTTTTTCTTCTTTTTGGTCAACAGTGCCAATGGAATCACTAATCCAGGAGCTCAGGTAAGATTTGCTGAACATTACTTTTTTTTCACATGAATGCTCTTTGATTATTCAAATGATTTGTACTTCTCAAGCCTCAGAATACTTGTTTTAGCAGAAGGAATTGGCTAAAGGGCTTTTTGTTCCATCCAAACGCTGTCTGTGCATCAGGAAGGCAGAGGAGAATGATGGCTGATAATTGATCCAGAAAAAGTCCATCGATTATTTTAATGACATAACAAAACAACGCTTTGCTGTGATGGGAGTAGCGGCCCACTTTTCCTCATGAAGTGTGGGCTGCGTCTGTGCGCACCTCACGTGCAGTTGGATTTCACACTGATGGTCAGGGCAGAGCTGACCTGTTACCACGAACCTGATGGATAGATAACCCAGATCCTAAATTATCCACTTCTTGCATTAAATAGATGATTCCATCGGGACACTAATTTTTTTAACGTAGACATGTGAACATAATGTGACCAAGACGTTCTTTGAGTGGGTCCATGTATTTTCATCATAAGTATTGTTGCTACTATACCCCAGGCAATATAAAAAAAATTGTGAAAATTCCATCTTAACAGGGTTTTCAGGATTAATTCTAATTAGATTTTCTGTCAGAGCCTTTGTTAAAAAGAAAGTATATATTTTTAAGAAGAAACACATGCAGATGACACATTTTCTGTCAGGAACAAGACGACCGCTCTGTACATTCTCTGCATGTGCTGCTCACAAGCTAGCAAGTCCCATATCCACTACTCAGTCCACCTTTCCAGAAACAGTGCTGGTCAGGGAAATGTTTGAAAAACGGAGGCTGTGTAACAGTGTCTAACACACTCGGACTTTGTCAGGTATGCAGTTTACACAGTTCTTTCTCCAGGCAACTGAGCTTGTGATTCCACTGAAACCCAGGCCGTCACCCTTGCTTCCATGTGGCTTATGATCTCTTTCATAGCCTCGGTTCATTTATGGAGTGAAACACCTATCTGTTGGAATTCATGCACATACTCTTCTCTGTGGAGGTTGTCAGTAGGGAATCCATGGCCCTACCTGTGTAATCAATTCTGTCTTAAGAATTTATTTTATTTGTATTTATTTATTTTTGAGACATGGTCTCAAACAGGGTCTCAGTCTGTCCTCCCAGGCTGGAGTGCATTGGTGCGATCATGGTTCACTGCAGCTCACTGCAGCCTCAAACTCCTGGGCTCAGGTGATCCTCCTGCCTCAGCATCTCAAGTAGCTGGGAGTACAGGTGTGTGCCACCACATCTGACTAATTTTTGTATTTTTAGTAGAGACAGGGTCTTGGTATGTTGCCTAGGCTGGTCTCAAACTCTTGGGCTCAAGTGTTCCTTCCACCTCGGCCTCCTAAAGCTCTAGGATGAACAGGAGTGAGCCACCACACTTGGCTTAAGAATTTTAATTTTGATCAGGAGGCTGAGTCAGGAGAATTGCTTGAACCTGGGAGGTGGAGGTTGCAGTGACCTGAGATTGCGCCACTGCACTCCAGCCTGGTACCTGGCAACAGAGCAAGACTCTGTCTCAAAAAAAAAAAAAAAAAGAATTTTAATTTTGAAAGTACTTTGATAAGAGTAGGACATATAGTATACTCCTACATTTGGACAGGGCTAAGTTGTTGAACAACCTGGCTTATTTAAATTATTACCTTTAAAATTTGCTCTATCTTTCTGGAGGCTTTATTTATGTCCCTTGTAGAATGGTCAAGAGAAGCTTAAAATGACCCAGTGCTCCAAGTAGGGGACATGTTAGCGGTCCCTGGAGTGGTGTCTTGTTCTTGCTGTAGAACCAGTGTGCCTGTGGACACGAGGCCACTTAGCCTAGTGAGGGAATCAAGCCATTCGGAGAAAAAAACGCCCTTAATTTTAGTGATGTTTCTTGAAAACAACTTTTACACAAGAGAATATCTAAGGAACTAATGCACGTGCATTGGCCTACGAAGAAAAATACAGTTCATAGAGAAAAAGGAAGGTATTCGCAGAGAGAAGCAAATTGTGGGGGAAAAAACGCTTACTGCAGCCTATGTAGAGAAACAGAAATCAGCATCTGAGCATGGCATTAGCACTGCTAGCTACAATAACCTGGTGTTTATTGGGGTCCCATGTGCCAGACACTCTTGAGCTTTCTTTGCTGCTCTATTATCTCACTTAATCCTTCTGAAAGCTTTATAAGGCAGAAACTATGATATTTTAGTTTTCAGATGAATAAAGTGAAATAAATAATTTGTGAAAATAGCCCCAGGCTACACGACTGTTGGGCAAGGCAGACTTCTGACTCAAAGGCCAACTTCTCACCCACCAGACTCGTCTTCCTCTCACACAATTCATACCCTTTAGAGTATAAATCAAAAAGCGATTTAAGCAACTGGATTTTCCAGTCTACATTTTTAACCCGTGTGGTTTATCTTTCAAACAGCCTGGTTTTCTTAAATTTGGACAAATAATTTATTTTAATTTAAGATAATGTTTTCTATTTTCCCAATTTTTTGAAGATTATTTTTTCTCTGATATTTCATTTTACCTAATTTGTTATTAGAGTAACTCAGAAAGCTGATGGTAATTGCTGGGAAAACATATAAACGTCGTTAATTCACCTGTTTTTTTTTTGAGACGGAGTTCCGCTCTTGTTACCCAGGCTGGAGTGCAATGGCGCGATCTCGGCTCACCGCAACCTCCGCCTCCTGGGTTCAGGCAATTCTCCTGCCTCAGCTTCCTGAGTAGCTGGGATTACAGGCATGCGCCACCGTGCCCAGCTAATTTTTTGTAATTTTTAGTAGAGACGGGGTCTCGCCATGTTGACCAGGATGGTCTCGATCTGTTGAACTCGTGATCCACCCGCCTCGGCCTCCCAAAGTGCTGGGATGACAGGCTTGAGCCACCGCGCCCGGCCTTCACCTGCTTTTCTTTAATGAGACCCAGCTTATACAAATTACTAAGTGATCATTTGAAATTTCATAATCATTTCTGTTCAACGGAATGACCATGCTTAGACAGGCAAGGTCCCAAGTTCATTCTCTTTTTGGCAGAATCTTGCTCATGATCTCCACTCACTGCAACCTCCACCTTCTGGGTTCAAATGACTCTCCTGCCTCAGCCTCCCAAGTAGCGGGGACTACAGGCACATGCCACCGCACGCGGCTAATTTTTTGTATTTTTAGTAGAGATAGGGTTTCACCATGTTAGCCAGGATGGTCTCTATCTCCTGACCTTGTGATCTGCCCGCCTAGGCCTCCCAAAGTGCTGGGATTACAGGCGTGAGCCCCAGGAGCCAGCCCCAAGTTGTTTGTTAAGTACTTTAAGTTGACCTAGACACAGGCTTGAATTATCATTCTATATGAATCTTGGGAGAAAAGTACTGATTCATATGGAAGCTTGTACTTTTCGCGTCTTTTAAACTTTTGTCCATTTCCTACAAGGTTCTTCCAGTTTTTTCCACTGGTTTGTTGTGATCCGGCACAACTGTGTACCTGAATTCTGAATATCTTAGGAAATGCGGCATGTTTTCCCCAGCGTAAAAGTTGTGGTTATTCTGTAGAGAACACTGACAACTTTATTTGGTTCTTCTTTTTAGAATGCATTGGACACGTCATTGCTTCTAGGGCCACTAGTTACAAAAATACTAATACAAATGAAGCTAATTTAAATACGCTGTATATTGTTCATGGCACTAATAAAATTGATACTGACATTCTCATCCTCTTATTATAGTCGATGTCAGCTACTATCATCACCATTAAAAAAGCAATTTATAACCACAGGCCCAGCTTTAATCATATTCCTTATTAGCATTTGCAGTCTTGCCTCTAACGCCACTCAGGTTACAGGTGGTGTCGGGAAGGCTCTCCCGCGTCTTGCTAAATCGTGACCACTGCATTATCGCTGCCGTTTCCTTTTATCACGATTATCCTTAGTCTGAACCTCGTGCTATTGAAGCTACTAAAATCGGTAATGGTCTCTTGCATTGGCAAAGTGTTTTCACACCAGCCCGGCCCCCTTCCTCTAATTAGGAGCATATATTCTAGTCCCCGAATTGACTTCCCTATGTGACTGTGTGGAGAGATAAGTGAATTCAGAGCTCTTGAGTCAAATCTCTGTCCTTTCATTGTCTTATTGCCGCTTACCGATTTTTACCAATTTGTAAAAACGGCTTAAGTTTGGTAACGAAAGTCTTAAGTTTCTCTCTTTATTTGATTTTACATAATTTCTTTCTTACCAAAAATCCCATCATTTGGCATTTTCCTGTCAGTTTTAAAGATGCTAAATTTTTAGGAGCTCTCTAATCAATAAATTGTAGATTTATTTTATTTTATTTGGTCACTTAGTTTTTGAGACAGGGTCTCACTCTGTCACCCAGGCTGGAGTATAGTGGTGTGACCTTGGCTCACTGCAGCCTCAGCCTTCTGGCCTCAGGCCATCCTCCGACCTCAGCCTTTGGAATAGTTGGAATTACGGGCACGGGCCACCATATCTGGCTAATTTTGTTTATTTTCTGTAGAGATGAGGGTCTCATTATGTTGCTCGGACTGGTCTCCATCAAGCTTCTGAGCTTAAGCAATCTCCTTGCCTTGGCCTCCCACAGTGCTGGGGTTACAGGTGTGAGCCAGCATGCCTGGCCCAGTCACAGATTTAACAATAACATTTCAAGAGTATGTGAAAGTTGCTGTGAATTACAGGTCTACATGTCTTTCTCCTTTTTCTTTCATCTTATTTCATTCACTGTAGTCTTTATATCAGGATAAATACTTTAATATTTTGCAGTTTCTTTAGAGTAAAGTTTCCTTTAGTGATCATGATTTTATTGGAACTTATTACTTAAAGATTTGCGGAGGTGACACTAATGAAGAAGTGAACTGATACTGACCGTAAGTTCACCAGCCCGCTCAAAGAACTTAGTAGTTTTAATCAGGAGGTTAGATAAAGAAGGAGAAAAGCTCTCTTCTTTCTTTTTGTTGGTATCATTTCCAAATGTGGGGCTCAATGCATGCTTTGGAATTTATAGCATAACTACCATATCGTGTGGGCGCTATATCTTTCTAAATACTAGGCCAGACTCGTACATTAGAAGCCAAGAAACTGACACCTTAAAGAAAACGCTTTTTACCTATCCAGAGTGACCACCCAAGAAGCTGATGCTAAGGATTAATCTAGAAGAGGAGAAGTGACCCTCCAGGGTGTGGGGGAGGCGTCTCTAGGGCTCAGCCACCCGGGTGTGGGCCTTGTCCGTGCCTCTGTGTGATGGAGAGGCTCTGTGTGGAACATGAGGCTGGAGGCCTCACACCAACCGGAGCATTCCAGCGATTATTTTGTGTTTACTTCTTTCTTAGTAGGGCAGAACAGTGTCTTAAAATATATTGGGGAAGCTTTCAACAAGAATAAAAACAAAAAAGAGCTTGTAGTTGAACGAGAAAAGTCGATGAACCCTAATGTTCTTGTGTGTTTAAGCACTTGCAGAGCCTAATCCAGCGTTTAACGCGGAAGGTGTGTTGCGTGGGCCTCAACAGGTGCACAGTGAATGAGTCGTTAGAACGATGTGCCCAGCATCTGGGTGGAGCCACAGAGCAAGCCCACAGGGCTGTCAGGGCAAATGACATGACCTGCATTTACTCATGTGCTGAGTGCCTGGAAGTTAAGGGCTTTATACCTGGTCTCTGACAGAGAAGCCACTGAACTATCTCCAGTCCAGACCCCGCTCCTCCTGCAGCCACACCATATTATCTGCTGTCGCTGCAGGCTGCTGTGTGCCACTTTATCAGCCACACTTGGGGCGACTACTAATTCAAACTTTATCAATAAATTAACAAATCAAGCTGAAAAGTATTCTAACCTTCAGACAGACCCTGCCGCAACTCCATAATTCCCTGCACCACCTGCAGTGCAGATGCCACTCCTGGGGCATGGTGGCTCACACCTGTAATCCCAGCACTTTGGGAGGCTAAGACAGTGCATCACTTGAGGTCAGGAGTTTGAGAGCAGCCTGACCAACATGGTGAAACGCTGTCTCTACTAAACACATGAAAACTAGCTGGGGGTGGTGGCGGGCGCCTGTATTCCCAGCTACTAGAGAAGCTGAGGCAGGAGAGTTGCTTGAACCCAGGAGGCGGGTGTTGCTGTGAGCCGAGTTCACACCACTGCACTCCAGCAGCCTGGGTGACAGAGTAAGACTCCATCAAAAATAAAATAAAATTAATTCAAATTAAATAAACAAAATTAAAATTCAAAAAATAATTTTTAAAAACAGACCATTGCCATTTCCTTCTAAATTGTTTCCCAGGAGTTAACTATTTGATTTTAAGTAGATGTTAAAATATCTAGAAATGACTCAATATACATCTATTTTATTTGTTTTTCTTTTGAAATGCCATCTTCCATTTCAAAAGAAAAAACAAATAAATGTTGAACTGCCAAGGGCCTTGTGCTTCCAAGGCTGGTTTTGCAGTATGACAGGTGTGAGTCACCTGACCTTCACCTGAGGCCTGTAATAGTCATTTACAAATGGGCTAAAAGTGGACTCCTGACCCTCCATAGTACCCTCACCACCAAGAACGAAATATGTAATGAAAAATATATATATTATGCAAATTACATATTACATTATACACATATATATAACTGTGATTATATCAACACAGTGGAATAAAGCCTAGTGTGTGTGTGTATATACATATATATGTATATCTCTTCTCACCCTCATGCACTCTTCAGCACCTCCAATGCACGGAAAATCATTTGACTGCCTATCTAACTTCTCCCCAGTCCTACCTGAAGGACTTTATTAAACACTGTGTATAATAAAGCGCGCACACACACACACACACACACACACACACTTGCTTTATTATACACAGTGTTTATATATATAGCTGATTACGAAGGACAGAAGGCTCCCCAGCTTGTCTAAGGTCTACTTGAAATTTTAATATCTGTATTTGAGAGAAATACTATGGGGCTAATGAACAAATATCCGTAGAGTTAAGAGACTCAGAAACAAAATAAGGACAAGAAAACGTGCTTTGTTTTCTTTTCCTGTTTTTCTCTACATTCAAATATTATCACTAGGATATTGGTGGCCTCTGTCAACCAATAGATTACAGAATTTGAGAGTCTAAGGCACTAACACCTCGAAAAATCACACATCTTCTAAACCTGTGGCGAAATGTCACCACCACAGGCTGCTTTTGCATCTTTGGAGCTTGTCTATAGAGATAATTTTTTCATCCGTTTAGCTTTTCTTTTCTTGTAACATCAACCTTTTTACACAGCAGAATTTGCCACTCTTGACTGAGGATGAATGTTCCCTCTGATATTCGTTCCTGGGCACTAGCGTAGTGTTAGATGTTGCAGTGACTATGCAATACCATAGCACTGGTAACAAACCCAGGGCACTATGCAATCCACAGCACCGGTAACAAATCCAGGGCACTATGCAATCCACAGCACCGGTAACAAACCCAGGGCACTATGCAATCCACAGCACCGGTAACAAACCCAGGGCACTATGCAATCCACAGCACCGGTAACAAACCCAGGGCACTATGCAATCCACAGCACCGGTAACAAACTCAGGGCACTATGCAATACCACAGCACCGGTAACAAACCCAGGGCACTATGCAATACCACAGCACCGGTAACAAACCCAGGGCACTATGCAATACCACAGCACCGGTAACAAACCCAGGGCACTATGCAATACCACAGCACCGGTAACAAACCCAGGGCACTATGCAATACCACAGCACCGGTAACAAACCCAGGGCACTATGCAATACCACAGCGTTGCTGTGGGCGAGAGATCACGTCCAGCTTGGGACTCAGAGGTGCCCCCAGAGCCTGCTGGCTCAGAAGCATGGCATCCCTTGAGGGCTCACTGGAAGTGCAGACTCCCAGGCTCCCTCTCACCTTTTAACAAGATTTATAAGAAATTAATGGGTGTTTGGAAGTCTGAGAGGCACACATCTCGGAGACCCTAGGTTAGACTTGACTAATGACCTAGAGCAGCTCTTCCCACCATTGCTAATTTTCAGTGGTATGCAAGTTGGTAGAAAAGTCAAGAGTCTGAGTTTCTTTGGCATTTTTCTTGATCTATGAGTTCTTGGGGAATGGCAATCATTGTTTGCATTTCTACCTGACGAAGAGCAGCAGAATATGGAACAAACATCCGAATCTTGATGGTAGTGTGCCCAAAAGCACAATCCTTGGTTTTCCGTGAGTCTTTGTTTCTACCTCTTGGAAGTGTTTGAAATCAACCAGATCTTCCTTGAACACTCATCGTGTATCAGGAAAGAGTTTAAGGAAGGAAACTTTTAAGACGCTATTTTGTATCCCTCCACAGGTGACTCTATAGCCACCTAGATTATCTTCTCAGAGTACTTAATTACGTGACTCACACAAAATCCGAAGTCTCTGCCAGCCTCCATACATCTGTCACACAGCTCCCCCGCGGCTGTCAGAGTTTGGGAACTGCATTCCTGAGGCTCCTTTGGACTTGCTCAGGCGTTGCACGAGTCGTTTGCTCCCTTTGCTCCACATTTTCTCACCCTCATGCACTCTTCGCATGTTCCAATGAGAACAAAATTATCTGACTGTCTATCTGATTTCTCCCCAGTCCTACTTGAAGAAATGCATGAACTTTAATCATTGGGCAGAACACTTCCTTTCCTGCTATTTTTTACAATTAACTATACCTATTTGGGGTTTTATTTTCGTTACATTATATGTTTGCAAACGTTTCTGACACCTTGTAAATTTTTTTTCTGTGTAAAATGTGAACTGAAATGAAATGTGTCCCACAGTGGTGACAAATGGACTCCCGACAACGCAAACATCATGCGTTCTGGCTTCCAGCGTTCCCTCACCGTGGGTGAACTCCCGTAACTCTTCCGCAGACCCTTGCCTAGGATTTGACTGGCTTGTCAAATTCTGTAGCAGGAAGGTTGGCAGAAAAGTCGAGTCTGTGTGGCGGGAAGAACACTGGGTTAACAGCAGTCCTGGGTCCCAGGGCCGCTTCCCTGACTAGCTGTGTGACCTTGGCAAAGGGTTCAAAGGTCGAGCCTTGCTGCCTTCTTGACAAATGAAACTTTTCATCTAGCACTTTGAGACCTGGTGTCAGGGTTCCCCCTGCCCCCTCATCTCAAAACGTATCTTTTACAAAACCTTTATCATATATAAGTCTGCCGTTTTAATATACTACCTACGTTTTGCAGGCAAAGAATCTATTTTATCTACCAGTGGAGGATTCGTACATGACGTTACTTGAGAAATATTTTATTAAATGTTATCAGCCTGTGTAGGGGTTTAACCTCTTGCTGCATTCAGCTATATCTTGAGTTCATTTTTATCTTTGATACTCTCCTTTCTTACCTTTTCATATGGTTTTTTTTTTCTTCTTTTTTTTTTATTGCATTTTAGGTTTTGGGGTACATGTGCAGAGCATGCAATACAGTTGCATAGGTACACACAGGGCAGTGTGTTCTGTTTGCTTTCACCCCTTCACCCACATTTGGCGTTTCTCCCCAGGCTATCCCTCCCCACCTCCCCCTCCCACTGGCCCTCCCCTTTTCCCCCCAATAGACCCCAGTGTTTAGTACTCCCCTCTCTGTGTCCATGTGTTCTCATTTTTCATCACCCACCTATGAGTGAAAATATGCGGTGTTTCATTTTCTGTTCTTGTGTCAGTTTGCTGAGAATGATGTTCTCCAGATTCATCCATGTCCCTACAAACGACACGAACTCATCATTTCTGATTGCTGCACATACACACCATGGAATATCATACGGTTTTTTTTACTTGCATAGTTTTTCCTCTCATTTGGTTCTCCCTGCTGGAGAAAGTCCCTTTTATCCAAGCCCCCGCCCACCAACAAATCTTGTTTTCTCAGTGTCATCGCCATCCGATTTTCTGAGGAAACCCTGCACCTAAAACTACTTCTGATTTTTCTCGTTATAAAATGCTCTTTCCATCTCCACTCTGCTCTAGGCCATGCCTGGCATAATCCTCCCCTTTGTCCTTCTACATATGCAATTTGTACTCATTCTTTCCAGCTCAGGACTCACACCATCTTTTCCGTAAGGAATCTCCGTGACCTCCCAGACTAAGACTTTTTCCCATTGTGTTCCCCAAGCCCTTCTTTACCTGCCTGTTTCAAAAACACTTACTACTTTGAATTGTAGCTATTTTGTCATTCAGTCTTCCATCTGTCCACCATTCAGAAGAAGAAAGCAGATTCTCTGCCTTCGGCTTTACACTTTCTTTGGGGAGACAATAAAAAAGGAACAAGCTGTATTTAAAAAAACAACTTTAATTTGTCATATATAGTCTTGCCTTTTTAACATGCTGCCTACTCTTTGAAGACAAAGAATCTCTTTTACTTACCAGTGTAGGCCTCGGACATGAGGTTACTTGAGAAATATTTTATTTTACATTATCTACCCCTGTTCGTTTTGAGAATAAATAATGTAACTTGTAATTCATGATAAAGGCATTTCTATTCAACATGTTGATTCTCCACAACTGTCTTTAAAGTGCCTGCAACTTCTTTCCTTCCAGATTCTTAAGTTCTTTCTCTAATGCTGCCCCTTTCCTTTTATTTTTAAGAAAATTTTATTTGATTGTGATAAGAACACCTGAGCCCTACCCTCGTAGCCACCTAGTTCTGCCCCTTTCAAACCAAGACTGCTTAGCCAACAGTTTCCATTGGCCCCTCAACTACAAATCAGCCTTTTCTATGTTTAATCCTTTCCAACTCATTTTTCTACAATCAATAAGGGTCTTCCTTTATAAGTATATTTTATCAAACTACCAGGCATACAAGGGAGATACTCCTAATTCTGCTGATGTCTGTCTTGGACTCATTTGGCCATTTTCAGTCGGGAAGAGAAAACAAAACTGGAATTCAGGCACACAGCGCTCATCCCTGAGCTGCTTGTAGGAAGGGGTCAGCCCAGGGAGTCTGAGGATCGGGGTGGTCTCAGGCTGCAGGGCCAGAAAGCAAAGTGACTGCCAGGACGCAGGAACACGTAGATGAAATTGAAAGCTGGGCAGCCAGGCATAGAAGTTGTAGATTACGGAAGATGTAGATTAGGATGAAGAGTCTCATCTGAACAGCACTTTTCTTTGAGGGTTCTCACTGTGGTTCTCTGCCTGAGGCACAGGAACCACTCCCTTCCATGGGGGAGGCTCACCTGGGGATGGTTCTCAAAACTGGGGTGGGGAATGTTCTTCTAGGGACTCTTGCAAAATCAGGGCAGGGGAGTGAAACCTGCCTAGGGAAATGTTGGAATATGCCCCTGGGGACGTTCTCTTTGCCTTTGCCACCGTGTTGCCACAGGGCAAACTCTGTTCTTCCCGGTTGCCCCTGTGAGAATAGAGCGATGTTGACTCCTAGGCTTCTGGAAGTGCTCAAGGTAATTGCTCCCGAGTCCCTGTGGGCCCTCCTCCAGCTCTTTGGAAGCTGACGCAGAGCCTACAGTCTGTCCTGTAGGATCAGCAAGCTCCCTGTTCTTGAAGGAAGAGCTGGAAGGCTCACACACCCCTGGCCACTGTCAGAGAAACATGGCTTCCCAACACTGCCCCTCCCTGGTTTCCTCCACCTCTCAGGCTCAGGTATCTTTGCTGGTTCCTCAACACCCTAATCTCTGCACTGGATTCCCCAAGATCCTCGTTGGATCCCTTTGCATCCTGAATCCTCTTGGCAGTGATCTTTTGGTGATCTCATTGGGGTTTTCAGTACATTTGCGTGTCCGTAATTTCACATCCCCAGGTCTCCTCTCCTCCTTGAATTTCAGACTCACATAACCAACTGTGTAGACAGCATCTCCAGGTGGATCCCTGATGAGTATTCAGAATTAAAATCATCTTCTGTCATAAACTGATACACCCACCGCCTTCCCATGTCAGTAAATGGGAAAGTGCAGAAGTCCTGGAGGCATCCTTGACTTCTCTTCACACTCTGTATCTGGTCTGTCCAAACATCCTGATGGCTCTAACTTCAGCACAAATCTACAGCGTGTGCTTCTCCCCATCTCTGCTGCTGTCGCCAGGCCCCTAAGCCGTCGTAGCTCACTTGAACCTCTTCTCACAGGCTTCTCATCTCTGTTCTTCTCATGTAAAATTCATTCCATGAGACCGCTGGAAGCCCTTCAATGAGTTTCCGCTTTCTCAAAGGAGAAGACCAGACATCTTTACTCTGGCCTGGTCCCCTTGCCCTGTTCATTGCCCCCTGCCCACCTAGAATCCTCGCTGGGGCCCCAGACCTGCCGAAGCCTCAGGCCTCGGCATGCTGTTCCCACTGTCTGTAACGTTGTTCCCTGCACAGCTGCGAGTCTCACATGCTCACTCGCACCGGGTATTTACTCAGTGCCTCCTTCTAGCAAGACCTTCCTCGACCTTAGCCTTTACAATGACAAGCCCTTATTCCAGCTTTCTTTATTATTCTCCTTCTGTTTTATTTTTTATGAAAAAAAAAGTGTCCCCTTTTGACACACAATCCAACTACTTACTGACTTCATTCCTAATCTGTCTTTCTTCATAAGAATATAACTTCTGTGAGAGCAGGAATCTCTTTATCCCACTGATAATAGCCACAACATCTACAGTAGTGCCTGCCACATTATAGGAGCCAATGAAAAAAAAATCCGAATAAAAAAAAAAAAAAAAAACCCGAATAAATGTGCTCTGAATACCATAGACGGCACTGCAATGAGACACAGGAATTCACAGTTTTTGAAAGCTAACAGCCTACAAGTCATGAGAACACACTGTGGTAATTCCTATGAATCAGATTTACATAAGGGAGCACAGTGGAATGAGCAGCACCTTCTGGCTGGCGGTCTGACCTGAGTTTGAAGGAAGAGAACTTGCCCGGGGAACTTCTGCTGTCACCGACCAGGCACTCCATACAAATGAGCTAAACGCGAGTGCATGGCAAACTCTTCCAGAAGCCTGGTTCTCGGGCTCCTATGGGTTTTGGTGGCCAGGGGTCAATATAGGAATAGAGATTGCTCCTTGAGTACATATGAAGCACAGTTCCCCCCATTACTTTGAACTGACTTCTACTGGTGTATCTTTAACAAGATATCCCCATATTTTAGAAGCAACGGAAAATCATATATCAAAAGAAAGCTTATAATTCATGATCCAAATGTCTTCAATTTTTATAATTTTGTGGCTTCGTGAATAAAGCTTTGATGTTCCGTTTACTTCTATATTTATAACAGGTGCAGGGTAATTTTCTTGACAACACAGCGGACCAAGGCTGCAGACAGATTTTTCATTCCACAATCCCTGTGTACCGAGGAACAGCCCTATAAGTAACCATTCACATTTGCAGGGTAGCTTCCAGAAGTCCAGCCAGTCAACATGAGGGCCAAGTGGTAAACTGAGCATCCCGAACCCTTCCATGCCCTGAAGTGAGGCACGTGTCTCAGAAACTGTGTAGACGTCTTTAAATGTCTTGTCTTGTTTCATCTTCCATGCTGGGAGGTGGGTGCTGCTGTCTACCTTGTCTAGATGAACAGACCCTGTCTCGGAATTGTGTTACGGGTGGCTTTGGCATTCTTCAGAAAGAGCAGTTTTATAATAATCTGAATAAGAATATGAAATGTTAAAAAAAAAAAGGTTATGTGATGGAATCTTAAACTAGGATGTAAGCACTGGCAAAACGGCCACTTCCACCTCCACTGGTGAATCTGAAACATCAGGGAACCCATGAGTACCAGTGAGGTCATGGCAGAAACAGTGTTGGGGCTAATCCTATCTGACTTCCAGGTGCCCACAGCTCCTCAGTGGGGCTGGAATGAGCTGAGCCTGGGGAAGTGTCATTCGTCGGTAGCTCTGTTGTTGCAGGTGGAGGAAGGTACAGGTACACGTGGGAGGGGTTAGAGCTACAGGAAGTGATATGTGGAGCTTGCAGGCTTCATTTTCAGCTGAGTGCTTCTTTATCAGGTTATTTGTGTTTCAAGTTATTTGTAATTCAATAGGATACTTGGCTGCAGAAACATTTCACAGATTTGTGTGTGTACATATATATACATCCACACACTCACACACAGAGATATTACACACACATTTATAAACACATAATTATAATAATATATCAAAGTACGCAATCCCTGCTAACTCAGTATGCACATGACTAATGTAACACATGGTCCTCCTTTTAAATATTACTCCAGCATGTTAGCTACTTCTCTTAAGTGATTCATGCAATGTTCCAGTGAAGTGGAGAAGGATACATTGAAGCATTTCAAATATTGAACAATTAGTATTCATATTTAGTAAAAACCTGTGTGTATCTGTAGGTTTCCAGCTTTTTTGTGTACAGAAAGCTAAAAACGGAGCCGAGATTTATGGGCCAGACCTCTGGATTCAGGTAAATGTCAGGAAGTGAAACTGACATGTGCGGTAATAGTTATGAAACAGCCACATGGTCTTTAAAACGCCTTTTGTCTTAGTAACTTAAAAAGCCAGAAAATGACTTTATTGCTCATATTACTGAAGAAGTTCTGTGTGTGTGTGTGTGTGTGTGTGTGCTTGTGCTTGTGCTTGTTTTATTTTGCTGTGTTTTCCCTCTGTGGGTCTCTACTTTCGGTTCTCGCTTCGGCCCTGTAGGCTGTCTTTCTGTGGGTTGTGTGTCTGTATTTCTGCTAGCCTTTGACTATGGGACTGCGGCACACGCACACTTAAGCTCCCTTCCTTCTTTCCGGCCTCCCTGCCCTCATTCCTTCGGCTTCCTTCCATCTTACCCGCTCGTTCTCACTGTTCCTTCTTTTCATTTTATCTTTTCTTCTTTTGAGTTCCACTCTAAATGTTCAGGCTAGAGAACAGAAGGACATCTGTACTTTTTTCATTACCGTACTAATTAGACCTTTATGTTTCCTGGTCTTCGCTTAAAACCCTCCTAAATTAACTCAATTTTACATGTGTAGCCCTGGTTTGAGTGCTTCTGGGGGTGACTGACCCAGAGTAACGAAGAAGCTCCAAACCCCATCATCAGCTAATGATGTTTACTTTGTGAATAAATGAGATCGTTTTCATTAGTAAGGCTGTGCCCATATCACAAACAGAAATAGGAACTTAGTATTTGATGGATGTGGACATGATGTGTTACACAGATAATTCTTTAGGTTGTTCCCAATAACCTCCCCCACACACCCCAAGTTGTCTGTATAATTAACATGAACTTGAGTTTAGGTACATGAATAAAATATTAATTGCCTTTGTTATTTTTATTCAAGAGTAACTTTGCAGCAGACATTTTTCTAAGTATTTTACAATCACAGTCACTATGTTCCAATGTCCCCATTCAAAACTGAGAGCCGAAATAGAATTTTGAAATGGATTTTGCTAGGACCTGGCTCCTGGTTCCGCATTCTAGTCAATGACCTTCATTGAAAGGTCAAATTCTTATTTTGTTTGTAAAATAACTGCAATCTGCTTTGAACTCCAACTTTTATGACAAAGTTAACTGTTTGTCCTTTTCTTGGAAGCATGCATGCAACGGTTCCATTTCTTCTCAAACTGCAAGAACTGTTTACACAGTGCCTACAAGATGCATAGCAAATAGCCCTGACCTCCAGGAGGCCCTGCTATGTGTGAGTGGCAGTCAGTTTCCTTCCCCTCGAGGGTTAATTCCAAGACCCCCAACAGCTGCCTGAAACTTCAGATAGTACCAAATCCTATATACACTATTCTTTTTCCTGTGCATACATACCTGTGATACAGTTTAATTTATAACTTAGCCATAGAAAGACATTAACACCGTAACTACTAATAAAATAACAGTTATGAAAGCATGCTGCAATAAAAGTTATGTGAATGAGGTCTCGCTCTCAAAATACCTTGTTGTACTGTATTCATCTATTTCCAGACTTCGGTTGACCATAGTCAACTGAAACCATGGAAATGAAAGCATGGACGAGGTGGGGACTACGGTGTGAAGTAGGGAGAAGAGACATGGAACGTCAGTCCCCACGGCACAAATGCAGGCATTCGCCAAATCATAAAAGGGGATGTGGATGACTTGGTGGGGTGAATGAAGCTTCTGCATCATTCATGACATGATTTTAAAAGAATATAAAGATACTTGTGTTTAGGTTTGTTTTTCTTTTAAGGCTAAGGTTTGGGGCTTACCAAACTTTTTCCCAGGGAAAACCTGAGCCGGCATGGTGGGTTCCTCCACTGACCCAGGAGCAGCCTTGTAGACACAGCCTAGGCTGGTGGGAGGAAAGCGGGGAGAGGCAAGGGCACCTCCCAGCCCTGCCTTCTGACCCCAGACCTCTGCTTCTGTGCTTCAGCAGCACCCAAGTCATTCTTCTGTTTTTAATTAACCATATTTTGCAAGCATATTCTGCTAATAAAATTTCTGATTGGTAACGTGATTGCTGTTTCAAATTAGATGGAAAACTAAAGGAGGGAACATTTTATTTTCTTCCAGAACTAGATATCTGTGAATATAAAAAAGGTGTGGTCTGATCACATGCTAAGCTGATATATACAAATAAAGTGCAGCATTTTAATCCCCCATTATTGTGGCATTTCACAGCTTTTTTTGTTTTACTTTATTTTTTGGTTAGAAATACAAACTTCAAGCAAAAGAAGAGAATTGAGATTATTCACCAAGTTAGTTAAGGTAAAGTTGAGGCCCTTTGAATTCAATTCTATAAATTCATTTAACTGGAATATGATCCCCCTAGATGATTAAGGTGCTCCTCTTACTCAACCACATTCAATGCTTTTTAGCAGATACAATCTGTAATATCATCCGGTACTCATCCAAGATTAAGATGCTGCAATAATCTTCTTTACATGTTTTTTAAAGATTATTTTAAATATTCCTTCCTCAAATATAGTGGTGCTTTCTGTAAGGCAAATATTCATAAACTATGTGAATTTTATTTTTATGATCAAAATAAGATAATTTATGTTTAATTTTTGCGGATACTTTACATTTTATAATGCTGTTTGACAAAATAAATATAAAATCACATATATATTGTTATATACTCAAAAGAAAGTAATTTGAAGTGTTACTCAAATTAAAATAACAGTGTGGGCTTTAATGAAGCCGAATATATGAGCAGAGAAAAATAGGAATAACTCTCTCATTGCATGTGAATTCTGTCTGAATTCTTTCAGTATCTCAATTCTAAAATCCACATAATGTTCCTCTCTTAGTATCTTCAATTTTCTGATTTTATCTTATAATATTCAACTGCTATTCTTTTGGGTACATCCCTATGATCCATCATAGTACGTTTTTGAAGAAGCCAGATCCTGTTTCTATATTTATAGCTAATCCATGGCTGTACAGTAGCCGAACTGCTCAGTTAATCTCTAGGCACTTAAAAGGGGTTTGGGAGTGCTGAAATGATTTAACTAAGACACATCCTCTTTGGCCGGGTGTGGTGGCTCATGCCCAAATCCCAGCACTTTGGGAAGCCAAGGAGGGCGGATCACGAGGTCAAGAGATCAAGACCATCCTGGCCATGATGAAACTACATCTTTACTAAAAATACAAAAATTAGCCAGGCATGGTGGCAGGCGCCTGTGGCCCCAGCTACTTGGGAGGCTGAGGCAGGAGAATTGCTTGAACCCAGGAGGCGGAGGTTGCGGTGAGCCAAGATCGCGCCACTGCCCTCCAGCCTGGCGACAGAGCAAGACTCCGTCTCAAAAAAAGAAAAGAAAAGAAAAGAGACACATCGTCTTTGAGTATAAATCGAAAGACATTTATATAGATTAAATGGTATTTCAAATTTTGGTGTATCATTTTGTGTTTTAGCCAATGATCAAACAGTTGTTTCCTTAAAAACTTTGGTCCACATGAGGATTAAATTATCTTTAAAACTATGTGATTGTTCAAGTTCTTGAGTAGAGTTTGGAACTGATGGGTTCATGATGTCGGGTCATTCAGGCAGTCTCTGTGTGGACGGGTTAGGGTCTCAGGGCTCGCCGGCTTCTGCTGACTTCCTTCCTGTTCTTCGGTTGTCTGGCAGAAACACATCCTCTGTAGCAGGGGCAGTTCCTGCTACTCCTCTTACTATTATTAAACTGTGCTTTTAATGGCTTGGTTATTTGATGAAAAAAAATTTGTGGTAGATAATATGCAATTAATTTATCATTCATAAAACCTAATCCCGACTAAATGAGAAAAAAACATCTATTAGCTCTGGCCTTACGGAAAAAAATTCTCACGTTTTATAAACCTGATATTATCAGATAACCTGGCCAATGGAGTCAGAGTTCCACGACAGCACACCAACCGTGGATAAACAGCAACAACTTATTAGTCGCTCAGTGTATGACATGCGGAATAGGAGAAGCCTTCAGTTACAGGGTTGCTGGTGGACACACTGTAGCTCTGTAAACACGGGTGTGGTCACAAAGTTTCTAAGACATAGCTGAGCAACAGGCTCATGAAGTCAGGGGTTATCCATGCCGCATGAGGAATAGCACACTCCTCTCTGGATAAAAGGGAGTTTGGCATTTACAGCGGCCCATTGATTCTCTTAGGAATCACAAGGCCTATTTCAGATGAAGGCACAGACTGGAACTTTTCCGCAGGGTTCTGTCTCCTGATTTCCTAAACTGCAATCCAGTTAGCCATGTGCAGGTCGTTTGCGTATCCTGCAGCCCAGCCTGCCAGGGAGCAGTACCTGGCAGATGTGAGGGAAGCGGGTCTGAGCGGGGAGACATTGAATTGTAGTGCAAGTGCGATGGAAGCCTCAGCCAGCTCTGCGGAGAGCTCCGGTGCTAGACTGCACTTCAGAGTCAGCCCTGACGTGAGGCGGGGTGAATACGGGCTCTCCCAGGGTTAAATGGCTCTTTGGTTGGGGCAGTTTTCAGAAGTGAATTCAGCTGAGGCCCATCAGCTCCCCACACTTTGAGCTGGTTGGGAAGATGCTACCTTAGTGCTGAGGAGGTGGGGAGGGCACACCCCGGTATCCACCCACACCTGCACCTTTCCAGCTTGAATCCCTCTATACTTGCTATGTATATAAGTTCATTACCCACCTGTACTTCTACCAGGCCCTTCATCCTCGCCAAGGTCCTCTGCTCCTCTAGACAGTTTACTTGTTTGCATGACTCGGATCCTCTGAGCCCTTGGTCACCTGACCTGCAGATTCTCTGGCTGCTAACCTGTTGATTCACTGACAAGTTTGGGCAGAAACAGTAAAGAGATACCCCAGTGGGTCACTTGGGTTCTATGTATATATACTGTCCCAATATGTAATAAGCCCCCAGCCCTACAACTTCCAGTGACCGGGGCTAGTGACTCCTGCCAGGAGGGTGACTCTTTTCCTTTCCTGCTGTCTTTCAGCACAAGAACCCAAGTGACTGAGAAGGGGTCTGAGCTCAAAGTTGAATAGGACTCTTGCTATGTGCCCTAGTGGAAGCGTTCTTCCCTTGGGAACCAAGATCCTCAGACACACAGGACCTAGATTTGGGGTAATAAATGTACAAATGCATTAAGTAGGTCACTGGGAATGATGGTGAACCAAGCTCCTCCTAACTGTACCTTTTTCTTGCTTGGATCCTTGTATTCAAACTGTTGAAGACATAGCATTCTCTAAGGATTTTTTTACTGGGCATGATACCCCCCAGGAAGTCACTCATCCTGGCAGATGTCACCTCCAAGCTAGCCTCTCAGCTATGCCTCCACGAGGCCATTTCACTGCTCCATCAGGCTAGCAATTTCTGGGCTGCGTGGTGTGATAGTATCCGTGAATCTTGTGATTATAGTCCCACAGTTACTTTCCTAAGTGGATTCCTTGGTCCGGGGAGATACCTGGGGATTTCCTGTTGGCAGAGCAGACACTCTGCGTGGCGTCTGGTAGACAGTGGTCCTGGCTGAGACTCTGAAGGCAGAGAAGGCAAATTCATGCCCAGAATGCGTGTCAGATCCAGTCAAGTTCAGTTACTGCCCCTTCTACGGAGGAAGGGTCCGGTGGTTGGTTGGTTTCTTCCAGGAATGCAGGAATGGGGCCAGGTTGGGAGGATTCATTGTCAGCATTGATTTCTTTGGAGGCAGATGGGACATTGGGCCATGGGCATAGCTAAATCAGTCTTACTGAGAGCCTGTGCTGCTGGGCCAGTTCAGTGCCCGCCACCAATGCTACCCATCAGTGACCCTACCGGGCCAGCCTGGGGAAGGTGGAAAACAGACGAGACGACTCCACCTGGCCGGGTCGTTCTGCCTGTGGGTGGATTCACGCCTCCTCTGGAAATGCTCTTCAGTGACTGCTCTCATGCAAGATTAAGACCTTCCCATTTCACCCCAAGTCCCCAAGTCCCCACATGCCTCTTCCTCAGATCTCCTTTTCCCCGATATTACAGTTAAACCCTTCGTCTCCTTGTCTCTGCCTAACTAGGTAAGCTTTTCCCTTTGCCCATGGGCCCATATATTTTCTTACGTCAGCCACTTTTCTCTCCACACAAAGTGGGAACCAGCTGCACCTGTGCCCAGCCCTATAACTCAGCCTGTTGGAAAGATCTCTTCTCTCTGCTCCTTTCCGACTCACCCTTAAGTTGTGACCTGCCAACCGTCTTCAGACTGCGCTCAGATGCTGAGATGACCCCTGAACGAACTAACCCCTCCTTCTCTTTTCTTCATAGCTGTTCCTCAGAAGCCTGCAGGTGCCCTGCCTGCTCACAGTTGAGGGTGAGGTACTCCCGCCACTGTGGTGGGTGTCATGGGTCTGAGCTCCCTGCTCACAGTTGAGGGTGAGGTCCTCCTGCCACTGTGGTGGGTGTCATGGGTCCGAGCTCCCTGCTCACAGTTGAGGGTGAGGTACTCCCGCCACTGTGGTGGGTGTCATGGGTCCGAGCTCTCTGCTCATATTTGAGGGTGACGTACTCCCGCCACTGTGGTGGGTGTCATGGGTCCCAGCTCCCTGCTCATAGTTGAGGGTGAGGTACTCCCGCCACTGTGGTGGGTGTCATGGGTCTGAGCTGCCTGCTCATAGTTGAGGGTGAGGTACTCCCGCCACTGTGGTGGGTGTCATGGGTCCGAGCTCCCTGCTCACAGTTGAGGGTGAGGTACTCCCACCACTGTGGTGGGTGTCACGGGTCCGAGCTGCCTGCTCACAGTTGAGGGTGAGGTACTCCCGCCACTGTGGTGGGTGTCACGGGTCTGAGCTGCCTGCTCATGGAGGTTGTTTCTTCCCACCAGACTTGCTTCAGCTGAATCTTAGACCTTGCTTTTCATGATGGATTGGTTCTGGGCCTGCTTGACATTATGCCTCGATGGCTCTAACAGGATCCAGTTCACGATGGTCGGCTCTGACATATGGTCAAGGATTTTGTCTCTGCTGGGGCTGTTTTCACAGCAGTGCGTAATTCTCTGCTGCACATGACATCGGCTTGCTCCAGGTCCCTGTAGGTCTGCATTGTGATTTGTCTATTAGACCTTGCCATGAATTCCATCGGCATCTTTTCCGACCACAGATACCCCCAGTGAAACCATTGGCTTGACCGGTTGTATGTTCCAAGCATCAGGGCTTTCCACCCTGCAGCCTGGACTTGCTGTACAGCCAAAGCTGGCCTCGTCTCTCCACGTGTGATTCAGAGCAGTAGTCCCAAGTGTGGAATATGCTATCCCCAGAACCTTAAACAGCCAATATGGCACTAGGTTTCCTTCCCAGTGCTGGGAAATGTGAGATGTAATGATTGGTCCTTTGTTGTAAGTGGGCACATGCCAGGATGTCCCAGACCACTGAGCCCCTAAGCACTTAGATAATAACAGCATGCCCTGAAAATTTTTCGACTTAATCTTCTGTCTCTCAAACATAGATGTCTTCTCAAAGCCTCCAAAATACTTGCCACTTCTTGCTTCCCTATTCTCATTAGCATGGTATCATCAGCAACATTGCTAAGGGGGTGGTGTGTGGTGGTGTGTGGGTTATCCAGATCATCCGGGTCCCTTCAGACTCTACCCTGACAAAGGACAGCAGTGAGCATGGCCCTCAGCAAGATCACAGCTCTGTACCCTTCTCAGCATCAGAATGCTAACAACTCTCTGTTCCGCTTCCTGGCAGAGATGGAAGAGAACACACTTACCATGTCAGGTCCCGCAAAACGTGCATTTGCGTCTGTGTTAATCCACTAAAGCAAAGGTCTCATATTTGGCGTAACAGCTGCAGTTGGAATCAGCACTAGTTTGACTTGACGGCAGTCCACTGTCAGCCTCCAGAATCAGTCTTATAGGGTACACATGGTTAATTAAATGGAAAAAGAATGATGAAGACCATCAGTCATTCATCCTGTAAGTTTTAAGGGTGGTACAGCTTGAATCTCTCTTATCTGAAATGCTTGGGACATAGAAATGTATTTGATTTTGGATTTTTCAGAATGTGTAATATTTGCACATATATGAGATATCTTGGGGTTGAGAACCAAATCTGCACAGAAAATTTATTTATGTTTTATCTACATGTTTTACACATGGGCTGAAGTTAATTTCATGCAGCATTTTTTAAAAATTTTGTGCACGAAACAAAGTTTTGCCTGAATCTGTCCCATGAGGTCAGGTATGGAATTTTCCATGTGTGGCATCATGTCAATGCCCCTAAAAAGTTTTGGAGCATTTTGGATCGCTGGATTCGAGATACTCAACGTGTACTAATGTTTGCCATTCTATCCAGAATATAATGTTGAAGCCTGCTCTCTGGTACCAGGATGGGAGCAGTTTTAGAGGATTTCATTTGTGGGTCTCAGTTTATTAGCTCTTGCACAAGCAGCCAAGAAACCAGTATGTATCTGCAGCAGTTATACCGCAGAGGCCAGTGGTGCACCCATGAGAAAGCTCTGTGAAGCCAGGAAACCCAGTGGGACAGAGCTCCATTGGTGATCTGCCCCCACATCCTCCCACTCTAACAAAGGGCCATGATGAAGCTTTGGGCCCCAGGTATCAACTCGGACGGTGAGTGCAACAGTCCTTGCATGCTCGTGCAGCCTTTTTCTCCACAGTGGTTGTTCTCTAAATGACTGTAGGTCCTTAAAAAAAAAGAGACGATGGAGAGCATCACCGTTGGGAACATCCTTGAGAGGACGTGGCTCTTCTCTTTCAATCATTGGGTTCTGAGTTGAACAACTGCCTCAGGCACAGAGACAAAGGTCCAGGATCATGGATTTTTACCGGGATGGGTTTCCTGACCTGTGCAAGGCATCTATCCCAGAATATCCACTTATCAGAATCTTTTGATCCCTTCTTTATCCTTTGCAGCGTCAGTTCTGGAACTGCTGATTAGTGTGGGCCATTGTTTGTCTAGGCTTTCAGAAGCCAATCCAGCACAGGAGATGGCTTGCACATCAACATTCTTTTATCCAAGTTAATATTCATACCTTGGATCCAGCACCTCCGTCTGTACACCTCTAGCTCCTGCCATGCATATGAGCCAGATCCTGCAGCTCCCTTTGCCCCGAGTACCCTTCCCACTCTTAGAAAGCCAGATGTGCTGTGTTGAATTTGGTTATCGTTCAGGGGGCAGATGGAAGTGGAGAAGAGGGGAGATGGAGGCATGTATTCATCATCTCCAGTGTGATGCAGGGAGAAGGGGACTAATTGTATGGCTCAGAGGGTCCAGGGCACTCTCAGGATTTAATATTTTTTAGTGTGTCAACCGAAAGGTCCAGATCCTGTCACCATACGCAGTAGGCATTTCAAGTTTAACGTGCTCCAGTCTGAATTCCCAATCGTAACCCTTGCGAATCCTGCTTCTGCAAGTCCTACCCATCTCAGCAATGGTAACTACATGATTCCAGTTCTTAAAAGAAAAACCTTGTGGGCATCCTTGATCCTTCACTCTCGTTTACATTGCTCATCTAATCTCTCATGATTCCATTTGCTTTCTCTTGCACATATCTGCAGAATCTCACCAGTTCTCACCAGCACTGCTAGTACAGCCACAGTCCAAATCAGTTCTATCTCCCATGTGGTTTATTGCCATAGCCCCTGACCATTCTCCTTGTTTCTAAGCTTCTGTCTACAACCTGTTGGTAACATGGAAGCCAGAACAGTCCTCCTAAAATACACATCAGCTCCTGTCACTCTGTCAAAACACTACAATGTCTTCAAATCTCACCAAGTCAGAGTTCCTAAAATGATCTGTGGTTCTCAGCACAAACTGAATCCATTATTTCTCTGACCTCATATCCTCCTCCCTCCCTGTGCCTAAGCCTCCATGTTCACCTTCAAATGTGCCATGCACAACGCTGTCTCAGGACATTTGCACCTGCTGTTTCTGCTGCTTCAGATCCTGTGCCCCACTGTTTCTGCATTTACTCCCTTAGCTAACCTCCTTCAGATCTGTATTAAAATGCAGCCTTCTTGATGGCACTTCCATGACCACACAGTCTAAAACTCTGATACTTTGTTAGCATATATTTCCTCTTCCCTTTTCTGCTGTATTTTTTTTTAGGGCAAAATCATTCAGGACATAGGCATAGGCAAGGACTTCTGCTGTATTTTTTTCCCAAAGCAAACATCTTCAAACATACTATGTATTTTATTTAATTTAACGATTTTCTATCTCCGTTCCCCGTAATAAACCTCTAGGAAGAGAGACTTTTTTTTTTTTCAATTTTCTTCAAAGCTATATCCTTAAAACTTAAAACATTACTAAATAAATGTTTATTTAGCACTTGTTACTTGTTTATTGAATAAGTGAATATATCCAAAGGTATATAAACTGGAAATGCAGCACTGTCCATATATATTGATTTTGCCGAGTAATTGTTGAGTTTTGTTTTACCTAGATGTACACAAAAGGGATTAAAAATCAGTGGCATTAATTAATAACCATTATTCTAAGTATAGATTGCACTTGTTTTAGAAATGTGTTATGAAAATGCAAATCAACACAGACACGATTCTTTAAGTAATTTATGTATTTGGGTAATTAGACCAAATGTACACATGGAAACCATTGAGAACAGCTGCAAGGCAAACTCTCAACCAAAAAACAGAAAGAATCACCTGTCTTTAATCACCCCTCATCTTATATTTAAAAATGAGAAATGCCTGCTCTTTCCCAGGTCAAGGAAAATTTCTTCCTCAGTATCTCAAAACAGTGGCCATCCCTGACTCCACCCTCACGGATTAGTTGTGCTGGTTTTGGACGTCACGTATGCACTTCCATTGCCCAGATTCTTTGACTCAGCCCTATGTCTGTGGGGTTCAGCATAAAGGAAATTTGATATTATCCTATAAGAAAAAGTTGAGGACTGTAATTCTAAGCCAAATGAAGTTCAGCAATTGGTCTCTACAAAGTAAGACCATAATTTGGAAAGTTTTTTGTGTTCTTCCATCATCGGCCATGCTCACTCACTGGAGCAAGTCTGCTCATTAAATCATTGAGTAGTATGATATGGATAGTTTTAAGGTTAGTATTATATAACTGTAGATATAATTTAGGTCCAGACTGCCTGGGTTTGAATCTCATTAATAGCTGCTTTATATTTGACATATCAACCTCTCTGAGTTTAGAGACATAATAGCAGCAACCTCAGACATTATTACAAGAATTCAGTGGGCTGGTACATGTCAATCATTTAGAACAGCCCCGAGCACATTGTAACTCACTAAATCTCACCTGTTGTCATTGGCTCGCCTGGGTTTAGAACCTACAATTAAAGTCAGGACCTTTGACTTTGAGTCTGTAAATACTTTTGGTAATCAAAGAAATTTGCAGCTCACATTGGTGGTACATTATACCAGGCTGCAAATGCACCTGCTGAGACTCTTTTTTTGAAAGTAACACTTTATTGAAGTATAACACATATCCAGAAAAATGCATGACTTATGTATGTACAGCTTTATGAGTTTTCACTAGATGAATGTACCCATGAAATCACCATCAGACCAAGGAACTGGACTTCATCAGCATCCCAGCCATCTCTTTCACAGCCCCCCAGCCGTGACCCTCACAATGGTAATCACCCTGACTCTGCCCCCACCGATTCATTGTGCTGCTTTTGGACGTTATGTGTGCACTCCCATTGCCTCAACCACGTGTGTGGAGTTCGTCAGCATTATTTGTAGCAACAGTTGCCATTTCCTCATGGCTAGCGTATTCAGGGGCCTGGATATTCCACCATGTCTCATTCATTCTGCAGTCAAAGGACTGTGCAATGTTTCCAGTTTGGGAGAGACCACTGTCGTGAATGTTATTGAACATGCCTTTTTGTGCATATATGGACATGGCTCTTTCAGGTGTGCACTTAGGAATGGAGCTTCTGGGCCATGGGTAGACATCTATAACCCCTTAGCAGATACTGCTGAGCAGTTTCCACCATTTCCAAAGCAGCCACACTGATTCACCTCTGCCAGCAGTAAGCGTCCAGTTGCCCAAGCTCCTTACTGACATTTGGGGTGTGTCAATCTTTTCATTTTAGCCATCCCAGTTGGCATGAGCAGCACCTAAGCGTAGGTGTTTGCATTTCCCTGAGATGAAAGCATCTGAGCACGTTTGCATTTGTGCATCAGCCAAAAGTTCTTTTGTGAAGTGACTGCCCATGTGCTTTGCCTAGTTTTAAAATTGGCAGTCTGTCTTTTCTTATTTATTTGGAAGAATTCTTTATATATTCTGTATAGAAGTTATTTTTCAATGTAGGTACTGCAGATACCTTCTCCCACTCTTTGGCTTGCCTTTTCTCTCTTAATGGTCTTTGGAAAACCATACAGCATGACATACATAGAAGAGCGTGCATATCAAGAAGCAGGGCTCGTGGCTCTTCACAGCCTGACCGTGCTTGGGTAAATGGATGGAGAAATAGGATATTCATAGGAGGCTCCCCTTACTGGTTGGCAACCTCTGACAAATAAAAGTTTTTCTCTTTACTGTGCTCTGATTTGTCAGTGTTTTCCTTTAAATTAACGTTGTTTGTAAACTGCTTGAGAAATTTCTGCTTATCCCCAGGTCACGAAGATAGTATCTCACGTTTTGAAGCTATTATCTCACATCTTCTTCTAGAAGTTTTATTATTTACAGTGCAAATTCACAATCCTTCTGGACTTGTTTATCGTGTAAACTGTGAAGTACAAGTAGAGGCATCTTTTTTTTTCAGATAAATGTACAATCGATTGAGCACCATTCACTGAAGAAACAGCCCTTTGCCCAATGATGCCATGGTCATCAATTTACCATATATGTGGGGGTCTATTTCTGGACCTGATGAATGGAATATCTGTGCTGTTCCAGGGGTCTGGTTTTTTTTATGTTTGCACCAATAATACCTCATCTCAACTACCACGGTTTTATAATAAAGTTTCACATCCAAGATTGTAAGTCCTCCAGCTTCGTTGTTCTCTGCCAACATTGTCTTTGCTCTTCTTTATTCTTTTCATTCCCATAGAAATTGTAGAATTAACTTGTTAACACCTAAGAAATATCCCCTGGAGACACTGGTAGGAATTGCACTGAATCTAACAGATAAGTAAGGCGAGAGTTGAAATTGCTATACTGAGGCTTTTCATCCATGAGCACATTACCTCTCTCCATTTATTTAGGTCTTCATTAGGTTCTTACCATGTTCTTTACAGTGCATAGGTTTTGTGCATCTGTTAGATTTATTCCTAGGCACTTCATATTTCTATGCTATTGTCAATTATTTTAAATTTTTATTTTCTAATTGTGTGTGGCTGGTTTAGAGAACTACAATTAATTTTTGAACAGCTAACTCACCAAATTTACTTATTTTTAAATTGTATGTGTAGATTCTTTTGGATTTCCCTCAAACATAATCATGTCTCTGCAAATAATAATAGTCTAATTTTTTATTTTTCAATCATCATGTCTTTGTTTATTTTTCTGTCAATCTTCTTAGTATTATTCAGATTCATACTTCTTGGCCCCTTTCAATGAATCTGTGGTGTTCTGTCTAATTAGAAGAAATCAGTAGGAATACCTGTTATGAATTCGCCATGAAAATGTTGGAGCGTGTAAGTGTTTTCCTTGGACTCAGAGGCTCACAATCTCTGTTTATTTTTGTATTTTATTCTTTTGGGGATGTGTGCACAGAATGTATCTATTGCTGAACCTACATTTTACAAATATGTTACCTATCTTCTGAAAACTGCATTGAGAATCTATTACAATAGTAGACAAGTTGAAAACTCTAGATTTGGAGGACTCACAGTTTCCTAACATATCTTTTCTGAAACCCGAAAGGTCAACACATTTGGCTTCTATGCGTCCTCCCAGCACAGAACTGATCACCAGTGTTATCTAATGATCGTTTGCTTCCATGATTTTTCAAGTAAAATTTCAGTCAACTGTTGTTCAAAGGAAATACCGTCTCAAGTGAGAATTCAAGTTTCTAAATAGAAGCATTTCTCAAATATGTAATCAAAAAGTTTCCGGTAAAAAATATAGATCTTTTAAATATATTTTAATACAATCAAAACCTGAAAAGTATGGAGTTGAAAGATATTTTCTGCATTGATAAAGTTCCCTGGGGGATGTTGGATGTTTAAAGCAATAGTTTGATTGAATAGAACAATAAATGCAGGGCTGAGTGTATTTTTTCTCTTTCTTTCTCATCTACTAGAAAAATATAGATAATAGAGCTCATTTATTTCCTTAACATTTCAGAGCTCCACAGATGGGAAAACACAGCCCGGTGGAAATGATTTCTGGCAACCTTGAGAAGATATGTTAGCATTTTGTGGCATTTCTCTCAGTGACATGTAAAGCATGGCTTTCCCTCATCGCAGTGTCACAGTGAAGTGTCACAATAAAGCCAAAATAGTGTGCCCTCGGGGAAAACTAGGAAAAGGGACCATTTTCCATGCACACACAAAGGGTAATATTTATTATAAAGCCTTTCATTTTAGCTCCAAATGCTGCCTGGGCCGTGGGTATTTTCCAATGGAGAAATGCACAGAATGTGAGACTTAACGCAAATGTTATGTGTAAATCTAATGCAATTTATGTAAATATAAATAATATGTTAAAAAGTAGAATGCATTTATGGACATACATGCATGCATAAATCTCTGTAGCGTGCCAGGGAGAAAGCTTGTGAGGCTGCAAAGTGACAGCATTAGCTAGTGTTGATGGAATCCAGAGAGCCCTGAGCTGGGAGCCAGGACAGTTCCATCTTTACCTATTTCTGTCACTGCTAGCACAGATGTTATCTCTTTTATCCACGCAACCTGTGGATATAGAAGTTATTATCCCATTTGGTGGATGAAGAATTTGATGTTCCCGAGATTTAACTGTATTCCCTAAGTAATTTCACACAGTCTTATTATCAAATACAATAGTTTATAATAAGCTAAACTTGTAGTTGTGATAAAAACCTTACATATCCTCTTTATTCTACACTCACACAGTTATTATTTGGACCCAAATATTGAACTTGATTTTTATGGCTATCAACTGCCATCTTACCAGGTTCATGCTCCTGTCCCAGGCTATGGACGTTTTGGGAGCATCTTAGTTACATTTTTCTAGGTGTTTCTCATTGCTGTAACTCAGTATCTTCTTCACATTGAATGATCGTTGCGTATATCCTCTCTTAAATCACTGGGCAAGGTCCTGTGCCCAGAATCTTTCTTCTAGTTCGAGAGATTGCTATTTCATCCAGGTTCTGCTGTAACCAGCTGTCGGATGCACGCAGAAATTACCCACGTCTATGTCCTGGTGTGGTAACATGGAGGAGAGGGCGAGAGCTTTGGGGACTTACGGACTTGGATTCAAATATCGGCCTCACTATTAGCAGTTAACGTGACTCTGAAAATGTTACTTGTTTGTATAGGTAAATTTGGAAGATGATATTAACAACACACAGTTTGTAAGGCTCTCGATGGTAGTCTGAGTTCAGGCCCATTCATCGCACCAGCCGTCAAGGAAAGAAATGACTTGGTTCTGAGGATTAATCTTTTATTAACCATCCCCACCATTCGAGGTCTCTTTGATCAATGCTTCCTGATGCCAACAGACGATCTCCTCTTTCTCCTTCTTCTTCCTCTGTTCTATCGTGGTAAGAACACGCAGCCTGAGATCTCATTTTTAAGTGTGCTGTACACTAGTTGACTGTGCGTTCAGTGTTGAATAGCAGACTATAGAGCTAATTCCTCTTGCTTGACTAAAACGTCATGCTTGTTGATTAGTAACTCTCGTTTCCCCCTCCCCCAACCCCTGGTAACCACCATCCCACTCTAATTTTATAATTTTGACTATTGTAGATACATATAGTGTACTCATTCAGTATTTGTCTTTCATCTGTCTGGCTTATTTCACTGAGAATAACATCCTCAGACTTCATCTGTGTTGTTGCACATTGTATTCCTCTTTAAAGAACGAAGAGTATTTCATCGTATGTGTGCACCACATATCAATTTATCATTTATTCATGGACATTTAGGTGGTTTCCACATCTTGGCTATTGGAAATAGTTGCAATGAACATAGCAATGTAATGAACATAGAAAGCTGCGTGAATGTTCCTCAAAAAAACAACTACCCTATGATCCAGCAGCCCCAATTCTGGGTATTTATGCAAAAGAATTGAAATCAGGATCCTGGAAAATTTTCACTCTAATACCCTTGATAGCCTTCTCCCCAATACCAGCGTTATGCTTCAATGACTGTGATTTTCAGAACACACTTCTTTCCCCTGCTTTTAATATCTGAACCACATAGGAGTCTGTCTCACTTGCTGCAAACCTTGGCTCATGTAATGCCTTAGTGATCTTACTTTTATATTTTGTAAGGATGTTTTTGGTGGAAATGCATTGGACTTAGGGTACTTTAACCACTTTAGGGAACCTGTTTGACTCTCTTCAAGAGTTTCAAGAAGTTGGTAGTTTCTCTAGGAACTCTGTGCCCCTTTGATCTGTGTGTTCTGCCTCCTCCTGGAGCCCCTCAAATCCAGTCCCCTTTGACAAAGAAGGCAAGCATAAGGGTGTTCCTGCTTCTCCGTGCTGGCTCTCCCTACACCATAGTCTACGGTGTAGACGTGCCTTTTCCTTGGCAAATGAGCAGAGGCAGTCCATGTAGGTCCGCACTTTCTGCCCAGTCTGATCACGGCAGTGTGTGCACTCACAGGCATCTGGTTATATTCTGTTTTGCTCCATATTCTGTATGGGGTCCCTTTAAATTCGGGCTCATCAGAGAAGTTTTGTGAAAGCACACTGCTTGATTTAGAAACTTCCTTCTTCTTTTACTCATCAAGGTGTTTTTAATTCTATACTTTTCAATCTTCTTCAAGACATTTTCAGCTCTTGAATTATGTCTTCTTCCAGAATCTTTTTTTTTTCTTTCTTAAAAGAAATGATGCTTTTTCCCCCCTTGGAAGTTTTTGAAGCTACTCTTCTAAAGCCAAGAGCCCCTGTGTGACTATAACTGAGTCGTTTTCATGAATAGACCACCATCCTTTGTGTGATGTTTATAAAATAATGGTCTAAGGCCTTTCTTTATTTAGGTAACATTCCTGAGGATTTGGTCATCTTTTAGAGATGGAGTAAGTCCTGTGTCTTTATTCTGAATCTAGATTTCTCTCCCCTGGATCTTTTCATGTAAAGCTCCCCATTTTTCTTCAAAGTACATTTAATAAATATCTCTCACAGACTCGCAGTTGGCTAAACCCTCTGATTTTCATGGATCTTGCCAGGAGAATGTTTGTCTTAGCTTCACACATAGAGTGATCTGCATTAATTCTGAGTGAGCTGTATGTAGGAAACCTATTTTGAAAGGGCCACCCTCAGGAGCATTTCCAAATAATGCCATATGAAAAGAGGAGTAAGGAAAAACTGTTGTCCATTTTCGTGAAATCCAATCTTATTTCTCCTGCTTTTATTTGTTCTGTGTGCCAAGTGAGTGAGAATCAGGAGGCAGGATGCCACGTAGCATCTTTTTACTTTTTGTGTCTTTGATGACTGGAGAGGAGCGGACAGGAGGCTCATAGCTTGCCCCTTGCTCTGTGGGCCCGCCTTTCAAGTCAAAGCCCAAGATGTGTGACATTTCAAGTTTGAGCCACGACTGTGGCAGAGATAAGCAGTTTCAGTAGCAAATAACTATTTGAGAAACCTTGTGATTTATCCATACTGGACACATTTTTTTTTTTTTTTTTTTGTATCTGGTGGTATATTTGTCACATTAGCTGTTTCTTAGGATTAGCAAACCAGTGCAAATCTTGTTTCATCCCTCCCTGGGTATTTAGTGCAGTGCGAAGCAAAGCACAGATTAACATATACTTACTCGGGATTAAGGATGATTTAAAAAAAAAAAAAACAACTCTTCTGATAGGCAGTCAAGTAGAATCCACACAGTTCGATGGATTCCACAGATGGGACGTTTTTGTTAGTGCCAGTGACTAACCCTAAACCTCTAGTCCCAAGTTTCCAGGGGCTTCAGGTTAGACTGCATGAAAGTCAAATGCCAAACAGCATACAGGCTCGTTGACCATATTCTTAATTTGCCTCAATCACTACAGTGTTGCCTGTGATTGCTCCATGGCAAAGAAGAGGAGAGCTGAAGATCAGGCTTTGGGAGTCCCAGTCAACAAAAGGAAATCCCTGCTAATGAAGCCCCGACACTACAGCCCAAACACGGACTGCCAAGAAGACCGTGGCGACAGGACGGAGGACGATGGCCCGCTGGAAACACACGATCACTCTACCACAGGTACCGTGGACGACAGCCCAGACCCGACCCACTCCCTGGCTCTAGGGACTCTGTCCTCATTCATGTAGAGCATGTGGCTTGTGTGACTGGAAGAGCATATTTAGATTTGGAAGAAAAATGAAACATTTATTTTACTTGACGTTCATTTATTAGGACTCATTTTAAATCAGTACCTGTGGAGAGTCCTTGCCCTATCCATTTTCAAGAGCAGAGGACTGGACTATGCCTTTTTTGAAGAAAATACAAGATACTAAGTCTTAGAGTTGAAGAGTCTCCCTAGCAGGGAGATTTTTGAAAGAATTTTTTAAATTCAAGGGTGTATTTTAAGCTTTAAGACACCTTTGTAATGAGCAAGTTATGTATAATGTTAACCAATGATTACAATATATGTAATATATTACAGCTAAAACATTTGTTTTTTTATTTTGTTTATTTTTTAATTACATTTTAGGTTTTGGGGTACACACATGGCAGTGTGATTTGCTGCCTTCCTCCCCTTCACCCACATCTGGCATTTCTCCCCATGCTATCGCTCCCCAGCTCCCCCACTGCTCTCCCTCCCCTCTTCCCCCCAACAGACCCCAGTGTGTAGTCCTCCCCTCCCTGTGTCCATGTGTTCCCATTGTTCATCACCCGCCTACAAGTAAGAATATGCGGTATTTCATTTTCTGTTCTTGTGTCAGTTTGCTGAGAATGATGTTTTCCAGATTCATCCATGCCCTTACAAAGGACACAAACTCATCATTTTTGATTGCAGCATAATATTCCATGGTGTATATGTGCCACATTTTCCCAGTCCAGTCTATCATCGATGGGCATTTGGGTTGGTTCCAGGTCTTTGCTATTGTGAACAGTGCTGCAATGAACATTCGTGTGCATGTGTCCTTATAGTAGAACGATTTATAGTCTTTTGGATAAATACCCAGTAATGGGATTGCTGGGTAAAATGGAATTTCTATTTCTAAGGCCTTGAGGAATCGCCACACTGTCTTCCACAATGGTTGAACTAATTTACACTCCCACCAACAGTGTAAAAGTGTTCCTATTTCTCCACATCCTCTCCAGCATCTGTTGTCTCCAGATTTTTTAATGATAGCCATTCTAACTGGCGCGAGATGGTATCTCAATGTGGTTTTGATTTGCATCTCTCTGATGACCAGTGACGATGAGCATTTTCTCATATGATTGTTGGCCTCATATATGTCTTCTTTTATAAAGTGTCTGTTCATATCCTTTGCCCATTTTTGAATGGGCTTGTTTGTTTTTTTCTTGTAAATCTGTTTGAGTTCTTTGTAAATTCTGGATATCAGCCCTTTGTCAGATGGGTAAACTGCAAAAATTTTTTCCCATTCTGTTGGTTGCCGATTCACTCTAGTGACTGTTTCTTTTGCTGTGCAGAAGCTGTGGAGTTTCATTAGATCCCATTTGTCTATTTTGGCTTTTGTTGCCAATGCTTTTGGTGTTTTGGTCACGAAGTCCTTGCCTACTCCTATGTCCTGAATGGTTTTGCCTAGATTTTCTTCTAGGGTTTTTATGGTGCCAGGTCTTATGTTTAAGTCTTTAATCCATCTGGAATTAATTTTAGTGTAAGGTGTCAGGAAGGGGTCAAGTTTCTGCTTTCTGCACATGGCTAGCCATGTTTTTTTATTTTTTAAATCAACATGTATGGTATTTGCTCCAAAACAACATGAACCGATGCAAAGTGGTCTGTGACCTTAATATTTTTCATTCTTTTTGAATAAATGCTTACAGCAATCGACTACAGAAGCAACCTAAAGTTGGCAGATTAGAGTCTTCTTCAGAAGGAGACTGACAGAAAATGATGTATCACAGAAAAGGTATCCCTGTACCCATTATTTCAAACATAAATGATATAAGTTTCCTTTTAGGTACACGTTTTAGTTCATTGATTCACTTCTGCACTTACTCATCAAACACCCTTTGTGTGCTAAGTGAAATGTGTTTACTGTTTCAAAACTTTAGGGTTTCTTTCCTCCCCACTGACTATTACTCACTTTAGTTCCTGGCAGTCACGTGCCTCTGGGAATTGGAATGTCATTGATCACTTTCGGCAATGAGGCTGACGCTGAGGGATGTGCAAAAAATCCGAAAAATTAGAGAAAACGATTAAGATCTGAAACTTGACAGTAGAAAATGAAACTAGGTATATATTCTACTAAACCTAATTTTTTTTTTCTGAATGTGAATTTTAAAGAAATCAAAATACTTTGTTACTTAAGAAGAAGTGTTAATTATGCAAACAAAAGGCAATGAGATTCTTATGTAATAAATTTTTATGGCATATAAAATTACACTTAGCAATAAAAATTAATAGAAAAGATTTTAAAGTATATTTATGAGTGAGCCCAGATCTCAGGTCAGAATCATCCTGGATCCAGTAATATTGGCTTTGAAGTAGAGTTGGCAATTCTGTGGTTAAAACAAAGTTGTATTCTGATTTGAAGGTGTTTAAGTAAATTATTTGGCTTTGCTGCGTTTATCATGTGGTTTAAAGCCTCATAGCTCATCTGTAAATTATAATTACACTTGACTTTTTTGTTTCCTTGAACTGATCAGTTTTATTTGTTTGTTTTTTGTTTGTGTGTTTGTTTTGTTTTGTTTTTTGAGATGAAGTCTCATTCAGCCGTTCAGGCTGGAGTGCAATGATGTGATCTCGGCTCACTGCAACCTTTGCCTCCCAGATTCAGGGATTCTCCTGCCTCAGCCACCTGAGTAGCTGGGATAACAGCCACGTCCAGCTAAATTTTGGTAGAGACAGGGTTTCACTATGTTAGCTAGGCTGGTCTCGAACTTGTGATCTAAAGCGATCACCTGCCTCAGCCTCCCAAAGTGCTGGGATAACAAATGTGAGCCACTGCTCCTGGCTCAGTTTTACTTGTTGATTCATGAAAATTTGCAGGTTGAATCTAGTATTAGGGAAAGTCTCTGACTCATTTGTGGTTAGACTTGCAGTATAATGCCTCCAGCTGGCATTAATGAGTCAAGTATTTAAGAAAATGTGTGTGCTTTTGCATCAGCATGTTCTTCGAAGTGCTGTGAAGACGACTACATCTGGTCGCTGACTTGCCACCTTCCATTGTGGTTTGTGGATAACAGTACATGTTTAGTGTTAACTGGGTGAATATATTGTCCAGATGTACTCCAGTTAAACATACAGTCACAAGCACTGATGGGCATCTGTTTGCAGGTTCACAAAAATAGGTTAACAATTTTTATACTTCGTATTAGAACCACTAGTAATAATAATAATGAATATGCTAAAATTACAACAGGGGTGACCACTGGTTTTGGGTTCTTAATATATTCCAGACACATAAATGATATCATTTACTCCACATAATGCCACCAGTGTGTGTGCTTATGGGCACAGTTGTACAGATGAAATCATTGGGGACTAAAGAGATTTGATGCAGAAGGTAATGCACCTTATAGGTGTTAGAAGGAAGGTAATTAGGAAGCGATAGGAAGGACAAGCAAAATAATTATTTCCAGCTAACTGTGCTCTGTAATTCAGTTGTCCTCAGGCAATGACTACCTTCAGACTCCAGGCTGGGCAAATTTCCTACAATGTCAAATCATGAAGTTACAATTTCCGGTAATGGCAGGACCCGTGCCTGGTCAAAAGAACAAACATTCTAAGTTGCCTTCAGCCCTCTGAACAAGTTGCCCCCCACCCTCCTAGGAGGAAAGAGAGCTGGGTTAGTGCCTAAGCCAGCATAGGACTTTTCATCTAGTCTCTCATTTACTCTGGGTACCCCAGGGTATTTACCTGACCAGGTATGTCCCAGTTATATCATCTGCAACTGGGAAGCTCAGATGGTAAGAGAAGGGCTAGTGCTCAGGAAGAGACTGAGGTCAGGAGTGTCAATGCTGCAAAGTTTTATTCCATTTTATGGCAGAAACTTCATCTATATCCTCAAGCTGCCATCTTTCAAAACGATCCAGGTCCCTGTTAAGGGGATAGACCAAAACGTGGACGAGCCATGCAGTTACCCCTTCCCTCCTTGGGAGATGAGCTTGCAAGTACTACAGAAAGGAGGAAGAGCAATAAGATGGGCTTTCCTGACACAGGCAGGGAGAATGAGAGTCGCTAGAAGGAAGATGATCCAAGCCCAGGTGTGGGGTCCCCAGCAGCATAACCACAAACTCATGGGGAAATTCGCCATAGTCATAGAAGTTTTAAGGGCTGGAAGAACACTTTCAACGTATATTGTCTTCCAACAGACAGCAAATAAGAGGTCAACCACTCCGCTTTCTGAACTTTGAAAGATGAATTCATTTTTCCAAGGCTTTTATTCCCAGTAAAATGTACATATTCAAGAGGCCTGGAAAACTGATTTACCTATAAAAGGAACCTAGCTAGTTACAGAAAAGGAACTGAAATCCAATTATAGTAAAATCCAGTTACCAAAGGAGACAAACTCAAAATGTGTTGTGACTTTCAGAGGATGTTTTAAAGCCGAATCGTGGCAGAACAGCCAGCATCTATGCCAGGACTCGTTAGCATCATCTGTGGGATTATCAGAAAACTCCGAGTCGAGGTCTTGGTTTAAAGTAAATAAACAACCGTGCACTTGTGTGTATCAGGCGGACGCATTTACTTTTCGCTGTAGAAAAGCATCCCAGCTCCAGCCCCTGCTCCCTCCCCACACTCTAAATGCGCTCAGGATGGAGAAAGTCCTGGACCAGTGAACAGTCTGCTCTCTGCCTGTAACCCTCTGGTTATGGCCCGCCAAGAGCTGACCCTAGAAATTTTCTGACCTATTGGAGTTTTGCTGTTAAGAAAGTTGAGGCTGATTCTCTTGTTGGTTTCTATTTTGTTGTGTTGTTTATTTATAATTTCAGCATCGTCGTTCTTCTTATTGAAAGTTAGCTGACAATTGCATTCTAGTATCTTCACATAAATTCATGCTCGAAAATATTCAAACTTGGGAAAATCATGAGCTACTCGTGTTCTTAGCCATTTCTCCTAAGGGCCGCTGTGTTTCCAAAACAGGACAGAAGCCTCTGTGGCTGCGGGACCTGCAGTGATGGGCCCTGGCTGGCCATGTGGTCTCAAGCAAGCCCCGCCCTCCACAGAACTGCAGTTTCCCTTGTGTGCGCTGGAGTCGAAAGCGCCTTTCTTGTGCTTATTGTGACAATTAAATGAAATACACAGCTGAACACCAGGCCAGAAACAGTTTGTTGTCCTAAGAGGGATCCTTGGACTGATCTAATGCAGTCATCAGATCACTGGATCTTCCTTGTTTCGATGATGAGGACCCAGTCTCAGGGAACCAAGGGCCTGTCCAAGGTCACGCAGCAGGCAGTCCAGGCCAGCCACACCACCTCAACCCCCTAGACATTTCTCCCTCCACATTGCACATTGTACACTCACTCCCAGTTTCCAAAGGCAGCTGGTGAACATGGCATACTGTGCTGGGAGTGGGGATGAACTGAGTGAGTCTTCTCGATAGTGGGACCCTTGGGGGTCAATGTTAGGAATTATCCTAGGTAAAAAACAAGCCAACAAGCCTATCTTATTTATGGTAAGGGTTTCATACAACCCATGCCATGACTACCTTCTAAAATAATACCTGGGGCAGGGACAAGAAAGCCACCCTTGACTGGATATCTGTTGGCTATTCCCTTGTGGCCCCTACAGGGTGATAACTGTTCTCCTCAATGCGTCAATGGTGGCGCCAAGCTCAGGCGGGTGACGCGGCCCCACTGAGCTCGCAAGAAAGGGCGCCAGGATCAGAACTCAAGCCTGGGTCCACCTGATGCTAACGACAGGGCTCTTCATGTTGGTTCAGTGGTAGAGGCACTAAATAAATCACCAGGCCCCCAAGGAAAATAGACACACGCAGCCTGAGAAAATGCAGACAGCCCGCCACAAAGCTGGGGAAAACAAGCACGCCATCACAGATCTCTCCGCTTCCAGAGCAGACCCAACTTTTTTCCTTATGGCTCCGGCGAAAGCCTGGGAGGGGGAGGATGTGGAAAGTTGGTCTGCAGATTTGCACAACATCACCAGAAACCCGCACGTGCAGTGCACGTAGGCACCTCTGTCGGTGGGGCTCCTCTTTTTCTGAGGAATAATTAATAAATATTTTCTTTTAGCATATAACAAACAGTTGAACCAAACAATTATGTGAACTGGAAGTGACCCAAAATGCGAGCAGTTGGCAGCGGCACAGTGAAATGTCGTGCACATGTGCGTTTTTGTCAGTCCCGCCTCTCTGGTGATCTGCACTTAATAGGAATATTTTAAACTATGTAGCTAAGCAACAGAGGTAATTGTTGCTTTCTAGAGCTTTTGTTAGCACTCTAACACAGCCCAAATATGCATAATTAGGTATAATGTCTATAAATCATTATCGTACACATGTGGGTAGTTAAGTGCAGTGAGAGAATAGTTCAATGAATTGAGCATATTCACTGAAAATGCTTTTTATTTGTTTTCTGTAGTTCATAATACTTTAAAATTATCATAACCCTTTACACTTTCTCTTAATAGCTAACTGTGATATTGAGAAAAACTTCATTTGCATTTTAGACTGTGTTTAATATATTATTTAAACCTGGAGTTCCTCCGATATGAATTCAGGAGAGGATAGGCCATCCTATCAAATATTATGTGCCTGTTTATCCATCCTCTTTTCTAGGAACTAAAATGTTAAATTTTTCAGTTTATGTTGAATAGATCCCAACAAAAGACTGCACCCTATAATCAGCATTATTTACAGGGGCTAGTGTTGTGGCTGAATTCTTCCCTTCATCCAAAAATGCTTTTAGTTACTATGGCAATATTTACTTGATCCTGGCAGGCCAGTGTTGATTTAGGGAGATAATTACCAGAAAGGAAGATGATGGAGATGTATTTCTGAGTGTCCTTGTCGGACACAGTGTTTATAAAAAATTAAATGAGACCAAAAAGACACATTGTCTTCCACACAGACACCCTCTCCGTCAGCGCTCACACCGGATGGCTGTGCTTTTCTTCTCTCCAAAGATGTTTATTAGCGCAGAATGCACTGCTCTTGCTGTATCTGACAGTCTTTAATGGGGCTTATTATCGGGTGCTTCCCATCCCCCCACCCAGCCTTTGAGACACAGAAGCAGTCCTCCTATTTTTGGGGTGTCTGGGGGCTGTTGCAGGCACTTCATAGCCTGGTGTGCGCTGGGCACACCCCACGTGCCTGGGCCTGGGACGGAGTCACCTATGATTCCGCACCTCACTTGCTGTGTCTTGCACCGCGACGGGCTTGGGTAGGCTGATTGTCATCTATACACTCCGTCACCCCAACCTAGCCACTCCCAGAGCTAAAGGGGGTAACATGGCAACAATGGTTGCCTGGGACAGCAGGCACCCCAGGGACTGTCCTGGACAGACAGGCACGGGGCAGGGGGCTCCTCATGGGGTGCCTTCACATTCTGGACCCAAGCAGCCTGGTACTGAGAACAGCTGGTTACCTACTGTCCAGCACCCTCCAACAGCCCCACCTTGTCTCATTTTCTCTTTACACAAATGCAGCAAGTCATGGACCAGAAAATGTGTTACTATTTGAGATAGGATTTGATCATGCTGATCTTCCTGTTTGTGTTTCCTTCAATATGGAATTTTAGGCTGACAATTACAAAGGTAAACAGAAAGTCTTGAAAGTTTCAGGAAGATTATTTTGCATCTTAGCGAACATTCCATGAAATCTGAAAGCATGTCTGAGAAAGACTAGAGAGTAGAGAACATAAACCAAATGGCTTTGGAAATACATTGCCATGCTAACAGAGAAGCTGAGTAACCTTGCCTTTACAGTGTATACTGTTAGATATATTTGATTTTCTTCTGGTTGGCTAAGAGTTGGGAATAAGAGAAGTACAGCAGCAATGATTTCACATTCAGCAAACACTATTATCGTTAAGTATCTACTTCTTGTCTTGGTCAGTACCCCAGACACACTTAGCTCTTAACATGTTGGAAATTATAATAGCTCATTTCTTTTGACACAATTCTCAGAATATTAAGGTCTAAGTTTTCTTTTAAGAGGATACGTGTTTCTCTCATCAATGTTTATAAAATTAATAGAGATGACATATTACACATGCTATGTATGTATATGTGTACATGTATGTATGTGTGTATGCATATGTATATGAATACATATGTTTATATACATATAACTTGGTGCAATTTTCCTGCAATATGTATTTTTTGCTCTTCAAATATTGGTTTTCTTTTTCTATAGAGGAAATCGTGATAAAATCTATGGATGAAAGTCTTCTTTCAACTCCACAAGAAAACTGCAGTAGGAAGGAAGACAGATACTCTTGTTATCAGGAGCTCGTGGTCAAGTCTTTAATGCACTTGGGGAAATTTGAAAAAAATGTATCTGTTCAGACCATAAGTGAAAACTTAAATGACAGTGGCATCCAGTGTTTAAGAGCAGAGAGTGACGAAGCAGAAGAATGCTTTCTGATTCATTCTGATGATGGAAGAGACAAGATCGAGGACTCTCAGCCACCGTTCTGCTCCTCTGATGACAGTGAAAGTCACTCGGAAAGTGCGGAAAATGGCTGGGACAGTGGCTCCAACTTCTCAGAAGAAACCAAACCACCTGGGGCCCCAAAGTACGTTTTAACAGACCATAAAAAAGACCTGTTGGAAGTTCCTGAAATAAAAACTGAAGGTGACAAGTTTATCCCTTGCGAGAACAGGTGTGATCCTGAAACAGAAAGGAAAGACCCTCAGAATGCTCACGCGGAACCTCTGGATGGCAGTGCCCGGCCCTCATTCCCCGATGCTGGCGAGGAAGACAGCGAGAGCCTGGCAGCAATGACGGAGGAGTCTAAAGACCTGGAAAAGGCCAAGGGGAACTTAAGTTTGCTGGAGCAGGCAATCGCTCTGCAGGCTGAGCGAGGCTGTGTTTTCCGTAACACCTACAAAGAGCTCGACAGGTTCCTGCTGGAGCACCTAGCCAGGGAAAGGAGGCAAACCAAAGTCGTTGACGTGGGTGGAAGACAAATCTTTAACAATAAACGTAAGACACATTTTTGCATTTATTTTAGGAATAAGAGTGCTTTAGGGTTTGGAAAAAGGTCAGATTTGATTATTTTTTCAGGTAGCTTTTTGACAATTTAATGCAACTTAAAAATCAATTTATAATTATAAAATAAACTACTTCTTCCTTTACCCCCACTCTCTAGATTATCCTCCGATCAAGCTGTGTTAGTTTTGGAGTATTTTCACACATGAGAAAAGATTCATTGCATCTATTTCTTTTAACTTAACTGCTTTTTAAAAATGTATCGTACCTTTAGGAATCACGTTGTTCGACGTTGTCGGACAACGTCCTCAGGATTGACTGGTTCTTAAATCACTCATTTTGCCGCATCAGTTCCAGAAACCTCACTTTTCTTTCCCACCCTCATTCTTGGATTATCTAAGTCGCAATCCAGGCAGAATGCTCTGGTCCTTTGGGATAAACCTGGCTGTTACTGTGTTGATGAGACCGGCTATCTAACTCAGGTCCTATACATCTCAGGGCCAGACTTGAATGAGAGTAGATGTGCTTTGAGGAGACTTTAGAATTGTTCTTCAGACCTTGGGGAACCCGGGTCTCTGCTTCACTGAAGCATTTCCCCGCTCCTTCTCCCCGGAGTCTTGTGCCAGATGGGCCTGAGGCTGTTTCCAGCAGTCTTACGGAGCGTCCCAGCAGCGTCCTTAGTGCCCACAGTGCTTGATTGAGATGAGGATTTCCAGATCCCCTCATCATCAGTGCGACATAACTTGTTTTTCCTTTTTCCATAAGTTTCCGGGTGATTATTGGTCTCTCTGAAACCTGAGAGCCGCAGAATTAGGGGGAGGAGTACCTTAGAAAAAATCAGGGCAGTGAACTCAAGGAGCTTACAAGAATAACATGTTCGTGTGGCTGAGAAGTTCTGATTGCTGAGAGTCATCCAGAAACCAATGGTATGTTCTGTCATTTTCAATCCGTTTTAGTACTCACCTGCAATCTGCACAAATGATGTCTTGCGGCTCAGAGCTGAGGAAAGAAAAAAGGATAAAATGGTGTCATGTAGCGAGGAGCGAGATAACGCCATGCGAGCATCCTGCAAGGGTTGCAGGGGACGGAATATTAATGACTAGCCTGCGGTTCAGGACAGGACACTGTCTCCAGCTCTGTGCACTCCCACTAATGTGCAACTTATTGTATTTAACTTTCTAAGTAAACTACAAAATCAGAAAAAAGATGAAATCTACTCAAATTTCCCCAAATCCACAATTTCTTATACACTATATTTTAGTGATCCTAAGAGATATCATTTCTCCTTTTTTTTTTTTTTTTTTTTTTGAGACAGTTTCGCTCTGTTGCTTACGCTGGAGTGCAATGGCATGGTCTCAACTCACTGAAACCTCTGTCTCCTGGGTTCAAGTGATTCTCCTGCATCAATCAGCCTCCCGAGTACCTGGGATTACAGGTGCCCATCCCCACACTCAGCTAATGTTTATATTTTCAGTAGAGATGGGGTTTGGCCATGTCAGCCAGGCTGGTCTCAAATGTGATCCTCCCCCCACGGCCTCCCGAAGTGCTGGGATTACAGGCATCACCATCCCTCTGTTTTGTCACCTCTGAACTCAGAAGGGTATGCTGTAATTTAATTACCTGCCATTTTCTTCTTCCTAAGTAGTACACAAAACGATGTTTTATTTTGTTATGTTTTACAATCGATGATACCTTACAGGCAACGAAACCTAGTCTTTAGAGAACCTTGTTTGAGCCACAGCTTAAAGTATTTGATGATCCTTCGGATATTTTTATAGAGCTTTTGAAACTTCTTTTTTTTTTTCCAAAAATTAAGGGTATATAATTTGCGTTTGTAAACATTTGGGCGGGTTGGAGGCTTGCTGAATTCCTAGCAGGACTGGATGAATCAGCAGTCTATCCTAGTGCCTAAGGCATGGAGGCAGCCTCTGCAAGGCAGGCTGGTCAGCAAAACAGGCGAAGAAGGCGGAGCCCACATTGCAGAGGAATCACAGGCTTGGTCTAGAGAAGGCCGGCAGAGTCCAGACTGAGTATTCCCTTTCCTGTTCCTTGTTCCCAGCGTGGGATCCAATGGCCCAAGAAGGGTGTTTTTTTCTCTCTGACATGAATTCCATGCTCTAAGTCAATGCTCATCCCAGCTGAGCCATTTTCTCCAAAATACCATCCCAACTCCCCAGACACTGCCCGTGCAACTTCGCTGTTGAGGAAAGAAGGCAAGAATGTTAAAACCTCATTTTACCCAGCTCTTAGATGACTCAGCAACTCTAAAATTAGCGTGGTTAGACTCTTGCTACTAAGCATTTAGTGAGATGTCGGTTGCAATGTAAGTAGAGTCGCCACGTCATTGATTGTCCCGCCTATGAAAAGGGGAGCGCTATGAATCATTACATGAGTACCTCAGGTGTGAATGAGGACAGTCCCAGGAAAACCAAGGTGAATATCACCAGAGTGTAAGGTCACCCTCATTATGCAATGTTGTGTAAAGAAAACAGAGGACGAGCCAAGCTTGAGAGTCGCCCCAAGCTCCGGCTCTGGCTTCTTATCATGCAGACAGGTTCTACCCTCCAGAGCATTTCCCTGCATCTTTGTTCTGCCCGGCAGAGGAGGGACTTGCAGACAAAGGGGCACCGTGAACTGTCAGTGGGCCGCACCTGGGCAGGAGCCAGCCTGCCTTATCTCCAGCACCCTCTCCGGCTTCCTGCAGACAGTGTGGCAAGGAGGGGAAGTTCCCGCCGCCAATCCTTTCAATGTGCTTTAGAAATGTGGCCTTACCTGGGCAAGGTCCAAGGGAGGAAGGGCATCGAAATACACATGATTTCTTGTCTCCTTTTTTCTAACTTACTATGCTATGGCGTCAGCCCCATCAGTTCCTCTAATCAGACTTTAGGAATCTGGACCTAGTGGTCTGCAGACTTCACATTCACTTGAAATTTGGCACTATTTTTGGATTAAATAAAACATATATCCACAAATCATAGAGCATCACAAAACTCTTAATTTGTCTCTTACAAAATGCAAAGAGAACAGGGTCGACAGCAGCACATTTAGGTCCTGTCTTTCCTTAGCGTAAATGCCCGCTGCTGGCCACAGCCCCATCAGCTGGCCATTCCTTGCTCATTTAGAACTTCCCGAATTGTCTCCTGACCTCCCCGACCTGCAGTGCGGGACGACTCAAAGGATCCTTGGCTCTTCCCCTTCTGCTGAATCCATGCCCCATATAATTGCATTACATACAACCTGCTGTGCCCCATCTGCCCAGGACTGTTTATCTTCCAGCAACTGGGGTGCCATGGTATCGCAGAGGGCACGTCTGCTCTCGCAGTACAGCTCCCCAGAGACGTCTGCCACATCCCATGACAGTGGCCAGCCCCTGTGCCCCATTGCACAGGAGCACACGCAGGCCCCATGCTCCATCGCCAGCATCTTCTTGGGCAGGACCACACCGGCTGTTTCCACTCTTCACATCTACACGTCCAGTGTGCTCATTATACCTGAGGCTCCGTGATGCAGACCCCGATAGCCTCCTTTCCTCCCGCATTGCTCCTCCTTGAGGGCTTCTGTCCATCTTCTGGTGCTCCCTCTTCTTCATGCCCCAAGTGCTGCGGGACAGGCTCTCCTCGTGGTTGAGGTTATTCCCACACAAGTTAGGAAGGCAATTTTGGCTCTGTGAGTACATCTGTGTTTCACCTTTATCTGCCATCTCAGTCACGCATGTGAACATTTCTGAATAAGCATCATCTGTGTTAGCTCTAAGCTCACCAGCATTCATGTTTGGTCCTCATTTATTGCATATATTTATATAACCCTTTAACATGTGGCAAAGTGTGTGCCAGAAAATCAAACCTCAATCTTGTCTGCAGCCTCACCCTCCCCCCGACCAGGTCCCAGAAAATGCATCAGCAGGTGTCCCTTGCCATGCCTGGCTGCTCCTGTGAGCCACGCCCACACTGGTGCTCCTGGGGATGCTCCCTGGACCGCTGCTCAGCGGCCTGCGGTCTTTGCACTTCTATTTTATGTAAGTCTCCCGCAAGAACATTTCCCTTCCAAGTCTTCTTGCTGCCTCAGTTTTCAGATTCTGCATTTAGAGCGGGATCAGCAGCTTCTTCCCCGCACTCCCTGCACGCTGACCCTAAGTGGCAACCTGTGGGGGTGTTGGAATGTTGAGACCGTGCATCACCAGCACTGGACAGACAGGACCCCAGCCAGTGTCCTTGCCCTGTCCTAACTCCGCCAGCTGCTCTGCTGTCTACCCCCAAGCCCAGGGACCCGCAGGGCCAAGGCCAGACGGGCCGTTCGCAGATACAGTGTTTTCTTCGTTTTTGTCATTTTGAATCTGGCTCTTTCTAGACTTTCAATAAGAAATGGTTTTGTTTGAATAAATTCTGCCTCACTTTTTTTTTTCTTTTTGGGAGCCGTTCATCCCCTGGCACAGGGCTGATTTTTCATAATGAGGCTCTAACTACAATATGTGACATGACAACGTAAAACCATCTCTGTATTTTAACACTCCCTTGCCCTGTGTCAGCCTTCGCTTAGGAAACCAAGAAAATTGAAAACATGTTTTCTGTTTCCACAGGTCTTAGTTGAGGGTCTTATTCAAGGCAATGTGAGAAGAGTGTTTATGACAGTGAAAGTGAATACAGTGAGAATGTCACCCTGCAAGGCCATTCTATTGAATGGGAAGGGAACTAAGAAACCAAATGCATTTCTCAATTTAATTTCTCCATAGATTCACCGAGGCCTGAAAAGAGGGAGACCAAGTGCCCCATCCCTGGGTGCGATGGCACAGGACATGTGACGGGGCTCTACCCCCACCACCGCAGCCTTTCGGGGTGCCCCCACAAAGTGCGGGTTCCCCTGGAAAGTGAGTACCACCTGTCCCTCAAAGAAACAGGTTTCTTCCTATACACGCCAGATCATCACGATGTTATCCTCGTCCTCTTCCAATTTGGAATTTGGAATGGAAACATAAAGTTTTTTGGTCTGGGTGAAGCCGGTTCCATCTAGCTATGGGTTTTTAAATGTAGTGTATTTATAGAAAATTCAAGGCCCAAGAAAACCAACAGCTCAAGAGACAATTGCCATAGGAAAGACAGCTAGCTCCTCACAGTGCCCAGAGGAAGGGCCAGGCCGCCGCAGGGGAGGCCACACAGGAGAGCACCAGGGCGGGTCGGGGGTAGAGGGAGTGGGGACAGTGGGTCAGAGCCTTTTTGGTGGCTCCTAATGCGGCAGGGTAAGCAGCCTTAGGACTGGCCCGTTTGAATGGTTTCAGCAGGCTCTGGGGCATAGGGGCTGTCCCTTATTGTCTGGTACCTGCCCCTGGAGTGATCAGGGAAGAAGAACGGTGCCCCAGAGGGTGAGTGCCCCAGTAAAAGAAGTGGTTGGGCTGTAGGTTCCAGATTGGCTGGATTGCATTTTTTAAAGTGTGCTTGTGGGAAAGTTATCTATTCTCTCCAGGAATTGGCTGCCCTGGGAGGGGCAGTCCCCCCAGAGTCAGCAAGGCCCCAGACATTAAATCATGAGAATATAAAATTAAGGCGTGGTTATTAAACTCTGTGACTGCACAGTTGTCTTTCACCTGGAGGCATGGCCTCCTCAAGCTCAGGACCAGGCGGCCTTCGGGCATCACATAGCAGTCACCGTTGTCCTCCTGGCCTCCTCCCGCAGTGGGGACGCCCTCCTTGATGTTGTCTCGGGATGTCCTGCGGCAGGAGAGGTCCCTGAGCAGGAGCAAGCCTCGGCCCCCTCTCCGCCCTCGGCCCCGCTGTGAGCCTCGGCCCCCTCTCCGCCCTCAGCCCCGCTGTGAGCTCTCCACTGGCTGTGAAGCAGAGGGCAGCCACCTTCTGAGCGGTAAAACATCGACCTGGTCCATCCACCGCTTTGTGAACCGAGTTACTGAGACATCTCTTGGGCCAAAACAAATTGCAAAAATGGAAGTGCTCAACATCATCCTTCTCGGGAGTGAGATTCTGCAAGTCACTAAGTCTAGTCAGCTCAGTGCTATTCTGCTGGATTAGCAGTTCCTCAGACTGGTTCTCTGGCTGTTCACCCAACCATCCTTTTCTCCCAGTAACCAAATGGCAGTGGGGTGTGGGGAGCAGGGGGTGGATGGAGAAAGAATAAAATAATATCACTTAGAAAATAAAGAAGACTGGCCGGGCGCGGTGGCTCATGCCTATAATCCCAGCACTTTGGGAGGCCGAGGCGGGTGGATCACAAGGTCAAGAGATCGAGACCATCCTGGTCAACATGGTGAAACCCCGTCTCTACTAAAAATACAAAAAATCAGCTGGGCATGGTGGCGCGTGCCTGTAATCCCAGCTACTCAGGAGGCTGAGGCAGGAGAATTGCCTGAACCCAGGAGGCGGAGGCTGCGGTGAGCCGAGATCGCGCCATTGCACTCCAGCCTGGGTAATGAGCGAAACTCCATCTCAAAACAAAAAAAAAAATAAAAAAGGAAGAAGACTATAAACAGAGCTTGGAGCTGCAGGGAGCAGATGGAAAGAACTATATGGTAAATAGTGTTCTCTGTCCTCTCCCCCAAGGAAAACAACATCTATGTGAAGGGAAGTTCATGAGCTTCTCAGTTTACACGAGATATGAGCAGAATCATCTCATTTAAGTCCAGTGTAAACATAGCATGAAGTTTAGGGAAATTAAAACTTGATCAAGCTTGCTGGAGTTAATTTCTGAAGTTCTTCCATGCTCACTTGTTCGTGTCTGAATATATAGAGAGGGAGCGTGGTGGATGATGTAACTGAAGCCATCTGAATGTGAAGCTGAGAGATACATGTGTTCGTGTGCTTTGTACTTACGGTAAAGTTTTCTTTCCTCTATGTGCTGTTTCGTGCTTAGTTCTTGCCATGCATGAAAATGTGCTCAAGTGTCCCACGCCGGGATGCACAGGAAGGGGTCATGTGAACAGCAACCGTAACACCCACAGGAGGTAATTCTCATCAGACGCTAATCATTTTACATTTAAAAACGTGGGGGAACCATTCCACCAATAAAATAATGGGTTAGCGATGTGTGATGAAAATGGCTGCATTGTGTCCAAAATGTGACACTTGAAACAGAGAAGAAATATTCTCAGCATCATCAGAGAGAGAAAGGACCTCACCATTTCCTTTCTTAGAAATTTGAGTATTAGCAGCCAGTTATGATAATGAAAAACTATTATATTTGAAGGTCTGGGGTTCCCTATTCGTATAATCATACGAACAGAATGTGCTGTCTTTTGCACCGGAACCTCATCATTGCTGTTTTGACATTGAAAAGAGTTGCTTCTGGGTTATCCTGGATTCCATCCAATAGACATTAAAAAGGTACCGACAGGGCTTCAATGGTTGTGACTATAAACCAGGTGGAGGGTACACAGCATTCCATTGAAATCGCAACTAGCATAAAACACACATATGTGCATTTACATGCAAATGTATTATGTATACATAAATATTTGGGGTGACAATGCTGATCATTTGATATTCACATTTTATATTACAAGTAGATTACATGGTGATGAGGTGCCATTTGACTTACAAGCACTATGCCAGAAAACTTCATATTCTGCACTTAGAATTTCAACTAAGATAAAGAACTGAGTTTCTAAAATTTTTCTAAAGATGCTAAGATAAGTCAAGGACTTAGCTGACTCCTAGAGTCGGACACGTTGCAATCGGAAGGAGCACGTTCACTTAGAATATCAAGACGTTTCCAAATGCTTGCGTTATTTAGCCCTCACATAATGTTTTTGTTTAAAAATGAGTTTGTTACCTTTCACCTCTGAGATGGGGATGGGAGCAAGCATCGACACTGTGGTTTGCAAAACCCTTTGGGATCTTTCAGTGTGTGCGTGGCACTAAGTGAACTATTAATATGACTTAACATTTAGTGGGTGCCAAGTGTGCTGTGAGGCACATGCCAAAACAAATCGTATTATCATTTTAACTCAAGTCCTCCCGTGTTTCCTTTTTCAAACAGTCTTTCTGGTTGTCCAATTGCTGCAGCTGAGAAATTGGCCATGTCCCAGGATAAAAATCACCTTGATTCTCCCCAAACTGGGCAGTGTCCTGACCAGGCCCACAGGTAGGAACTCCCCACAATGTCTTCGGTGCTCTCTTCCTCCTGGCTCCTGCACAGCAGGGCCTCTGGTCCTTCGTGTGTCACTTCCCTGTGGCTCGTCCTCCGCACTCAGCCTAGGACACCTGGGTGTACAGCCCAGCCCACTAGACCAGAGGCTGGTCTCGTTAATGACATCGTCGCTGAAATGAACTACCGAGCCCTCCAGAAGTTAAACTAGAAAATCATCTCTTTGCAAAGGCAACATATTGGAGGTGAATCTAAAAGAATTAATACACGATAGCATGTATGAATCACAATTATGGGTTACTAAGTACACCCATCAGTCAGATGAGCAAGCTTTATGACTGACTTCACCTTTCTGCCTGGAGAAAATGCCATCCAAAGTCACTCCTACCTTCCTGAAATATGTGATGCTATGTATTTATTCTTCAGTTCCACAAACATATGTAATGTCTTTAAAACAAAAATTCATTCCATGATTGACAGCTATTCATAGAATCTCCCCTAGTGGTCCTGGTAGCTCCCAGGCTCTTTGTGCTGTCCAGAAATTTGGAAGATCTTATATCTAAATACTAAACTATGTATGATGATATTTAGTGGGAGGTTATATGTTTATTGCCATAAGATCGTTTTTGCAGGGAAGACGATTTCAGGGTTAAGCTAGATGATAGTTATCTGACTCACTGAAGTGCAAAACCAGTCATTAGACCTTTCCGTATTTTCAAGATATGACTTTCCTTAATATTTTGCTTCTATAGATTTGATTAAAAGAGTCAAAATTGGCATTGAAATCACATGCGTGAAGAACATATGTCAGGTGAAAATTAGGAATTACTAAGTAGCAATGGAAAATCTTAAAGGAGGATTCTTGGTTGGCATGACCGTATGCTCTAGTTTCCCCCCAAGTAAGTTAGTTAGCAAAAATAGAAAGGACATTGCATTTCATCTTGTTCATTTCTTAAAGGTTTAAAATTGTTTTATATTAGAGTATATCTGCAGCTCTAGGGCTCTCAACCAAGTTGTATAGACAATAACAAGATCAATTCATTGCTCAGATATGTTTCTATGGCAGATAAAAAGATTTTTTCGAATCTAATCCAAAACACCTCATTGAAAACTTTGACATTCTAACGAGTTTAACACTTTTCGGTGGAAAAGAGAGAGAAATATATATTTTAATATCGCCAAATGTTGAACGGTATATTTGTTTATGTTCTCTTACCATTAGACCACAGCAGAAAGTCCTCTGTGCTTCATTTGACTGGAATCAGTGCTGTGCAAATGTGATGCCTTTGTTTAATCCAAGTACTCACGCTTAGCTTAGATTGCGATAATTATGTTGTAAACATGATAGCTATTGTGATACAGTAATTTTGATTCATATGAAATGATGCCAACTCAATCGATAAAATACTGAAATGCTATTTGAAGTAATACTTAAATCAGCGTAAACATTCTGACTGAAGACAGGGGAAAAAGGTGAACAGTCCAGAAAGGAACTGCCAATTCAGGAATCGAATCTCGGGTCTCTGGCTGCCCCTCTTAGGCATCAGATTTCTGCCAGCTCTGCAGGACTGAGCAGAGCTGAGCATCACTTCTTCTGAACGGAATATAAGGACATTTCCTCACTGGTCACAGTTGTGACTATTCATTGCCGACCTTATGAACAATTCTAACAAGCAGAACATGCACACCTTGTCAGTGCCTTAGTGCCTTAACCAGTATTTACTGATGGTGACATAGTTTTTTGTTTGTTTGTTTGTTTTGAGACGGAGTCTTGCTCTGTCTCCCAGGCTGGAGTGCAGTGGCACGATCTTGGCTCACTGCAACCTCTGCCTCCTGGGTTCAAGTGATTCTCCTGCCTCAGCCTCCTGAGCAGCTGGGATTACAGCAGTGTGCCGCCACACCTGACTAATATTTGTATTTTTAGTAGATATGGGGGTTTCCCCATGTTGGCCAGGCTGGTCTCGAATTCCTGAGTTCAGATGATCCACCCACCTTGGCCTTCCAAAGTGCTGGGATTACAGGCGTAAGCCACTGCACCCACCTGACATGGCTTTCTTTAAGAACTCAGAATGCTAGCAAGCATCAAATATTTGCTCATGACTTCTTCATAAGATGAAGAAATTTGCATATTCTTAATTTGCTGTTGGAAGGCCTGGCAGCATCATCGTAGCCATACAGAGCCCAGCACATCTTTCCATCTCTCACTGTGGGTCCGGAGCACGCTGCTCTGTCCTGCCATGACCCTGTCTCTCTTACTGTTCAGTGTCTCTGTGGGTACCTTCAGCGGTAGGTATCTTCTGTAAATTGACAGTAACGTGCCCACCAATAGTTTCATTGTATTTCTTTTGTACTACTTCGCCCTGCTCTCCAGGACAAGCTTGGTGAAACAAATTGAATTCAATTTCCCGTCACAAGCCATCACCTCTTCCAGAGCCACAGTGTCAAAAGAACAGGAAAAGTTTGGAAAAGTACCATTTGATTATGCCAGTTTTGATGCCCAAGTCTTTGGTAAACGCCCTCTCATACAAACAGGGCAAGGACGAAAAACACCACCATTTCCTGAATGTAAGCTTTGAGTTCTAACACTCATTTTCCCAAAATGTTTCTTGTGTATGGGCTTATGTGTGTGTCGGGGGCTGGGGGACGTACTTAGATACATGATATACTACAGACAGCTGGCGGGAGAGTGAAATACAATAAGGAAAATGATCATAAGTTGTGTTACTGATTTTATACTGAAAGTTACACATAACATAGTGAGTAGTTAATGAATTAATTATTCTACAAATACGATGCTACTGTTGAATCTAAATATAATAATTCTAAAGAAATATTTAATTCATAGTTAGCTGGAGTTTGGATTACTATATTGAAAAATGTGATGACCGTTGTAATGCAGTAATATTTATTTTTATTGAAATTATGGAAATCTGGATGGGTGCAGTGGCTCATACCTGTAATCCCAGGACTTTGGGAGGCTGAAGAGAGTGGATCATGAGGTCAGGAGTTCCAGACAGGCCTGGGCAACATAGTAAAACCCCATCTCTATTAAAAATACAAAAAATTAGCAAGCATGGTAGTGGGTGCCTGTAATCCCAACTACTCGAGAGCCTGAGGTGGGAGAATTGCTTGAAGCCAGGAGGCAGACATTGCAGTGAGTGGTGATCGTGCCATTGCACCCCAGCTTGTGCGACAGTGCGAGACTCTGTCTCAAAAAAAAAAAAAAAGAAAGAAATTATGGAACTTCGGTAGGTAAAATGTTGAAATGCTGTTTAAAAAATTACTTAAATCAGCAAAATAATTCAAACTAAAGGTGAAAGGGAAGGTAAGAAGTGTAAGAAACAATTCTAGAGTCAGGATTTTACTATAATAGAATAAACCGTGTGGCTGTGGGAATGTTCACTCCCAAACGGAAACACTTAAACTGCATTCATATTCTTTAATGCTAACACATCCACATAGAAGACCGTAACTTGAGTATGGTGCAATGCATAAAACCTGGTGGTTTTTCTTACACATTTCTTCAAGTTGTTTGGAGTCCTCAAACATTCTAATGAAAAGGTGCGAAAGTAAACCTCGGGAACCAACAGAGGCCGTGACTTCTTCATTGCGGTCACTTAACTTCCATAAAGGAAGCAGCTAAATGGTGTGCACGTTGAGTTCTCCTGCACCGCGAGTGTTTACGGCATTCTGCATAGCCATAGAATCCCTTCGAACTTACACCAGGTTACTGAAACGGAGTGCTCTTTTTTTTTTGAGACAGACTTTCCCTCCTGTTTCCCAGGCTGGAGTGCAATGGTGCAATCTCGGCTCACCGCAACCTCCACCTCCTGAGTTCAGGCAATTCTCCTGCCTCAGCCTCCTGAGTAGCTGGGATTACAGGCACGCGCCACCGTGCCCAGCTAATTTTTTGTATTTTTAGTAGAGATGGGGTTTCACCATGTTGACCAGGATGGTCTGGATCTCTTGACCTCGTGATCCACCCGCCTCGGCCTCCCAAAGTGCTGGGATTACAGGTTGAGCCACTGCATCCAGCCCAGAGAGCTCTTAACAGAATGTCTAGCTCATTGTGTGATGCTGAGGAACTCTTTCAGAGAACTAGAATTCCATGTCAAACCCAGTAGTAAACAGACTCAAAAGGAATTCGCCTATCAGGGAGAGGTACATTACACCCCAAAAGATATTTTGCCTGATCTTACCAAAAATAGGTTCTAACCAACATAAATAACCACTAACAACCTGTTAGATTTAGTGGAAAAGTTATACACACAGTTTTATATCTATCTATCTGTGCGGTTTTGTGTGTGCCTATATAGATATACAAGTTTATTATATATGCACACAATATGCACACATATGTATATGTTTAATTCCAGTGAAGCTAGTTTATAAGAGCACTCAATGGACTCATAGAGTATGGATATTGATTTTTAAAAGTGCAAAACGTTCAGTGACATTTTCATATTCTTGTGATTATAGAAATATAACATTTGCCAGTGTTTTAAATTTTGTTTTACAAAGAGTCAAATATTTAAAATAAAAAATATGTAACGTAAAATAAAAAGCTAAATGCTTTTATGTGAGTTCACATTAAACCTTAAGTGTTTCTCCTGTAACCTTGAGTGATGTTTACAAATACTCAAGAACGAAGAGAAATATGTTTAATTCTGTTTTCTCGGTGATGCCTTGTACCCACGACAGAAGCACAAAATGGAAAGTCAGCCTTGATAACTAAATTGCCTTTCTGTTCACCTTGAGAACATTTCCTCCCTGCCCTTCAATTGTCTCTCTCCCTGACTATGCAAAATGCCAGCTCATTAGAGACTCCACCATCGATTTAGTTCCATCTAGTTGAATGAACAACTTCCACTGGTTACGGGACAAAACAAGCCTGCATATCAAACAATACAAATACAATTCCATGTCTAAGTAGAAGTTGTTACTGGGAAAACAAATATTGAAAAGACACTTTTTTTTTTCCGCCACTGGTATCACTGGTCCTCCCATATATGCAGTTTTCCAATGGGCATGCCTTAAACTCTGCAATCCCTGGTGGATTTTGCTAGTGTGTTTTTTATCTGCAATTTTTGCCACAAATGTTGCCAGTGCACCTGCCCCATAACGTTAGTTATGGAGTTCTTGTCATAAGAAGTTTAAATATAAAAGTATTAAGAGAATAGGCATCCTCTCCCAGCATCTACATCACTTGTTCTATGAATCTCTGTGAAAAGCAGTGTGGACAACCCTCATTTAATGTACCCATGGATAATGGATCATGTTTTAATTTATTCTTCACATATTTCAATGCGAGAAGTTATATCTTTAAAAAACAAATCTATTTAATGACTGAAACCACGTACATGCAATTGCTAATCAAATCTCTCTTCAACAGCAAAGCATTTTTCAAATCCAGTGAAATTTCCTAATCGACTGCCTAGCGCAGGCGCCCACACCCAGAGCCCTAGCCGTGCCAGCTCTTATAGCTACGGTCAATGTAGTGAAGACACCCACATAGCAGCAGCTGCTGCCATCCTGAACCTTTCCACCCGCTGCAGGGAAGCCACAGACATCCTCTCCAACAAGCCACAGAGTCTGCATGCCAAGGTAGGTCAGTCCAAGAGCCCAGAGGGTGGGCCAGCGACTGAACCGTGAGAATAAACTGCCTTTCATGTATTTAACCACACTCACCACCACTCCGCTCCCCCACCTCTGAAGCGACCCCCTTCCTGTCTCAGGAAGGGACTCAGAGCAACGCAGACAGGGACGAGCTTGGTGGGGCCCGGGAAGGATGAAAGCGTGCACTTCTTGCTCTGTGGCTCTTCTTGAATAGGGTACCAAAGTTGGGGGGAAGTGAGCTACAGAGAGGGGTTGGGGAGAATTTACACATTTCAAAGCTGTTTTTGCTATGGGGAATTTGGCACACAAGAAAAGAGGATTGCTATTAAAATAAATCTAAACAATGGAAGCCTTTCAGTGTCTGCAAACCAAAGATGGTAAGAAATGTGTGATTAAATGGTGGCTTGTAAAACATTGCAAAATCGACACATGACGGTTTATCATTGCACATGTTACTGCTGTATGACATAAGATAGTCTAAGTTGCTATAGCATTCTCCAAGGACACATACCATAACCTGAATACACGAAATCAACAGGAGGGGATTCCAGGAAGGTTGAGAACTCAGAGCATTCGAATACAAAATCACATTCCGTGAAGTTTTAAAAACACCACCTTTCTGAGGCCCATGACATTAATCACAGTTCTCCAGTCCCCTCTCCTTTCCTTCCCAACTGACAATGAGAAGTGACTTGATGAAAAAAACCCACAAAGCTCCTCCATGCCCTTCGACAGCGAAGGGCTTCTGATGCCACAATCACAGCGATCCACAGAGCTTGTCAGATCGGCTCAGCCGTTTGCCCCTGCTGTCAGCTGGAGCAGGAACTCCCATTTACAGAAAAAGCTTCAGCTCAAACAAATGATTTCCCTACCTAGAAGGCTGAAGCCGCTGAAGTAAGTTTCCAGAATTATGTGAGAAGAAGTGTTAGCTTGCTTTAGGTGGAAGATTTCTGAATTAGATGCTCATCCTGAAACTCTGGCGCTGAAGAGAAGACCGTAGTTCTTCTTTTCCCCTTTAAGTGTGCCGGTCCCCGGCATGGTCAGCTGCTGCCTGAGCCGTGCCAGGCCTTCAGGAGAGCAGGTAACACGGTGCCACCGAGCATTTGACAGAAGAATCGAAATTAGCTTCTGGACAAAGCTGAGCCAAGTAAGCCCCAGGAAGAGTTGGTGGCCAAAAATCACTCAGAAACCATTTTTAAACAAATGAGATTCTTAAACAAAGAGAAACACATCCTCTAAAAATGAAAACCATATACATATGTATACCAGGCCAGCCAAATTCAAAAGATTCCTAGTCACAAATTATTTACATAGGTGATTTAGGGAATTTTAAAATGCAACTTTATTTTGAAATTTATTTTTTTAATCTGAATAAATTTCTCCTTTTAAGAGGTATGTATTCTAATAATCCTCTACTTGGACAAACACTAAAATAGCTTCCTTCTTAGTCCTTATTATTGGTTGTTCAGGCTGTCCTATGAGAATATAGTTACCAATGTTATAATTATCGATGTTACTGAAGTTACTTGGGTAAGTGGTTCTAGAATGGATGCCATCCCTCTGCACCTGGAGATGTGCTCCCGGTCCTCAGAATTCTGCCTCTCACCTTTAGATTCTCCATGTTCTATGACATTGACACCAAGCAACGTATCAAACCAAGATGGCTGAAATTACAGGGCTTTTCCCCTTGTTTATATATGTTCTTCTCTTTTAAAAACGTTATTTCTGGTTAGAAAAGCAATTGTTAAATGGACACGTTTCAAAAATTCAAATAGTCGCTTTCCAGTGCATGTTGTCGGACTCCTGGCGGGAGCTCTCTGTGCCAGGCTGCTCCACGGAGCTCATCCTGCATGCCCAGGTGACAGGAGCACACCGCATGCCTCAGCCTCGCAGTGCCAACTAAGTCTTAACCGCAGAAGCCGAGCAATTGGTGGTGACAAGGGTGGAAGAGATGGAGAGCGCACAGATTGACTTCCCAGAGGAGTTTGTCATGCTGGGAGTCCTAAAAGCCATTTTCCCATGAAAATTGTCTCCTTTGCATAGTAGTTGCTAAAATGGGATAAATATGGCCCCCTAGTTTGTCACTGTGTGCAGAATCCTTCTGCCAGTGCATGCACAAGCACACGCACACACACGCACGTGCACACATTTGCACACAACGGTTACAATTCCTAAAATTCTGTCCTGGTTATCTTATTTTCGTCATGTTGAAGAGAATCTCATACATTCCTGAATTAACAGAAGGTATTTGTTTTAGTGAAAGTGAGAGAGAGCCAAGGTAATTCACCCTAGAACGAAACCTCCGATGAAACTATGCCTGACTGTGGGCCTCTTCTGTCGTCGGTGCTGCCTTTTACTTAATGTGGGATGAAGCAGAGACAGACTTTGCCTCCACATTGAATAGTAGCCCGATTCTCTCTTCACTACGATTTGATTCTTCCTTTATGGCAGGCTCTTGGTATGCTTATTTCTCATAGCTGAAGTGTATCGATCTCTGAGTTTCACGTGTAGAAATAAGGGTCTTGAGATGTACAGCTTCTCCTTACTCTAGACTTTCACAGCTGAGCACTTTGGATGTATTAGTGAGACATCCTGGGAGATGGACTCAGTCAAACCAACCGAAGGCCTCTAAGTGCTAGACTGCTCTGGCCATGGGTTAGGGTCAGTCCCAGACTGCCCTTGAGGAGAAAGGGCAAAGAAAGCAGAGGAAAGGAGTGACCCTCTGGGAGCTGTCCCTGCCTTGCATGGCTCTCGGCAGAAAGCTACGCTTGAAGAGGTGAGCTTCCTTTCATCCAGGGCATGCATGGTGGCTTTGCAATGAATTCGACCAGAACTTGGGTGAGGGCTGAGTTCTCACTTCCCCTCTGCTTCTGTCTGGTTCTTTTACGCAATGAGCATCTCTCATTTGCATGAAGAACTCCATAGGAGTATGAGTTACAGACCTTACTGTCGTCCATGGGCACCGCCTTTTTGACATCAAGCCAAAGAACACTAACCCCCAAATTGCCTTCACACCCACATGTCGGGGCAAATACAGATGAACGGGCTGTATGTATTCTCACAACGGACTCCAAGTTTAATGGGCAATCTGAATTGGTGCTTTGTAAAATCACTACTCTTACAGAAGATCATAGGAGCAGAGGTTGATTTTAGAGGGGCAAAAAAACCTTTGATTTCCTACACACTCGAAAAATGGTGTGGACATCCCAAAATGTTCTCCTTCTTCCAAAGTCCTGTGGCCCCCACCACTGGAACACGTCACTGATCCACCCCTCCCCAACACAGAAGGCTCATACTGCTGTTCACATGCTCAGCCAGCGTCCTTCAAGTGCAGGCTTCCATCATGCCCCAGCCTGCATGTACCACTGCCCAGAGCCTATTATGTCCCAAAGGCAGAAGATTTTCAAAGGAATGATTTGTTATGATACAATCCAGCACGTATGTAATATATTTGTCCCACCAACATTGCTGACATGTTTTAAGTATCTCTTTAAGGAATTAAGCTGGGAGAACACACTTAGCACTATCAATGCTTAGTGGATGACATAATGGCCAAAGTACTTTCATCTGAAGTCTTAGCTTTATTTTTATTTTTTGAGATGGAGTCTCACTCTGTTGCCCAGGCTGGAGTGCATTGGCACAGTCTCCACTCACTGCAACCTCTGCCTCCCAGGTTCAAGCAATTCTCCTGCCTCAGCCTCCCACTTAGTGGGATGACAGGCGTGTACTACCACACCTGGCGAATTTTTGTATTTTTAGTAGAGACGGGGGTTTCACCAGGTTGCCGAGGCTGGTCTCGAACTCCTGACCTCAGGTGATTCACCAGCCTCAGCCTCCCAAAGTTCTGGGATTACAGGCGTAAGTCATGGTATTAGCTTATTTTGATTCTAGAACTTTCTGAGAGAGAGAGAGGATCTGCTCTGTCACCTAGGCTGGAACGCAGTGGTGTGATCTTAGCTCACTGCGGCCTCCATCTCCTCGGCTCAAGTGAGATTCTCCTGCCTCAGTCTCCCAAATTTCTAGGATTACAGGCATGAACCACTGTAACATGGTTCTAGAATGTGGTTGTGAGATGTGTATAATGTCCTTCATTTTAATTTGGAATTAATATGATTCGGAAGACACAAAGGGGCCACAGCTCCAAAAAGCCCCCTTTGGTCTGGCCACGGGGCCTCAGGTGGGAGAGGGTCCTGGGTCCGCAGGGCCTGCTGCACATCTTCGGTGCAGGCCGCAGGCAGATGCACTCCCTCTGTCTTTCCTCCTCCCACCCTGATCACCAGAGGTAGGAGCAGGCCTTGCAGTCTCTCTCTATCCTCATCCCTGCTGCTTGCCAGGCATTCTGTTGTTTGTTTTGGTGTTTTCCCCACCTGTTTAGACAAAATGGCATATGCAGAGTGTGCCTTCAAAGAAAACAAAAAATTGACACTTGCTTGAAATGTTTAAAGTTCAAAGTCTGTTTTGTGCTTGAACACGGCCTAGAAATAACATGATGTGGCACTGCCATTCTTGCCACCTGGTATCAGGAAGTCTGGCGGCCCTCCGGGCGGTGAGAACCCTGATGCCGCCTTTTCTGGTAACTTTAAGAGCAGGGCAGGTTTGCCACACATTGTGAGTGAAGTGTCATGACGGTCGTGAGTGTGGGATCACAAAGAACTGGTTGATCCCGGTGCAAGGAAACTAGCTATTTAATAATTGGCTTTCCAGCCCTGCGCACAATAGCCTAGGGACATGTCCCTTTTGGTATTCAAAAACCTAGTCCAACCCCCTGAATCTAAAATAAAAGTTGAAAAAACAAATTCAGTCAAATTATTATGATTATCAGCTGTCATTTATGGAAGACATGTTATGTGCCAGGTACTATAAGTAAGCATGTGGCTCACATTAATCCTTTTTAATCCCTCTAGAATCTCCGAAAAGCAGATTTTTTTTTTTTTTTTTTTTTTTTGAGACAGAGTCTCGCTCTGTCATCCAGGCTGGAGTGCAATGGCGTGATCTCGGCTGACTGCAACCTCCACCTTCAGGGTTCAAGCGATTCTCCTGCCTCAGCCTCCAGAGTAGCTGGGACGACAGGCGCCTGCCACCACGCCCAGCTAATTTTTGTATTTTTAGTAGAGACAGGGTTTCACCATATTGGCCAGGCTGGTCTCGAACTTCTGACCTTGTGATCCACCCGCCTCGGCCTCCCAAAGTGCTGGAATTACACATGTGAGCCATGATGCCCAGCCCATAAAGCAGATATTATCATCCCGTTTTGCAGATGAAGAAATAGTAGTACACAGACACTAAATGACTTTCTCTGAGAGGCACGACTGCAGCGGTTGGAACAGAAATTTGAACTCATGGGTGTCTGACTTCTTAAAATCTTAGAGGACCTAAACTGCTGGCCAGCCAGCATGGACCATGGTTTTAAGTCCCAAAGATCTCATGGAAGCTGTATTCAATTTCACCTACATTTTACCCCTTATGTTAGTTATTTCTCCTCTGAGGTTTCTCCTCTATTTATGTTGAGTGTATTTCACAAATTTATCATCTAAACAGTCTTAATAATCACTGTTTAGTAAAAATAAGGTATTTTCATTTCATGTGTTTATTAATACCTTGCCTACTTTGAAAACACATGTAAGGTTGCTTTCAGGATGGAAAAGACACTCCCAAAACAAAAAACCCTGAAGCAAGAATGAAAAACATCAGCTGCGAGATGAAAGCCAGGCCCTAATTACGGCAGAAACCTGGTCAGAAGGACACTGAGTTTAGCACTTTCTCTCAGCCAAGTCAACAGGGAGAAGATGGCAGGTGACCCATCCTGTATTCCCAAGGCAGCTTGCCACGTCAGGAGAACAGAGCTTTCTTGTTTTATCAATGTTAGGAAAATTAATAGTTTTCACAATGTGACATTTGAGATAAAATTAGAGTTTTATTTTTACTTCATCACCACTTAAAATCGCGAAAACAGGGTAACGTTATCATTTGCCTGAAAAAGAATGGGAGAAAATAGCCACAGCGTACCTTCTGGATCCAAAGGCCTGCAGTTACTTCTGTGTTTTCCTTTTTGTTCTTTTTCAGAAAACCCATTTCTCTCTTTTTTCCCCAGTAGGAAGCAGAGTAGGAATGGCACACTGTCGTCTGCTGTCAGTGCTATTATAAGTATTTTCCATGTAGAAACAGGGTTCATAGTGAACACTTTCGTGACCACATAATGTGCCGTTAAGTAGGGGTAGCATATTTTCATTAAGTATTTCTCCGTTGGTGGCCGTCTAGGTCATTTCTTAGTTTATAGTAAAGATAAGGATTACAATGAGCAATTATTTCAACCTTCGGTTTAATTGTAATTTACATTACATTTATAAAATTATCTTCACTAAAAATCTATATTCATAAAATAAGCTTCTTGAAGACAAAAGCAACCTATTTTTTAATTTTATTTTCCCTAGACTATAGTGTCTTAAAAATATGAAGTGCTTTCTCAATAACCTAATGAGTAAATAAAACGTAGGTAGCATCCGTGGTTCAAAAGTGGCTGAAATTGATGGTCTAGGGTGTTACCTCTAATTTGGAAAGAACATGAGTAGTAGTAATCCTGTACCTACCCGCAAGAGAACTTTAAATACTTAAATAAAGATCCAAAATAGCCCTTGAGCAAATCAGAACACTAGACGTTTGCGGGGTGGAGGCGCGTGTCTGCCGTAGCTCCCCCAGCCCCTCCCTCCGTTTTGTGCTGCCATTTGGAGTTTCAAGCACAGAGAGAAGTGATACCCATTGATCCTGCTCTGAATAAAAGCCCATGCTGCAAACGTGTGATCGCCCATCTACGGGCAGAAAGGGACCCTTCTCTGGTACTGCGTGTAATTGTTGAAGGCATCTGTGCGCTCACTTAAAGCCCATCTGTACCCTGCTCCCCAGTGAGCCGCCTGCTCTCTCCCAGCGAAGTCAGGTGCTCAGAGCAGCCGGCTGGGCGCAGGATGTAGAAAAGCGCCTCTTTTAAACATTAGGAGTGATTGAGTCAAAATGTATAATTGTAACAACTCCTAGAATCTATCATTGTCTCAATGGACTGTTTAGAATTTGTATCTGTAAAAACTAAAATATATATTAGTCTTGTCTTGGAAGAGTTGATATTTCAGAGAAATCGAATCTGCACTATTTATGGGTTTTGCACTATAAAACTCTGCAGCCCAGTCACATGGCTTCTTTTTCCTAAGCCATCTGTCACAGAGGTCTGGAATTTTATGTGAATGTTGGTTGTTCAGTCTTAACCCAAGTTTCCTTTTTTATTTTTTTTTTGTGAAAAATGTCAGCAACTACAATATTTAGCATTTTACTTTACGTAGGCCATTAAACTTGATTACTATAGCTCTGTTTCATTGCTATTTACATATCAGCTACGAAGCCAAAAATTGTTTTGATGCACTCCTGGCAGAATACATTGTGAGATCATGGAGACAGAGCACATGTGGCACTGATATGGTTAAGATCTTGGATTTTTGTAACTGAGGTTTATTAATGCTGGTATAAAAACGTATTTGATATTATACAGATGGCATAAGATGTTGTGGTTACTAAGTTATTATCCCGGATAAGCTGTACTGCCAAATTCGGGGCTTAAAACTATCACGAGAGATTAAACTATTTACTAAAAAGGGACAGAAAGATACGTTCTTAGTACAACATATTAGAAGTGTATTTACCTCCCACAAATACAGTAAAGCGTATCTATCTCGTAGGCCGAGAGATTGAAAATATGAACGTTGCAGGTAAAACAAGCAAATAAAAGAAGGGCTTTTATTTTCTAAGTCAGGCACAAGCAGCAAGCCCAGTTGATGCAGCCCAGTGGTGCCTGTTTGGGGGGTGGGGGTGGGGGTCGTTTAAAGGGAAGAGTTAAAACAAATCCCCTGGGAAATAGCTGGTTACCTCAGGAGTTAAGGATCTTGTTCAATATTCAAAGAACAGTGGCCAGCCAGAAGAAAAAAAAGAGAGTAGCCGAATTTCAAGAAGTTAATTTGAACTGATGGATGATGGCAAAAATACCAGAAAGGTGTCACTTGACCCATTTAGAAAAATGGCAGGCACCTTCCTCCTACCTTCTGAGAATGACTGTGTGGTAATGTTTACAATTCATGCCACCACATGAGCCAACCCTGCATGCGAATCCTATAGAACATACAAAGCACGTGGGCACTTTGCTGGAGCTTCAGCCAAGTACAGAATGGGCTACTGTTCCTCCCAACACAGAAAAAACAAAACCAAGAAGGAACACATGGCAAAAGGTAGAAGGTATCTCCAGAAGAAATATTGTATGGTGGATTGCTTTTTAAGTCTCACACAAATGCGGAGAAAACAAGCCCCTTTATAGTATTCTGAGGTTTTCACCACAGGGCTTCAACCTCAGGGTGTCAGCTGCTACCCAAAGCCCCCACCCTCACCGGGGTGAAGTGTGGTTTGCAGTGCCTGCCTCCCTCTCCCTGCCCCCCACAATTTAGCAAAGCATTTCCCGCTCAAATAGCCTAGGGCAAAATGTTGCTTTTGTATTAGTTTAATATTCCAATAAAAATTCTCTTCCAGCAGGTTATTTTTGCATATTTCTCATGTGAGATTAATATTGTGATTTGAGGGGCTGGGAAGTTATACATGCTTTTAAGAAGCACAAATGTGAATGCTTTAAATGATGAATTGGGAGAGATAATTCTGTAAACTAGAAAAGAAGATTTGTACACACACACACACACACACACGTTTACAAAGCCGTTTGAGCCAATACATTTAGAATTTGGAGCATCTTATTTACATTAAGCTTACTTTGTTTAAACCCAAACCACAAAGCTCACTAATGGGGCTGTTCTTAAAAGTCTGCCTAAGAATTGAACATTACCCAACGCAAACCAGAAAGCTAGACTTAAAAGCAGATACACTTCCATAAAAGCTTACATTTAAAATGATCCCTTGAAAGCCCCACATGGCTAGGCTATAACTGCAAATGGCTTAAATGTTTTTCTGTTTCCTATTGTACACCAGGGAGCCGAAATAGACGTGGATGAAAATGGCACATTGGACTTAAGCATGAAAAAAAATCGAATCCTGGACAAGGCTGCACCCCTAACTTCCTCTAATACTTCTATTCCAACTCCTTCCTCTTCCCCATTCAAAACAAGCAGCATTCTGCTCAATGCGGCATTCTATCAGGCTCTTTGTGACCAAGAGGGCTGGGACACTCCTATCAACTATAGCAAAACCCACGGGAAGACAGAGGAGGAGAAAGAGGTATTGTTTCCGTATGTCGATCAGTAAGTTGAAGACAGTGTGATTACAGGGTACAACTAGCTTTTCCCTCCTAAATTATATTTCACATTCCTGTTTAGAGGATACATAATTCTGTACCTTGTCTTAGATTTTAATGAAGTGATGATTTTTAATGTCAGAGGGAATTTATTAACAAATCCAACTTTTATTACCACTTTCCTAAAATAATGTCGCTACGGTGAATTTTACTCCTATTATGGCTGAAATTTTGTGTGCTGCCCAAGAGATTATAGGATCTATCCCTTCATATAGCAGCTGTAAGGGGCAATGTATCTTTCAACACTGAAATGCCAGCTTTCTAATTCTTTCTGAATCAGAGGGCTGAAGACAAAATCAAATCAGGGTCGAGTAAGAATCTTTTGAGTCGTGTCAAATTTCTTTCCTCGGTTTTGCAAAGGAACTTTGTGTTAGCAAAGCTATGTATAGACTCATTGTTTGAGGCATTGGATTGAAATGCTGGGTGTCTAAATTGAATTATTCTTAAAGTCAAGGAGACTTATTTGTGTATTCAATTATCTTGGAGTTGGTTTTGCCCCCAAAAGCCACAAGGAGCCACTATGTAGGAAATCATCTAACTTCCACCTTACGGCTTGAGCCAGCGGCCTAGGCCTGATTAGCCATGGACTGCTCTGTGTCATTCAAAAAACTGACAAACGGAACCCTCAGCTGTTGAGACTCTGTGTAATTGCAGATGTGACCCTAATTATTACAGTAAGTGATCCTATTTTGCTGCTTGTCAGGGAAGTTGTTGATGAGCTTGCCAGTTGATATGTGTAAAGAACTCAAGTAGCCATTCTCTGTAGAAGTGTGCGGTGCCTTTTACAGCTTTCTGAAGTTCAGAGACTTTGGATGGGGAGATCTAACTTGATTTTTGCACATGCTTAACATCTCGGAGTATAAGTCAACATACACAGTTTGGATCACAGGATTGGGCTGTTCCCCTCCTCTCCTGTCCTCTCCCCTTTTCCCCTCCCCTCCCTCCCTTCCTCCCTCCCTCTTTTCCCTCCTTCCTTCCTTTTCCCCTTCAGTACAGTTTTGCCAACATCTCCAAGTCCAGGCAGGGATATGGAACCTGGAGATACAGCGATGAATAGAACACGCTTTCACTATGCATGTGCCCAGAGGACCGACCTGTAACCAAACACACTGATACACAGTAGCTCACACAGACACACATGTGGAGAGGGAAGAAGAGCTACCTGCACTGGGTGGCTGGGTGTGGGTCTCTGGAAGGCATCCTCAGCATCTGAGGCAGCCTCTGTGTCTCCAGCACTCAAGCCATCACAAGGAAGGATGAGGGGGTTCACACACTGCAGCTTTTGATCAGACTCAGTCATACTGGTCCCAGACATTTTATTCTGCTTCGTTTTTCAAAATGCACCCAAAGCATCCACAGATGGCCTTAATTAATCCATCGTAGTAAAATTTAGAAGAACCATTTATTAAAAGAATACGTATTTGATGATAACACATGTAAAACTGATGCCTGGGAAATGTAAGAAGCTCATTTGCCTTAAGTGACAACCACAAACTGGCCAGCTTTGCCCGACCACTGTACCCACTGCCATCTCAGGCTTGTGCCAAAGAGCAGAGGTTACACCTAATTCTGTGTACGTGTATCATCTAAAAGTCTGCCAGCGTTCACACCTCTTGAGCCTTCTGCATGTCTTGTCTGAAATGGAAGTAAGCAGCCAGCCAGGAAGTGGGCAGGTTAACAGGCACAACTGTGATGAGATCTCAGTTGTTGAGGCATTCCTGCTACACACATGTTAGCTGTGGGTAAGGGAGTGTCCTTCAGTTCACACCACTGCTTCACCTCCAGCCCGGCCACTGCTGCTCAGATCACGGCAATTGCACCTACACCCCTAAAGGGGAACCTGACCCTCAGCCCAGGATGTGCGGATGTGGGTTCAGTAGAAGTCCTTATGTCACAGGACAAGCAGTGTTTTATGAATGAAGTATAACTGCTTCATGGAGGGTCAAAATCCCAGCATGTTCCCCTTTCTGGGCGTGTCTCAACGTCATCTGCAGAGTGGCACTTGGGCTTACTGCACTCACCCTTGTGACTCTGTTAAATGCATTCACCAGAAAGTGTCAGGAATCAGCATCCCATCCTGACTCCTAGCAAAGTGCATTTGCCTCAGGTGGATTCTCACCTTCATCTAGGGTGTCTTGTGCTGTTTGACACTGATTAGACTTTTGTGTCCTCAGCACGATGTCGACATTGCACTCTTCATATTCTCAGATACCCGTTCCTATCACTGTCTCAGCCATAGCTCTTATCACCCAGAAAGCCAGGAAACGAGGTTTCATAAGAAATATTTTATGTTGTTTTTTAATCTTGTTTTTGCTTAATTCCAAAAAAGAAATCCGGATTCATCGCAGCAGCTGTATAGATTTAACTGGAGTATGTTTTTATCTCATGCACGTAGATCTGGGACAGTTTTCATTTCCCAGCAAATTCTCCCACACAAAATGGGATTCTTTAGAGTGGATTTATACTGTTTACAGAATGGCTTACTTACTCCAGGTCTGACAATACAGGCTTGGATGCTACAGTTTTCAACCAAGGTGTTGTGACATGTGGAATTCAGAAGTTATGTGGGAATTCAGTGTCACTAAGGGTGCCGGAGAGGACTTTGGAGAGGCTAAGTGAGCTCTTGGACTCAACGCGCTTGCCCTAGGTTTGCACTGATAGAATATTTTTTTAAGCTAGGTGCTTATTGTCCCAGCTATCTGAACAGGGTGATTCACTGCTTTGGGAAGCTAAGGCTGATGGAGACACACGCATAAAAGGGCTTCTGAATTACTGTAACTCCTGATGCAGCTTCTCACTCTTCTTCTCAGTTCCTTCAACTGCGCCAAGGTAATATATTAACAGTATTTTTCACATCCTGTTCTGAATCTTGAAAATGAAAAATGTAGTCTTTGGTAGGTAATATAAAAATTAGATTGTATTAAATGCTCTCACTGAGAAGCTGTCAGAGGGATACCTTGTCCAATAAAACAAAGACAAGGAACCTTTATACGCAATGTCTCATTATCCCTACAAGCTTGAAAAGAAGGATTATTATCAAAATTTTTAGAGGAGAAATTTGAGCCTCGGGGAGGTAAAATTATTGCTCCTGATCATGTGAAATTAGGTGATATTCCCTATGACAAAGAAAAAAAAGAAGAAGGTAAAGGAAAAGAAAAATCACCAAAAACCGGAAGACCACTTAGGGAATATTTAGAAAAATTTAATAAGAAAGAAAAAAAGAGAAGAAAGAAGAAATGGCAGGTGGGGATGTGCACTGGGGACAACAGTTGTCTAAAGTGTTTCTGTGGGTGCAGGGCTGGAGCTCCTGTGGCCCAGGCAAGTCCACGCGATGGGACCATAAAATGCACTTACTAGTGAGCCTCCCCGGAATGGCCGTGGGCAGCCTGGAAAACCTATTGTTCGCGTTTGGACACCGGGCTGTGGTGTGTCCCTGCTCCCACCCACGTCTTTCCCATTGTCGCTTCCCTCTCCCCGCACCACATAAGACACTTACACAACCAAAAATTGAGTGATTATTTCTAATTCATTGTTATCTAGTTCATATGCACAACAGTTGCTTAATTTTGGTGGTAATTTTCAGAAAATATTGTCTGTCTCTCTCAGTGAAATAGCCTGTCCAGATGCCCCCTAAAAAAAAAAATCCTGAATCTGGAAAAAACTCAAAATCTCTCAGAAGGAAAGTGTTGAGAAATAACTAGGGCTGTCAGTTTCATTCAACTGTCAGTTCTCCAAAGATTTCAGGGCTTAAAATGTTAAGAGTGCCAGGTGCTGTTATCTGTTATTCATGTCACCGTCATGTCCTGCTCTTTACTGAAATCAATAGAAACTTCCATCTGTACGTTGAAAGAATTTCATTGCATGTGTGTATTCTCTAAACACACACATGCATACCACATCCTCTTTTACATATCCACAAAATGAAATTATTATTTTTCAAAACGATATTTTAAATTTTGAAAAAAGACTTTTCAAATGCTATGGATTTACACTGAATGCTGTTTAGGAATTCCTTCAATACATGATGCCTCCATAACAAAATGGATTCTTTGAGTGACAGCCACCTGGATTTTAATACATATACTCTCTGCAGGTTTCCAAGGGTAGAACGTTGAGCAAAGAAAAAAATGAAAAAAAAATTATTTCATAAAATAATTGTATGCATATGAGTTTATGTGTTAAAGAAAAGTTACAAAATACTTAAAAGGTCGTATGCCATAAAATTATCTTATTGAAACATTACCATGTATTACTACACCAAATTAAATCACATACACTCTGCAAGCTTTATGTTTGTATTATTTAGTAAAATAATAACTTAAACTTTCATAATTGATTATTTCTTTCAAAATTCCTCACTCCCTTGCCTTCTGTAATGTATAGACTCAGCCCCGAAACAACAGGTGGAAGCTTGTGATTGTCCTTAAATATACATGTCTTCTTAGAAAGACTTTGTTCTTAACTCGGTCATAAATAATAAAATGGCTCTTTTACGCCATTTTTATTAAAAAAAATCAGCATCTAAACAGAAAAACAAAGGCTATTCCACATTGAGACAATATCGGATTTAGCATTTGTTTCTATTTTCCAAAAGCCAAGACATTTCTAAATAATAGTGGAAAATGCTACTCAGGCCAAAGCCAGATAGGACCAAATGGAGTGGATGGTGGAATGATCAGGTTTACGGCCTTAGTATTTGGAATCGATTCATTGTAGCCATTTACAGAGTAAAACTTTGAGAGGATGCGCTTCAATCATCTGTTTTGCTGTAGATCCCACAGAGGCAGCATGAAACCAGCACTTGTCTTTGCATCTGAGTGTGCAGTTATTATCAAGCATACATTTCTCTTTATTTTTAAACAGTGAATCTTTATCAGCTTCTATTTTCAAACATTTACTGGTAAAACAAAATGAAACATGTAACACCATGAATAATGTGGAGAAATGGTCCTGAATCTGGTTGTATTAATGTGATCTGAAGACAACGTCCCTTGAGACAGTGTACCAATGTATTTACTACAGTCTGCTCTTGTGTAAAATAATTGATTGAATGTCATCCAAGTAATTAATGAAAAATATTACATTTGCCTCGATTGAGATCAGTATTTAGAATTTTTCTTTGGTTGAGAAAATCCACGAATTTTGTTTTTTCTCATTGCTTTTGAATGTAGACTCAGAATTACAAAAATTATATTATGCTATAATATTTTTATGTTCATTTCATTTTCAAAAAGATTTACTTTGAACAATTCAAAATTGTTTACTTATCTTAAATAGATCAGTACTTTCGAGATTTAGAATACAGTTTTTTATATTAGTTAATCTGATTTTAATATTAAATCCAGAAAGTATGATATTTACTGGATATAAAATTAATGATGAAAGGAAGCTAATTATGTGATTGAGAAAAACCATCATTAGTTATCTGTGAAATAATACATCTCCTGGTAAATAAATTATTTGAAAGAATTAGGAAATCTTCTTTATGAAATCAAGTTCAGTATTAAAGTTAAGAACGTGAAAACTAGGGATATCTAACAAGATATTCCATCCAGGAAGGAAAGTGCTACAAGACAGCAACTTAACAACAGAAGTAACTTCGGAAAAACAGGAAGTGATATAAAAATAAAACCTATTATCCAGAAAGATCAAATTAAATGCCTGAATACAGTAAGCCTCAGTTACTACATAGTTAAACAAATAATTTAGATCTTAATTACTTGTACATTAGAAAGGGCATTCTGTTAACCTAAACTTACTTTCTCCTTTTCTGTTTAAAAGTTTGATTTGTTTTTGCAATATTTCTTTGGCTTTGCTGTTATGACTGCTGGACATGTAAACAATTCCTGTGCTCTCTAGGGAGCATTCCTTATACAAGAAATCATAAAGCATACTAAAATATTAATTACATAGCTCAGGAAATACATACCTCTGCAATCATCTTTGCCAAAATGTGAACTGTTAAGCACGAGTTCTAAGTTCCTCTTCAGAAAACCAGTGCATCAGTATGTTCAGCTTCCTGACTCTTTTTTCTCCATTTTAAAGTTTAACTTCCAGGTTCTTTACATCTCCTTGCCCTTAGTTTCAGTAAACAACCCCCTCTAGCCTTTATACTCACATATTTAGAGTCCTTAGTCATCCTTAGCCACCTGCTCTGTAGTTGTCCTTCCTGCCAAAACTGCTCACCATGCCACAAGAGCTCATACCCTTGCTCTCTCTAAAACAGCCAACTGGAATTAGCTTAGACTGTGCAGTCCAACCCTAGCCAGTAGGGGCACGATGCAGCAGTAGAGACTAGCTGTGTTAGGAACAAGAAACCTTTCCCCTCCCTCACCCAGTGTACTCTTGCAACCATGCCAGGTGTGAGTGGCACCCTTCTGCAGAAGTAAATCGCCTTGCTGAGAAAGCTTTTTGCCAGAGTGCTGATTCTTCTTTGTGACTCCAAGCTTTTATTTTGAACATGAACTTTTGAAAGGTGTTCCATATCAGTTATGCTTTTTCCTTTCTCACTAAGGATGAAGATCTGTAACAATCAGGACATATTCCCATCCTCATTATCTCATTTATTTCTTATGCAAATCCTCTAAGACATTCCAGCCAAGTCCAATTCCCAACCCAAAACTCAAGGCTGGCCCCATTGATTTTAAATCTACTTATCTTTCCAGGGTTCCCTAATGGCTTCTGTATTTTTTTATTTCCAGAAAGACCCAGTGAGCTCTCTAGAAAATTTAGAGGAAAAAAAGTATCCTGGAGAGACCTCTATACCAAGCCCTAAACCCAAGCTTCACGCAAGAGATCTCAAAAAGGAACTAATCACGTAAGTAGTGCCCAATGCCATGCATGCCTTCTAAGGTTCTGGAATGAAGAATCATGTTTGTGACTTGGAGTTACAGTATCTTGGCTTATGCAGTTGATGTTAGGGTGATTTCTACCAGTTAGCAGTTAAACATTAAACATGCACCTAACCTGAACTAAGAGGGTATACGTGGTCTTATGCTAACAGAATTAAAAACGTGTTGATTAAAAACCAAAATAAGATAACACAATTAGAAAAGCTTATGTTTTGACCCAAAATTCTTAACCTGATATCCATTGACCCCCAGATCTAAGGGTTGGCTTCAGGGACTCTACTAAGCTTCTAACACTTGTTGCAAATTGTTATTTGGGCAAGGGAGTTAATGATTTTCATCACATTTTTGGATGGTTTTTGAGGCCCAGAAGAGTATAAAGACCAGGGTACCCGAAGGCAGTATGAGTTATGTACTAGGGACTGAGTGAGTGAATGAAATGCAGGAAACTGTTTCACATGTATAAGTGATTAAATATTAATTAAGTCTATTCATATGTAAATCTTTTTAAAGCTCTCAGTTAATGAGAGGTTAGCAAAGAGTAATGTGTCCACTTAGGAATCAGGCCTGTACCTTCTCTTCTGTATCCTTCATCAAAAAATACGTTTCCAAAAAAACTTTTCCAAAAAAAAATCAAACTGTGAAAACCTCTCCTGACCCGGCTTCCACCTGGACGCTTTGTCTCCCCTTCCTTTTCCAGTTGAACGTATCCAGAAAGTGGTTGCTACGATGTGATTCCGTTTCCCTCTGAATCTGTCCCGGACAGATCTCCAGGGACCTTCCTTCCCTCAGCACCCTCTTCCCCTGTCGGGATCTTGGTCCTGAATCTTCCTGTTCCTACTTGACAGGCAGCAGGAGGCCACAGAGCTGGTCTCCTTCCTCCACAGTCCATTGTCTACACTTGGCCTCTTGGATGCCTCACCTCTGGACTCTTCTCTCATCTCATCATGACCCCTTCTAGACTCATGTGTAGCCCTCTAAAGAGTGGGGTGCCTCAGAGCTCTGTCCTGGGACCCTTCCTTCCTGCTATCTGCACTCACCCCTGCTGAGGACTCCTTGGCTGCCACCCTGCTGTGACCTCCAGATGCCCACACACCAGCCCACAGGGGCGGTGAGTGCTCCCCTCCTCCAACCTCCCTCTTTGGACTTCTTGCTTCCCTATGCACTCTAGGAACTAGGCAGGGCATTAAGGTTTCTGTTCCCTCTGCCCAGAATGCTGTTCCCAAAGCCTCTGCAGGGCCCACATCCTCTCCTCCCTCAGCCAAGCTCTTCTCTCAAACATCATTTATGTAAGAGGCCTTCAGGCTACTGCACTTCCCCACCCCCAGCCCTGGTGCTCCCATTCCCAGATCTTTCCTTCCCTTCCCTCCACTCTCTATTTTCTGCCATCCTCACCAAGAACAAAGCCTCAGAGGGCATGAAATGACAGGTCTTCTCTTTTCCATCTTCATTCTCTAACTTGTCCGCCTCATTGGTGCAGAATATGTACTGTGCTGCCTCTTATTTCCCCACCTACATGGACAGTGACTTGGGACCAGGGAACATGTTTCAAATGCCAGTGTCAAGAACAGGAATAATTTTTACTGAACACACAACAGGTGCTCAGCAAACATTATTCCAAGTCTGGCATCGGTATGCCCTACTGACATGCGAGTGGCTTTAAAATAAGCTTAGACTTTGCATCCCTAAGGATTCTGTAGGCAAACATGACTGGCTGAAATAGCACGTTCCCTTGTCAACTTAATGCCTTCCTGGGGCTCGGTGGCTGACGACATAACGGATGGCTCCAGACATGCTGGAACTCACATCAGCTTGAACGCTGTTTCCGGTTCAGTGACCTGAAACCTTAGAAGCCACTTCTGACTTCTTAGAAGCCTCTTAGGCCAGCCAGACACTTCTTCCCATGTGGACCTGCTGTTTGAAACTTTTCGTCCTTGTATGTATTTGTTTTTTCATGTGTTATTATTTTTAATATCTTCAAAAGTGGTAACTTTTTATCCTTAGAAGGTAGATTGCTGGAAATTGCCAGATGTCATCCCAAACTAAATGTAGTGTAAAAGATTGGAAATTAACCTACAAGGCCATTATGGGTCAGAAGGAGGAGGTGCAATGGGCACTCTACGTTGGTGTGAACATAAATACAAAAGAGAAAAGATTTCAAAAAGATTTTGAATGATTTTTGAAATATAATCATTCCAAAAATTCCTAGGAGATTGCTCTCATGCAGGCCTCATAGTTCATGCATTTAATTTTATCAATTTGTGTGTATTTATTTTGGGACGGAGTCTCACTCTGTCACCCAGGCTGGAGTGCAGTGACTTGATCTCGGCTTGCTGCAACCGCCACCTCCTGGGTTCAAGCGATTCTCCTGCCTCAGCCTCCCAGGTAGCTGGGACTACAGGCACCCACCACCATACCTGGCTAATTTTTATATTTTTAGTACAGACATGGTTTTTCCATGCTGGCCGGGGTGGTCTCAAACTCCTGACCTCAGGTGGTCTGCCCACCTCAGTCTCCTGAAGTACTGGGATTACAGGCATGAGCCACTGCGCCTGGCCTCGTTCATGCATTTTACACAGGGTGAGTGCTTTAACGGATATCACTTATCTGCATGTGTCTGTGTTGGTATATTTGTCTCATGAAAGCCATACTACACTCCGTGTCACCCTGTCCTCATTATGTCTCCCTTTGTGTCTCTAACATAATTGTACCTTGATTGCTTACCAAAAACTTTGTTTAGACTAGGATATTTTGGATGTCACTAATTATCTTAGAATTTCCTTAGGGTTTCAGTGCCACTTACTGAGATAACTAGCTAGTTTCTTTCTTTTAATTTTTATATTTTCATCCAAGAACCTTCCCAAAACATATCACCCAACTAATATTGGCACATGTCACTATGTAAGCATTTTCACTGTAGATTTGGAATTTAGTGTAGCTATCAGAATTCCTAACTGAAACTTTTCCCTGTATAATGCTGCCTCTAGTTCTTTCTTTATATCTTGACCTTTCAATACCACCAAACTTAAAAAAAAAAATCAGCTAATTGAATGAATATTTTATTATTGTATTTTATAGGTAATTTATAGCTGATGCTTAAAAACTACTGAAACTTCTTGGCTTCTCCTGGCAATATTAATGGGAGTAATTTAAAAATAAAAATATAACATATATGCAAATATATGTTATATATATGTGTGTGTATATATGTAAAATAAATGCAATATTGTTTTTAACACTAGATGGCGATATATTTCTAAAGTGGGAATTCCCAGGCAATTGACACCCTCTCTCACTCTAAATATTCCAGTTGTATAATGTTCAGAAACTTTTTTTTTTACATTTGGTGGGTGAATGACATTTGCAAGATAACTCAGCCAAAATGTTAATAACTGTTATTTTTTCTTTAGTTTTTAACATGTATTTATAGCTTTTACAGTTTTTTTTTTCCTGGTATCGTATCCAGGAAAAGGGATGAGGAAGGGAGATAGATGACTTAGCTTGGGTCAGACCCTGAAAATCAAACAAACATTCCTTTGAAAGATGGGAATGCTCTAACTCTTATGGTTTCTTTAGAAACCTGAAAATAATTGGAAAGTGGATCACAAAAGATACTTACAAAATAACTCAGAAAACATAGGAATAGTGTTAACCTATCCCAAAATGTCCCTTCAAAAGTGGATCACAAAAGATACTTACAAAATAACTCAGAAAACAGGAATAGTGTTAACCTATCCCAAAATGTCCCTTCAAAAGTGTAAAGGCTGTATTCTGTGTATCTGGATAAGCCCTCACTTTAGGCAGGATGTCAAAAAAAGAAAAAGTCAGATGCGTGACTGGCGTGGTTGACGTTCCCCTCTGATTACTGACACCACCACGAATGACACTGAGTAGGCTGGGATCCACCACTTGTTACAAATGAGTGACTTTCAAACCACATCAGAGGAAACCAAATCACTGAGAAACCAAGGAATCTATTAATTGTGGAAGAAAACTACTAAGGATAACTAACTACCCTCTTACATTATTATTATCATTTTGGAGATGGGTCTCACTCTGTCACCCAGCCTGGAGTGCAGTGGCACAATCATACCTCACTGTAGCCTCGAACTCCTGGGCTCAAGCAGTCCTCCTGCCTCAGTCTCCTGAGTAGCTGATTACATTATTTCTATAACACATATAGGATGGACAGGACATGGCCAGGTTCTGAGATGAAATTAAATGCAGGGGCACAGATCTTAATGGAGTGAGATTCTTGGTAGATGGGCTGAGAGCCTATTCTTAACGCCACGGGTGAATTGCCAATTGTCTTTGCTGCCTTCAAGCTTTGGGTGAAATTGCTTGAATAAACAATTTTTGACTGAATGTACCTGTTTACATTTAGTCAAAGATTTTCAATGGTTTCTAAAATGTTTATGAAGTTACTAGGTTGCATTGCTCTTAAAAACTCACAAAAATTCCTTTCTGGAATCTGTCATATAACTGGTGCTGGTGTTCCTAAGATCTGCTATCATAGTAAAGTGTGGGTTTCCAATATTTATTGTTTATAACATGTACATTTTCCAAATGAATTAAAACGTTATTGATTGGTAGCTGACAGCATCACAGGGACAACACTTTCCCACATCAACAGAATCAGAGAATCGAATGTGATGTGGAAACAGATACCTAAGGAAGTAACTCAGGCTATGATTTTTAGTTTTCTTTTAGATAGTCTACTGGTTCTCATATAATATAAATCCTTGATACACTAGCTTCTGCGTGTCCTATACTGTGTTAATTTATCTTGCACAGAGAAGCTACCTCCTCCGTAATCTACTGGGCAGAGGAAATGAACCTGTGACATGCACTTGACTCTAATGATGTATTTTCTATTGACTCAGCTGCCCAACGCCTGGATGTGATGGGAGTGGCCACGTGACAGGAAACTATGCATCTCATCGCAGGTACGAAAGGGCCTCATGTGCAGTCCGATTTTCGTCGTCTTGTTCTATTTCGAATACTTATTCTCACCGCCTCTAGCCAGGTATTATCTGAAGCGGGAGATGGAGAGTGAGTTGGTTGGGTTTTCGGTTTATTTCGTTTTTCAGAAATAAAGTTATGTGGCATAAAAGTCATGATTCTTGGTCAAAGTGTTTTTCTGATCCTATAGCCCAGGTTATAAGTGAAAAGCTGAGCTCATGTCAGGCTTCAGTTCTGTGTGGCTTGAGGACAAGGAGTAAAGACAACAGAGTGACTTGAATTGACCATTTGCCCCAGGGGAAGTAATACCCTCAGTCCTGGGCAAATAACAAATTGAGGCATTTGAGAGATTAAGCAGTGCAAAGGGGCAGCTGTAATCTTTCCACTTATCTTCTCCATCGATGGAATTCGTCTTCCCTTTGGAAAAGCACCACCACCTGGTGGTCCAGCAGGAATGGACTCTGTGTGTGGATGATCATTGCATCCCTGAGCTTTGGAGGTGGGGAGCCTCATTGGCTAAAGCCATTCATTTGCTAAATAGAAAATCTGAGTCTACGAGAAGTAGTTGAAGTGACAATAGCCCAGACTGGTGAGAACAGGACAGCCAGATTCAAAGCCAGTTACTGTTTTCCCACCCCCCGACCACCAATGATTTAATACATGTTCGGGACTCAGGATCGTTTGACTCCGAGTTGTGTACGTCAGTGTTGTGCTGTGTTCTTTCTCATCCTCTCTAGTGTTTCTGGATGTCCTTTGGCAGATAAGACTCTGAAATCCCTCATGGCTGCCAACTCTCAGGAGCTTAGGTAAGTGCGGGAAGCGTGGCCGGCCTGCCCTTTGTCCACACGGTAGGACCCTCTCATTCGGTGTCCATTCACTGCCCAAGTGGTCTGCAGCCAGCAGTACATCCTGCCAGCCAGGATCACGGCTAAGGCGCTTTCTCGCTGAATTGTTGGACGACTGAAAACAAATCACTGTAACTTAATTTAGTTAATTTGCTTGCTTCAGGGGCTTTGTATTTTATAATAATTTTTAAAAGAATGATGTAACAGCTAAACACAATACTTTTTCTGTAAATTTCAGAATCTGTATATTAAATCAGAGCCATGAAGGTGTACAAAACGTGTCTAACATCTGGTTTTAAGGAACTTGCATAATCCTTTACCTTCTGGGCATTTCGATTCATACAACTGCCTTTCGCTTTTGGATACCAAAAACAGTTTGGGTTCATTCCTGCCTCGTCTACAAGATCTCAAAGTCACATTGTATTAACTTTTACTTATTGATTTTATTTTTCATGCTCTTCTTCTTCTAATACAAAGTTTTCATTTGTTTCTTTTCTTATATATTACATGTAGAACAATAAACATTTATAATCTACCTTTTACCTTTTTTTTTTTTTTGGGTGGATGGAAGGCAGGCAGAGGTGGGCCTGGGAGGCCCTTCCTCAGCCCTCTCCCACCTCCCCTGGTCACTAAGACTTGCATTCTCATCTTTCCCCTGCTGCCCCAGCTCCAGCCTCCTCCCTGGCCTCTGGTCCATGCCACCAGTGACCTGGCCAGTCCTGCCTTGCTCCAAACCCTTTGGCGGCTCCCTGACTCCTGCAGGTGCAGCTCCTGACCCTCAGTGCTGTCTGCTCCTTTCCTGCCCTGGGGTCTCTGCGGAGCCAACCCCTGGAGCTCCGTGCTGGCCACCCAGCCTCTACCTTTTACCTTCTTAAAATATAATGGGGTATAAATGTTAAAAGATAAATAAATAGGATTAAACAAAATTAATTAAACTTATTTACAAGTAATAAAATCGTTAGGAAAAAATGAGTATTACTACATCTAGTGGTAAAATAATATGTGTAGACAGTAGCATCAGCATTTGGTGTCTAAAACACATGTAACATTTTATGTGTTGCATTTTCTTACAATTTTGTTAGTATTTCCTTTTCTAAATTGTTTAAAATTTTTTATCTAAAAATTTTTTAAAAACTAAGTTTATAAAAGAAAATGTGATAATGAACAGATATGCAAATGTGAAATCTTAGTACCAACAATAATAAAAGAAACTGTGAAATATAATTTTCTCATCATTTCCTTCCTTCTTTCCTTCCTTCCTTCCTTCCTTTTTCTCTCTTTCTCTCTCTCTTTTTCTTTCCCTTTCTTTCTTTTCTTTCTTTCCTTCCTTCCTTTTTTCTTTCTTATATTTCTTGAGAAGGAGTCTGGCACTGTCCCTCAGGCTGGAGTGCAATGGCATGGTCTTAGCTCACTGCAACCTCTGCCTCCTGGGTTCGAGTGATTCTCCTGCCTCAGCCTCCCGAGTCGCTGGGATTACAGGCGTACAACACATACCTGGGTAATTTTTGTATTTGTAGTAGAGAGAGGGTTTCCCTATGTTGGCCAGGCTGGTCTCAACCTCCTGACCTCAGGTGATCCACCCTCCTCAGCTCCCAAAGTGCTGGGATTACAGGCGTGAGCCGCCATGCCTGGCCACGTTTCTCATTTCCACTGTCAAGTACAATTTACTGTGTCACTGTGGATTCTAGGAATCACTTTACTGACTCCCATTTTTCTAGGTTAAAATATAAGCAGTAAGTAGAGACTAACAATTAACAGACTGAAAAGTGAGATGTACCAGAACAAAGATGTTTGCTCAATTGCGTCAAAATTCTGTATTACCACATCTTAATTACAGCTAGTGGTTCTCTTATTTTCTCTAAAACTTACTTCTAGAACAATGTTGGTAATACATGAAAACATGCAAATTGAGAGCTCCCATAGCAATATTCATTACTTAGTATTTTATGCAGCTATCTAGTAAGTAATATCTTTGGTTTTTCCATGGATATTTTTTCCATGCAAGAAAAATCAGACAGACATGTTATTGACCTCTTGTTTAGCTATTCATGGAGAATCCCCAAAAATGATTATTCAGCACAAATATTTCCATCTCAGTATGCTATACAACCACTTTTTTACTAAAAAAATGTTAATAGAAAAAGACTAGCATGCAAAAAATTCTCATAATGGAGGATACATGTTACGTCTTTAAATTCTTGATGGAAGACTCAATGCAGTTTGCCCTGGTTAGCCAGAAGAGATGTGTGCTGACTGTATATTTTGTTTGAAAAAAAAAAAAAAGCATTTGTTCCCTATTTTCTGCCTCAGGCTTGAATATGAATTCATTCTGTGAAAGTTTAGAGGAATGGAATTTAAGAAAAGGGTTAGTGGACACATTTTTCTTTGGATTATGGTTTTTCTCAAATAGAACTTTTGATCTGAACCATGGTGGGCATTCAGAAAAGCAAGCATTTTGTGGTGGCCTCTGATTTTGGGAATTTTCTAAAAAGACATAAAAAAGAAGGTGAAAGTCTATATAAACTTTTATATTTAAGAATATTTTGAAACCCATTCCTAATCAATATTCCAAGTAGAAATTGGATTCCCTGTAATCCTTCACTTTCTCATTTCAAATGTAATGGTTGATTGTTGATACAATTATTGGTGGATTTTCCCCAAAGACCATTTGACTTGTGCCGTTAGGCCATGAGGCAGGACAGGCCAGGTGCGAATTATCGAGGTTCTTCGGTAATCCCACAAATGTTCCACATCTCTGCAGTTCACATGGACCCTGTTGTTCATCTGAAATCAACAGATTATCCTAGCAGCACAGCATATCAGAGAAAATAAATTATTCATAAAAATAACTTGGAGGCTGGGCATGGTAGCTCATGCCTGTAATCTCAGCACTTTGGGAGGCCAAGGCAGGTGGATAACCTGAGGTCAGGAGTTCGAGACCAGCCTGGCCAACATGGTGAAATGCTGTGTCTACTAAAAATACAAAAATTAGATGGGTGGGGCACGCACTTATAATTCTAGCTACTTGGGAGGCTGAGACAGGAGAATCGCTTGAACCCAGGAGATAGAGGTTGCAGTGACCCAAGATCGTGCCATTGCACTTGAGCCTAGGTGACAGAGTGAAACTCAGTCTCAAAAATAATAATAATATAATTATAATAATTTGGAAAACTTTTCTTTTTATATAAAAGGTAAGAACTTTGCATGATGTAGACACAAGCCCAGCAAGAAGTTGTGGACTGATTTTCAAGTCCCTTCTATATGAAGTTAAAAAATATGTACAATAAATAACAACTAATCCATTGTCACTCAGTAGTCATATATCTTAAAATTTTTAAATAGATTATTAATCAACCTTTAATTATATTTAAGCAAAAAAAAAAAAAAAAACTCACACAAAAAGCAGCTCATTGTCTTTAGTTGTGTTTGGATGTGTGACCCTCTCTCTTCCCATGAACTACAGAGACGTGAACATTAATGTAATTACTAAAGAATCCAAATAATTTGGGTGTGACCCCCACTCCCTCCACTACAACCTCTCGGCCCATGCTCTCTTCCTGTGCCTTCCAGGTGTCCAACCCCAGGCTGCGATGGCTCGGGGCACGTGACTGGAAACTATGCTTCCCACAGAAGGTAGGATTGGTCCCGTTTCGGAGACGTGGAAATGAGCTTGTCCGCAGCAGTCACGGAGATCACATGGTTTTGTTTTGTTCTCTGTCGGGTCCCTATTTCAGCCTGTCGGGATGCCCTCGTGCAAGGAAAGGTGGTGTCAAAATGACCCCGACCAAGGAAGAGAAAGAAGACCCTGAAATGAAGTGAGTGCAACGGTTGAAACATGGGGGTCAGCTGTCTCTTGCTGGTAAAATGGGAGGGTCCTTGGCCGGGCACGGTGGCTCATGCCTGTAATCCCAGCACTTTGGGAGGCCGAGAGATGGGCGGATCACAAGGTCATGAGATCGAGACCATCCTGGCCAACACGGTGAAACCCTGTCTCTACTAAAAATACAAGAAAATTAGCCAGACGTGGTGGCACATGCCTGTGGTCCCAGCTACTCGGGAGGCTGAGGCGGAAGAATCATTTGAACCCAGGAGGCAGAGGTTGCAGTGAGCCAAGATTGCATCATTGCACTCCAGCCTGGTGACAGAGCAAGACTCCGTCTCAAAAAAAAGAAGGGCCCTTGGTTGGGATTCAATTGAACATGGATTGAGTTTCAGGAATGGTGAACCCTAAGCCAGGGTTTGATTCAACATAAGCCAGAGTCAAACTATTTGGAGGTTTGAGAAAAGTTTTCTATTTATAACTGTATTTCCGTAGTTCTTTGATAATGCAGAAGATAAAAAAAAAAAACAGAACAGTTTCATATGATTCTCAATTGTTTTAAAGGAAAGCAACACTGTGGAAGTGCTCTACAGTGACAAATATAGCAGCATTTTCCCCTGAAACTTCAATTTTGCTTAAGGTGAAATTGTATCTAAATTGAATTCCTTCCTTTAAGAAAGGTCTTGGATGCTATATGCAGATATAGACATAGAAATTGAAGTTATTTTCTCAACAACAATTCTAGATGCAGTATTTAAACGTTTAGAAACCCAGATTCCAATTCTGTGCATGACGTGCTGTGTAGTTGGTCAAGGCGGTTAATGCTTCCTACACTCGCTCTTTGGAAGCAGCATAATATAGTCCTTATGAGGTTGGCTCTAGATGTAAAAAGTGTGGGCATGAACTTGACTCCACTTCTTGTAAAATGAGTGGCAAGTTACCCAAGCTCTCTAAGCCTCATTATTCCCCATCGACAAAGTGGGATAATAATACTCTCTACTCAATAGATCGCAATGAATACTAAGTGAGATAACACGTGAAAATCACGTAGCTCGGAGCCTGCTTTGAAATGCTGTTTTCCTAGCTGTGGTGGCATCTTTTATTAACACCCTGTAACTGCATGTTTGTTCCCTGGAGAGTGTAGGACTATCACTGCCTTCTTTCCAGCTGGCAATGTCTCTGCTTTCTCCCTAGATGTCCTGTGATAGGGTGTGATGGCCAAGGTCACATATCAGGTAAATACACGTCACATCGCACAGCTTCCGGCTGTCCCCTGGCTGCCAAGAGACAGAAGGAGAACCCTCTCAATGGAACCTCCCTCTCCTGGAAACTGAACAAGCAAGAGCTCCCACATTGTCCTTTGCCAGGCTGCAATGGGCTGGGCCATGTAAATAATGTTTTTGTCACCCACCGAAGGTAACATGAGTTTTTTGTCTTTTTCTTGTCATTTGTGACCGGTGGTCACCTAGGCTGCCTTGGGGAGAGGGTTGTGAACAGCCCCCTAAAGCTTGCTCACTCTAGTACTTGAGATGTCGTAACATGAAGTCTTGCCATATAGATATTGGATGAGCATGAAGAATGAAAAATGTTATTTTCTGTATTTCTGAAAATTCACTACACAGGTCTCAAGTGCTCTAGAAAATATGCAGGTTTTTTTTTTTTTGTATCTAAAATATTGCTTAGGCTGCTATTTTTTAACAGTTCAGTCTTTTAATGGTTTATTTCAGTTCCAGGCGGTCAAAGCTACTTTATTATGTCATGTCATTGCAAACTTTCACTTTACGTATTTATAGTGGCCCCTCTGTCTTACGGACTGGCTCAATTTCGGGCCAGAATTGTAGTTATTTTGCTACTGGGAAGATGTGACTCGTCTGCAGCAGCAGGAAAGGAGATGATGCAGTGACTGAGGACTGCGCAGTGGGGTGCCCGACATCTGGGAGCCCCTCACAGTTTCTCAGTGACCGGATCGTCTCCCAGCGAGTGTCACATACTCAGCCAAGCCCTTTGTTAGCAGCAGCGATCAGTGTCCAGCTTTTTGGTTCGCATTCCACCTAAAGGAAAAGATTAGAAGATTCCCTCCATATTTCTCCAGCCAGTGGGTCCCTGCTCATCTTTTGGGCCACTGTACATGACACTAGTTTAAAACCCAACGAAGCTTTAGGAAACCATCGATGTTTTGTATGTGAGCGGTGTAAACATTAAGCAAAATCGGAGCATTTTGACATTTTGCTCAGTTCTAAAGACATATACAGATGATATCAGAAAATAAGGCCTTCCAGGAATTGCTTATGTAAAGGTATTTACATAGTCAGTGAAACCTGTTTATGCAGAAAACTTGACTTTTTCAAGCGGTTTACTTTCCGATGGTTTTCAGATGTAGACCTCCATCCACACAGCACCCATGGCTCTGTTCTGAGTTTGAATTATGATTTCATATTCAGGAACTGCAGTCACAAGTCAACTGTGCCTACTGCACAGCAGCTTGACTTCCCGTGGTGACCTCGGTCAGATCCGCGTTGACTCTGCTGGTGAAATAGTCATGCCGCGCTGTGGTGAGCACGTCGCTCAGTTAGCAATAATGAAGTCATCTTTAAAAATTGTGAGGAAGGCCGAGCGTGGTGGCTCAAGCCTGTAATCCCAGCACTTTGGGAGGCCAAGGCGGGTGGATCACGAGGTCGAGAGATCAGGACCAACCTGGTCAACATGGTGAAACCCCGTCTCTACTAAAAATACAAAAAATTAACTGGGCATGGTGGCGCGTGCCTGTCATCCCAGCTACTCGGGAGGCTGAGGCAGGAGAATTGCCTGAACCCAGGAGGCGGAGGTTGAGGTGAGCCGAGATCGCGCCATAGCACTCCAGCCTGGGTAACAAGAGAGAAACTCCATCTCAAAAAAAAAAAAATTGTGAGGAAGTTTTAAATGGTGATGCCAAGGCTTGGTGAGGATGCGGAGCAACCGGTGCTCTCATACTCTGTAGGGGAGAGCAACTGGTAGTGCCACTTTCAGAAGCAAATTACCTTTAAAGAGTCAAGTTGGAAAATGAACAGATGTGCATGGCCCCAGCATGCAGCCATGAGCTGTCAGACGTGGGCCCAGAGGATCTCTGCATGTTAGAGCCCAGAGACCTGTCTGAGCACATCTGAGCAGTGTTGCTCTACTAACTCCAAACTGGAAACAACCTTTGTGCCCAAGAACAGTTAAGTGGGTAAACGAGCAGTGCTTACTGGTGGTGCTACGTGCCTGTGGTCCCCGGAGGCCAAGGTAGGAGGATCGCTTGAGTCCAGGAGTTTGAGGCTGCCATGAGCTACGATTGCTCCACTATACTCAAGCCTGGTGACAGAACAAGACCCCATCTCTAAAAAAATATTTTTTTTTTAGATGGAGTTTCACTCTTCTTGCCCAAGCTGGAGTGCAGTCGTGATCTCAGCTCACAGAAACCTCTGTCTCCCAGGTTCAAGTGATTCTCCTGCCTCGCTTCCTAAGTAGCTGGGACCACCATACATAGCTATTTATTTATTTATTTTGTATTTTTAGTAGAGACAGGGTTTCACTAAGTTGGTCAGGCTGGTCTCGAACTCCTGGCCTCAAATGATCCACCCAGCTCGGCCTCCCAAAATGCTGGGATTACTGGCATGAGCAACTGTCCAGCCTACGTGTAGAATTTAATGAAATAATATCACAAAACGCTTAGCTTATGCCTGGCTACCCTAGGGGTTCAACACAGACGATCTCCTTTCCAGTTTGTGAAAATAATATTAAGCCTCTGTGTACATATGCAGGATGACTTAGATGACGTGGACTATAACTCACGACAGGCTTTGTATACGTTACGTATTTTGAATCTGAAAACTCTGAGGTTGTTCCTACTCTTTCCCATCACCTGTCACCTAATAATAGCTGACGCATGTTCAGGGTTCTCGCCCACAGACAGTGCTGTTGGAAGTAACTGGCACTGTTTATTCCTTTAAACCTTTACAAAACCCTGTGAGCTACGGGTGTTATAATTACCCTCAGTTGACAGAGGATGAAGCAAGCACAGGGAAGTTATGGAATTGCTTTGAATACGGGTTGGCACGAGAGAGCCTGTGTCATCCTGCTTCGCCTAAGGTTTAATGATGGGTCTTTGCCATGGACCAGACACCAAGCTGAGGCATCACAGGTGCTAGTGCCTAGATGTTTTCTCAACCAAAATGAGCATAATTTCAAAACGCACTTTGTTGGATGGTTAAGAACAATTTGACCCACACACTCTATCCATATTATATTTATATAAAGGTACCCTCAAACCTTGCTTTAAATCTCTATATGTCAAAATTTTCCCTTTGAAAAAAATAGCAATCTGAGAAGATAACTGATATGTTAAAACACACACACACACACACACACACACACACACTATTAGGAATGTTTGTAGCTTTAAAATCAGAAGTTCTGTGATCGATAGAACTCGTTTAGTTCTATGCCATGTCTTTGCAATTTTACTAAAGCTTATTAATATATTGTAAGCAATTATGTTCACAACATACATTGTGTTGCCTGCCATTTTGCTTGAAGAAGGCAGATGAAGATATAATTTAAAATTGCAGTTGGGCATCGTGGCTCACGCCTGTAATCCAAACACACCTGTAATCCCAGCACTTTGGGAGGCCATGGCGGGCAGATCACTTGATGTCAGGAGATCGAGACCAGTCTGGCCAATATGGTGAAACCCTGTCTCTACTAAAAATACAAAAATTAGCCAGGTGTGGTGGTGTGCACCTATAATCCCAGCTACTCAGGGGGCTGAGGCAGGAGAATTGCTTGAGCCCAGAAGGTGGAGGTTGCAGTGAGCCAAGATTGTGCCAGTGCACTCCAGCCTGAGTGACACAGAGAGACTCTGTCTCAAAAAAAAAGAAAAATTGCCTTAATATGTCTTAATAGAATGGCAATTTTGGTCAAAACCATATAAGCCACATTTTTTTTTTTTTTTTTTTGCCTTTCCAATACGGAGCCAAATTCAGAAGTTTGTACCTCTGCCTCTTAAAATCTGTCTTCAAAAGGAAAGAGGACTTTTAAAGTGTTTATCCTGCCCATTCTTTTTCAATTTAAGATTCATCTTATATCCTGGAAGATATGAAATATGTACATTGGAAGATACAGAATGAAGCAAAGCCTCTCTTCATAGCTGTCTTCTCTGCTTCTGTCACTTCATTCACATTTCCACGACACTGTGTCACCCTGAAAGTTTTCTGGCGTGTTGTCTCAACAGAGTAGACCCTTTAAGGGTGAGGAGCAGAGAAGTTCTAATGAGGTATTAATATCCATTATGTTACCAAGGGACTTACTAAAGGTCACCTCTAAATATCCAGTTTACCAAATAAATATTCATGACTATATTCTGGGAATGCAATATGTGACATAAAAGAAGACAGACTTGTGCAAACTCCCCATAAAAAAAGGTAATAAAACTTTTACAGGCCACAGTTGACAGTGAGAAACTTCCAAAAACAGAAGATGCAGTTTCCAAGTTAAGTTTTTGCTTTTCATTATTTTTTTGTGTAGAAAATGTATAGCTTATCACATTAGTCAAAGTGCATAATCTTTTCTACATATATAATAATATATGTCTATTATTTCTTATATTTCATAGGCTCTTAGTGTAGAATAATTTAATACTCTTGAAAAATACAGTAATTAAGCACACACTTAAGTGCTTTGCTGCGGAAATATTTTTTTTCACTTTTCCAAATGTGCTAAGCTTCAGGGTGAGATGATTGCTTTATAGTTGAGTTGTAACTAACTTTCTGTAAGAAAAAAAGACTTTAAATGACTGAATGAGACCGTCATTATTTTGATCTTAAAAATTGTTTCTACGAAAACACAGCAAGATTGCAAAAGAATTAATGGCTGCATAGAACGACAAAATCATCTGATCATAAACGATGGAAAACAAGTTTTCTTCAGTGCTGGATTTATCCTGCTGGTGCCATTTAAATGAAACAGAAGACACTAAGGGAAAGAAACCCCGCTGAAGAGTGCCACACTAGACGGAAAGCGTTATGAACGCCACTGCAGTGGAGCAGAGTGCCTCTGCGGTGATCGCGTCGGAATACACTTTCGGCAGCTTCTCTGATTCTCCTTCCAGGGAAGAGATATTTTTTAACAAAAAATGTGTTAAAAGTTAAAGAAAAAAATCAGAAACTTTTCCATAACCAAACTGAATTTGCCATCGGGGTGTGGGATAGGGTGTTATTTTGACTTCTGTTGATTTGAGTCATTCTATAATGATGAAGGAACACTTTATATAAAGGCAGGCAGAACTAGATTCTGCTTTACTACTCATGGAATTTTGACTAATTGGGAACAATTCTTATTGATAATATATACGTACAATTTCACATTTGCAGGAAATAAACCACTCCTAAACAAGAGAACACACTTGAATGCAGACGAATAGCAACTTAACAAAATAAATTAAATAATAGTTGCGTATCAGCAGTAACTGTTTGTACTTTAAGGAAAGAAAACAAAACATTTTACATTATTTGAGGGCCTTCTGCCTTTGCTTGAACGGGTATGTATTCATTACTCTCTACAGAGAGACTATGGGTTATAACGTAATTCCTCGGCAGCAAAAACACAAATAGCAGGTTGTGAATTAAACGTTTTAAGCTTTGTAAGACATCATATACATTTCATACATTAGTACGATTTCTATTTCCACAGCTTATCTGGATGTCCTCTCAATGCGCAAGCTATCAAAAAGGGCAAGGTTTCTGAAGAACTCATGAGCATGAAGCTGAAAGCCACTGGGGGTAAGAGACAGGGCTGGCCGCCGCCTCCACCAGGGTGTAGACCCTGGCTCTCCACAGGGCTCCATGTGTCCAAGTATTCTTTAGGTGGAAAGTGCAATTTTAATGTACAAGAAGAAAGATTTCCTCAGATTCGAACTAAAATTATAAATTGGTTTAAAAACAAATTTTTTGGTGTCTTCCTTCTTCTTAAATAAGGAAGATCACCAACAGAGAAAGTCAGACAGTGAGGTATGATGGATTAAGATACACTGGTGGTTGGTAGGACACGGTGGCTCATGCCTGTAATCCCAGCATGCTTGAGGTCAGGAGTTTGTGACCGGCCTGGGCAACACAGCCAGACCCCATCTCTACAAAAAAAAAAAAAAATACAAAAGTTAGCCCAGGGTGACGGAGCCCACCGGTAGTATAGTCCCTGTTACTCTGGAAGCTGAGATGGGAGGATTGTAGAGCCCAGGAGCCCAGGATCGAGGCTGCTGTAGTGAGGTGAGGTAGTATTATAGGGTCACTGCATTCTAGCCTGGGCAACAGCAAGAGATCAAATCTCTAAACAAAGCAACAACGGCAAACACACACTGGTGGAAGTGTGTCCTTCATTCTGTGTGTGTGTGTGGTGTACGTGTGGTTTTTCTGGTGTAAGTCTGCTATAAAATTTCAGGAAGCAGTTTCTGGCATCTGCATTTGAATGCTTCCATCGTGCTTTGTGTTCACCATGGTATTTTATGGAGATTCTGGAAGGTTTGAATTTAGCATCCGTGTCGTTACCGAGGTCTATGTTCCCTAGATATTTCCTTCATGTCAATCCCCTCTCCAGGTTCAGGGATACCGTTTCTGAGTTCTCTGTTTGGAACATCCAATTTGCCTTTGATTCTGAATGGTTTTCTCGAGATTTCTAATCAGCATTATCTGGGTCCTGTGTTGGTTTCCATCAAAGATCATTGCAAAGCGTTTGAGAAACAGCGACAGAACGATTCTTTTGCTCTGGAGACTATCTGATGGCGTCTTTGGCACATGACTTGGGGACTTCACTGTTGTTACTTTCTCTGAAAGCATTGCCCAGTCTTTTTAATTTGTGTGTGTGATTTTTAAAAAGAAGATACGTGGTATCCAAGGGAGGAAAACACTCGAGCTTCTTAATGCTTTCTTCTGAGGGCTTCATCTGCTTTATTTAAAGCAGTCCCTGGGGGGGGGTCCTCCCTCCCTGGGTCCTCACCACTAAGTCCTGAAGGAGGGCAGTGTACATGCAGAGGAATAACGCCCTGGCTGCGGGGGGCAGGCCTGCCTCGTCCAGCCTTCCCAACATTCACATACTCAGTAAAAGAGCTTTTCCCCAGATGCTCTTACTGCTCCTTGGAAATATCCCCTTAAATACCTCTCAGTGCATTTGCAGTGAAATGAGGACAATTTAATGTGTATTTATTTATCACCTTATTTCAAACAGTATGTAAAGGATAAGGACCGCAAAGCTACATGAAATTTAAAAAAAATGCTAGTTAAAATTTAATTTAAAAATGAGACAAAGGAAAGTTAAAGATAAGAATGAGACAGAGCAAGCCTAAGACGTGTGCAAAGGGCCATTTCTCTCTAGGTAAGTAAGGACTGCGAATTTGACCTCAACTTTTAGAAGCCAACACAAAAGAAAGCTGTAATCGCCATGTGAATCACAGGGTAGTAAGGAAACTCGGAGCAACACTCCTTCTGGAACCCACTGTGAAGGAAATATTTCTTACGAGTTCTCATTATGGGAACACCCATTCCATCCATATTCCGAACAGAATGTAAATTACGAGGCTGCTCCTAAGAAAGATAAAAACAGAACAGCGACCGGGCAGCATTACATCAAATTATGATGGAGTTTTGCAGGGGGCAGCACACATGCTGCTGGTCTGTCTGAACCCACTACAGACTTTCACAGAGACCCAGGAGCAGCAGGGCTGAGCGCGTGCACTTCCAGGCGTCCCCGTGTCTAGCATCTTCAGCTGAGCTTTCAAAGAATATGCAGCAGCAGCGAGTTGGGTTGAACCCGTTGACAGGTGTCAGGGTGCAGCCATTTCAGGTGGACAGGTAACTAACTGGAAAAGTACACGTTTTACAGTCCAAGAAAGTAGAGTCTGATGCTCTGTGAAACTTAAGAACCTGCAAGGACTTTGCATGAGAAAAAGCCCACCTGAATTCAGGTCAGTGGTTCACTGAAGGTGAGGAAGGACCTAAAGTCACTCGGAGGTCTGCTTTAAGGACGCTGTGTGTCCTGGTCCCTTACCTCAAAGTGTGGCCACAGTCATTGTCTGGATGATCTTTAAAGCAGGTATGAACCAACACATCTTCAGACGTTTAAAACGTCAAATCAAACTGCAATAAAACAAAGTGATAGGCTTTGACTTCGGCATACTATGTTAATTCAAACTAGATACAAATCGTTCACGCAACTAGTTGAATTAGATAATATTTTAGGGGAATATTATGTACAAACCAGTTCAAACATGGACGTCTATACCAAAAAATGTGTATATTAACTTTAGAAGAATTGATCCTTAGTTCTCCATCCTTGTCATAATTAAATTGCCACGTTAATTTTTAAAGACCTTTCCTAATCCTTGGTAATAAAATTAGGCCATCCGTATAAGAAAGAATGGTGGTCCTTCTGTGCTTCATAGGAACAAGCAGAAGACATGATGATTGATCTAATATACAGTCTTGCATTTAGGAGGTCCTTCTAGCTCTTCCCATGTGACAAAATCTTGTGTCCTAAACGTTCTTATACGTCGTTTCTTTCTGGATGTTAACTGTCCTCACTCCTTTACTAACTAAATAGCCTATTTTACATTAATGCATTTTCCCCTGAATAAAAAAGTACAATTTTGGTGTGGGAACCCAATTTAAAAATAAAAGTTCACTCAATAAATATAATAGAATTTGTTTGAAATGTAACAGAATTGCTTCATTTGTATAATATGAAAACAGAGCTATAGTACTTAAAGCCTCTCATAAGTTGAGAATAGCTGATCTATACAGGTACGTGAATAACTTGCATAGTTATACAGAATGTAAAGAAAATATATGACATAATCCCCAATTATACACATTAGACCCAGATTAGTACGAAGTAAACATTAGAATGATTAAATGAAAAGAAGGCATCTGCTCTTGCTTTTCCATAGATGGAGGGCATAAATAATCAGAGTTCCTGAGCAGCTAAGTAAAATTTCCAGGGGAAAGTTTATACGGTGTTCTTGATTTCAGCAATACCTAGTTAGTCCAACATTTTACCAGAAGCGTGTCTGTAAACATTAGGGCACACTTTTTACCAACACTTCCAAAACAGATTAAACATCTGTGAGTAACGACAGCGTTATCATGGTTAAAAGAACATATTCTGGAACCAGAGAGTTTATGTTTGAATTCCACTGTACCACTTCCCTTGTACCTTGGTTTCCCATCCTTACTTTGAGGTAATAAATGTTTCTACATCATGGGCATTAAATGAGGATTATATAAGTTAATATTTGGAAGCGCAGAGTGAAGTCTAAAGGTTCTTAAACACTGTGTGCATAGAGTTTGGGAGATAAGAGACTCCATGGAAACAGATGAAGTGATGTGTTAACAGGAAGGATTATAAAGAGATTGATTGAATTTGATCCTGTGGCTAAAATAGCTCCCCAAATCCAGAAATTATAATAAAAACATCAGTTACTTCATTTATTAATTCTATGAGAATGCATGGGGAGACTGTTACATATGAGATCATATGACAATGTGGTTTTTTTTTTGAGATCTCATGTTGTGATCAGAGCTTTCCTCACAAGCTCCAGGCATCTTTTATTATTAAGCATCTTCCAAACGGCCCCATCTGATTAAGAGGCTGGGGTGTCTTCAGGAACATTAGGCCTGAGGGAAACATTATCCTAAAGAAACCCCAGAACCAAGAACCCAGGCTGTCACTTAAACAGTCTTCTCACAAGCACTCATAACTTCATCAAATCGAATTTTTATTTATTCTCCTGCAGGTTTCAGACCCCCAGTCTGCCTCATCGCAGAGATAGCTCTGCACTTACCCACCTGCTCCGGCACAAACAAGCCGTCATGGTCAATTTCTCCCTTCTCTCACCACCACCTCCAGTCCTCACAAGTCCTGCAAATTCCACTTGCAGATTAGAGCCTGAGTCTGTCTCCGTCTCTTGACCTCAATTCCCTGCACCCAGCCAGGACTCCAGCAATCACCGCCTCACAGGTCTCCTGGTTTCCACTGTCTGTTCTCCAATCTATCCTCTACTCAAAACTCCAAATTATGTTTATGAAAAGCATCCTGATCACCCCACCTCCCCCACCTAAAACGCTTCCCTGGCTCCCGTTACACTTAGAATAAACCTAAGCTCCCAGGAGGTCCCCATTGCTCAGCTCCATCATTCGCTTTCTTGCTGTGCACGGAGCACCCACTCCCTTCTCACTCTGGGCTCTGGGCTTCCTCCCTCCTCTCGGATGCTCAGCTCCTGGCTGGTTGTTCACAGGCCTGCCTCCTTCTGATCTTTAAAGTCTTAAAAAGAGTGCATCTTCTCCAGTGAAGGGCTTCCCAGCACCCTGTGCGCTTCCTTTCGAGCACTTCAAGTTTTTCAAGAGTCTCCTTGGTTTTTGTCTGCCTTACCAGATATTATGTAAGAAAATGCCATTCTTTGAAGTGGAATTTTACTGCAAAAAGACCGAAGAGAAAAGCAATATGTCAAAGAAATATATAGACATAGGAGTTTTCAATTGCTCAAATCAGAAAAATTTCAAGTGCTGACAGCACTCCAAATACCTGCTTCATTGAGAGTCCAGGTGCTTCAGCCCTTTCTTCCCCAGCTCTTACCCATCAGTTGTCTGCGAGAGGATCCCTGTACCGGGACAGCAACCGGTAAAATATGCTGCTCCATGATGCAATTCTCCAGACGCAGCTGGCCAGGGCAGGATGAATCCTGAGTCCCTGATACTACAGTTCTATGAGGATGGTCGTGGGTGACTGTTGGTTGTCATACTGTTGACTCACGTTCGAACTGGTCTAGCTACTAAGATACCTGGTAGATCTTATACGTTAGTGTTTTCCTTTTTCCCTTACATCTTAGAGCCCAGGGTTAGATCAGTCTTATGACACACTCTCTCCATTGGTCCATGCATGTCTCACTTTTTTTAGTAGTTACTTTTAATAAAGCAGTAAGTACCTGTGGAATAGCCATCTGTTTTATCATACTGTATGTGATGTAACTTTTGGGCTTAATTTTTTCTCTTTGCGCTGAAGTACTAAGAGTCAGCCATGTTGTTTTTGGTGGGCGTGTGGCCTCCTTTCAAGCTGTGCTTTTGACGAGCAATACTGCTGTGTACAACCTTTTGTTCTGAGTGTGTACCTGAGGAAGAAACTGCAGGGTCACAGAGAATGTGAGCACTTGCCTTCAGGACACAAGGAAGGATTTCCCAAAGTAGTCACCCTAGGAACGTGTAAGAGCCCAGGTCTTTCTCAAACCAACTGTCAGGCCAAGTACCCTCTGTCCGGACTTCATGAAATGCCTCTTATGAAGTCTCAGTGTGGAAGTTCACGTGTGTCCCTCTTCACATTGTCACTCTGCTGCAGACTCATTCTTCTGGAAGGCAGAATTCGCTCCAATCCTGCTTCTGGCACCCTAAGATTGACCACCTTCCCCAGGTCCTCAAAACCTTTCAAATGTAGTCATAATCCTTCTACAAAGTAATCATGGGAAATAGCCCCCGTTCACTGAGAGCCTGTGGCATGTTCAGCTGCATTTTATTGCATTCATTCACACAGTGTAGATATCATGCATGTTTCACAGAAGGGGAAGCTGAAGCACAAAGATTAGAAGTTGTCCAGGTTCAAGGACAGGAGTCAAACTCCCGAGTTGATGCTCTTTCCCCTAAATCACATTTTCCTCATCCATGTCTGTGTGGAGAACCCTGCCGATGTATCTCTGGACTCCAATTCACCTGCCAGAAGCCCCCGGCTCTGCCTGCAGTCATGGGTCCTAAGGTCTAACTCAACTAAATAGATATTTAATTACTCAGCATAAAACTGTCCTTGCAGCATTTTGAACAAGAGGATGCAAGGGCTTTGAGGTTTAATCCCAGCTCTGCCTCTTAATTTGAACTTGGGCAGGTTATTTAACTTCTGTCGGTGATTCCTGAGGCCTCATTTAACCTCTCTGGGGCCCGGTGTCTTCGTACGTGACGAGGGAGGGTGTGATGGAGCAAATCCTGCTGCAGGGTTCGGTGAGATGTGATTGAAGACACTTTACGAATGTATCTGCCAGCACCCCCAGGACATAACTGAGCCCTATGCAACGGTGGCACTTTTCCTTCTTATCAAGAAATTAAATCTGTGACTCCTCTTATCCACTTTTTCAGAATCCGGGATATGCATGGTTTTGGTAAAGACACTTCAAATGAAAGTCCCGTTTTCAACTAGCAAATCACACATTAAACATAAAATGACTCATTTGTTAACCGTCTTACTCTCTACAGGAATAGAGAGTGATGAGGAAATTAGACATTTGGATGAGGAAATAAAGGAACTGAATGAATCCAACCTGAAAATTGAAGCAGATATGATGAAACTTCAGACCCAGGTAAAAAAAAAAATTCATAATCCTTAATGTAATTATAACCTTCAGTGGAAACAAAATGAACTCTTCAACCTTGTGTGAAAATATGCTGATATCTAAAATATGCTGAGTATTTCTAGATTCCGTAATTATTGTAAAATTCTGAATGGGTGGATCGTCCCAGGTTATCATATTCAGTAGCTGTGGGCAAGCTTTCTCGTGTTTTTGCCCTGGTGGCATCAAAGTTTTCATAATCAAACAAGGCAGATCAGCCTATACTCAAAGACTCTGGTAGAGCACGCATTAGAAAAATAGTGATGAAAATGTAACAATCGTTAGTTTTATTCAAAATTCAAGTAAAACAGCAACTTTTTCATTTAAGGTTTTGGAACACCTCTGAATGTGTAAGTATTTATTAGAAACAGAGCTTACTGAACATTTTCTTGAGCAAATGCTTTACCCAAAAAGACAAGCAATTTCTCCTTTCTGCATTCTTCTTTTTGATGTCTGCCTCTCCCCCTGGAAATCAACAGTTGGGACTAAGACTTTTAAAACAAGAATCTTAACTCTCTTGCAACAAGTTAGCAGTGAAAGAATGAGACAGAGCATGGGACCGACGGTCTTTCTCCCCTTCCCATCTCTCCTCTTCTGAAATGTAGGATTTTTTTCTTTTCTTTTTTTTTTTTCCTTTCTTTTTTTTGGAGGCAGAGTCTCACTCTGTCACCAGGCACCAAGCTGGAGTGCAGTGGTGTGATCTCAGCTCACTGCAACCTCCGCCTCCTGGGTTCAAGCAATTCTCCTGCCTCAGCCTCCTGAGTAGCTGGGATTACAGACATGCACCACCACACCCAGCTAATTTTTGTATTTTTTAGTAGTGACCAGTCACCCTGTTGGCCAGGATGGTCTCGATCTCATGACCTTGCGATCCGCCCGCCAAAGGTGCTGGGATTACAGGCATGAGCCACCGCGCCCAGCTGAAATGTAGGACTTTTATACCACCATGGCTACTGGATCTCTTGGAAGTCCTCACACGGCAGCTTAAGACAAAGGATTTTAATCCAGCTGAAATTCTGGTCTCCTTACCCAGCGTGACCATGGTCGCCATCATCTGTTAATGGCCATCTGGTCCACAGATTGATACTTTTGTCTAGAAATCATGGGAATTCCTCTAGAGAACCATTAGCAAAGAACACAAAGGCTTCTGCCCTCCTGAGACTTAGAGGCTAGAAGGAGGAACAGACAATAAACCAAAAAGGCCATAAATGATCAGTTGTGTCATGTGCTAACATGGCAGGGGGCTGGGTGAGTGGCCGGATTTCAATACTAAATGGGACCACTAGTCCCCAGGGAGAAGAAAGGCATCCACGAGGGAGTTAGCCAAACAGGTATGGAGGAAAAGTGTTTCAGACAGAAGAAACTCTGCAAGTGCAAAAGCACTCGTCATGAGAAGGTCTGGGAATGTGAGAAATAGCAAGAAGGAGTGCGGCGGCAGGTGCGTGAGCTGGGTGGGACAGAAGGAGTGTGGCCACAGGTGCGTGAGCTGGGTGGGGCAGAAGGAGTGCGGCCGCAGGTGCGTGAGCTGGGCGGGGCAGAAGGAGTGCGGCCGCAGGTGCGTGAGCTGGGTGTGGCAGGAGTGCGGCGGCAGGTGCGTGAGCTGGGCGGGGCAGGAGTGCGGCGGCAGGTGCGTGAGCTGGGCGGGGCAGAAGGAGTGCGGCCGCAGGTGAGTGAGCCGGGTGTGGCAGGAGTGCGGCGGCAGGTGCGTGAGCTGGGCGGGGCAGAAGGAGTGCGGCCGCAGGTGAGTGAGCCGGGTGTGGCAGGAGTGCGGCGGCAGGTGCGTGAGCTGGGCGGGGCAGAAGGAGTGCGGCCGCAGGTGAGTGAGCCGGGTGTGGCAGGAGTGCGGCGGCAGGTGCGTGAGCTGGGCGGGGCAGAAGGAGTGCGGCCGCAGGTGAGTGAGCCGGGTGTGGCAGGAGTGCGGCGGCAGGTGCGTGAGCTGGGCGGGGCAGAAGGAGTGCGGCCGCAGGTGAGTGAGCCGGGTGTGGCAGGAGTGCGGCGGCAGGTGCGTGAGCTGGGTGTGGCAGAAGGAGTGCGGCCGCAGGTGAGTGAGCTGGGTGTGGCAGAAGGAGTGCGGCCGCAGGTGCGTGAGCTGGGCGGGGCAGAAGGAGTGCGGCCGCAGGTGCGTGAGCTGGGTGTGGCAGGAGTGCGGCCGCAGGTGCGTGAGCTGGGTGTGGCAGAAGGAGTGCGGCCGCAGGTGCGTGAGCTGGGCGGGGCAGAAGGAGTGCGGCCGCAGGTGCGTGAGCTGGGTGTGGCAGAAGGAGTGCGGCCGCAGGTGCGTGAGCTGGGTGTGGCAGGAGTGCGGCCGCAGGTGCGTGAGCTGGGCGGGGCAGAAGGAGTGCGGCCGCAGGTGCGTGAGCTGGGTGTGGCAGGAGTGCGGCCGCAGGTGCGTGAGCTGGGCGGGGCAGAAGGAGTGCGGCCGCAGGTGCGTGAGCTGGGTGTGGCAGGAGTGCGGCCGCAGGTGCGTGAGCTGGGTGGGGCAGAAGGAGTGCGGCCACAGGTGCGTGAGCTGGGTGGGGCAGAAGGAGTGTGGCCACAGGTGCGTGAGCCGGGTGGGGCAGAAGGAGTGCGGCCGCAGGTGCGTGAGCTGGGTGGGGCAGAAGGAGTGCGGCCGCAGGTGCGTGAGCTGGGTGGGGCAGAAGGAGTGTGGCCACAGGTGCGTGAGCTGGGTGGGGCAGAAGGAGTGCGGCCGCAGGTGAGTGAGCTGGGTGTGGCAGGAGTGCGGCCGCAGGTGCGTGAGCTGGGCGGGGCAGAAGGAGTGCGGCCGCAGGTGCGTGAGCTGGGTGTGGCAGGAGTGCGGCCGCAGGTGCGTGAGCTGGGTGGGGCAGAAGGAGTGCGGCCACAGGTGCGTGAGCTGGGTGGGGCAGAAGGAGTGTGGCCACAGGTGCGTGAGCCGGGTGGGGCAGAAGGAGTGCGGCCGCAGGTGCGTGAGCTGGGTGGGGCAGAAGGAGTGCGGCCGCAGGTGCGTGAGCTGGGTGGGGCAGAAGGAGTGTGGCCACAGGTGCGTGAGCTGGGTGGGGCAGAAGGAGTGCGGCCGCAGGTGAGTGAGCTGGGTGTGGCAGGTCACAGGAGGGCAGTCTCAAAGGCAACAGGGCAGCTCACATGGGGCATCTTAGTCTGTTTTAAAGACCTTGGCTTTTATTCTGAATGTATCCAGAACTGTTGTGCAGTTTTGAGCCAAGGAGTGACATAATCCCATCTGATCGACATGCTGACGTGCATTTTAAGAGGCTCGTCTTGGTGGCTGTGTTGAGGAAAGGCCGAGAAGAGATCGCATGGGTAATGGCAGACACAGGGCCACCCACGAGAAGGTGACATGGTCACACTGGTGGTTGGGCCCAGGAGGCAGCAGTGCGGAGGGGACAGGGGTCCCTTCCGGGATATTTTGAAGGAGGCACCAGGGGAGGTGAGGTATGAAAGAAAGAGCCATGGGATGTGTGGAAATCTGCACTACAGCTGAGTTGCTGTTGGCTGGAAAAAGGGGACTGAGGATGGAGCAGGTTTGGGGGAACTAGCAAAGTTTGCTGTAAGCATGTGAGTTTGAGATATTCACCATACAACCACGTGGAGAAGTTCTACAATTCACGAGGAAGTCTGGGCTAAAGATGAAAATTTGGCAATGTGATTCCAGCATTTCGGACAATCCCATGGGGCAGCAGTTTCATGCGGAGGAGCTGCACGCAAGCATCCCTTCGTGCTCAGATGCACTTGATGCCTTTTCCTTCAAGGAGAAAACATTCATGCTCCTTCCAAACTCCACTCTCATATCCCCAAGTTATTTCTTTTGTAGATCACGTCTATGGAGAGCAACTTAAAGACGATAGAGGAGGAGAACAAACTCATAGAACAGAACAATGAGAGTCTGCTGAAAGAGCTGGCGGGTCTGAGCCAAGCTCTCATTTCAAGCCTCGCCGACATCCAGCTTCCACAGATGGTAAGTTCAAGGCCAGAACCTTGTAGTTCCATTACAAGCATTTGCACCACCCTTATGCATGTACCCACGGGGTTGACACGACTGAGCTTTGAGGAGATCTGTGAGCAGTTACAGAGTGACCACATTTCATCTCGGTCTGGCTTGGAGCAATCTCCCTCTCTGGGAATGTAGTAGATGCATTTATTTAAATTATATTAAGGCCAAGAATTTTTTTAGAGGCCAAAGCCATTGAGAAATGAAGGATTTTTTAAAACTTGGTTCATAATATCATGCGAAAGTTGGAGGCCAAAACTCCCTCAATGAAAATGTATTTCCAAACAGAAGATTCCACGTCTTACAGAACCTGAGACCCAGTTACTGCATCATCCATCCAACTCAAGAACTGTAGCCAAAAATGTTCAGTTCCCAATGGACTAGGTGCTCTCCTCATACTTCCAATCTCCTCACACAAAATAAAAAGTAAAAAATGAGCAAGGCATCCTCATTTTCAAAATCTAAGCATGTCTTTTAGGTATGCAGCTACAGTCCTGCATTGCTTAATAATGGGTACACGTTCCAAGAACTGTGTCCTTAGGTGATTTTGACACTGCGTGAATGTCATACAGTGAACTTCCACAAACCCAGATGACAGAACCTATTTTACATACTGTACACCTGGGCTATTGGTACAGCCTACTGTTCTGGGGTCCCCACCTGTGCAGCATGTTAGTGAACTGAATAGGCAATTACATCACAGTGGTAAGTATTCATGTATCTAAACATGGAAAAACACATCTAAACCATCCAAATATGGTATTGTAATCTTACAAGACTACCATTATACAGTCAGTCCATCACTGACTGAGATGCTGCTATGCATTGCGTGACTGTATTTGGAATTCATAGAAAATTAGCTTCTTTTACATATTCTTAAATACAGACAAATCTTTGGAGGAGAGACTGCATTGCTAAATGCTTTTAATTTCCTCAGAACCGAAATTTTTATAATAATTTTTCCAAAGATGTCAATTTTATATATGAAATTATTTATAGAAGCAGCAATGTGATAAATATAATTGGTTTTGATTAAAACAATGAGCCCCTTGATTTTACCCGACTTCCTAGCGTGGAGTTCTTATCTTAACTGATTCCAAATGCGTTTCTTGACTCCCACCCACTACCCCCCAACCCTGCCAAAAAATCAATAATATAATAAGGAGCACAAAGCAAAATAAATGATACCACTATGGCCAGGATTAAGATATGATTAAAAATCATTGTAATGCTATTTGTTAACATTGTGTAAATCATACTTTGAATATGCATCCCTCAGTATTTTCTTCTCCACCACTGCCATAAAAAATAGGTACCACAAAAGTCAACTCGTGCCTTGGATACTTGCCACACAGGGCACTCTTGTGGCGATTTTTAGGGCTGATCACACAGAATGTTACAAAAGCACCAGTGAGTGAGCGTTGGTATCCCCAGTCCTCAGTTGAGGAAATCAGGGCTCAGAGCGCTTACCTAATCTGATCAAGTTTCCAAAGCTAACACAAGGCGAGTGGGCCCGGCCCTGCTGAGTGACCCTTATCCACTTTGCCACCTGGGTCCCCATCCATTTCCTGACTCTCCAGGAAACGCAAGGCGTGGCAAAGGCAGGAAAGAGAAGGGGACAGAGAGTCACAGTCGGACAATACTAGTAGTTTAGATCACTTTGTCGAGCAGAGCACAATACCTTCAAATTTAGAAAGCTTATTTCATAAATAGCAGCAATAGCCATACTGTGACCCTTTAAAAGTCCTTTCTTCCAAGCATCTTGTGCAGTAAGACGTATGTAACCTGTTTTTTAAAAGGAGGGAAAATGGAGGAACAGAAGTGACTAAGTGGCATTTTCCTTGTGACTCTCATTCCGATCCTGTAAATCTGTGTGGTGTCCATGAAGAATCACGCTGGGTAAAGGAGAGACCAAAACATGCAAAAAGAACAGGGAGGCCAGGCGCGGTGGCTCACACCGCTAATCCCAGAACTTTGGGAGGCTGACGGGGTGGATCACCTGAGGTCGGGTGTTCGAGACCAGCCTGGCCAACATGGTGAAATCCCATCTCTACTAAAAATACAAAAATTAGCCGGGCATGGTGGCGCGTGCCTGTAATCCCAGCTGCTTGGGTGGCTGAGGCAAGATAATCACTTGAATTCAGGAGGCAGAGGTTGCAGTGAGCCGAGATCGCACCACTGCACTCCAGCCTGGGCAACAGAGTGAGACTCTGTCTCAAAAAAAAAATGGGGGGGGGATGAATAAATTTAAACCTTCTGAAACTGATATTCTGCCTGTAGATGCTGAGAAGTTTTCAAAAGTTTATTGCAGTGATGCCACAGGAGAAAAACAGGCTGAAAAGTGTCTGAGTATGGAGGAGGAAATTATTCCATCACAACTGTTACTGAGCAACTTGCTCAAATCTTAAATTCCTTAAATTTCTGCCCAGTGCTGGTAAAGGCATCACTTGATACAAGCAACCCTTCCTTCCCAGCCTCACAAACACTCACCTTCCACAAGCAGGAGGCCTCTGCACATGTCGTGCAAGTCTGAGGCTGCCTCCCAAGAGAAGTAGAAAAGTTTTGTGGAGTCCAAGTCCACAGCCAGACATATACTTTATGTGCTCCAAATCAACCCCAAATGCTGTACAAGCCAGTCACGTTCATCTCCCGAATTAAGAGTGAACAGATGAATCCCACACACACTCCCTCCATCCCCCTGCATCGCCTGCGACCCCAGCGGCCGCATGCACCCTTCCCTTCCCTCCTGATGCGCGGATCCCCATGTTCTTCCGTGTCTCTGGGTTCTTCTTTTCCCTCAGCTTGAACCGCTGTGATTGGGTCAATGTGTTTTGTCTCCATTTAGGGACCTATCAGTGAGCAGAATTTTGAAGCATATGTAAATACACTCACAGACATGTACAGCAATCTGGAACGGGACTATTCCCCGGAATGCAAAGCGCTGCTGGAAAGTATCAAACAGGCAGTGAAGGGCATCCATGTGTAGGATCACAGCGCTGCCGGGCAACGGAAATTACCCACAGCAGTGAACTCCAGATGGATCCGTCAGAGGTTCGCATACTGCTAAGGCGCGGAGGTTGCCGTACTGCATTTACACCTGCAACATTGCACTAATTTTATTTTCCCCAGCTGACATAAAAAGGAAAGAAAAACTATGATAGACTTCTCGGATTAAATGCAATGCAGGCAATTATTAGATCTTATTTATTTTCATATGTTTTTCTTTTATTTCCTCGTGGTACTCTTTTTTGTAAAGTATATGTAAAATAAATGTGACATTTTTATAATTTATTTATTACTAATCAAAGAGTTTTTTATCTTTTAACTGCATTTTGAAGTCTGCCGTATTTTTACAAGTGTGTGTATTAATTTATTTTCCAATGGGATTTAAATGGAAATGCTCTTCTCAACACATCTTTCTTGCTGGGTTTTAATGAGGAGAAGGAAAGGGTGAAGGAAACCCTTGTCTGAGGACTGCACTATGGCTGAGTTTGATTTTTATTGCACGCTTCTTCCCCCACCTCTCACTGGTTTTTGTATTGATAAATGAGTTTGCGGGAAGCTGAGCCGCACGAAAGGAATAAGAAGACAAACGGCGCCCACTAGTGGGGAATCCGCACCCACAAAAGCACGGGATGCTGGAAAACAGCCTGCTCAGAGTTTGTTAGCAATAATTAAATACAGCAATCAGCAAAGTATTCGACTTGGCTGGGCGGTTTTCGTTAATATGAATTATTTATTTGAAATGTTTTAAAGAAACATAAGCTTTTCTTAGTGATGCTGATTTGTCTGTTTTTCAAGTCATATCAGATCGTTGGCAACTCATATCCCAAGATGAAAAATAAGACTTGGTGTGGCCAGCCAGGCTTTCCTGCCATATGTTGGTACAATATACAAGTGACAATATTGGTGTATATTTGTACTTAGCAAATACAAACACATCCAAATGAAAAATTTTGTAGATACCATATCCCCTGAAATAGCATTTATCTTACTGGGTTGACTAGAAAGGAACGGAAAATATAGTAACACATAAAAAAATTGCTACTCCAATCTGAGTGATTACTTAAAACACAGGGAACGTGGGTCTCACCCTCCATGAGAAACAAGGCAACATTCAATTTGATAAAAATCTTGCCATAGAACTTCAAGTGTTGCAAAATACACACACACACACACACACACACACACACAGGCATAGTCACACACAGGCATACACACACACTCATCCACACATGGAATTGAGCCCACAATCTTGAATTTCTGAATGGATCAGAGTTTCATAGTTGCTATAGTAAAGGCAATGTCTATTTCAGGGATTGTAAAGTAGTTAAGCATTGTTTCAAAAGTTTTTTTATATTTATTTTTTTTAAGGAAAAGGTATAGACAACCAGCTAAACTGCCTTTTTGGTGTGCACACACATGTCATGTGCAGACGTGCCTCTGTGTAAATGTACACATGGACTTAGTGTGGGCTTAATTTTCTGTGCTATAAACAAAAGTGTTTATTTTTTATTAACCTCATGGATATTTAGATGGAACGTGATGGCATTCACAGGCTTGATATATTCCACTGTTATTACTGTAACCTGCACAAATGAAAAACGATATTCAACAGTAATTCCACGCCCATGAAACTGTGGTCACCGTTATGCATTAAGTTTATCTTTGGTTTGGAGTTCATCTGAACCCTTGAATCTTAGTTTAGTGAGGATGAAATGTCTGTTCTTAGGTAGGAACGGTGTTTATTTAAAAATCAGTTTTAAAAATGAGCTACCATCTGTGCTGTCTATTATAAATGGGACACCAAACAAGATTTACTATTGCAGTTATGTACTTGCAAACATTTTGCTATACAGTACTTCATAGTTGCATACAAATGAGTTCACTTATTACAAAGACAAACGTTTAATTTGCTAGATATTTTAACAAGTTTGTTATATATTTTATTTAATTTAAAAGAAATCTCTTACCAACCTACATATTTATTACTATAATTTACTATGACTTCAGGTTAATTTATTTGTGTTTGCGTAGTTTGAGCAGGATGCTTTGTGAAGTATGTTTGTATTTATTTGCCTCCTTTGTACTTGATGTGTTTTGAAACGTGCACTGAATTTGTTTTCTTTTCAACTCTGTTAATGATCAATACTGTAAATTGGGTCTGTTGTAAACGACAGAAAAGGCAATGATGTATGCATTTTTTTAATTTGAAGTAGCTTGTTTGTATACTGTTTCTCCAAACACTTAATATTTCTTACATCAAAGCAACAAAATCGTGTTCAGTGCTGTACATTTGGTGTATGGTAGGAAATAAAAATTGATAACGAGTTTCGATGTGATCTTTCTCAGGCTCTTATCCGGCGCCTGGTACCCCCTTCCCATGGAATCCACTGTTCAGAACAAGCCCTGGTGCGGTCCCCCGAGTGCACTGGAAGCTGCCAGTCATTCGGAGACTTCTCTGCTCTGACAGCCAGTCTGCTTGCCTTCAAGTGGACAAGACCTTGGGTCAGTTGACGAGCTGACACTGCCTTTGATGTGGCATTCACCTCCAGAATGGGGGCTTGGAGAGAAGGCACACCTTTGCCAGCAGTAGCAGCAAATTCACTGGGATCTAATAAGTGATAAGACAGAGGGCCCACCGTCCTGATTCCAAAATGACTCTGGATATGGAGTGTATCTCTAGATTCATATGAGTTAAAGTTAAAGAAACTCAAATTAAAGAAAAATGATAATAAATTATTGATAGCACCTTTTCTGCGTGCAGGCTTTTTCTATCTCGTGTCAGACCATCAGCCTAATTTAATTTCTCAGTTTCTGCCCTGATTTATACATCTCTAGAATAGTTTACACTTACACTAGACTTGGCTAAAAAAATCTATTTAACCCATTAATGAAGTTAGATGGACCGAAGGGAAGTCAGAGTTGTGCTTGGGAGACCTTCGTTTACCAGGGGCCAAAACAGAACCATTAACGCACAATAACAGCTTTCATTTGGGCACCACATCCAGGTGCTGAAGATGCACATAAAATGGACTGCAAAATGCAAATCTGCTCAGCCAGGCTCTTAGCTTACCCTTAGCCAGGCATGTGCATCTTGCCGTCATTGGGAGTTTTTTTTTTTTTTTTCCAGACAGAGTTTCTCTCTTGTTGCCCCGGCTGGAGTGCAATGGCATTATCTCGGCTCACTGCAACCTCCGCCTCCTGGGTTCAAGTGATTCTCCTGCCCCAGGCTTCCAAGTAGCTGGGATTACAGGTGCCTGCCACCACACCCAGCTAATTTTTTGTATTTAGTAGAGACAGGGTTTCACCATGTTGGTCAGGCTGGTCTTGAACTCCTGACCTTAGGCGATGTACCCACCTCGGCCTCATGAAGTGCTGGGATTACAGGCGTGAGCCACCGCGCCTGGCCTGTGATTGGGATTTTATATCAACGAGTGCCGTCTGCAACTCTCACCAACATGTCATCCATTCATCAAAAAGATGTGTACTTGGAACACGTTTATGCTGGGCCGACTTCCTTACTCCCATGGGAGTTCAGCCCCGTGGGAGGTAATGAAACAGCAGCAGGTATTCAGTTTGGGTGCACACAGGCTCCTGTGAAAACCGTGTGGAGGCTACTTAACACACCTGGATTTCCTGCGAAGAATACTGCTCCTGATTCAGCAGGGAAAGTTTGAGAAAAGGTGCTGCCGGCAGTGACACCACCAAGTGCAAAAGCACGGCATCAGCTTCACGTACCTAAAACGTTGAAACATTGGTGGGAAGTGAGGCGGTGAGAGGCCAGATCCCAGGTGAGTGGGAGAGGAGGGGGTCACAGTGAAGACGGCTATGCTGAAGACGTCTAATTTCCACAGACTTCAGCATGTGGAAGACAAATTTAAAATCAGAGAGTGAAAACATCCGATTTTCACTGCAGCTACTTTGTTCCAGGAATTCAGGTGTTTTCGTTTTCAGACATCGGGGCAACAGAATAGTATTCAGTGCTGTGTATGTAAATACGGTACAAATAAAATCTGGCTGCGAGTGTTCCTGTGAGCATTTTCAGGCCGGCCTATAGAGAACCCTCCATCCCATGAAAAGTCCTGGGGCCTCAGACAGGACCAAAATCTTTCTACTGGAACCACGGAACTGAATACAAAGGAAGGGGGAATAATTCTTTGATTTGCACCATTAGAAAAAGTTTTAAAAATTAAATTGTTATGGTATGTAAATATTTTATTAATATTTGTAAAAACTAATGTTTTCTACATCTCTTTTCACACGCTACATTCATTTTGTGGTCTGGGAAAAGTGCCCTGCTATTTCCTCTCATTGTTCAGCAGATAATTATAAAGTAAGCAGATTTAACTGGCTAATGACTATCCACGCTGTCAGGCACAATCGATGTTTTGTGTACTTCATCTCACGAAATGTGCGAAGCAAATATCACCATGCACAATTAAACAGATGAGGAAACCGGGGTTTAGCAAAGCTAGTAACTTGCTCAAGACATAAAACCAGGAAACAGTGCAGCCGGGATTCGACCCCAGATGTGTTTGGCTGAAAGCAGGGCAAGCCCCTTTCTCGCTGTTTTTACAGAACCAGTTCTAGGGTGGATAGTCCTTCCATAATCAGGACAATAGCAGGGCTCAGTGCCTCACACATCTAGAAATTAGTGAGCCCCGTGTAGACTTCGAGACCTAGATGCTCTGACCAACAGGATCTGTCTCGTCACCCATCAGACGTAGTTTCATCTGGAGGAAGGAAAATAAGAATGAGGTAAGGTTAAGATACATGCCAGGGCTCAGACATAGTCCAGGATTCCTAAATCTTAACACTACATAGCGAGTACATCCTTAAATTCCCTCTTGTAAGTCTCATGGCCACTCTGCAACAGAATATGATGATGAGCATCATACTCACAGAAAAGCAAGGGTTGGAGAGCATGAACTCGAATCGTTGTTTGATGCCCCAGAGATAATAAGTACCAGGATCAGGATTCAACTCAACTCTGACCCAGAGGCCAGCTCCGGTCCCTTCTGCAGGCCGCCAAGACTGCATTTAGCCTACTTGCTGTGCTGGCCAGCACCTTAGCAGCCTCTGTGGACAGAGTCATTAGGCAAGAAACAGTTGAGATACACACCAGGAAATCGCCGTTCCAGGAAAAGTTGTTCAAAGAAGCGTCATTTTCACATTTACGCCGCACTTTATGATGCGTTTGTCTGGCAAAAGCATATCATAAAAAAATGTGACATCTTAGTAATGCATTTGATGATTGGGATTGAAAATTCTTAATATGGGTTATAATACACAGACAAAAGTAAGAAATACGCAAATCGTTCATTTTTTATATTGTATTTAGAGCAACACAATGTAACTGTTCTGTTTCGTCATTAGCTGCTGTGTGTATGTTTGACAGTTTTGAATTAGCCCCGGACAAATGAAAAGACCTTTGCCCCGACCTTTACCAGCTATTAAATATTTAAAACACAAAGAGAATGTAAAGTGTCCTGCTTCTCAGAAACAGCTGCTGTTTTAGTGGCGTTTTCCACTCAGATGTATATTCGCAAATATAAACGTGGTCATTTTCCTTCTGTGACTGATGGCCTCGTTCGGTTTTAAATGAAATCCAGGGTGAGATTCATGGCTTAGATGTTCGAAGGTGTGAGCGGCACTTCCGGGATGTCATGCTGCTCTGGTTTGGAAATTCGACTCCCGAAACCTCGTGTGGAAATTTAATCCCCAGTGTTGAGGGTGGGACCTAATTGGAGGTGTTTCGGTCATGAGAATGGATTCGGTACAGGTGGATTAATCCCCTTGTGAGGGTGGGAAGTGAGTGAGTTCGCATTCCATTCATTGAGACAGCTGGCTGCTAAGGAGAGCTGGGCCCCTCACTCCACCCTGCCTCCTTTCTCACCATGTGCCCTCTGCACAGACCAGGCCCCCTTCACCTTTCCCCATGAGACCCTCGGCAGAGTGGACGCCGGCAGAGGGCTTCGCGTACAGCCTGCAAAGCGGTGAGCCAAATAAACCTCTTTTCTTTATAAATTATCCAGCCTCCAGTATTCTTTACAGCAACTCAAAATGTACTAAGATGTACTTTAATAATGCTCTTAAAGGGTCAAACTTTTAGTCGTCAGAAATCTTCATAAATATCGATCCCTGAGACGAGTATACTTGAATTTCAAAAATACGAGAGAGAGGAACGCTCAAGTTCTGGGCCTCATCAAAGTCTCAAGGACCAAAAACATCCACACCCAGCCCGCTGGCTGTGTGCCTGGGCCACGGGTCAGCGTTTCCATGGACGAGCCTCTACTGTGGGACCCGCTCCATTAACCTCAATGGACTATTCCAGGAAATTCTTGCCCAAAATAAAAAATGGAAAATATCTTCATTACCTGTTCCAAGAACTTCCTAACAATCCAGTTACCCGAACCAGATAAAGCTAGAACTACTCAATGTACTCTCAGAATAAATACCCCTTCTCAGGACACTCAGTCACGACAAGTGGTTGTTTACTCTTTGAAACCTTGGCTTTGCCGCGTGTCTTTCCCCTACTGTGCTAAGTTGTGAGGCTAATCATGGCCCTCCTTAAGCCAGACCCTCGAATCACATAAATACCCCTTGCTTGCCAGCCCCCTTTCCTCACATGCTGGTAAGATTCTGTGAGGGTGAACTCAGTTTCGTTTTATCAGTAGATTAGTTTGGCTGTATTTTGTGGCAGCCAGCATTTGACAGACCCAAGTAATGTCTACACACACCCGTGAATGTATCTTCCATCCATATCCCCAATTTTCTGCTAATTAGGTACCTAAATGGTTCAATTTTGAATCATCAAAAAGCTATAACTGTAAATGTTTTCAACAACTTTCTTGGAGATTTCTGTGAACAAAAATAAAAGGGGGGGGGGTTGTTTTTATCTCTCCCACGTACCCTTTTCATGGCAAGAGATTCATCTAGATCAGCAGGAAAACTATAGGTAATCTACAAGATCAGGAAAAGAAGAATGGAAGAAAGGAGAAGAAACAAAAATAAGAGAATGTATCCATCCTGATAACATGAGGTTTGTAAATAAGTCAGACATTAATACCAATTCCTGGAGGGCAGCAGCGGACGCTCACATGCTGTCTTGGGAATGTTCAAATTCCCCACAGGCACGAAAGGCACCCTGAAGTTTTTATAAAGATCTGTCTGTGTGTTTTAACATTAATCAGGCATTTAATATTTACCAGGAAATTCCCAAGTGCTTTACATCTATTATTTACTTCTCACAACAATTGTGTAAATTATGAATTATGATAATCAGGAGATGTCCTTTTAAAAAAATATATATATATTTTATTGCATTTTAAGTTTGGGGTACATGTGAAGAACATGCAAGATTGTTGCATAGGTACACACATGGCAGTGTGATGTGCTGCCTTCCTCCCCATCACCTGTATCTGGCATTTCTCCCCATGTTATCCCTCCCCAACTCCCCACCCCCCACTGTCCCTCCCCTAGTTTCCCCCTACAGACCCCAGTGTGTGATGCTCCCCTCCCTGTGTCCATGTGTTCTCATTGTTCAACACCTGCCTATGAGTGAGAACATGTGGTGTTTGATTTTCTGTTCTTGTGTCAGTTTGCTGAGAATGATGGTTTCCAGGTTCATCCATATCCCTACAAAGGACACAAACTCATCGTTTTTTTTATGGCTGCATAGTATTCCATGGTATATATGTGACACATTTTCCCTGTCCAGTCTATCATTGATGGGCATTTGGGTTGGTTCCAGGTCTTTGCTATTGTAAACAATGCTGCAATGAACATTCGTGTGCATGTGTCCTTATAGTAGAATGATTTATAATCCTTTGCATATATACCCAGCAATGGGATTGCTGTGTCAAATGGAATTTCTATTTCTAGGTTCAGTAGACGTCTTTTAAAGGATTCATAAAGTGTCTCAGTCACGTGTGCACAGCTCTATGCATCCTCTTCTCAGCACTGAGTGGAGCCTCCTTCCCAACACATGGAAGGACTTCTGCCCTCCATTTCCCCAATCTCTCCTCTTAGCCACTTGCCCCACTGGCTTCTCTTCCATTGCAGCCTGACTGCACTTCTTAAAACAGTACCTGTGGGCCGGGCATGGTGGCTCACGACTGTAATCCCGGCACTTAGGGAGGCAGAAGTGGGCAGATAACCTGAGGTCAAAAGTTTGAGACCAGCCTGGTCAACGTGGTGAAACCTCATCTCTACAAAAAATACAAAAATTAGTTGGGCATGGTGGCATGTGCTTGTAGTCCCAGCTACTCAGGAGGCTGAGTCAGGAGAATGCCTTGAACCTGGGAAGCGCAGATTGCAGTGAACTGAGACTGTGCCACTGCACTCTAGCCTGGGTGACAGAGCCAGGCTCTGTCCCAAAAACAAAACAAAACAAAACAAACAAAAAACCCACATTAGCTGTGAAGCACTGAGTTATGGCTCAAGACCACAAGTTGATATAAAAATGTGTTGAATATATTGATTTAAATATAGTCTAGTTTTCAAATGAATTTCCCCTTTTCTTTTTGATTCATTTTCAGTGTCAATGCTAAGGAATGCTAGGAAATGTGAAATTACATATGCGGCTCTTACCAAATTTCGATAAAACAGTCCTGTTTTACCATTTTTTCTGCAAGAACCCAAAAAGGTGTTTAAAAAGAAAAGCCAAGGAAATAACCTAGTTTTTGTCTTTTCTGTAGCTCAGAAATCACAATGCTTTATTCCTCTTAGTGAGGGAGAAATAACCCAAAACAGAAAATATCTAAAAAGGATGACACTGTTTACATGGTCAGACAAGGAGGTGAAATCACACTCTAAATCCACAGGCGCATCAAATGTGCCTGATCTGACACACCCTGAAAACCTACTCATTGTAGCTTTTTTTTTTTCACAATTACCCATCTATATAACCAAATTCTGACTCACAAGGTCACCATAATAGTTGGAATAGGATGGGCATGGTGGCTTTTGCCTGTAATGGTAGCACTTTGGGAGGCCGAGGCAAGGGAATCACTTGAGCCCAGGAATTTGAGACCAGCCTGGGCAATGTAGTGAAACCCCATCTCTACTAAAAATGCAAAAATTAGCCGGGTATGGTGGCACATGCCTGGGGTCTCAGCTACTCAGGAGAATTTAATTATTGTTTTCACAGAAATCCCATTTATCATCCTGTTCTTGAGAATTACAGATGATCTGTAGGACGGCTTGGCTGGGCTTATGCAGTCCTACCGTTCAGTGAATGGGGCGCAGGTGGTCTCAGTGAGCGTATTTACATATTCTTTGTGCTGTATTGTTTAAGCTGATTATGTTTTCATTGTCTTCTTTTGTTGTACTATATTTCTGATGCCATAAATGAATCAGGCACACAAAACTGATTTATTGAAGTGAAATGGAAAGGTGGCCATTCCAACATAAACATTTGAACTTAAAGAATCATATTCCCTTTCCACTATAAAGACACATGCACACATATGTTTACTGCACCCCTGCGTACAATAGCAAAGACTTGGAACCAACCCAAATGCCCATCAATGATAGAGGGGACAAAGAAAATGTGGCACATATACCATGGAATACTATGCAGCCATAAAAAATGATGAATTCCTGTCCTTTGCAGGGACTGGGATGAACCTGGAAACCATCATTCTCAGCAAACTGACAGAAGAACAGAAAATCAAACACCACATGTTCTCACTCATAGGCGGGTGTTGAACAATGAGAACACACGGACACAGGGAGGGGAGCATCACACACTGGGGGCAGCTGGCAGGGGTAGGGGAGAGACAGTGGGAGATGGCGAGGGAGGGGAGTGTGGGGAGGGATAACATGGGGAGAAATGCCAGATATAGTACGCATCTAAAGTAAAATAAATGAATAAAAAAAAAGAGAATCATATCCCTAAAATAAATGAATAAAAAAAAGAGAATCATATTCCCATGAGGCAGACACCAACATTCTCACCAATGATAGATGGGGAAACTGAGGCAAAGTCTTACAACAAACTACCACAGACTGGGTGACTTGTAAATGACAGAAATTTATTTCCCACAGTTCCCAGTCCGGGAAGACCAAGATCAAGGTGAGGCGAGGGCCTGCTTTCTGGTTCATAGATGGCTGGTTTTTTGCTCCATCCTCAAAAAGCAGAAGGAATCAAGGTAACTCTCGGGGGGTATCTTATAAGGGCACTAATCCTATTCATGAGGGCTCTCTCGTTACCTAATCACCTCCCACAGGCCCACCTCTTAGTATCATCGCCTTGGGGGTCAGGTTTTCAACATACGCATTTTAGCGGTACACAGAGATTTCCTAAGTTAGGGTTACAAAGCTCCCAAGTGGCAGAGCTTGGATCTGAACTCTACCTAGTGGGTCTGGAGCCCACATTTTCACACACTATAAAATTCTGCCACAAAGGGAGTGAGAGAGACCTGTCCTGTTATTACCAAAGCCTGTGAGATTTCTTGCTAAATTAATGGCTACTTTTGATCCATTATTTATACTTAATATTAGTACTAATTTGGAGCACCTGCTAAGTATGAAAAAAGGAAGGCCCTTAATATTGGAATAAAACTGGCTAAACTCGAACTCCCATCCAGAAACTACTTCGTTCACAGACAGCAGCTGGCATCGCAATATGTCTCTTGATCTTAATGCTGTGTTGGAGGAAATAGGAGACATTGAAAATTTATCTTTGTCAGGAAATATATATATATATATATATATATATATATATATATATATATATCAAGAAAGGGAGCACATGCTTGGTGAAGAACTAGAAAGTGAGTTTACTTTTTTGCCTTGAAGCATGCTCTCTAGCAACGGAAAAGTGTAGGTATAATTCAAGATTTTTTATTGTGTATTTACTTCTAGGGTCTCGCTCTGCTGACCCAAGTGGGTCTCATACTCCTGACCTTAAGAGACCTTTCCTTCCCGGCCTCCCAGATTGCTGGAATAAAGGCACGAGGCACTGTGCCTGGCCCCAACATTTTTTTGAATAAAGAATGAGATAAAAATATTTTCTCATTACCCTGATAAAGCTGCTTAAAACCATTGCTAAGATTTCATTAAACTTTGTCTAGATCTCACAAATATTCAGCGTCTCACCTACACTGAACCTGAACTTGAAAGCCGAAACGTCAGTTTTTAATGTTGAGAGCGAGATGGCAGGTGTCCGGAGTAAAGCCAGCTGTGAATCAGACAGTCCAGTTCAGCGAGATCCCTATAATCAGCCACCGCAGACACCGCCTGTCACACTTGTGTTTAGGTTTCATTGGCTGGAATTAGTCACTCGGCCTTACCTACCTCGAGTCCGATCTCCTGAAATTCAGTGTTTTACACTATTTGATCACTCAATTATTTCTTCACTCACTGAAGAAGGAAATCAGTGGCTCATTATTAGATTATTTATTTGTAAATGACACTAAGACCAAATAGTTTCTAAAATACTTCCAGAGACAGATACAAGCCAGGAACGAGTTAGGACTCCACTTAGAGCTACTGTTCAAGTTCACACTTAATCTCCCAGTCTTTGAGTATGACGTGTGTGTCACCTTGTAACAACCAAGTGAGTTAGAAGGAAATGCCACACTCTGAGTTCAAATTATGAGTTCTTTATTCAGCTGGCGACCGAGAGTAAGTTAACCCTCAAAATCTCTCAGCCCCGAGGAAGAGACTCGATTTCCCTTTATACCTTAATTTAGATAAAGGAGGGGGCAGCCTAGCTGAAGCAGAATTTTGCAGAAGCAGAACAAGCAAGTTAGTAGGAGGAGGCTGGTAACCAGGGGCAGGAGGTTCCCAGGATTGTTGGTTGCTAAGGGTATTTCCATACAGCCATCAAGCCGGGTAGCAGGGGGAGCTTTCTAAACAATCAATCACCAAGGAAGGTATTCACAATAGGGAGCAGACTTGCTGAGCAGGATGCGGTTACAATGGTTACAGGTGCTGGGAACCCTGTGAACCACTCTTTTTTTGTGTGTGTGTGTTTTCAATCAGAATTCAAAGGAAACTTTTATTACTGCTCTTTTTTTTTTTTTTTAATTTTTTATTGGATTATAGGTTTTGGGGTACATGAGCAGAGCATGCAAGACAGTTGCGTAGGTACACACATGGCAGTGTGCTTTGCTTTTCTTCTCCCCTTCACCCACATTTGGCATTTCTCCCCAGGCTATCCCTCCCCACCTCCCCCTCCCACTGGCCCTCCCCTTTTCCCCCCAATAGACCCCAGTGTTTAGTACTCCCCTTTCTGTGTCCATGTGTTCTCATTTTTCATCACCCGCCTATGAGTGAGAATGTGCGGTGTTTCATTTTCTGTTCTTGTGTCAGTTTGCTGAGGATGATGTTCTCCAGATTCATCCATGTCCCTACTAACGACACAAACTCATCATTTCTGATTGCTGCATAATATTCCATGGTGTATATGTGCCACATTTTTCCAATCCAGTCTATTATCAATGGGCATTTGGGTTGGTTCCAGGTCTTTGCTATTGTAAACAGTGCTGCAATGAACATTCGTGTACATGTGTCCTTATAGTAGAACGATTTATAGTCTTTTGGATATATACCCAGTAATTTAAGGGTTCAAAGCTTTGAGTGGAGTGTGACCCAGTAATGCACCTGAGGGGCCGTGGCAGGGAGGGAGAGGCTCTAGAGAGCGTGTCAGGTTTGCAACTAAGACGGAGTCACTAGGCAAACCCAGATTAGGTTATTACAACCTTAATCCCTTTGAAGAATTAAAATTAGTAAAGAGTGAGAAATTACAGTTTTATTTCTGGGTCCAATTTCAAATCTAACATCCAAAACTTTCTACCAGAGCCACTGAACAGTTGCTAACATCTTAATGACTTATAATTATGTTAGGATTACCCAATTTAAAATGAATAAAGAGTAAGACACTTAATTGTATTCGATTTGCTTTATCCAGACAATATTTCTTTTTTTTCTTTTTTTCTTTTTTTTTTTTGAGACGGAGTTTCACTCTTGTTACCCAGGCTGGAGTGCAATGGCGCGATCGGCTCCCCGCAACCTCCACCTCCTGGGTTCAGGCAATTCTCCTGCCTCAGCCTCCTGAGTAGCTGGGATTACAGGCACGCGCCACCGTGCCCAGCTAATTTTTTGTATTTTTAGTAGAGACGGGGTTTCACTATGTTGACCAGGATGGTCTCGATCTCTTGACCTCGTGATCCACCCGCCTCGGCCTCCCGAAGTGCTGGGATTACAGGCGTGAGCCACTGCGCTCGGCCTTATCCAGACAATATTAATGCCCCAGCAAGAGTAGCTTTAAAAAGTTTAAAAAAAAATTATCTCTCTCTCACTTTTTCTCTCTCTCCGGCAAGAAGTAGGCTGGTAAGCAATCCAACGAGGCTTTAGTTTCATCTACCTTTCTAATCAATCACCTGTCATCCTCAAAGTTATCACATCAGCTAAGATGGCTGCTGAAGCTCCAGCCATTTCACCTGCATCCTACATTATGGGAAGGAGCAAAGACCAAAGAGCAAAAATGGAATCCCCAGAGCTCAGCCAGGTCCCTTTAGTCAGCCACCCAGACACCAATCACACTTGTATTTATGTTTCATCGGCTGGAATTGGTCACGTGGCCTTACCTAACTCAGGGAAGCCTTTCCTAGGGGTAATAACGTGCATAGCTAAGAACTGGTGTTGGGAGTTCCGTTCCGCAGAAGGAGGAGAGAACGGGTGTGGAGATGGGCCTCTCACTTTCTCTTCCGGGAGAGGCGAGCCGAGTGCATGCGGAGCGCGAACCCGCGGCTTACCCTGGGCAGAAGTGGATGAAGGTTCTTCAAATCATGGTGTCCCTTTCACTGCAACTTTAAAATTCATCATTTTTATAAGTATTGTTTTTGTTCTATTATTTAAAAAATTGTAACCAGTCTTTTTTCTTCCTAAAAATGGACATTTGCCATTGTTGGATACTCATTAAATGGATTAAATATGCCCCAAATGTGATATGTACTTATCCATATGATTCAACTAGGAGGGGCTAAAAGGCTCAGTTTTCCTGCTCATCCACCCCACTGGGTTCCACTCCCACCGAGCCCACCATCCCCACCGACAGGACGGGCGTGCGTTTTAGGATTTCAGATACACCAAGCACTTCACAACTTGTGAGTATGACTGCGGAGCTGAAACACGAGCACCAGGAGGCCCAGATCTACACCCCCGGGCTTCTCACTGTTCCTCAGGACTGCGGAGAGCCACCAGCACAGGGTTGGAATAACTGAATGAAGGAGTCAGTGAAGAAAGGACTTAGCGAGTGACTTAAAAAAAATGCCACCAGATACTCCCTATTCCCGTTTTCACAAACGTAAAATGATATACGACCCAGCTCTGCTCAAGGCTGTTGGATGGTAACAGGTATGAGAACAGGAGCAGAGCTGTGTAGTATTTATCTCACTTACATACTCTATGTCAGCTGCGGTCAGTGCTAATCTCCAGTGCACACTGCTTCTCCGGTCTAGAAATGCTTGAGCTGTCCTGAAAAATTGCCCAACGCCTCATGTGACATAATCACGAGTTCCGTACTTTCTTTCCATTGCCAGCATTCTTAATACCGTATAATCTTTCAGGAAAAAAAAAATCTAGACCCCAATTCCTTCCCTTATAAAATGCAGAAATACAAAAATTTCTAGAAAATGCGGAGAACTCAATTATGAGGCAGGGTATGGTGAAAAGGATAGGTCTTGAGCCCCAGCCCTCCACTGGCCAGTGCGTGCGGAAAATTATTTAACCTCTCGCTGGGTGGGGCCAGGAGAGCCCCCTCCCTCCGCGTCCCCAGCCCCGAGGCTCGGTGGCGCGCACAGCGCAGGGGCCACGCGGCCAGCCGCGCCCCCCTGAGACCCGCTGCAGCCTCCCCACGGCCCGGGAACCTCCGGGAACCGCACTCAGCCCCAGCCTCTTCCTCCCGCCCCCAGGTCTGAGTCAGACTCGGCCCAGGCTGACGCCTGTGCCCTCCTCTCTTCCCCTGCGCGCCCAGGCAGGCGCACCCCCCACGTCCCACCGTCCCGTCCTGTGTACGCGGCTGCTTCCCAGCAGCCCTGAGCTAAGTCGAAGCCTCCGTTTGTACCACAAAGTGGAGATAATCCAGGATAGTTTCAAACATGAGACGAGTTCAGACTTGAAATGTGACAAGTGCTTGCCTGGCCCTCAATGAGGGGCGCGTCCCCCTCGCCCTCCAACCTATTTGCAGTAATCACGGCTAAACGTCTTTTCCCCAGATCCTGCGAAAATCTACACGTGTGGACAGGAAAGGAAGTCAGGGAGGATGGAGACCTGGGGGCTCAAGTACATCATCAGGGATGAGTGCAGCGAAGCGGAGAGGAGGCCCTGAGGTCTGGGCCGGTCCTGAAGTCCGAGCGAGAAGCCGCAGTCCCGGGCGGGGGGTCCGCTCAGCCCTGCCTGGGGGTCCGGGGTCGCGGCGCCCTGGATTCCGCTAACAGTGGTGTGTGCGCCCCTGCCTGGGGTCTGGGGTCTCGACGCCCTGGATTCCTCTAACAGTGGAGTGTGCGACCGGATTCCTCTAACAGTGGTGTGTGCGCCCCTGCCTGGGGTCTGGGGTCTCGACGCCCTGGATTCCTCTAACAGTGGAGTGTGCGACCGGATTCCTCTAACAGTGGTGTGTGCGCCCCTGCCTGGGGTCTGGGGTCTCGACGCCCTGGATTCCTCTAACAGTGGTGTGTGCGCCCCTGCCTGGGGTCTGGGGTCTCGACGCCCTGGATTCCTCTAACAGTGGTGTGTGCGCCCCTGCCTGGGGTCTGGGGTCTCGACGCCCTGGATTCCTCTAACAGTGGTGTGTGCGCCCCTGCCTGGGGTCTGGGGTCTCGACGCCCTGGATTCCTCTAACAGTGGTGTGTGCGCCCCTGCCTGGGGTCTGGGGTCTCGACGCCCTGGATTCCTCTAACAGTGGTGTGTGCGCCCCTGCCTGGGTTGCACACCACCGAAGCGCCCAGTGATGCACTCCCCCGTCAGGCTGCCGTGGTGTCGCCAGGGTGGCAGGGCCTGGGGGTTTGCACCCGCTCCCCGCAGACCGCCCTTCACTACCCCAGCTCCCTCTCCCGGACCCACAAGTCCTGGAAGCGGGACATGCAGGGTTCCCAGAGCTCCCCGGTGGGACTGAGTCCCTAGCATGGCCTTCTGCCCTTCCGCATCCCCCTTCCCTCACAACTCTCCCCACACCAGTTTTCCCCAGGAGCACCTCCTAATCTCACATTGGCAAGGATCTTGGTCTCAGAAACTTCCGGAGGATCAGGGCTGAGCAGGCAGCAGCCCCGGGGCAGCGGAGGGGCGTGGCCGAACACTGGGAGCCTCCGCCTCCCGGTAACCCCGTGAATCCGAGGTCTCAGTTTGGGGATTTCAGAAGGGTCAGGAGCCAACAGGCAGCCTCTGAAAAGCCTACTGCGCAAGCGAGTCGTTGTTGTTGTTTTTCCCAGTGCAAACTTCTGAAAAACTGTAATTCATATTAGCAGAAACCGAGAGGTACTTCGGTGAAATGGTTGTGCCTTAGAGCCAAAAACATCTGCATCTATGTGAATACAGTTTTCACTTCTCATCTAAAGGTTTTTGGCACTAAGTAGGCAGAGCCTGAAAAATATTACAGCCTGACTCATGTTAGCTAATGTTATATTGATTTAGAAAAACAAATTGGCCAAGACACAGTTTTTCAAAACTGCTATGCAATAATCTAATGCTAATTTCTCCACTGCCATTACATTTGGATCTGGCACCAAACAATGAGTAAATCAACTTTTCAATAGCCTTTTTAGCCTGCTCCTATGACTGAATTATACACATTTCCCACGACGCTCTTAATTTCAAAACTCATTTCCTACCATAGTGGATATCATTTTTCTAAATGTCCTTCCATGATTTTGAGGCTGTTTCTGTAACTGATTCCTCAAACACCTGATATGTTTAGGACACACAGTGCAAGAAAAGCTTATGTCACATTTAAATAAACTTTTTACTCTTCAGTGAAAGGCTTGCTCTACATGATGTGTGGATTGTCATTCATTAAAATGGAAAGGTGGGATTTACGCGTATTTCATACACAGCAACGACAATGACCTCGCTTCATCACCTTTCAACACCTGACTGTCATTTTTCTTCCATCTCTTGCTGTCACACTTCTCTTTCAGTCAACCCTATGCAGTACTCAATTTGAAAATTAGTCTGACATAATCTCTGATTTAATTTGTCAAAAGCCCTGGTTAATAGATGTATAGTCTGTTGATATCCACTCTTCTGTTTTGTGGACTGGAAACAATTTCTCTTAATAATGTCCTTTCATTGTCTCCAGAATGTTTAGGCTTCTTCTAAAAATTCCCATACTAAGGTTACTTTTATCAGCTTTGGGAGATCCAGGGATGTAGTCAGACGAAAGCGAAACACACAGCCAGAGTGTGGCACATCCTGTTTCTCCCAGGTTAACCGGGCAGACATCATTGCAGTGTGTGCAGTTCTTTAGGGCTCATCTGAAGGGCAGCCCTCCACGTCAGAAGGAAAGAGAATCTTCCCTCGGTAATTTCCCACCTAGAACCACGGAGAGAATTCATCTCATACAACTGGCCCACAAAATTGTCTCGTGGATATAACCTTCTCCTTTCAGGGCACGTGGTCGTGCCTTATCAGAGAGGAAGATGGAAACGGTGAGTTCCAAGAAGCTACTCCTTCAGCATATACCTAACGCTAACCCGCTGTACGACAGCTGGGCTTTCATAACAAATGGCACATGCTACAGGACTTAAACAACAGAAATGTGGTTTTTTCACATCCTGGAGGCTGGAAGTCTGCGATCAAGGTGTCAGCAGGTTGGGTTTACTCTGGGTCTCTGTCCTTGGCTTCCAGATTTGTGGATGACTGTCTTTTCCCGGTGTCTTCATGTGGTCTTCCTTCTTGTGTGTCTACATCCTAATCTTTTCTTCTTATAAGGACACCAGTCCTATAGGAGTAGGGCCCACCCTAATTACCTCAGTTTACCTTAATTGCCTCTTTGAAGGCCCTATCTCTAAACACAGTCACATTCTGAGATACTGTGGGTTAGGGCTCCAAGGTGTGAATGGGGAGAGACACAATTTAGCCCAGAACCTCCACGTTGTAGCCATTTACTCTACTGGTTTTGGCAGATCCATCAGGAATTCGAACCATGGATTTGGGGCTGGCTATGGTTTAATGTGTCCCTCTCAAAATTCAGGTGTTGCCAATATGATAGTGTTAAGATGTGAGGCCTTTAAGGGGTGATGAGACCCTGGGGTCCCCTACCTAGTTAACGGGAGTGAGGTCCTTTTAAAAAATGGCTTCACACAGCATTTACCTAGGTGGCTTGTTTCCTTTTCTGCTTTTGTGCCCTGCGAGGACTCAGAGCAGCAGATGTCACTGACAATGAACCTGTCACACCTTGACCTTGGACTTTCCAGCCTCTGGAAATGGGAGAAAATATGTTTCTGTTCTTCACGAATATCCCCCATCTCAGGAATTCTGTTACAGCAACACAAGTGAACTCAGACAGGGCACAACGCTGCAGACAGAAGTCCGAGCCTATTCAGTTTTCTCTCCGTTTTTGCCGACATCTCATAGCTCCTTACACAGCGCTACACTGCTGGGCACAGAGACCTGAGACTCCAAGGAGTGTCCAAGACAGTGATGCCCAGCAGGGCAGAGGGTGCACATTCCTGCTGGAGGCCTGGGGCTCTTAATCCAAAGCTACTGTGGACGCGCATAAAGAATTACTTGTGACTCCATGTCCAAGTTAACTCTCCCAACTGCAGCTAGAGAACACCCAGAAAAGACCCCAGACTTCAGAGAGACGAGGAATGTCTGGATTTCAGTTCAGCAGCAAAGTTGGCCTGAACCATGAAGACCAACTTACAGCTAAACGCTTTATTTTTTTAATTTCCATAGCAGTTCAGTCGGAGCTAAGACGATGAGGGCCTGTAAGTCAGGGGCTCTGTATGAATGGGAGGTTGTCCTTACTGTGGAAAGGGCTAAGTCGCAGACCTAGTTCACTCACGTGTGGTCTCGGATGAGATTCTCCGAATCTCCCACATAACTGTTTCTCCCACGGTAGGAAGCACAGGTCTGATTTAATTCAGTATTCGTTGCAGTCTCACCCAAGAATAAAAGGCCCATCTCCTGTGTAAGTCCTGGGAGCAGGAGCTGGACTGGATACCTTTTTCATACTGGTCTTTGAAAGGTAGGACAGGAACCTCTCTTCTGCTGAGTCAACACAATCTCAGTACCTCCGTGGACACATGCCAAGCGCTTCCAGTGCGGTAAAGGTGGGATCCCAGGAAAGAGAAGCTGGGGTGAAATTTGCATGGAGGAAACTTAATGGAGAATGCCCTTGGGATCAAGAAGAAAGCAGGATTGGGCAGAAGAAAGAGTTGAACCACGATGTAGCCACCAGCAAGACCTTGGATGAGCCAAGGGAAGCTCTGGAGCTGAGACAGCCTGACAGAGCTTTTGCATTTTGAGGAAAGGGGGCTTGCCCTTTATAAACCCACCCATCCTAGATAGGTGAATCCTTTGACTAGCAGCCCAGGAAAGGGGATACAACCCAGCCAAGACAGCTTGGTTCTGGAGAGGGACTCAGCTGCCAGCGGCCAAGCGCCCACACTCTCTGCAGCTGGGAACTCAGTGCTTCAGCCTGGTAGTTCACCAGGAAACCTTCTTTCTAATCAGTATATCACCAAGTAGAATGTAGCAAGCACTGTGATAAAGGGGAAAAATGCCCTGGAAACAATGCATTCTGAGAACACACAAGAAGATCTCCGGTAAGACCGAAGAAAGCCCTGTGGAAGCAATGTGAGCTGGGACCTGAAAAATAAACAGAATTTTGGAAAAGGAACAAAACCTGGGCATTCTAAATGAAGGAAACGGCATGAAGAGAGAAGAGATGTAACGTGAGGATGGCGGTTTCAGACAAATATTGAGTGGTACAAATTGACTCAAGGCAACGAAGGAAAGGAACAGAATGAAGGTGTCACAGAAGAACGGTGAGAAAGGACAGGAGGAAGCCCGCGCCTGCAGTGAGGAATCGTGCCATGTCGGTGACACTCAGGAATGAAGTGTACGAGCTACTAAGACGGACATTTAACACGTAAGGTCTGTTTCAGTGCACTGTCGCGGGATAAAACAGTAGCTCTGGGCAGCATTATTGATAAGCATTAGCACCATCCTCACACTGTGGCTTCTGAATCAGTTGGCTATTGAAGGAAACTGTGATTTAGCTCAAGTCTCTCCCGCATGTCCTACGAGCAGTCCAGCACCTTCTCCAGTACGTATTAGGGTTCTCAGAGAGAGTACGTTCTTCCGGTCGCCACTCACTCTAAATTCCTGCCTCACAAAATTTCTGGTCACTGCTCAAAGCAATCACAACTGCTGGCCTTGTTACACCAGACGTCTTCCATCGTGAGCGCAAGCAATGCCCTCCTGAGAGGTCGCTGAGCCAGCCTAAGATCACAGCGCCACCATGAAGCTGGCCCAGAATTGAAACCGGGTCTCCCTGACCCCAAGCGCAGCTTTTCTATCTTCCTACACTAGTGAATGCCAACGGGAAAATGGAAACTCCCGGTACCAGGTACAGATTTCACTGTTTAACGTTTGATGTCACTCTAAAAGATGACATATTGCAATGTATGGTGTACATTCACTACTAAGATGTGTGTGGCCCTCTAGTTATTCTAATAGAATTCTGAATTCCTTTTCTCTAATTCACGTTATATGCCTTTAATAAAAGATAGGGAATTTCATATATCCGTTCAAGAGTCACTTTAGCAACAATCGGGTAAATAATATAACATTATAAAAGCCTACAATTTTGTTACTAGCTCATAAACTATTCATTTTGTTTAAAAAGTCAGGGTAATAAATGGATACAATTTCAACAATATAATTTACAGTAATAGACTCATTCTCTTTTCCTCCATGGAAAAACAGAAGTACAAAGCCTGTGACTGTGTTTAATATACATTGCAGGCCACTCTTCTTTATTTCATGAAGGATTCAGGGGAAAAAATCTCCTCCATATGTTTCCTTTGTCTGACTTCTAGTAGAAATAACAGTAATGTCCTTCATTGTTATTTCATTGAATTTTCTCTTGCAGATTCTTCTTTGACATACAAGTGCATTAGCAAGTGTTGGCTGGGTTTGGAGGACAGGGTTGAGGAGAGGCACGAGGGAAGAATTAGCAAGGAGGACCCGGAAATTTGGAGTGCGATGGACACCTTCGTATCTTGATGGACGTAATGCTTTCACCCATTACAGAATGTGAAAGAATGCACATTTTAAATAGGCACAGATTACTGTACATCAATGATGCCCCAAGAAAGACGTTAAAAAATCTGCTTGACGGATTTGCCAACTGGCATAGTGTTTCTTTAGAGGAAATATGCTAAGTTTGTAAATTATTGTATCACGTTCAAACTTTTGGAAGTCTGACTGCTATTCAAAAGTCATTTCCTGTGTTCAGAAAAAAATGAGCCTTTGTACCAAACTGTATTCTGTATTTGCAAACTAATAATCATTTGGGAGATATAATAATCTTAGGTGTCATAAATTGCTACCATTGTTAGAAACTTTGAAAATTCAATGATTTGACTTAGATTTATTTCCTCAGCTCAGAAATGGTCATCATAAAAGCACAACTTTTCTGTGTTGTTCAATTCTACTCTGCTTTGGTATATCAGAAAACCTCCTTTGCAGCTGGGTGTGGTGGCTCATGCCTGTAATCCCAGCACTTTGGGAGGCCGAGGCGGGTGGATCACCTGAGGCCAGGAGTTCGAGACCAGCCTGGCCAACATGTTGCATCTCTATCAAAAACACAAAAAATTAGCCGAGCGTGGTGGCAGATGCCTGTAGTCCCAGCTACTCGGGAGGCTGAGGCAGGAGAATAGCTTGAGCCCCAGAGGTGAAGGTGGAAGTGAGCCGAGATTGCGCCGCTGCACTCCAGGTTGGGCTGCAGAGTGAGGCTCCATCTCGAAACAAAATAGAAAAAAAAGTTAAGACACTGACCTATACAGGAAGAATGCCCTATGAACGTGAAGACGGACACCTGCAAACCAAGGAAATTCTTTCCTCAGGACCTGCAGAAGGAACCGACCCTGCCCAAGCCTTAATCTCAGACTTATTCCCTGTGAAACTGTGAGACAGTACAATGTCCTGCTTAAGCTATGCAGTTTTTGGTAGTTTGATACGGCAGCCACAGTAAACTAAAACAATCCCCAACCAACTTTTAGTTATTTTTCTTTTTTTCTCATATACTTTAAAATGTCTCACTTACTCTGTTTATATCATATTAGGTTTTTTTAAATGTAACCTTTAAGCCAGTCTTAAAAACTGTCACCTGAATTCCATCCTGACCGAGATATAAGCAGCAGGCTGACAAACTAGTTCTCCTGTTACTTCTATCTTGTTTAAAACAAAGAAAAAAGAACCTGTGAAGAGAGGAACTGCTCACACCAGGTAGCTGCAGTTTCTCCCTCGGCCCCTGAGGAGCGCATTTCAGCCACAAACGCAGCCCGTTAGCTGGTGCATGAGTCTCCTACCAGCGCTGCTGTGTGGGCCTGAAACTCGGAGCCAAATCTCAAGTGTTTCTTATCCAAAGTAAAAGAGCATTTGACCGGTTCTGAGTAGACCTGGAAACTCGCCTAGAATTAAAGACGGTTGTTAGCTAAAAATGTGAAATGACAGTTCTGTCATTTGACAACTCATTTCTCTCTCACATTCTCAATATGATAAATTTCAGTCACTACTCAAAAATACTCATCAAGGAGATGGAGTTTTATGATTTTCCAAATTCCATTTTTATGGAGGCTGGCTGCTGCTGGGAGGGAGTCATGGTGGATAGATTGGCAATACTGCTGTGAGAAATGTGGAAGTAAATTTTCAAATGATTAAAATAATAATAATAAATTTGGGTGATCACCTTTCCTTACTATTAAAAGTATAAAATTCTTCATGTTGAATGGATTTTTTAATTAAGTAAATTACTAATTGATGCCATATGTAAGAGTTTTTAAAAGAGATTAGAGGCTGGGCACAGTGGCTCATGCCTATAATCCCAGCATTTTGAGAGACTGAGGTGGGCAGATCATGAGGTCAGGAGTTCAAGATCAGCCTGGCCAACATGGCGAAACCCTGTCTCTACTAAAATACAAATATTAGCCAGGTGCAGTGGCGGGTGCCTGTAATCCCAGCTACTCAGGAGGCTGAGACACGAGAATCACTTGAACCTGGGAGGAGGAGGTTGCACTGAGCCAAGATCATGCCACTGCACTCCAGCCTAAGCCACAGAGTGAGATTCTGTCTGAAAAAGAAAATAAAAGATTAGAACACCGCTAGTAATTCAAAGAGTAACGTCATTCCTTGTGTTCGGTGAAGTGGCAGATTCCTGCAGCTCTGGAGTCTAGTGTTACACATTTTCCAAAGTTTGGCTCCAGTGCTGTTAACTCCCCCTGCACCCCTTCTGTTGAGGGGATATATTCTAAGACCTCCAGTGGATGCCTGAAACCAGAAATCATACAGAACCATATACATACATTTTTACCTCTGATAAAGTTTATTAATTAGACACAGGAAGAGGTTAGTAACAATAACTAATAATAAAATAGAACCACTATCACAATATGCTGTGATAAAATTTATGAGAACAGATCTCTCTCTCTCTCAAAATATCATCTGCTGTGATCTGTTGATCTGATGGCTTGAGACAGCTACTAAGTGGCTACTGAGTGGAGAATATGAACAGCGTGGAGATGCTGGACCAAGGGATGACTGGCGTCCCGGTAAGGACAGAGCATGACACTGTGAAACCTCATTATGCTACACAGAATGGTCTGCAATTTAAAGCTTATAAAGTGCTTTTGTCTGGAACATTCTATGTAATATTTTCCAATCATTGTTGACTATGAGTAATTGAAACTGCAGAAAAAGCAAAACCACAGAAAAAAAGTGACACAGTATGCACTTTGTAATGATTTCTACTAAGCACTGCTCGGAACACTTTCTTCCCCTTACATAGAGTTGTAGGGCCTCTATCCTTCTCACCCTCTCCTCTCTCTCTACATGTAACTGTCTCTTCTTGTCATCACTTCTCGTTCCACCCCCATCCTTCATTTTTGTAGTTAAATAATGCCATTTAACTTAATTGCTTTGTAACCTCTTGTCAAGTTGTGTCAGTTAGGTTGCATGGGGCAGCGTGTAACATACCCTGGCTACAACTGGATTAATCAAGGACACGCGCCATCTCATGCAATGGAGTGTCGAGAGATGTGGGAAGCGTCAGGGTTGGTTGGCTTATTGGCTCGGTGAGTTCAGCCAGACGCCAGGGTCCTCCCATTTCTGTGCTCTGCTCTCCCGAGCAGCATCTGTACCCCCCACAGCTCAGGCTGATGTGGACAGAGGATAAAGACGGTCCGCTTCTTCCTATGGCGCTCCATTAGGAATGAGGATTCATTTCCTGGAATATGTGATACAGACATCTCACCCCTCTTCAGCCTTTCCTTGAGCCAATTGCTCATTAGGGAATGGGAGACAAATGGGGCCCCTCTCTTTGCCCTCCTCTCTTGCTGTGGACTTTCAGTGCAGGGTAGACTGACACTGTCCTGCTGGTCCTCGCCAGGCCCAAGCTTCTTGCTTTCCAGTGTTCCTGTATTTGCCTATCCTCAGAAGTGCAGCCACTCGGGACCCGTCACACTGGACGGATGTCCTCCCCCTGGGTCCACAGATCCCTAACCTTCAAGACTGCCCCAGCATCTTCAGCCGTCCAGTCGCCATCACTAAGCCTGTGAGCTAACTACCTGGCCTATCGCCATAGAAGAAAACGACCAGGGACATTCAGCAGAACCTGAGATCTCTCCCAAACCCAGAGCTTTGCAGGCGATAGCGGCCACAGATCTGAGGAGATGCACGATTCGATGATAAATGCAGGGAAAGGAAATGTCAGGGCACAGTGCTTCCAGAACCTTCTTCCCAACGATTAATTACCATTCGTATGTGAGCTCATTTGCTTTGGAATTCTCTCACTTCAACCAAAAGAATCCTGTGTAGTTAACCACCCACTAGCTGAACCTCCCCAAGGCTTGGGTCTTTGCTGGAATTAACATCCTGGTCAGAGGAGTCACACAAACTGACATGCTCAGTTTGCCATGGAAAAAATAAAGCAAAAGCCTTAGGGAGCTTCAAGGACAGCTAGGAAGGTGAAATGCTAAATACAAAGGAACAGGAGTGGGATTAAAAAAGGGAAACAGAGGCAAGAACCAGGAGGGCATGAGATCGAAGAGGGAGGTGCGAACAGAATAAGGCGGGTCAGCAGATGGGTACAGGGGAGTGACATACTGGCTAACAGGACAGACTTTGGGTGATATTCTATTCAAATAGAATAAAATCCTATTTACTCTCAAGGTTGATGTGAAGTAACTTGAATAAAGTACTGAGCACATTCTCTGGGCAAATAGCAGATCTTTTTCATCCTCGGTTCTTGTCAAAGTGAAGAAGATAATGCAGAGATGAGTAGTGGAGAAATGACATCTTCTACTGCATGAGTCAGTCAGTGCTCCTTGTCCCTCCTGCCCCTGTACACTGAGGAAGCAGATATTCCGCATTATCAGAGATCTGAATTCTCCCAGGTAACCACTTCCTCCATCCGTCTCTCCTCACCTTTGTCAGTGTCTTGGCTCTGAGTCAGAATGTTAGAGGTAACGTAGGTTCCATTATCTCTAAAATAATTGATTGTGTAATTAAAAAGTGCTTGGCACCTTGGCTACTAACACTTCGTTATTAGTACTGTCATTAGGGACTAAATCTGAGAAGTAAATTTCTGATCTATAACATCGAAAGCAAAAATATATTCATAAAGTTTTACTTAGGAGAGACACATTGGCCAAGCAGAGGTTTATTAACCTATCGTTTGTTTATTTTAATCCAGATATTTTTGTTTATCTTCCTTCTGAAACATTTTTCCCACAAGAAGTACATTTGTCCAGCTTTATTAACACAACCTCATTTCCGCGGCAGGTTAGGTGACTTTGCAGCAACATGTTAAATTAGTAATAAATTAATTATGATGTATAGGGGCAATAAAAAGGTGGTAATGTGAAATTTAAGTCCCCAATTCAGAATGAGTCAATGACATTCTTTAGTGAGCCATGCTTACATTATTTCAAATTCTGAATTTCCTTCAAGAATCAAGGTCACATCATTTGGAGGAAATTGTTCTAGAGTTTATTTCAAAGTTAAATACTTTCTGAGAACAAGATACTTCAGAAAATTGTCTCCCAAAATACTACACACACACACAGACACACACAGAGACAGTCATGATTACATAATATTGGTATAGAGATCAACTGATGGGTGGGTGAGTGGGCGGAAGGATGGATGGATAGATAGATGAATAGAGACATCAGGTAGAGAGAAGGTTAAATTAAACTCAGCTGATGCATATTCCAGCTTTCGACCGGCATCTAATCTTGGTTAAGCCATTTATGTCCTTGGTTAAGCCATTTATGGCTCAGCATTCCACAATAATACAGTAAGAAGTTGGATTAGATGATCGTTTAGGTATTTTTTTCTTCTAAGGAAATATGATTAAAAGTTTCCTAGTGAAACAATTTCCACCCCTGCAGTCAGTCTGTGGCTTCCTCTATGGCTCCTTGTATTTCCCTCTGAAGTCCTCTTGACACCAGCACTGAAAACAGAAGCTGTACTCTCAGAACAAATTCATCTGGTCAAGGCTGCAGTTTACGGTGGATGTTAGATCACAGCAACATTAAGAAGGTTAGAGTTTGCTTTAAAACACATATTGGAGCAAACAAAAGAAATTCTATGCCCATCAGGAGAATTGTTCAGGAACCAGTAATCTCATTTAATCGAGTATTTCCACATTAATGTAATTTTCCGTTTGGGGCTGAGCCACATGTAAGCTTATTTATGCAGGAACAGATCAAATCAGCATCTTCATTCCAGGCTTTCCAGCCACTTCTCTAAGATGACCTAAGGGAAGTGACTCTAGTGATGACACATTATACCAGAATATCACATTCACAGTAGAAAAAGTTACAGTATGCGCTGAAATTCCTAAAAGGTGGGTACTTTCTAACTTGAGAATGGAGAATCATTAACACATGGTAAATTTCTTCTGATGCATATATCACGAGTAAGAACACTGTTTTGTGACATTATTTGTGGAGAGAAAAAGTAATATTTATATTTTAATTCAACTGTCACAAGCTTGGTTTTTAAAGAGGTGCGATAGCTAGATACATTTGGTCAAATTAATGATGGCCCAAATCTTTCAGCTACGCTAAATACGGATTCTTTGAAAACTAACAAGGTGTTCATTATGTGTCAATAAGAGACCGAGGCTCACCAGAGCTTTGTATTATCCATTTGTCCTCCAACCAAAATAGTGTTAAACACTTAGATATTATTTCCATTAGCTTCAGCCTTCTGCTGGAGTTATTCAAGTCATCTGCTAGGAGATTTCTTCTTCTTTTTTCTCCAGAGGTTCAAATCCGTTCTGAGCTCTGCCTTCTTCTGAAGGGCAGATAGAGAGTCTAACGTGTAACCACAGACTGTTGAAGGTCCCCAGCACCCCATATTACTCCTCCTAGGGCAGAACCGATGAGCTATTGTCATGGAATCATTCCGTATTTGAGGAAAGTTCAGTAGTCAGGTCCCTCTTTTGATTTAATAAGAACGTTTAAAATGTCACAGGAATTCAAAAACACTCATAGCTTGCCGCCTTAGCAGGACTGTTTCTATGAGAAAGAGAAAAGCAATCGTGCCTATAAATCGTGTGTGTGTGTGTGTGTGTGTGTGTGTGTGTGTGTGTAATTGAGACCAGGTCTCAGGCTAGAGTAAGGTGCCACAATCATAGCTCACTGCAGCCTCGAACTCCTCAGTTCAAGCTATCTTCCCACCTCAGCTTCCTGGGTAGCTGCGACAAGTGCAGGCCAATGCACTTGCTATGTTTTCTTTCTTTCTTTCTTTTCTTTCTTTCCTTTCTTTCCTTCTTTCTTTCTTTCTTTCTTTCTTTCTTTCTTTCTTCTTTCTTTCTTCTTTCTTTCTTTTTCTTTTTCTCTTTCTTTCTTCCCCTTTCTCTCCTTCCTTCCTTCCTTCTCTTTCTCTCTCTCTTTCTCCTTCTTTCTTTTTTTTCTGTAGAAATGGGGTCTCACTATGTTGTCCAGGCTGGTTACAAAATCCTAGGCTCATGATCCTTCTGCCCCGGCCTCCCGAAGCACTGGGATTGCAGGCATGAGCCGCCATGCCCACTACTGGTGTTCTTGGTGGATAGAGATGATGACGAATCTGAACTCATAAGAGAAGCTATTTTTACTCCGGACCAGAGTTCCTCTGCATTTCCCACCGCAAATCTATGACTAGGCACAACTGCCCCTTTATTGCTGTTGCTTTATGGGTTGGATGGGCAGTTGGAGGTCTTCAGAGGGCATGGAGGCTGCTATAAGCCTCGTGGAGGCCCCACCCTATCACGCTCCCTCTGCACACTCCAGACTGCCTGTATGGATATGGCAGGTGCTCATTCAAGTCCTTTATTTATGTCCTTGGGAGTGCTGGCGAAGGCGCCCTGTGGTGCACCCTTATTAGCCACCTCCTCGGCAATCCTGTCTCAGAAGGGGCAGGCACTTTTTGTGTCTCCAGCTTCCCTGGAGACTATCTGAACGTGTTCACCTGAGATGCATCATGTGCTATGCAAGGTAAAGAGGCCTGTATCATATAATAACATTTTTTACATAATCAAAAAACAGCAGTGAGACTGTCCATGGATCTCCGTAGTTGAGGACTGTGAAAGAGACAGGAAGGCAATGGCTAGGGCTGGGAAAGGACAGAGCCTTAGACTCCCGTGCACTGCTCTCTTTTAACTCTGAATGCTTGTCATGGCGTTTTAATTACTCCCCTGTAGTAATTCCCTACTGGGTTTCTGTCCTGGGTTCCTTATCCTCTCAGTTTCATTCTCCTTCCCCGGGCATCTCCAGACAGTTCATACGAGGGTTTGCCAAAGCTTGACCTAGTCTGAGAATTCCTGTGAAGCGGGCCCAAGGCTGGTAACATGACTGGACGTCCCTTCTTCTGCCTTTATTCATCTGTGCTGGGCCTAATCCTTAGAGCTGTTCAGTTCCCACCTGGCATGAAATCCAAAAGAACTTTCCTTCAAGTCCTTCATAACACTTGGTGTGTTCAGTGCTGAGAGCCGGTGTTTCATTCTCCCTATTTTCTGATCACCTACATACAACCTTTTAAAAATCAAAAGTTTATACTTAAAATGTTAATGTATTAGATTTTAAATTTTAATTAAATTAGTAGTGATGGGGGATTTGGGAAACTAAGTTTTCTACTAGACTGCTGTCAGAAGCATTGATTGCTTCATTTCTGAAGGAAGATTTGACAATATGTATCAGAAGCCTTAAACATGTAATGTTGATTTAGCAATTTTATTTCTCAATATAAGACCTAATGAAACAACTATATGTGCAAAGACACTCATAGAAGCCTTGTTTGTAAAGAGTATATAGAAATATCTTGTTAAGCAAAAGGATAGTTTAGTTATTTATGGCACATTTTTACAATAGAATGCTATATGGCCGTTGAAAGGTGATGACATCATCTTTCAACAGTCATATAGCATTCTTCTGTAATGTAGTATCCGGGGATTACTTCCGGGGCACCCTCTTCCTCGGTATCCAGGGCTTACTTCCGGGGCACCCTCTTCCTCGGTATCCAGGGATTATTTCCCTGGCTCCCTCTTCCTCGGTATCCAGGGATTACTTCCGGGGCACCCTCTTCCTCGGTATCCAGGGATTATTTCCCTGGCTCCCTCTTCCTCGGTATCCAGGGATTATTTCCCGGGCACCCTCTTCCTCGGTATCCAGGGATTACTTCCGGGGCACCCTCTTCCTCGGTATCCAGGGCTTACTTCCGGGGCACCCTCTTCCTCGGTATCCAGGGATTACTTCCGGGGCACCCTCTTCCTCGGTATCCAGGGATTATTTCCCTGGCTCCCTCTTCCTCGGTATCCAGGGCTTACTTCCGGGGCACCCTCTTCCTCGGTATCCAGGGATTATTTCCCGGGCACCCTCTTCCTCGGTATCCAGGGATTACTTCTGGGGCACCCTCTTCCTCGGTATCCAGGGATTACTTCCGGGGCACCCTCTTCCTCGGTATCCAGGGATTATTTCCCTGGCTCCCTCTTCCTCGGTATCCAGGGCTTACTTCCGGGGCACCCTCTTCCTCGGTATCCAGGGATTACTTCCGGGGCACCCTCTTCCTCGGTATCCAGGGATTATTTCCCTGGCTCCCTCTTCCTCGGTATCCAGGGCTTACTTCCGGGGCACCCTCTTCCTCGGTATCCAGGGATTATTTCCCGGGCACCCTCTTCCTCGGTATCCAGGGATTACTTCTGGGGCACCCTCTTCCTCGGTATCCAGGGATTACTTCCGGGGCACCCTCTTCCTCGGTATGCAGGGATTACTTCTGGGGCACCCTCTTCCTCGGTATCCAGGGATTATTTCCCTGGCACCCTCTTCCTCGGTATCCAGGGATTACTTCCGGGGCACCCTCTTCCTCGGTATCCAGGGATTACTTCTGGGGCACCCTCTTCCTCGGTATCCAGGGATTACTTCTGGGGCACCCTCTTCCTCGGTATCCAGGGATTACTTCCGGGGCACCCTCTTCCTCGGTATCCAGGGATTACTTCCGGGGCACCCTCTTCCTCGGTATCCAGGGATTACTTCCGGGGCACCCTCTTCCTCGGTATCCAGGGATTACTTCCGGGGCACCCTCTTCCTCGGTATCCAGGGATTACTTCCGGGGCACCCTCTTCCTCGGTATCCAGGGATTATTTCCCTGGCACCCTCTTCCTCGGTATCCAGGGATTACTTCCGGGGCACCCTCTTCCTCGGTATCCAGGGATTATTTCCCTGGCTCCCTCTTCCTCGGTATCCAGGGATTACTTCCGGGGCACCCTCTTCCTCGGTATGCAGGGATTACTTCTGGGGCACCCTCTTCCTCGGTATCCAGGGATTACTTCCGGGGCACCCTCTTCCTTGGTATCCAGGGATTACTTCCGGGGCACCCTCTTCCTCGGTATCCAGGGATTATTTCCCTGGCACCCTCTTCCTCGGTATCCAGGGATTACTTCTGGGGCACCCTCTTCCTCGGTATCCAGGGATTACTTCCGGGGCACCCTCTTCCTCGGTATGCAGGGATTACTTCTGGGGCACCCTCTTCCTCGGTATCCAGGGATTACTTCCGGGGCACCCTCTTCCTCGGTATCCAGGGATTATTTCCGGGGCACCCTCTTCCTCGGTATCCAGGGATTACTTCCGGGGCACCCTCTTCCTCGGTATGCAGGGATTACTTCTGGGGCACCCTCTTCCTCGGTATCCAGGGATTACTTCCGGGGCACCCTCTTCCTCGGTATGCAGGGATTACTTCTGGGGCACCCTCTTCCTCGGTATCCAGGGATTACTTCCGGGGCACCCTCTTCCTCGGTATCCAGGGATTATTTCCGGGGCACCCTCTTCCTCGGTATCCAGGGATTATTTCCGGGGCACCCTCTTCCTCGGTATCCAGGGATTACTTCCGGGGCACCCTCTTCCTCGGTATCCAGGGATTATTTCCCGGGCACCCTCTTCCTCAGTATTCAGGGATTACTTCCGGGGCACCCTCTTCCCTACCCCTCACTATGGGTATCAAAAGCCAAGAAAGCTCAAGTCCCTGATATATAATGGTGTAGTATTTGCATATAATCTACACACATCCACCTGTAGACTTTTGTTGTATTTATTTACTTATGTTCGAGACATCGTCTCGCTCTGTCACCCAGGCTGGTGTGCAGTGGTGTGATCACAGCTCACTGCAGCCTTGACTTCCAGGGCTCAAGTGATTCTCCCACCTCAGCCTCTCCAATAGCTGGGACTACAGGTATGTGCCACCACGCCCAGCTGATTTTTGTATTATTAGTAGAGATGGAGTTTCACCATATTGGCTGGGCTGGTCTTGGTCTCCTGAGCTCAAGCAATCTGCCTACCTTGGCCTCTCAAAGTGCTGGGATTACAGGCTTGAGCCACTGCACCGGGCCCTCCTGTGTACTTTAAATCACCTTTAGATTACTTGTATTACCTAATACAATAAAAAGGTTACCTAAATAGTACTTGTACTATAATGTGTAGGAAAAATGACAAGGAAAACGTACAAACGTACCTGTTCAGCAAAGGTGCAGTTATTTTTTTTAATATTTTTGAACCTCAGTTGAATCTACAGATGTGAAACTCACGAATACAGCAGGCCAACTGCATATATGCTAATACAGGAAAAAGTCTGAGATACTTCTAAGAAAAGTATGTAAGCTCCAGAACAATGCAAAATTATAACAAAATATTATTGGGGTTATCTCAGGTTAATAAAATTATACTTAAAATATTTTTAAACCTCTTTTTCATATGAACTTTTAAATTTTATCACCATAAACTTATTATATGTCTTAAGATTAATTTTTAAAATTCGTGTTGATTCAATTTTTTAAGATATTAACACTGTTAACATATCTACTTCTTTATAATATTGAGACAAATCATTGGAAAGGCAGATAAACTTTTTTGGAAATGAAAAGAGAAGCCAGTGAAGGCATGAATAACTGAAATCAACAGGTAGTTTAAAAATATATCTTTGATCTTCTCTTTTTAACCAAATATGCAAACAAGATACACAGTTATTGAGTGTCATTTCAGCAGTTCCTGTGTTCCCTGAAAATTTGGGAGAAATATGAAATAATGAAAATTGTGGGATTATGGAGAGTGACTAGAGCAGGAAGATTCATCTATAATTTACAAATAAGCAGCCAATTGTGCATATATAGAGCTCTTAATACGCTCAGGTTTGATTATAAGCCCTTGATAATCAATATCCATGTTGATCAAAAGAGATGGAGGGGGCTCAGGAACTCTGTGAGGGCTAAGTTACCAGAATAAGTTGTTAAGGAGTGAACTGTAGACACCCACAGCATTTCTCATCATAGTATTTCCCACATTGCATTTTTCTCATCTTTACTGTATGAACCTCCTCTTAACTGTTAAGGGAAAGGATCCGTCTCTTCTCATGGTGCTATTTTCTTTTCCTTCCATGTGCCTGGTATGGCTACACTGGCATTCCATTGCTTGTCTTAAATGAATGAATAGCAGATTCCTTGTTATTGATGCTCTTCTACCTGTAAAGTGTATCTTCAACCTTCAGTTTCTGCTGCTCCCTGCAGCCAGGTTGGGCCCTGGGCAGCTTCCCTCATCCTCCCACTCCCTCCTCTTCAGCCTCAGTGTCCTCATCCAACAGGAGCAATTTTACTTGTCACAGGAACTGCTGGGACATCAAGTAGCCACATGAGCACCTTAAAAGCAGCAACAGGGTCTTAAACTCCCCTTGAAACTATGGACTGACTGGGGACCTCACCCCTCTGGTCTCCGTAAATGTTAGCTCCTTTTTTTCCTCTCCCCTTGGCTATGAGTTTCTACCAGAATGCTAGGAGGCTTATTTGTAACAGAGAAGAGAAAACACGTTGTTTTACCAGTGCTTAATTCAATTCCACACATTTCTGAGTTCCAGAATGTCTCAAACAGGAGACTTGGTCTGAAAATCTTCCCTCAGTAATTCTCCAAACTGCCATTTGGCGCCTGAATAATTATTAACACCAATCTAATAATGGGAGGACAATCTATTTGTAGACATTTTCTGAAAGTGTTTGCAATGGTTTTAGTCCCCTTTGTGGCATATTTTTAAGAGTTTCATCCTTTTATGTCATAGAGCTTTTACATTTTATAGTTAAAACCTTTCAATTCCATAAAGGCAAATACTTTGGGATATTCTCCTACATTTATTCATTATTCCAAGTGATTCCCAACTTTTCTTCAATAATGAGAAATCCTATATTTATCCACCGATTTTGCGTATGTTTCTGTTCCCTCATATATTAAGGTTTTCCCTCACTCCTTTTGCATAACATTTTAAATCATTCTTTTTCTGATCTGAGCATTGACACATGCATTTTCCTATTTTCTGAAATTTTGTTTATATGCGATTAATAACATACATGAAATTACACATTAGCAGTAAATAATAAAGGAATGAAATAAGTAATTTTAAAATCAGAGATTGTGTCATATTATGGTTCATGCTCTTGATTAGACATAATATTCCTGACATTTGTCTTCCAGCTTTATGCCATGACCCCTTCCTGGTTATCTGGACTGTGAGAAGAGCCAGTGGGTTCATAGAGCCGCTATCCCAGCAGTTGGTAGTTGTGATGCTTGCACTCCTGGTCTTCTCCCTGCCATGCAGAGTTATAGCATCACCCTTGCCCACCCTGTAATCTAGCTACCAAACACCCGGTAGGTTTCATGCAGAATCCAAGGGCATTAAATGCCATGTTTTCCTGATGACTCCCAAATGTTAGCCTCCAGTCCTAATGTCAGCCTAAACTTCAGCGTCAAATTCAATTACTGCACCTATACTTTACTCAAAGTACAGGTCTGATACCTATACCTTACTAATGAGCATTTCAAACTCAACAAACCCCAGAGTCCTTACCTAAAACCCCCTAAAGGTGACACCCGCCCAAGCTTTCCACTGGAGCCCCTAGCAGTGCCTTCTACTCAGTCACTAACACTACAGTCCAAGGGAAACCATAAACTCCTCCCTGTTACTATTTCACTTCTCTTCTTGGCTTCTAATTTTGACCACTACATTCCATTCTATTCTCAGTAGTAAAAATGATCTTTCTAGAGCATAAATTAGATCATTTCAACCCAAACTACCACTTAAAAATCCTTCAAAATCTTCCCATTGCCGTTTGAAAAAAGTACTAAGTTGTGCAATATTGTTTGCTTGTTTCCCATGGACTGATTAAATGCTATTTCCGTACTGTTCCCCATGGACTGACTAAGTACTATTTCTGTGTCCTACCAGACACAGGGGCCAGGCTGATAGAGGTCAAAGCATACCCTTTTCTTCTGACAACACTGGGGAATGCAGCCCCTGAGTGGGGACCAGTGCCGCTGGCACAGAGGCCTGGGGTAGACAGTGGTACTGCTAGACACCTGTGAGTCCCAGCACAGGAGAGGGCATGTCCACCCCATGGCAGAGCACGAAGCTCACACGTGCCCTTTGCTGGCAGAAGGGTTGCTCTGCCACTCTCCCTGTCTCAACGTCTGGTGAACTCACTGGTTTCCCTCAGATAGAAAGAAGCCAGGACCCTTCTCCTAACGGAAAGCCCCCCTGGGGGGACATAGGACTCCTCCAGCATTCACCACGGCTGCAAACCCCTGCACTGTGGCATCCCTGCAGCGACTCCACCCTGCAGGACTCTCACGACACCTCAGCCACGATGCCCTCGACTCTGTCAAGTGCTTTTCTGCCTCCTCTCTTTGCATTTTTTTTTTGTACAGAGTCTCGCTCTGTCACCCAGGCTGAAGTGCAGTGGCATGATAATCTTGGCTCACTGCAACCTCTGCCTCCCAAGTTCAAGCGATTCACCAGCCTCAGCCTCCCGAGTGGCTGGGATTACAGGCAGGCGCCATCACAGCTGGCTACTTTTTGTACTTTTTAGGACAGATGGTGTCTCACCATATTGGCCAGGCTGTGTTTGTTCTTGTCTATGCCTGCAAAGGGCACGTCTCAAGGCTGCTTTTCACCCCTAAGGTCTCGGATCAAATGGGCCCACCTCAATAATGGCAAACAGAACACAAAATAAGATGGTAGAATCATGTCTAAATGTATCTGTAGCTGTTATTACTGGAAGGAGATTTTTAAAATCCAGCAATCCTGTGCTTATATAAGACAGAAGTAAAGCAAAGAAGCTCAGAACATTGAAAATAAAGAATTAGAAAAAGATACGCTATGCCTGGCAAAGCAAAACATATAGGATGGAGATATTAATACCAAACCAGAGACTTTGAGGGTACAGCGTTAAGACAGATGACGTGAGGGGATAGGTAATAATCATAGGAACCATTAAGTTCATAGATGTAAGGAAATTATGAACTTGTATACACCTTAAAAAGTGGTTCCATGATTCATGTGGCTATAGCAAAGCCTGGTGGAATTTTAAGGGAAATTGCCAAAACGACCATCAAGGTAGAAGACCCTCCCAGGCCACGCCACGTGGGCTTTGAGGCCAGGCAGCGATGCGAGCCTGAAGACTGGATGCTCCATACAAAATGGGGGCAGAAGAATACAGAGAGCTGTCGCCTTTGTAAATGGACAGGAGAAAGAGCTCCTGATAAAACGATGGATCTGCTGAAGGAGCTTCTTTCAGCTGCCTATGTTAAAACCTGGGAGCAATAAAATAAGACAGAAAAAAATTTTATCTTCAAGCCGAATTTAGGACAAATCTAAAGAAACCAGAACTGGAGGATTCTAACAGAAAAGTGTTTCTCATCCCGCCTCTCACAGCAAAAGGTTCTCAGAGTGAATTAGGAATTTCCTCACAATAAAGATCAAATCAAGTAAAAGAGCTATCACAGGAACAAAAACATTTGAAATGCTTTGTTAAGACTTCAGAGGCCTGATATGGTGGCTCATGCCTGTAATGGGAGGCCAAGGCAGGCAGATCATGAGGTCAGGAGTTCTAGACCAGACTGGCCAACATGGTGAAACCTCATCTCTACTAAAATACAAAAATTAGCTGGGCATGGTGGCACACACCTGTAATCCCAGCTACTTGGGAGGCTGAGGGAGGAGAACTTGCTTGAACCCAGAAGGCAGGGACTGCAGTGAGCCAAGATCACATCACTGTACTCCAGCCTGGGTGATGGAGCAAAACTCTGTCTCGGAAAAAAAAAAAAAATACTTCAGAAACACTTATGACTTATGGAACCATTCACATAGACAATGGGTCTTTTAAGAATCTTAATTTATCCCCTATCCCTCTGATTTTGAGGCCCAAGTGGAAAGAGATCTGTCTTGAAGAGATTTATGGGTACAGCTTTTATTGAATGAGATGAATTTATAATTTGATGCATAGAAATGTACTAACTTTCTATAGAAATTACACTACATTGAACTCAAAAGATCGGAGAGAGTTTAAAATGAAAAAAAGAATTTTAAATTGTTCAGAAAAGGGTTAATTCAGTAGACCCACGTGGCTCAAACCCTGCACATTCCGAGGAAAAGTCTGTTTTCGGGTCTAGTCTTTGGCTGGTGTCTGGGATTTGAGCTCTAGGACCCTTGAATGTGCTGCCTGGTGAGTGTGTTTGTATGCCTGAGGCCTCGGGACACGCAGTACCAGCTTGACAATGAGTTTATCCTGACAACTTAACTTACAGTGAATGCCCATTTTGCTGAGGGGAAGGAGGATTCTGAGTGACTTCCCAACAAAGGCACTGGACGCCGAGGGTCAGGGGTGCTTTTCCAGTTGTCAGACGTCGTTGCTGAGAGAAGTCAGTACCTTCCACGGGAATAGGACACCTGGAAGCTTACACCAGGTTTCTCCCAGAAGTCACGCTATTTGCATCTTTCCTTTGCTGATTTTAATCTGTATCTTTTCACTGGAATAAACCATAAGTATGTGAACAAAGCTTCCACGACCGGTGAGTCCTTCTAGTAAATCACTGGGCCTGAGGTGGTCTTGGGAACCCCAACATACAGGCTGCAAAAACCACTCAACTCCAAATAAAAGCCATTTCTCATAGAAAAAAAAAATGCTTCTGAGAGGGAGACAAAGGGCCGCGAAGAAACACTCCCAGAGGGCAGAACTGGCATCCAGTCAAGGAGTGAGAAACGTCTGCCTGTCAGGATTTCAAAATTTCCATGACTTGTTGGTTACTGTGTGCCTCTGCTTTCACCCTTTGTAAAGAGGAATGTCTTTTCGGTTTTCCTGGCACAGCCTTACCTAAGTGTGTCAGGCGTAGGGAAGACAAGTTGAATGTTGATCTCATTAGAGGCCCCACTTCTGAAAAGCATCATCTGCATTTGGACCTCAATTAGGTCTCAAGCCTGAGCCCTATGCCGTAATAGAAAGACGTCTTTGGAAGGCATTCTAGAGAGTGAATACGTCATGTATGTGGCAGAAATGTGAACCATGAGGGGTCATGACGGTGGCAGCTCCTTAAATAAGCACCTCCGTCTGACCGCACCTGTCACTATTCATGCCTATCCCGGCATCTGGGCTGAGCCTGTGACTTAATGTTTAAAATAGCTCAGGAAAGGGCACGGTGGCTCAAGCCTGTAATCCCAGCACTTTGGGAGGCTGAGGCAGGTGGATCACGAGGTCAAGAGATCGAGACCATCCCGGTCAACATGGTGAAACCCCATCTCTACTAAAAATACAAAAAATTAGCTGGGCATGGTGGCCTGTGTCTGTAGTCCCAGCTACTCAGGAGGCTGAGGCAGGAGAATTGCCTGAACCCAGGAGCAGAGGTTGCAGTGAGCCGAGATCGCACCATTGCACTCCAGCCTGGGTAACAAGAGCGAAACTCCATCTCAAAAAAAAAAAAAATAGCTCAGGAAAGATACTGTGCCAGTCCTGACTAATCTTGGAAAGTTCTGTAGACTTCTACTTTTGCTCTCTTGGGAGCCCTGAGCTCTCAAGCAAGAGGTCTGGTTGGACTGCTGGAAAGACCACGTGAAGAAACCACGTGGTAACACCTTGTAAACAGGATACTGGGGGAGGGAGAAAGGGGGAGACAGACAGAGATTCCTTCTGATACAACAGTGAGGTGGGGAGAGACAGAGAGAGAGGGACTCCTGAGACCACAGCAGTGCAGAACCAAGGGACACCGCCTACAAAGAAATCCAAAAACTCTCGACGTAGGTATCTCATCCCCATTAAGCAGTCCCACCCGGCACAGTTATTGAAGTCAGCTTAGCTGAGAAGCCAGAGATGAGTGAATCGAGGACCCTGCCGCTGAGACTTCCCTGAATGTCTCACCCCGGAATTATAAATACCTGCAGTGAATGTGGTTTTAAGCTAACTTTGGAGGAGTTTGTCTTGCAGCAACGAATATACTCTAGCCAACTTTCTGAGAGCCCGCTCACTTTCATGTCACCAACCGGCTCTTTCTTCTTGTTCAGAATTAATTACTAATTATTCATTCACTCGATGGGTAGAAAGTGTGGGATGTTCAGTCTGAAGGCCTGAGTCAGAGTCCCGTTCTACCATATTGGCTCCGTGGCTGAATCCCTTCGCTTTACGTTTTGTTTTCTCAAGTAGGAGACGGGAATAATATTGCCTCACTGCCTCGTGATGGTGATTTAGTGAAATGACAATAGTGACATGTCTCTGAAGCAACTAAGCTTACTCTTTAGACCTTTTTCCCATAGCGGAGACTCTGGGAACTTCCTTCCCGTTGCATATCCAGGGCAGCACCTCGGGTGCAGTGATTGCACGGGGCGTGCTCAGGAGGTGCCTCGGTTACTGTGAGATACTAGTTACCCCTGCCATAGGAGAAGCCACAGCCATCCTAAGGACACATTCTCTACTTTTCTTTAACATACTTATATACTTTTTTAAAGTGACTATTTTGATTACCCACAGAGATTATAGATCCTTTAAGCAGCTGCTTTTCCACTTGGCATTAGCATGAACTTTAAAATTAAACCTTGTTTCCTTATGTATGAGAAAAAAATAAAATGAGACAAACAGATTTGAAATCTTGGCTTTGTTGGTTACTCTGTGTATGATTTTTGACGTTACTTAACTTCTCTAAACTACCTCCTTTTTCCATAAAACGGAAATAGTATACGCATCACATTTGGTATTACATTTTTGATGGTCGGATATAAAATGTTCATATTTATCAACTTCTTTTTCAATTCTTCTTCAGCTTCAGCCACAATGCCATAAAAACAAAATAAGTCTAATAAAAATAACTGGACTTAATTGCTGGCACTAAAATTTGTATTTAAGGCTCCATCATAGAGACTTTGTTTGTAGAGAATTTACATAATTCTACAAAGAATTATTACATATTTTCCATTTCATAAATAGAAAGACTTTCTTGTGATGGTTGTTTTTAATTAACGTTAGAATAAATTTTTATTATGTGAATTAACCAATAGATGGCAGAACCTCAGAGAAAACTGACATCTGCTGCCCCCTTGCAAAATACTATGTGTATAATCCGAAAGATAATTAACAAAGATACAATAGCTCCAATTCAGTCTTTCATGCAATCTCTGCTTATTTATACTTTAAGTGTTGTGTTGTCCTCTTTCAGTCTAATAATTTAGAATTGTGCATGATTTCAATGTAAAAACATTCGATTAAACATGAAAATATGATGATGTGATCTAGCACTAAGGGAGAAAATGCTTTGTAAAACACTAAGAGAGACACATATTTCACTTTAGAGTAGATGGCTCCGAGCTCATGAAAATATGTTTTCTAGGGAAAAATAAGGTTTTTAGAACGTTATCTGGAAGGAGTTGGAGAAGACAAGAAATCTGATTTTTGAGGCTTAATAAAATGATAGAGAGACTAGGAGAGAGAAATTGGGAATCACAGGGACCAAGAGAAACGGCGAGGTGAAAAAGACTCCACGACAGAGCTGTCTGAGCTACGGAACTCCCTCCTATACTTACAACCAGTTTTGAATTCTCCTGCAAAGTCTGCAGCTCCGGAAGCCTCTTGTCCTTTTGAATACCGTTTAACAGCTCCTCTCGGGTCTTGTAACCTCAGGTGGTTTAACACGCTATAAACCTAAGGCTTCATTCTGATGTCTATTTGCATACTTTTGCAAATGTTCTACTTTTTTTTTTTTTTTTTTTTTTCAGAATCTGCCCTCAAATTTAAATCTACAGACCGCAGCTTGAGCAGGTTTTTGTAAATTAAAATAATTTTCAGGCACATTGGGACATTCACAGCCAGTGTTCTGCTGGCACTCTTGGCAGGAGCTCAACAGTAATTGTACACTACATTAATATTAAATACGCCCTTTGAAAATTTTTCTGAAGGTGGTGATACAATTTCAGTAACTTTTTCTCCCCCTAGGCATTTATAAATACCAAATTGGTTTAGTAAAGAGGCACTATTAGGGGACTTCATGATAAATTTGCCTCTTAAAATAATCCTTCAATGTACTATGTGGAAATCCCCCAAACTGTGGGGTTGAAGCAGATGGCACAATTGTGCTATAAACATCAATGCCATCCATGGACTGCTCATTTCAATTGTAAAGTGTAAAGCATGGAGGGCTGGTGCTGTCACGGTGTGTTTTCATAAGGTCGCACATTTCCCGATGCTAAGTTACAAAGTGGGAGAGTGGGATCTTATGACACTTGTACCCAGATCATGTTGGAAATACAGAAGCTTAGTTTCTGCACATGCTTGGTTTGCCTCAAGATAGATGCAAAGTCTTTTCAGATAGGTCTCAAGAAGTAGGCTGATGAAATTGCAAATTTGTACCATTTTTCTTTTATTTGAGAGGTTCCTCTGGAGCAATATGGCAGAATGAAATAATAAAATAATGGCAGAATGAAGCCATAAGATAATATATTGTTTTCTGAAACTGAACAAAATAAAAATTAACAAAGCTTTAAAATTGTTAAAACCATACAGGAGCTCTCACCAAGGAAGTGGAATAATTTCATGAGGAAATCTTGAAATCAGCAAGAGAAAAATAAGTGATTACCTAGAAGGGTCTCAAATAAGATTATGGTTGACTTATCAGAAATTACAGAGGCCAAGAAAATGCAGTGTACTAAGGGGGTACTATTCAGCCTTTTAAAAGGAAGAAAATCCTGTCATCTGCCAAAACATGGATGAACCTGAAGAATACTGTGTTAAGTAAAATGAGCCAGGCACAGAAAAACAAAGAGCATATGATCTCATTTACATGTGGAGTCTGAGAAAGGAACTCATAGAAGTAGAGAGGAGAACGGTGGTCAGCTAGGGTCTGGGGAAAGAGCGTGTGGTTTGGAGATTTGGTCAAAGGATACAAAACTTAATTAGGATGAATCAGTGCAAGAGATCTATTGCACAACATAATGACTGTAGTTCATAATATTCATTATATTCTTGAAAAATGCTAAGATAGTAGATTTTAAGTATTCTCACCATAAAAAGTGAGATAAGACACGTATCAGTTGGCTCGATTTACCCATTCCACAATGTATACATGCTTGAGACAACATGCTGTACACCATAAATATATACAATTTTTATTTGTTAGTTTAAAAAATAAGTTAAAGAAAAGTAATGTAGGAGGTCAGAAGAAAGGGAAAAAATTAATCAATGGAGAATCTTATTATATTCACCAAAGTTATTCTACAGAAATGAAAGTAAAATACAGACACTCCTACGCAAACAAACACTAAGAGAATTTGTTGCTAACAGATTTACCTTACAAGAAACACTGAAGAACTTTACTTAGCATCAAAGCAAGTGACAATAATTATAATCCACATAGAAAAACTAAGAGCTAAAACTAATTATTACAGATACTTATGTATTTATAAAAGACAGCGTAAGTGCACATTCCTTTTCTTTCCTTCTCTTAACTGGTTGAAAAATTCATTATAAATATGAACATAATTTTATTTTTGGACCTATAACATATAAAAATGCAATACATTTGACAGTAGCATTACAAAGGAGGTGAGTTGGAATAAGACTGTACCGGATTATGGAGGGGACTTCAGATGGCAAGTCAGGCACAGAACAAAGGAAGAAAATGTGCACTAACTTTAAAAACCCGGGTTAATGCAACAAAGACCATAAATATTTACTTGCTTTCCTTTTCTCTCTCAGCTTCTTTAAAGCACATGCAACATTGTATAAGGTAATCATTGATAAGAATGTATTGTTGAATTTGTAACGTTTAGAGCTGTAATATGTATAACAACAATGGCACAAAAAGCAGTAAAAAGGAGCGGACCTTCATATATGTAACATTTTCATATTTCATAGGAATTAAATTAATAAAAATATTAAGCTGATTTCCATAAGTTAAGGTGCATATTGTAAGCCCTAGAACTACTTAAAAAAACCTCAAAAAAATAGCAAAAATTATTGAAGAAATAAAAATAGTACATTAGAAGATATCCACTAAATGCAAAAGAAAGCAAAAAAAGGAGTGATAAGGGAACAGAAAAGATATGAGACATTAAAAAAGAGCAAAACACCATGTAAACATTTAATGTAATTATTGATATAGTTGGATATAATTCTAATTTATGGAATTCCAATTTCATAAATTGCAAGTTATATCCAACTATATCAATATGACATTAAATGTTATCAAAATAATAACCCAATCAAGAAGCAAATTGCCAGATAAGATTTAAGAAAAACAAGACCCAGCTACATGCTGTCAACAGAAGATATACTTTATATTCAAGGATACAGAAAAACTAAATCAGAAATGAAAGAGGAGACTTTATTTCCAATCTTAGTAAAAGAAAAAGGATTATGAAGAAATAGTACGAGTAGTTGTGTCAAAAAGTTAGAAAACTTAGATGAAGAGGACAAATTCCTAGAGAACACAAATACTGAAACAGACTTAAGAAGAAACAGAAAATCTCAATGGACAGTGAAGAAAGAGGGCGGATAGGAGACAGGGCTAACATGCAGCTCCCACTTGGGTGAAGAGAACACATGGAAACTCACACCATGAGCTTCTGCTCCAGGAGCCACTGCAGGAACATGCTAAGGCAACCAAAAGAATTAACAAGTCATTTGAAAGGAGTGGCATGTCGCTGTGAATTCCATGAGACACGTGAAAAACTGAGTTCCCAAAGTGTGTGTGTCGGGGGGAAAACCTACCTCTGAAAACACGTCCTCACTGAAGAACCTGAAAATCCAGATAACTGGAGAAGAATTTAACTTTACCTAGAGCTGAAACAGATTTTGGGAGCCAGGGAAAACATAAAAGTAGAAGCAGCAGCAGGGAGAGCCTTGTAGGCACTCCCATATCCAGCCTGGGCCCAGGGAAGACATGCCTGACTCTATCTCACAAGCGAGGGTCTTGGGGAAGGCAGCCAGTGGAATTAGGAAGGGGTCACAGGGTGAAAGAAGTTTTCACATGAATTTTGTAATAATTTTGGCTGGGCACAAACTTTCTTGAGCACAATCTGGGAATTGGATGGGAATTGCTGCAGATATGAGCACAGGGCCACTGCTGGCATTGTGGGCAGATGGGGAGGGGTGAGGCCTGAAATGTGTGCTTGCTTTCTCAGCAAGGAAGCTTGTGCCCCAGGGCAAGGTCTGAGTCCCGTGTACTGGCTGCCTGAATCTAAACTCAGCACCATTAGCAGAGCATTGCAGAAGCAAGACCAGCCTCACCAACTGCAAGGGAGCTGAGTCAGGCCTACTGGCCTAAAAGTCAGACCTACTGGCTTCCCCCACTTCCCTGGCGAAGTAGATGGCACAGCAGAGGCAGCCATAATCCCCTCTAGAACATAGCCTCATTGGCCTGAGAGCCATCCCTCATCCCCAGTAGGGGCTGTGGCAAGTCCTGCCTAGGGAAAGCCTGAGCTTGGACCTGCCTAACCCTGTCCTCACCTCACAGTTTTTCGCTGCCCACCCTTGTAGCTGAACATAAAAGACATATATTCTGGGGAAACTTTGTGGCCCTGCCCATTGCCTGCCCTGGCCTTACTCATGCTGGCCAACTTAGGGCAAGCTTATATCTCCCTTCTACCATTTGCAGCTGGTGTTCTCTTGAATGTACCACCTCCTGGCTACAAGCCACCAACTCAGGCTCCTGCAGCAACTCATGACAGAATGATTCTATTCCCAGGAAGTAGGGTTAACAACAGTTAATTTCAATGCTTGCAACGCCTTGGCTAACCAGAGGTCCTGAGTCTGTCCATGTATCAACTTCACTAGTAGCATCTGCAATAGCCGGCACACTAAACATATCTACAACCAATGACTGTCAGACAGTCTACTTCACTCTCCTGCCACCTCCATCAAAGCAGGTGCTGGTATCCATGGCTGGAAGACCTGAAGACAGATCACTTCACTCTTTGCAGACATTCTCCAGCACCAACCCAGAGCGTGGTAGCCCCATGGGGCAGTTAGACCCAGAAGACCAATAACAATGGCTGCAGCCCAGCTCTCAGGAAGCCCCATCCCTAGGGAAAGTGACCCCATCAAGGGATCACTCGGTGGGACAAAAGAATCTGAACAGCAGCCTTTGAGTTCCAGATCTGTCCTCTGAAATAGTCCGCCAGAATGAGAAGGAACCAGAACAGTAGCTCTGGTACTACAACAAAACAAGGTTCTATAACACCCCCAAAACATCACATGAGCTCCCCAGCAATAAATCCAAACCAAGAAGAAATCTCTGAATTGCCAGATGAAGAATTCAGAAGGTTGATTATTAAGCTATTTGAGGAGATGCCAGAGGATGGTGAAACTAACTTAAAGAAATTGGAAAACACAGGATATGAATGAACAATTCCCTAGAGAAATAGATAGCATAAGAGAAAACAATCACAACTTCTGGAAATGAAAAACACACTTAGGGAAATACAAAATGCACTCGAAAGTCTCAGGAATCACATCAAACAAGCAGAAGAAAGAACTTCAGAGCTCAAACACAAGGCTTTTGAATTAACCCAATCCAACAAAGACAAAGAAAGAAGAATTTTTAAAAAATGGACAAATCTTCAAAGAAATGTGGGGTTATGTTAAATGTCCAAACCTAAGAATAATTGATATTCATGAGGAAGAAGAGAAATCTAGAAGTCTGGAAAACTCACTTGAGGATATAATTGAGGAAAAGTTCCCTGACCTTGCTAGAGATCTGGACATCTAAACACAAGAAGCTTGAAGAACACCTGGAAATTCATTGCAGAAAGATTATCACCTAGGCACATAGTTATTAGGTTAGTTAAAGTCAAGACAAAGGAAAGAATCTTAAGAGCTGTGAGACGAAAACATGAGGTAACCTATAAAGGAAAACATATCAGATTAACAGCAGACTTCTTAGCAGAAACTCTGCAAGCCAGATGAATTAGGGTCTGGGGTTCTATCTGAAGCCTCCTCAAACCAAACAAATGTCAGCTGAGAATTTTGTATCCAGCAAAACTATGCTTCATAAATGAAAACAAGATAAAGTCTTTTTCAGTCAAACAGATGCTGACAGAAGTCGCCACTACCAAGCCAGCACTACAGGAAATGAGAAAAGAAGTTCTCAATCTTGAAACAAAACCTCATACACCAAACTAGACCCTCCTTGAAGCAAAATTATCACAGGCCTGTAAAACCAAAACAGTAAGAAAAAAGAACACAAGGCATTCAGGCAACAGCTAGCATGATGAACAGAGCAGTCCCTCCCGTGTCAGTATTAATGCTGAATATACATGGCCTAAATGCTCCATTTGTAAGATGCAGACGGCAGAAGGAATTAAAAAGTCCATCACCAAGTATCTGCTGTCTTCAGGAGACTGACCTGACACATGGAGCTCACTTAAACTTCAGGTAAAGGGGTGTGGAAAGATGTTCCTATAAATGAAAACCAAAAACAAGCAGGAGCAGCTATTCTCATATCAGACAAAACAAATGTTAACGCAATAACAGTCTAAAAAGACAAAGAGGAACATTACATGATGATAAAGGATTACTCCAACAGGAAAATGTCACAGTCCTAAATATATAGGCACCTAACACTGGAGCTCACAAATTTCATTAATTACTACTGGACCCCAAAAAGTCAATCCAAGATGGCCGACCACTAACAGCTCAGGATTGTAGCTCCCAGTGAAAGCTCAGAGAACGACACGACGTCACACTTTTAGACAAATTTTCGTCACTCACCGATTAGCCGATTCCCAGTGGAGGAGCCCCACGGGTCGCCAGCATGACTCTTGTGGCCGCCGCAGCGGTTTTGCCGGCGTCTCGGCGCAGCAGCTCTTCATGCAGAGCCAACGGGACTGCTTCCCCTACTGACCAGAGTTTGGAGCTCCGGGAAGTCAGAGCCGCTTGTTGCGGACTCAAGTGGGAAGCCAGACCAGAGATTCCCGGGCAGAAGAGCACCATCAGTCTTATCGCTGCTATTTAGGCCGCCACAGTGGGTTGCTCGGATCCCAGCACTGGGAATCAATAAGTCGGACGTCAACTCAGAAACCTAATTAGAAAGGCAGGTCATCTACAATGAAGGGAAAAAAACAGCCTAAGAAGGCCGAGTATACTCAAAATCAGAACCCATCAGCAACAGAACAAGCCCTGATGGAAAAGGACTCATCAGCAACCGAACAAGCCCTGATGGAAAAGGACCCATCAGTAACGGAACAAGCCCTGATGGAAAAGGACTCATCAGTAACGGAACAAGCCCTGATGGAAAAGGACTCATCAGCAACCGAACAAGCCCTGATGGAAAAGGACTCATCAGTAATGGAACAAGCCCTGATGGAAAAGGACTGTGTTCCATTATCTGAAGTAGGCTTTAAAAGGTGGATGATAAGAAACTTCTGGGAGTTAAAGGAACTTGTTCTAACCCAATGTAAAGAAACTAAGAACTTGGAAAAAAGGTTCGATGAAATGTTGAAAAGAATAGACAATATAGAGAGGAATACAAATGAACTTATGGAGTTGAAAAATACAACACGAGAACTCAGTGAAATATGTACAAGCTTAAACAGCCGAATGGATCAAGCAGAAGAAAGGGTATCAGAGGTAGAAGACCAACTTAATGAAACAAAACGACAAGACAAGTATAGAGAAAAAAGGATAAAAAGGAATGAGCAAAGTTTCCAAGCAATATGGGACTATGTGAAAAGACCTAATACACGCTTGATTGGTGTACCTGAATGTGACGGAGAGAATGAATTCAAGCTGGAAAATACTCTCCAGGACATTATCCAGGAAAATTTTCCTAATTTAGCAAAGCAGGACACTATTCAACCCCAGGCAATACAGAGAACACCACAAAGATATTCCTCAAGAAGACCAACCCCAAGGCACGTAATCGTTAGATTCACCAAGATCGAAACAAAGGAGAAAATATTAAGGGCAGCCAGAGAGAAAGATCAAGTTACCCATAAAGGTAAGCCTATTAGGCTTACAGCAGATCTCTCAATGGAAACCCTACAAGCTAGAAGAGAGTGGGGGCCAATATTCAATATACTTAATCAACAGAACTTTCAGCCCAGAATTTCATATCCTGCCAATTTAAGCTTTACATTTGAAGGAAAAATAAAATCTTTTAGGAACAAGCAAGTACTCAGAGATTTTATTACCACCAGGCCTGCTTTACAAGAACTTCTAAAAGAAGCATTATACACAGAAAGGAACAACCAGTATGACCCTTTCTAAAAATACCCCAAAAAGTAAAGAGCATTAATATAAAGAAGAATTTTTATCAACGAAAGGACAAAATAGCCAGTTAATATCAAATGGCAGCAACCCTAAATTTAAATCAACCAAATCTCCCAATCAAAAGATACAGACAAAATCTAACGGTATATCCAAAGATATACATAGACTCAAAATAAAGGGTTGGAAAAAAAAACGTACCAACCAAATGGAGAGCAAAAATAACTAAATAAAAAGCAGGAGTTGCAATTTTCACATTTGACAAAATAGATTTCAAAGCTACAAGGATACAAGGGTAAACGGATTAATGTAATAATAAGAGATCTTAACACCCAGATACATAAGACCCATAATGAGATTTAGATTCAACGAGAGAGAAAATTGATAATGATACCCGGGACTGGAACTAAGATCCAGAACAAATAAACTCAATAGAGCTCTCCATTTGAAACACACAAAATATACATTATCCACAAAATCTAACGATATATCTAAAGATATACAAAGACTCAAAACAAGGGGATGGAAAAAAACTCACCAACCAAATGGAGAGCAAAAATAAATAAATAAAAAGCAGGAGTTGCAATTCTCACACTTAATAAAATAGATTTCAAAGCTACAAGGATGCAAGGGTAAAAGGATTAATGTAACAATAAGAGATCTTAACACCCAGATACATAAGACCCATAATGAGACTCAGATTCAACGAGACAACAAATTGATAACGATATCCAGGACTTGAACTCAGAGCCAGAACAAATAAACACAATAGAGGTCTCCATTTTAAACACATAAAATATGCATTAACCACTTTAAACACTCAAAATATTGATCGGCCATTATTGAAACCCATTTTAGGAGTTAAGTAATATTCCTTTTTCCCTCTTTTTCTTTTTTTCCCCTTCTTTTTGTCTTTTTCCCTCAAAAAAAAAAAAAAAGATATGGAGCAAAGTCATCCAACCTCTAACTAAGCCTCAGTTTCTCCATCTGTAAAATAAAGCAATAGAAATAGAAACAAAACAGAAATACAAGATAGAAACAATGTTGCATTATTTAAAGATCACATGCTGAAAAGCATTTAAGGCAGTGCTGGCAATAAATAAGCACTGGACACTTTGCTATTATTTTCAGCTGCAAAAAAAAAAAAAAAAAAAATTACTACTGGACCTAAGAAATGAGACAGACAGTAACACAACAATAGTGGGGGATTTTAATACTACACTGACAGCACTAGCCAGGTCATCAAGGCAGAAAGCCAACAAAGAAACAATGGATTTAAACTATACCCTAAAACTAATGAACTTAACAGGTGATATTTACCGAACATTCTATCCAACAACATGCATTCTATTTATCAGCACATGGAATATTCTCCAAGCTAGACCATATTGTAGGTCACAAAACAAGTCTCAGTAAATTTAAGAAAATCAGAATTGAATCAGGGACTCCCTCAGACTGCAAGGAAATGAAACTGGAAATTAACTCCAAAAGCTACCTCAAAACTGAATGCATGCGTGTGAATTAAATAAGCTGCTCTTGTATGATCTTTGGATCAACAATGAAATCAAGAGAGAAATTCGAAAATTCTTTGAACTGAATGATGATAGTGACACAACTTACCAAAATCTCTGGGATACAGCAAAAGCAGTGCCAAGAGGAAAGTTCATAGCATTAAATGCCTACATCAAAAAGTCTGAAAGAGCACAAATAGGCAATTGAAGGTCACATCTCAAGGAACTAGAGAAACAAGAACAAACCAAACCCAAACCCAGCAGAAGAAAAGAAATAACAAATATCAGATCAGAACTAAATGAAATTAAAACTAAGAAACAAAAATAATACAAGAGATATATGAAACAAAAAGCTGAGTTTTTTTTTTTTTTTTTGTAATTTTTTATTGGATTTTAGGTTTTGGGGTACATGAGCATAGCATGCAAGACAGTTGCGTAGGTACACACATGGCAGTGTGCTTTGCTTCTCCCCTTCACCCACATTTGGCATTTCTCCCCAGGCTATCCCTCCCCACCTCCCCCTCCCACTGGCCCTCCCCTTTTCCCCCCAATAGACCCCAGAGTTTAGTACTCCCCTTTCTGTGTCCATGTGTTCTCATTTTTCATCACCCACCTATGAGTGAGAATATGCGGTATTTCATTTTCTGTTCTTGTGTCAGTTTGCTGAGGATGATGTTCTCCAGATTCATCCATGTCCCTACAAATGACACAAACTCATCATTTCTGATTGCTGCATAATATTCCATGGTGTATATGTGCCACATTTTTCCAATCCAGTCTATTATCAATGGGCATTTGGGTTGATTCCAGGTCTTTGCTATTGTAAACAGTGAAAAAGCTGAGTTTTTTGAAAAGATAAACAAAGTTGATATACACACATGCACACCATGGAATACTACTCAGCCATAAAAAGGAGGCATTCACAGCAACCCAGATGGAGTTGGAGGCCATTATTCTAAGTAAAGTAACTCAGGAATGGAAAACCAAACATTGTATGTTCTCACTTACCAGTGGAAACTAAAGCTGGGAAGACGCAAAGGCATAGGAATGACATAATAAACTCTGGGGACTCAAGGGGAAGGTTGTAAGTGCGGTGAGTGATCAAAGACTACACATTGGGTACAGTGTACACTGCTCTTGTGATGGGTGCACCTGAATCTCAGAAAGCAGCCCTAAAGAACGGATCCATGTAATAAAAAACCACCTGCTCCCCAAAACCAATCAAAATTAAAAAGTAATTTAAAAAAACATTTTTAGAAATTAAAAAATTAGCTGGGCATGCTGGTGCATATCTGTAGTCCCAGCTAGTTGGGAGACGGAGCTTGGAATATAGCTTGAGCCCAGGAGGTCAAGGTTGCAGTGAACCTTAATTGTGTCACAGCACTTCAGCCTGGGCAACACAGCAAGATCCTGTCTCAAAACAAATGAACAAAAAAAATTAAGTTCAATCGAAATAAAGAATATGGAAATTTGAATAGGCCTATCATAAGTAAAGAGATTAAATCTATAATCAAAAAATTACCATCAGTGAAACACCCAGGCCAATATTTCCAAAAAATATTTAGAGATAATTAATACCAGTTCTTCATAAACAATTCCCCTTCATAAAAAGAGAAGAAAACACTTCTCAACTAATTCTATACACTAGTTATTACCCGACACCAAAGCCAACCAAAGATTTTTTAAACTATAGATCAATATATGTTATGAATATAGCTACAAAAATTCTCAACAGAAAACTAGTAAGCTAAAACTTGAAACGTTAAAAAACAAAAATTGTACACTATGACCAAATTTGAATTTATACCAGCAATTCGAGGTTTGTTTAATATATAAAAATCAATTGATATAATATACTATATCAATTGAATAAGAAAACCACTCTGATCTCAATTAATGTCCAAAAAGCATTTGACAAAATTCAATAACCTTGAATGAAAAAGCAGTTAACAAACTAAAAATAGAAGGTAATCTCTTTAACCTGAGAAAGGAAGTTTGTAAAAATTCCATAGTTAACGTCATATTCAATATGAAAAACTGGTTACTTTCTCCTAAGATCATAAATAAAAGAAGGATATTCATTCCTACCATTTATATTCAGCATTGTGCTTACTAGAAGATCTAGCCAGGGAAATTTGGCAAGGAAAAGAAATAAAAGGCACCATATTGGAAGGGAAGACTTAACAGAATTTCTGTTCACAGAAAATATGCCTTGTATATTTTAAAAATTCCAGTTAATCTACTTTAAAATTATTGGAATATATTCAACAAAGTTGTAGGATACAAGACCAATATACAAAAAACAATGGTATTTCTAAATACCAATAACAATCTTTAAATATAATTATGAAAATAGCTTTACATATAACATCAAAAAGAATAAAATACTTAGCTTTAAATTTACCAAAAGGAGTGTAAAACTTATGATGTCAAAATTACAACTCCTTAGTAAAAGAAATGAAAGAATATCTAAATGAATGTAAAGACATCCCATGTTCACACTCCCCAAGCCAATTGGCTATCTGATATGGATAGCCAATGCCATCCACACCAGAATACCAGCTAACTATTTTGTGCAAATTGACGAGATGATCCTAAAATTTGTATGGAAACTCAAGTGACCCAGAAGTGCCAAAACGATCTTGAAATAAGAAAGCAAAATTTGAGGACTTAATATTTTTAATTTCACATCTTACTTTAAAGCAGCAATAGCTAAGACGAATTAATACTAGCATAAGTATATACATATGATCAGTAGAATCAAACAGAAATAACCCCATGTATTCAAGATCTATTGAGTTTCTCCAAGAATGCCAAGACCATTCAATTAAAAAAGAATAATTTATTCAACAAATGGTGCTAGAACAAGATACCCACACATAAAACAAAAAGAAAAAAGAAAATACAAATTTGAACTTTTTCTTTATGTTACATACAAAATTAATTCAAAATGGATTAAAGACCTAACTGAAATCTAAAATTACAAAACTCTTAGAAGGAAATACAGAAATAAATATTCACGAGATTAAATTTGGCAATGGATTCTTAGATATGATGCCAAAAGCATGATCAAAAAAAGAAAAAATATAGACAAATTGGACTTAAAATGTAAATGTTTGTGCATCAAAGGACAGTATCAAGAAAGTAAAACAGACAACCCAGAAATGGAAAAATATTTGTAAATCGTGTATCTGTTAAAGAAATCATATCAAAATATACAAAGAACACTTACAATGTTAATTATAAAAAGACAAGTAATACACTAAGATAAGGGCAAAGGTAAATCTGTACGACCGGAGAACACTTTGGAGGCTCCTCAAAATACTAAAAATAGTATGTATGTACCCAAAACAAAGGAAATAAGCACATCAAAGAGAGATCTGCACTCCCGTATTTGTTGCAGCCCTTTTCGTAGCAGCTAGGATTTGGAAGCAACCTAAGTGTCCATCAGCAGATAAATGGACAAAGAAAATGTGGTACAAATGGAGTACTATTCAGCCATAAAAAAGAATGAGATCCAATCATTCGCAACAACATGGAGGGAACTGAAGATTAGTATGTTAAGTGAAATAAGCCAGGTACAGAGAAACAAACATTACATTTTCCCACTTATTTGTGGGATCTAACAATCAAAACAATTGAACTCATGGACGTACAGAGTAGAAGGGTGGTTATCATGGGCTGGGAAGGGTAGTGGGGGTTGAGAGGAGGTGGGAATGGCCAGTGGGTACAAAAGAGTGGAAAGAATGAATACGACCTACTGTTTGCTGGCATGGTAAGGTGACTGCCGTCAATAAAAACCTAATTGTATATTTAAAAATAACTGAAAGAGTGGAATTGGATTGTTTATAACACAAAGGATAAATGAAACGCTTGAGAGAATGAATACCTCATTCTCCCTGGTGTGTTTACTATGCATTGCATGCCCAGATCAAAACATCTCATGTACCACATAAATATATAGACCAACTTACTATGTACCCACAAAAATTAAAAATAAAAAAGTTTGAGAAGAATCCCACCATGAAAAATGTAGAAAAGATATGAGCAAAGGATATAAATAGACATTTCTCCAGAGAAGATACACAAATATCTAGTAAGTGCCAGCATGAGGGAAACACGGATCAAAAACCACAGTAAATGGCATTTACCACCCAAAATGATGTCTACAAATTTTTTAAAAAATAATTGAAAATAACAAGCATTGGTGGGCATTTGGAGGAACTGGAAGCTTCATACATTACTGGTGAGACCACAAAATGGTTCAACTGCTGTGAAAAACAGTTGGACATTTCCTCAAAAAGTTAAACACAGGATTTCCAGATTGTCTGGGAATTCCGCTCCTAGGTCTACATCCAAAGATTTGAAAACAGGTAATAAAATAAATACTTGTAAAGGAATGTTAATACCTGCACCATTCACAGGAGCCAAAATGTGACTCCAACTCCAATCCAACATCCACTGACTGATGAATAAATGAACAAATCACGGTATACGCACACAAGGAAGTATTATTCAACCTTAAAGAATGAAGTAGTGATACATGCTATGACCTTGAGGACCTCAGGCTAGGCAGGAGTAGCCCAACACTAACGAGCACATGCTGTGTGATTCCATTTCTGTGAAATAGCCCGAGTCTCACACTTGAGCCATTGCTCAGAGACGAGGTGAATGTCCCTAGCTACTCTCAGTGTGCACAGCCCGCAACTAAATCCAGAGTGAAGACGTGCAGGTCTCAGAGAAGGGATGGACTAATAACTCACCCACACGATGTAAAAGTAATGAGATGGTGTCAAAAACAGTGGCCTACTTTAGACGTGAGTCTGGGAGAGGAAGGGAAATAATATAACAAAATCTAAGAAAGCACAGTAGGAAACCAGGTTGGTTATTTGTTCCAGTAATTGGCTATGCTTGACTGAGCTGAACAAAAGTGTGTCAAAGGGCTTTGGAGATCTACTTCCGATTTCTTTCCAGCATACTCCTCACTGTTCTAGAATCTTGAGCAAGTCACTTAATGTCTCTGTCCCTGGTTGTAAATCTGCAAAATGAGGTTAGTGCCATGTACCTCGCAGAAATTGTCACGGCGATGAATGAGGTAATTTGTTGAAGGAATCTGCATGATACTTAATTGATGATCGCTGTTTTTCCAGATTCCAGGGCAGGAATCGCAGAAACGTGTAGGTGAAATGTGAACTTTAGGTTGATTCGTTGCGAGGGCAGAGGGAACACAGGAAATGGACGAGCAGGGACATAGACGTGAGTGAGACCCACAGACGACTCCTGACATTGTGTACAATGAAAATAACCGTGGCCGTTGCTAAGATCTTACCCGACACCACCAGACATGTGACATCTGATAGTTCATTTAATTCCCCCAGTCATATGAAGTCGACAGTATTATTACTCTTATGTTATCAATGAGAAAACCAAGACTTAAAGGAGTTAAATAACTTTTACAGAGTCATGCAACTGGGAGTCATAACATTAGCCAGTTCTAGTAACGCCCTCACTCTGCTGCCCAGGCTGGAGTGCAGCGGTCAGAACGTGGCTCCCTGCTGCCTTGACTTCCTGGGCTCAAGCAATCCTCCTGCCTCAGCCTCCCTAGTACCTGGGACTATAGGCCTGTGCCACCATGCCTAGCTAATTTTTTTAATTTCTTGTGGAGGTGAGGGTCTCACCATGTTGCCCCAGCTGGTTACCAACTCCTGGGCTCAAGTGCTTGTCCTGCCTCGGCCACCCAAAGTGCTGGGATTGCAGGCATGAGCCACCGTGCCTGACCTGACCTGAAGCACTTTGTATAAGCTCTTCTGAGTCTGCACTACCCTCTCCTCTCTAGGATGCAGTATGTGCAGGTTTAGGTCAATTCCTGTAACGCTGTATTTCCTCAAATCTAAGGTGCATGACTTCACATTGTAACACTTCAGCAATGAGTATGTGCTTTACAAATAACACGTATTTTTAACAAAATCATACTTTCTTTTTTTCTAAACCGTTACTATTAAATCAGTGGTACTTTTGTAAACTTTCTGACTTCGGGCTGTTCATCATATCAATGCACTACTCACAGTTTCTGGAATATAATAGTTTCTTGGAAATTACTTGTGAAATAACGAATTTCCAGCGTTTTTGCTTAGGAAGGTCAGGGCTCTAAACTTAGAGCTCCTCTACCCAAATGCTTCTCACGCTCCTTATGTAGTAAGCAGGGACTTTGTTTCCCACGCTGTTTTCAATTTTTTTAATTTTCTTTTATTTATCTTTTTTTTATGAGATGGAGTTTCGCTCTTGTTACCCAGGCTGGAGTGCAATGGCGCGATCTTGGCTCACCACAATCTTGCCTACCAGGTTCAAGTGATTCTCCTGCCTCAGCCTTCTGAGTAGCTGGGATTACAAGTGCACGCCACCATGCCCAGCTAATTTTTTTTGTATTTTTAGTTGAGACGGGGTTTCTCCGTGTTGGTCAGGCTGGTCTTGAACTCCTGACCTCAAGTGATCTGCCTGCCTCAGCTTCCCAAAGTGCTGGGATTACAGGCATGAGCCACTGAGTCCGGCCATTCTTTTATTTTCAACACAAAACAATAATCTGCCTTCACTGGTGACTGGTGATGGGTGCCTTCCAACAGGGGCTTTTCTGCTTTTCCCACCCCAGTATCAAAAGAATCCTTCTTTTAAGTCTTCATTCTTCAAAGCTTCCTGAAACTCTATGAGATTCCCAATCATCAAAAATCCATTTCGATCCCCTACTATGAATGCAAGAATCCGTGCAAGTATCTTTTTTAAATGCTGGCACCAACAGACTAAACACCAGGGTACATTATGCCCGAGCTGGTCCTGAGACCTGTGACCCCACAGCCCATGCCACCCCTGGCACCCACCCCACAGAGAAGAGTGGAGCCAAGAGCTGTCAGAAGACCCACAAAAGAGGGAAAGAAATAAATGCTGGGAACACACTTTTTTCATTTCATTTTTATCATGAGATATTTCAGACATATCAAAAGGTACTGAGGCAAATAGAACAAACACTCAGGTACCCCGAATCCAGCTTAAGAAATCAGACAATACAGACACATTTTTGCCTGCTCATGTTTTAACACGCATTTCATTTGTTCAGTGGCCTTTATTCTAATCACACAACATGGAGTCTGAAATAGCATCCGAGCAAGAATCAGAATCAAAAGTTCAGGTCACATCCTTTGGCTGAAATGTGGATCGGCTGAAATTTTTTGCTATAATTGCTATCAGCTACAACAGGTTTTTATTTTTACTTATTCATAAGCAAGTAGACAAAACATCACAAAAAATGGCTTTAATATCAATAGATACAGAACCTTTTAAAGTCTCTGACACTTGCAGAGGAGGGGACACTAAAGAAAGCTTTTAGAGTCATTGTTAATTACCTTTAAATTTTTTTAGGCTTTTTGTCATTGATTAGAGATATTCAGACAATTAGTGGCTGTAACATCTGGTCGTTTTTATGAATATATAGAACACAAATGTGGACAATAGTCACGGCTTCTTTTTGGAAGTTTTTAGGCTTTTTGAATCAACAAGTTCCCTGAGAGGACTGACAATGGCAAGAAGACACAGACGTGTCAGCTAGCGGCAGAGACCATGTTATTTTACAATCTGGGGACTTCCCAACATTCCGCCAGGAAGAGTGGAATTTGAAGTGTCGCCAGCTCCCATTGCAGTCTCCTCCGGGAAGCGAGAATAATCATTCAGGCGTGTACTTAAAGGTCTTGTAAATTACCTTTGTTAGAAGCAATTTCGGAAGTTCGAACAAGAAATTTACATGCCAATTTATGATGCCGGTCGGTTTTACATCAGAAAATATCTCACTAAGACCCTTAAAATCCTGATTTCATTGAATAGAGTTTTGCTTCCACAAGTCAGAGGGTGTCCTCCCAACCGTAAAGTGGTTTCATTCCCTAATTTAATGGAATGTATATGTCATGTTTATTTTTAGAAGAATTTGGATTAATCATAGTGTATTTTTTAAACTTTGGAATTGACTCAAAATTATAATCTATCTGCTATTATTCTCACCAAACATACCCCTTGGTAGGAGATGAGGATTTGAAGAGAACGATCACACATTCTCTCCTTGCTGCCTCAGAAAAAGGGAGATTGTGGGGCTAAATTAGGGAAAATGCTTCATTCCTTATTTTCCATTCAGACCAAAAGTGAAAAATGAAATGAATGCGTTACTGATTAGGTTTCTATTGATGCCATAACGATGCACCACAAAGCAGGTGCCTTAAACAACCAAAATTTATTTTGTCACAGTTCTGGAGGCAGGAAGCTCAAGATCAAGATGTCATCAAGGCCCCGCTCCTTGCCTCACAGATGGCCGCCTTTGCCCAGATGTTGCAGGGCTGTCTCTCCATGTGTGCCCTGGTCTGATATCTCTGTCTGTGACCTAATCTCCTCTTTTTATAAAAACACCACCAGTCATATTGGATGAGGGTCCACTCTGAAGACCTCAATGTACCTTAACTGCCTCTTTAGAGAACGTATCTCCAAATACAGCCACAGTGTCAGGTACTGGGATTAGGATGTCAGCAGGTGGATTTGGGACACACGATTCAGTCCACACCGTTACATGGATGTCAACACTCCAAGAGCCCCAACTTGAGTCCCAGGTGCTCACCACACTCTGCAAAGCCTGCGCTCTCACCAGCAGCGGCGAGGTGGGGCTCATGCATGGCGCCACTTTCTGAAAGAAGCCCTTTGCTTTAATTCAATGAGATGATTTTTATCCTCATTTTCCGTTCTAATGAAATGTTCACTACTACAGCTGAGTCAAAGAATCGCCTAAGTATCTTCAGAAAGAAAAATAAATTTTTGGACATTCAGCCAAAGAGGAAATGTTAGCCTAATTTCCTAAGAATGACAAGGTTAGGCTCTCGCCGGCCTTCTGCGTTTCTGGTGGCTCTGGCATCAGCTAGCCACAGAAACGCCATTCTGTCCTCAGCTAAATAGGTCCAATGATGTCGACAAGAGAAACACTGCATTTCTCGGCTGTAAGTGTGACCAGCAAGGCACTGGGGCCCCTGAGGTCCAGGCTGCCTGCACTTCCCTCTCCACGAACAAGCCGAGTCCTGCTCCAGGGAAGTGAGAAGGTGCCAGGCCCCTGCTTTTTGCCTTAACATGTTTTCTTCATAAGTGCTCAAACTTAAGCTAAATACTTTCAGTACGGGGCACCTTGGTGTGCACATAAACAGCACGTTTTGTCCTTTTTACTTTTATGTATGTGGAATATGAAATTTTACACAGAAGGAGAAAGTAGTCAGGCTGAGTGGCCTCTGGTGAGGTTTATGCTAGATTTCTTCAGCTCATCTGCTCACTTCATATTCACAAGCTCTGGAGGGATACGTTACTTTCTCTCCTTCTTTTCTCTTCATCTCCCTCCCTCCCTCCCTTTCTTTAATCCTTCCCTCTCTTCCTTCCTTCCCTCCTCCCTGCTTCCTTCCCTCCCTTCTTCCTTCTCTCCCTCCTTTTCTCCTTCCCTCCTTCATTCCTTCCCTCCTTCCTTCTCTCCCTCCCTCTCTCCTTCCCTCTCTCCTTTTCTCCTTCCTTCCTCCCTCCCTTTCTTTAATCCTTCCCTCTCTTCCTTCCTTCCCTCCCTCATTCCTTCCTTCCCTCCCTTTTTCCCTCCCTCCTTCCTTCCTTCCTTCCTTTCTTCCTTTCTTCCTTCCTTTCCCCCTTCCTTCCTTCCCTCCCTCCCTCCCTCCTTCCTTCCTTCCTTCCCTCCCTCCTTCCTTCCTTCCCTCCCTCCTTCCTTCCTTTCCTCCTTCCTTCCCTCCCTCCTTCCTTCCTTTTCTCCTTCCTTCCCTCCCTCCTTTCTTCCTTCCTTTCCTCCTTCCTTCCTTCCCCTCTTCCTTCCTTCCCTCTTTCCCTTCCTCCTTCTTTCCTTCCTTCCTTCCTTCCTTTCCCCCTTCCTTCCTTCCCTCCTTCCTTCCTTCCTTCCTTTCCTCCTTCCTTCCCTCCCTCTTTCCTCCCTCCTTCCTTCCTTCTTTCTTGAACCTGAGGTTCAGGGCAGTTGCTTTCCTTTTGCAGAACAGGTCCAAGTTTCTGCGTCCGCTCATCTTCCTGCAAAACCACCACACTTTCAGCAGCACATGCCTTTGGTTACGCGCAGGGGAAAATGCACGGCCCTGACTGGCCATCGACGTGTGGCAACCTGACATGTGGCATCTTTTGTGAAATGTTTTCTCAACAGCTTCTTAGAGAAAGATAATCCACAGGAAACAAATCATAGGGGCTGTTCACGTATTTGAGGATATGATTTCAAATGAGTATGTTGTATGAGTGATTTTTGTAAGAGCTAACTAGGCTCAGAAGACTGGCTTATGAGGAGGAGGTCTCTGAGTACATGAGTACTGGTGAGTGACAGAATACAGATGCTGACACAGTCAGCTGAGGACAGTGGGTTTCTCTGGCAATGAGTGTGGCTACTGATGGCCTCAGCCCCAGCCCTACCCCTGCCTCCCGTTGTCTATGTAGGGTTGGGTGTGTAGTTAACCCAAAGTGCCTCAGCTCTCTTCTCAGTAAAATGAGTATAAAACTAGTAGATGCATATGTAAATAACCTTTGGTACATCCAGAAAATGGAATGGTATTCAGAGTTATGAAGACATTCGTTCTCAAGCCGTGAAAAAAATGTGGAAATCTTACATGCGTGTTACTAAGTGAAGGAAGCCAACCTGAAAAGGCTGCACGCTGTATGATTCCAACACTATGACATTCTGGAAAAAGGAAGAGTATGGGGACAGCAAGACCCCCTGGCTGCCCACAGTTAGGGGAGAGGGAGGGATGAAAGAAAAAGTATAAACTGAGAACCTATCTCCTTAAGGCTGCCGTGAAGACTACCGGGTCACTCTCTGTGAACCACTAGAGTTGGCTGGAGCACAGGCGGCATGGGGGCTCTCACTACAGTGCTAGGACCACCTCTGCTATGCCAGCAGTCTGAATAAGGTGAGCTGCCCCATCCATGAACCCTGCAGAACTCTCAGCTGCGCCAGGGAGCAAAGAAAGTCCCTCCTCGTAAGCCGACGTGGCTGAGCCAGTCAGAGCCTAGATATTGCTGAAGGCAGCGGCTCGCAAACCTGAGTGTGATGGGGTGAATGTCTGCGGGCCCCTGACATTCCTATGTTGAAATCCTAACCCCCAGTGTGATGGGATCTGGAGGGGGGACCTTTGAGAGGTGATCAGGTCGTGAGGTTGGAGCCCTCATGAGTGAAATTAGTGCCCTTATGAGAGGATTAGAAAGAGACAGGAAAGAGATGACCTCTCTTTTTCTTTCCCTGCCAGGACATAGTGGAAAGGAGCTGTCTGCAAAGCAGGAAAACAGCCCTTACCAGGAATCCAGTTGGCCCCCACTTGGATCTTGGACTGTGAGGAATAGATTTATGTCGTTTCAGCCACCTTGTCTGTGGTGTTTTTCTGAAGCAGCCAGAGCTAACACTGAGCATAAGCATCAGCAGTTTAAACACGATGCCGGCCCCACGCCCAGAGTTACCACTTCAGCAGGTGTAAGGTGGGGCTCGATAATTTACATTTCTAAGAGGCATTCAGGGAATGCTGATGGTACTGGCCTCTCACTGGTTTGCTAAAAAGCCTGGTTCTTGGTTAAAGCTGTGTATAATGTCAGATCACCCAGGTGACCTTCCCTACGTAGTTGGGAGGCAAGATGACGGACGCTGCTGGCCAGCCTAGAACTCCTTAACTTCTTCTAAGAGGTAGAATCTTATCTTTTTCTAGGAGGTAGAATCTAGAAACACATGGAAACACATCGGTCTAAAACAATGGACATAAATAAAGCACTCGGTTTCAGCAAACTGCAGTGGGAGGGACCAAATGTTTCTTTAAAAAGTTAAACTTCTAAAAAGTCATCCAAATATTTTAGGAGAGATCAAGGAAATAGCAGAGAAAATAGGATACTAGAGGGATATTCCAGCACTGTAGAAAATCATGTGGCAGAAAGAAGCGTGTACGTTGTTATTAAAGAATCACGATATTCATTGCCTGATAAATGCGAAGTGAGGAGAGGAGGCGGGGTGGAGGAGGAACCCTGGCGGGGCTGATCCTCTGCAGCAGCCCCAGGGCTCTGGCTTCCTCAGCATCAGCTGTGTTTCTTCATCTGCCAACTGTGACTCTCCAGGGGAGAGCTCCTGCAGGGGAGGCAGGCAGCACAGTCACTGAAAGTCAACAGTCAGAGGCAGTGGTGGCATCCCCCGGAGCACAGATGACAAGGCTCAGGAGAAGGCGCAGGAGCTGCAGCACTGGTCCAAGCCCTGACCTCAGCTCAGCCCTGCAAGGTCAGGGCCATCAGAAAAAGGAGGGCATTAGAAATAGAGATTTGATTATGCTTGATGGCAAAGAAATGCACCTCACTGTATCACAGGTCTACAGCAAGCCCATTACTGGGTATATACCCACAGGAAAAGAAATCATTCTACCAAAAAGACACACACACCCATACACTCATTCCAGCACTATTCTCAGTAGCAAAGATATGACATCAAGCTAGGCGCCCATCAATGCTGAGCTGAATAAAGAAAATACGGTACATATATACCATGGAATACTATGCAGCCATAAAAATGAGGAGGTTTTTCTTTTTTATGAGGTTCCTTTGCAGAAACATGCATGCAGCTGGAGATCACTATCCTAAGCCAGTTAACACAGGAACAGAAAACCCAGCATCCCATGTTCTCATAAGTGGGGGCTGACCATTGGGTACACGTGGAAATAAAGATGGCAACAATAGACACTGGGCACTACTAGGGTGGGGAGGAGAGGAAGGAGGCGCAGGTTGAAAGACTCCCTATTGGGTACTATGTTAACTCTTCGGGTGACCAGCTCGATAGAAGCCCAAATCTCATGAAACAAACCCGCACAGGTGCACCCTCACTGAATCTAATTTTTTTTTAAAGAGTAATTAATTGAAGTAAATGCAAAAATAAAAGTTAAAAAAATCTAGGGTCTACAGTTACAAGTAGTTCAAATGTCTACGTTTTGCAAGAAAATTTTCTAAGCGCTGAGGAGAAAACAGCCTCGGGAGATGAGCTTTCTTATGAGCTTGATGGGTGAGTCCTGCCATAAACCCGCGTCTATGCAACGGCCTCATGGCTGACATCAGTTTCCTTTCTTCTGTCACATGTCACCTTGTCTTGCCCTGGTTGGTCTCAGGTTGGTGCCAGCCATGTGCTACTAGATGATATTAACTGCTTGGGGTTCTTTGCTTGGGTTAACTGTGATACCAAGAGTGATTTGCTTATGTGTGTGTGTATTATATACATGTGTGTACATACATGAGCTATGTACATATAAATGTACATATCAAGAGCTGAAGAGTAGAACAGGAAACAAACTGTCAGCCTTGGGACAACAATCTTCTGGAGCAAAAAGGGGATAATTGAGCTGGTTCAACAGGGAAACCCGAATGTCAGGGCAGCCACCTCAAATACGCCGGAGCTTGGCTGATGAAGAAAAGTGCTGATTTCCTGCATTTGGAGATGAACTGTAGCCTGCTGAAGGAAACTCAGTGGCAGGGGATGGTACTCAGGGCTGAGGCGGGAGGACCGCTCGAGCCCAGGAGTTGGAGGCTGCAGTAAACCATGACTGCGCCACTGAACTCCAGTCTGGGTTGCAGAGCAAGACCCTGTTTCAAAACAAGCAAAAATTGGGGTCAGGCCTGGTGGCTCATGTCCGTAATCCCAGCACTTTGAGAGGCCAAGGCAAGCAGATTGCCTGAGGTCAGGAGTTTGAGACCAGCCTGGCTAATGTGGTAAAACCCCGTCTCTACTAAAAATACAAAAATTAGCCGGGTGTGGTGGCACACGCCTGTAATCAGCGACTCCGGAGGCTGAGGCAGGAGAATCATGTGAACCCGGGAGCCGAGTTTGCAGCGAGTGTAGATCATGCCACTACATTCCAGCCTGGGCAACGGAGTGAGATTCCGTTCCCCCAAAAAATAAACAAAAGTGAAAACTTTGAAAATAAAAAAAAAAAAACCAGGCCCCCAGGGATGTTCAAGTGCCTTGGCTATTTCTGTGGGAGGCTCCTGCTAGAGAAGCATGCCTGGCCCCTGGCCACTGCCTCTGGCCGGCACTTGCTGGGCTTCCCAGTTGTCCCCATGGAGACGTCGCTCTTCTGATTGGTCAGTTCCAAAAAGGAACCGCGTCTCTACGCATTGCATCCTTTCTTCTGCAGTAGCTACTTGTCCTCAGCAACCCATGCTTGATCTTCAATCACCCTTCCCCTGCAAGGAGGCCTGTGGCTTGGGAGGTCAAGTCACGGCAGGTGGCAGGAAGGGGGCATGGGGTTGATGCAGAGCCCAGTTGTGTCCAGACCCTTCTGCACTCCCCAACTTAGGCTCCTCAGGAATACAATGAACATGACTTGGACCACCTGTCTGATTTCTGCATCTATTGTTCTGCTGCTCCCAGGCTTGGAGAAGGAACCAAAGTATGCAAGATTACAGCCACTAAAACCTCAACCATGGTAACAGGGTTTTACCGGGTAAGGTTAGGCTGATTGAAACTTACAAACAGTGGTAGCGGCAGCTTTGGTTCCCACCTGAAACTCTGCGTCTCCACCACTCAAATGCCTGGACATGTGCTCCAGGGAGGCATGACATCTGTGCCATCGCAGAATTCTGTAATCTCTGAAAATCAGCTGACAGTTAGGCTAAGTGGGGAGGTGAGGGGAAGAAATCTGCCTCACTCTACACGTAATTCTAAACTACAGCTCCAACTTCCTACTTCGCAGCCCCTTTGGCTGCCACTGACAACGCAGAGCCGGCGGCATGAATTCCACTTTCCTTACGAATGCTTCCTTCCTTTTCCCGATCACGAGTGCTTGCATCCCTTCTGCAAATTCCCAGGGCTCTTCATGCTTCTCTAGTGACCTTTGCCATGTTCTGACACGGCGTAGTAATGGCTTTTCTGCAGCTGGACGCTAATCTGCCTGAGGGCAGGGGCATCAGCTTATTCATTACTTGTCTTTAGGATGATGTCCTGTAAAGAGTGTTGAAGCAAGCGTGTTCCATACCTTTTACCTCCTGGCCAAGGTATTAAGAGCTTAGCATTACAGCTGTGTACTCTCATCCTGTGGGGATTCATTCTTTACCGCCCAGAAATTGTGAATTGCACTTCAGATGAAAGCTTTTGATTAAAAGGGGCCTTGCTGGCAGACGCACCTCATGTCACTGGCTGCAGAGTGGTGCCAGGATGTGAGAAAGCCAGGATCCCATCCGGCTTTGGGATTTCAATAGACATCAGTACTCACACGTTTAAAACGGAAGCAAAATCCCTCAAAAGATCTTAAACTGTGTTGACGTGAGGATGAAAGACACTGCGGATCTTAGAGTTGGCAAAGTGAACTTCTGAACTCTGATCAATGCCAAAAGAAGCTGAGTCTCACAGTGACGAATAACGACATAGTTGTGCAGGCAACATCTTACCTTTATGGATGAGGGAGCTGAGACCCGGGGAGGATCAATGATGGGATCATAGCTGGTCACCTGTTGACACCGGTGAGAACACTCCCTCCCCTGGCTACAGCTGAAGTTGGGCTGTGAGGGGCTAGGAATGTCACTGTGGGGAACTCAGAGTTCATCCAAGTCTCGCTGCTGAGAGCCATTAACAGGTTCTGAGCACAAGATACCACGGTTGGCATTTAGAATAACAGTCTGAAGGTGATGCTCCGTGCTAGGGGGAGGCAGGAAAGGCAGAGGACAGGGAGGGGTCTGCAGAGACCTGGGCCAGCAGGAGGCCTGTGAGGACGTGGTGACGATGCAGCTATACCAGGGGGTATTCTGGGTGGACCCGCAATGGCAGCATGCCATGGTATAAGGAAAAATTTCTTGATAAATTGCTTTCTAAATAAATTACTGATGATTATCCTTGACATGCTTTGTTACACTTATTTTCCAATGTCTACCGCCAGCTGTTCCTTCTGAGAAAGACATAAGACAATGGTGAAGTCAGAACTTTTGTCCACAAAAAGGAAGCTGTATCGCCTTTCGTCTGCCTCAGAGAAGGAAACGAGAAGCTATAAGGCACGGAATGGAATGCGCCCGTGCTTTTGAATACGATGCAGCCATTTACAGCCTGAGGTAGGGCGTGTGCAGTAACGCGGCACATGCACGTCGTTCTGTGACGAACACAAGTCAGGGAACCATCGTCATGACATCAGCCTATTGAGTGAAAAAGCAAATTGGGCGATACCAACATATTCATACGCCTGATTTCATAAATCCATAGGCAAATACCCCAATGCTCAGAGAGGAAAAGGAAACACGCCCTCGTCAGTCTGTATCTGTCCCCACTGTTCACATTTTTGCCAACAGGAATGTATTTATGTAACTTTTTTAAGTTTTTACTTGAAGTTCTGGGATACGTGTGCGGAACGTGCAGGTTTGTTACATAGGCATACGTGTGCCACGGTGGTTTGCTGCACCCAGCAACCCGTCGTCCAGGTTTTAAGTCCTGCACGCACTGGGTATTTGTCCTGATTATCTCCTTCCCCTCACCCCTTTAAATGCATCCCCTTTAAATGTGTTAAAACATACATCTAAAAACAGTTGCTGATGTTTCTATTGCCAACAGAAAAGAAATCTCTGCCCAATTTTCTTAGCACGTGGAGAGGAGCAAAGAGCAGAATGACGAAGCTCTGAGAGAATGTGGTTCTAAAAAGATGAAGCTGAGCTGATCCCGGAACCTGTAACTGGGCAGGTCCTGGGGGTCCCGGGAGGGTGAAGCGTCCACCTGTGCCAGGAGCCTCCAGCTGTCAGCGTGATGAGGCAACATGCCACGCCCAGCTGGCCTTGGAAAGGCCACAGACATCCCTGAAGCTGTGTGCTGGAGACAGCAGTTCTAAGCTGTGGGCTGTAAGTTTATCATACAACCTGCCACACAGTTTCTGTGTCTCCTTGTTCTTCTACCATGAACGTCTTTCCTTCTACTCAGTTGACCTTAGAGGGTCAAATAAGGCCACCTTTCCATATAGTAAGCAGATTTCTTCAACTCAAAGAGCAGCGAAGATGACATTAAAATCTTTTGTCCGTTCTCTTTTCTCTTCATTTTTTAATTTTTTTTCTTTCTTCTTCTTCTTTCTTTCTTATTAAGATGATTTGAGGTTTTCCTGGTCTAATGTATTTTAGTTTTGTTTGGAAAATTACTTTGTCTTCAAAGAAAGTCATCCATAAACTCAGTATTTATGTTTAAGGTTAAGTGAGGACTGTAAGGAGCTGTAATTTCATTACAGATGTATTTTCCTTAAGCTACCAAAAAAGTCACCAACTTTCTTTAAGCTGGGGAGTATTATTTGTGCAGATTCAAACAAATGCTGAATGTGCTCCCTTTTAAAATGAGAAAATAACCTTCAGCTCCTCTCAAATGCAGAGTTTGGCATTTTACTAAATTTCATAGGGAGAAACTGTAACGAGTCAATAAACCCAATTTGGAGGCTGGTTATTGTCACATAAATTAATTTGCTGCTAAATGATCAGATGCACATCCACCTTTTTCCCCACCATCTGCCTCACAACAAAGTTGGCATCGTACCCCTTTGAGGACGGCCTGTAAAAATGTCATTATTTAAAGGCTTATTATCCACCAAGTCATGTTAAATTCCAATTTCCTTGTGCTTGCAGGCTGACCAGGTAAAGAGGATAGTTTAGAATTTTCAAAAGAATTACACGCCCCAGCGGTGTGCCTCGAGGCCTCTCTGCACTGGGCCTTGTCCAGAGGCGAGGTGACTCCCATGACCTTGGACTCCTGCTGGCAGGCCACTCCCACTCAGTGCAACGCATCCCCGTTTCCATGGCTCAGCTCTGACTTGCCTCTCCAAACACTTGTGATCTGTGAAATCTCTCCTGACTGTCACACTGAGCGATCCCATCCCATTTCTCTGCACAATCAGGCACCTGGCAGGCTTTGCCAAACAGAATGCTGGTTAGAGAGGGGTGAGCTGCTGCCAGATGCCCGCTCCAGCCAACTCCTAAAAATGACCCTAATGGAATCCAAGGGCCAAGATCGCCCTGACCATGGTCTCACTACAAGCCCTGTCGTGAGAAGGGGAACTGTGTTCAATTGTGTTCAGTAGAAAAAATACAGCAGCTGTAACAGAGCAGCTTAATAGTTCAAGATTTTTAAAAATCAGAAACTAAATTCAGAGCCATAATGAACAACCTTTTATTTAAAAAAAATAACAAAGCTATAACACTCAGTGACAGGTAGTTTTTTGTGTGTTTTGGTTTTACTTTTTCATTTGCTCCCCCCAGCAGTCGAGGTGGCATTTTACACGCCGACCCATTCTGCATTGGCTAACGCCTGCCATTTGAGCCTCGGTATGTTAACATGATAGAAACTTGTTAGATAATTCCATTTTTTGGAAATACACGATGTGTGAATCATGACAATTATTCCAGAAATGACTGATAATTTCTTTAAAGGTACTGGGAATATAGCCTGGTCTCAGATGTTTATAAATATGTATTAATCCCACTGTAAGTTCTGAGGACTAATTCTACGTTAATATGCAGAGACAAGTCCAAGCTAAAGGATGAAGTCTGTGCTCACTGAGGCTCCTTGTCCAGACTCTAGAAGGAAAATCGTACAAGTGAAAAATAATCAACTACAGTATATGAAACAAGCAAGTGTCAGATCAGGTCCATTCAAAGGGCAGAATGAGGTCCTGGAAGGCCTCCCAGTGACAGGGACAGGGGTCAGCGCAGCCTAGCACAAATGTAACTGGGAAACATGCAAGAAAAGGGAGGAATTCTATTCTCAAGGGCTTCCAATGTCATGAAAGCAATTTTAGAATTTCTTTAGTTGGAAGCCATTGAAGATTTTTAAGCAGGAGAATCACCTTATCCAGTATGACTTTGGGAAAGTCCCTTTATCCCACCAGCATGGTAGCAAATGTGTTGAGGCAAGGGTGATATTTGGGGTGTGGCAACCAGACTGGAGATGTCTGTCTGTCACGGCTTAATCCAGGCGGGAGATGGTGCAGGTGGGAACTGTGCAGTGACAGCGGGAATTAAAAGAAGGAATGTGTTGACGATGGGGGGTAGGAGCCATCCATAGCAACTGGGGAAACAGCGTGAATGGAGAGGGAAGGCAGCGGTCACAGACGAGTCTCAGATGACTGCAGAGGATAATTCACCACAACAGTAGTTGTGAAAATTAAAAGAATGGGAGATAGTAATGACCAATTTACCTGAAGGACAGACAGGTGACTTTGCAGGTGAGAAGTAATGAGAACATGCTAAACCAGCAGCATGGAGGTGAGGCGGAAGGAAAATGACAGAAACGAACCACCAAGAATTGTCTATGGTTTGACCGTCTAGAGAAGCATTTGGAGAAAGTAGAAAAAGAAGTGCCCAGAGGGAGAGGGAGATGTGGAGCAAGTGGGTTTGTGTTTTAATTTCCCGGTTTGAGTTGGAAAGCAGTGAAAAGGCCGATAAAACATTGGAACGTGCTAAGTATGCCTCTTGTGGTTGGCAGTGGAGGGGATCTTAAGGTTATCAGGAGAAGAAGATGGTGACAAGAGCACAGAGGTCCAGGGCTACCCACCTGCGTGTGAACCACCCAAGCACAGAGAGGGAAGCATCTGGTCTGAGCGGAAGGAGACCCTGAGAGCCGGCGAGGATGCCAGCCCCCATCTGGAGCCCCAAGTTGTTTTTTCAGAGTTTGCCATGTGCAGTTCCTGAGTCAGTGAAGGGGTCTTGTCTCTGTGAAGTATCTGTTACTCTGTGAGTTTCCTCTCCACGATACTGAAATATCTGGCTACTCTGAATGTTGGGACGCTAAAGAGGAAAAGAGAACATTTGAAACAGTGGAAGAATACCAAGGCAATTTCCAAGTGTTGAGAGCTCTAGGCTGACATGAAACGTGTCAGGCTAATTGAAGTTGTGGAAGCGAAATGTTGTGGGTTGATTGCTGTCCTTTAAAAATGTATATGTTGAGGTCCTGACCTTCAGTATTAAAATGGGGCTGTATTTCTAGATAGGGTCTTTAAAGAGATGATTAAGTGAAAATGAGGTTATTAGGGTGGGCGCTACTCCAGTATGGCTGGTGTCCTTTTAAGAACAGATTAGGATACAGAGAGACACAGAGGGAAGCCCATTTGAAGACACAGGACGATAACGTCCTCTACAAGCCAAGGAGAGAGGCCTCAGGAGAACCAAGTCTGCTGTCACCTCGATCTCAGACTCCCAGCCTCCAGAACAGTGAGAAAAGAAACCTTTGTTGCTTAAGTCACCCAGTCCATGCTACTTAGTTATGGCAATCCTACCAAATTAATTAACTGAACAAGTCATTCGCCAAGTATTTACCTTGAGATTTACGTATGTGAACCCGGTGCAGCTCCTCACTCCAAATTAGATAATTTCCACAAAGTCCTTTCAACTACAGTTACGTGTTGCTTAACGACAGCAATGCCTTCTGGGAAATGCATTGTTAGGCAATTCTGACATTGTGTGAACACCACGGTGTAAACACACAAACCCAGATGGCAGAACGTACCCTGCACCTAAGCTGTACGGTACAGCCCGCTGCTACTAGGCTGCAAACCTGCACAGCACGGGACTGCACTGGATGCCGCAGGCAACTGGAGCACGGTGCTGTTTGTGTATCTAAACATATCTAAACCTAGAAAAGGCACAGTAAAATCATAGTATGAGGTAGGATAGGACCATCGTTACACAGGCAGTCCGTCATTGACTGAAATGTCGCTATGAGGCTCATGATGACTCAGCTTGAGGGATTCATTTCAAAACAATGTAAACATCCCATCATGCCTTCGCTTCAAGATGGTCCCTGGCAGATTTAATACCAAGGAAGGCCTGAAGCTCGTTCTATGTTGTGTTTTTATGAAAATAATTTCAACCTTCCAAATATAGCTTGGGAGTGCTATTAGAAATAAAAGTATTCTAGAAAACAGAGGTATTACATTTGCAAAGTGTCAAGTCTGTGTTGTTAAAATAACATCTATGTAAAGATACTCTGTGAATTCTTTACGACTTCAGCCTACTTACCTGAACAAATGGTTACAGTACCAATTCTACACCACGTAACAATTGTTAAAACTCTATCCTGCACTTCACGGAAACATTTTTGGTCATTTATGTGTCATGAATGTTAGTGACAAAGGCAAAATTACATCTGAATTAGTACTTATCTGGTCTTTATTTTATTTACATGTACTCTAAATTTTCAAGCTTAAGAAAGATTTAAAAATCAGCAAACTTTTCCGAAAACTAGCACGTAGCTCTACGTTGGCTTCCTTTAAAAGTTTATTCTATTTTAACTGTGCTGAAATCAAGGCATTTTTTTTTCCTCTAGAAAAGAGGAATGTCAATGTCAAAACAACTTTCAAGAATGTTGACTCACTTTAAATTCTGGAATGTTTCATTATGACTGCTTGAGGATACCATGGAAAATAAATTTGATTATTAAGATTTTTTAGATCAAATCTTTCATGGCTCTGTAAGTTGCATGTCTGATTGTGATTTCTGAATTCCTATCAGATGTATTTCTCTGCCCTTTTCTAGCTTTACTTTCATTTCAATTCATTTTGACTTACAAATTTTTATTCTCTTCTGCTTTTCCTGTAGAGTCAAAAACTCCCTTTCTTTCTTTTTTTCTTTTTTTTTTTTGAGATGGAGTTTCACTCTTGTTACCCAGGCTGGAGTGCAATGGCGCGATCTCGGCTCACTGCAAATTCTGCCTCCTGGGTTCAGGCAATTCTCCTGCCTCAGCCTCCTGAGTAGCTGGGATTATAGGCACGCGCCACCACGCCCAGCTAATTTTTGTATTTTTAGTAGAGACGGGGTTTCACCATGTTGACCAGGATGGTCTCGATCTCTTGACCTCGTGATCCACCCTCCTCGGCCTCCCAAAGTGCTGGGATTAAGACTCCCTTTCTAAGGTGTCCTTGAATATTATACTATTATTCAACAATAATGAAACAAAAGCTTACTACGAAGACGTTGGTATGGAATCAGCTCAAATCTGTGAATGTCTACCTTTCCTTATTCTTCCTGAAAATTGTGACAGATCTGAATACTAGCCTGCTGTTGGAACAGGGGTAGCATTCTTTCAATGAAGACAAAAAGTAAAAGCTAGTCAAATGTCAGAGATGCAGTCAATGCTAACGCACACTCATATACACACACCACACAATGTCACACACACACACAGCACACACATCACACACACCCACACCCCGAGGTCATCAGTTTATCAAGAGTGTGTTAGAAAGTTTGAAACAAGCAAGTATTCATCTCAGAGTCGGACGCCACAAGATCTACAGCACCATTCGTTATTCAGAGCTGCACGAACAAATCGGAACTGGTATTTAAATTGGATTCTGTTAACTCACTTCGATAACAGGATTAAATGGCTGAATACTATTTGCTCACCCAGAAGCAGGTGCAATTCGCCATTCACAGCTGTTCTAACTTGAAAAATACATCGTGTTTTCAGTAGCCCAGGGCTCTGTGTATTGCTTAAAGTCTGTGGAAATACCCAGTCTACTATTCAAAATAACAAACGTATTTTAACATATTGATAACATTGAAAAACTTGATGGAGAACAGCTTTGATTTTTAAGACTCCAGATATCATTCTGAAAACCCAAAAAATTATCACTGATAACCAGCTCAGTGAAGTATTTCCATCTCTATCTTCTTATCACTGCTTGGGATAGATATACCTATTTTTAATTAAGAAAACATTTTCTTAGCTGATCCTCACAAAATTAATATGGACTCCTATATAGCAACCCCAATGGATTTCTAAGGAAATAAACTGACTGGGAAAGGCACCGTCTACTCTCTTGGCCTTGTCTGAGGGGGCTTTTCAGATCAAATGCTGGTATATTGGTAGTTAAGGCTGTTGTCTTTAGAGTGATCATATATGCAAAATCTCAAATCCATTTTATAGATATCACAGTGGGCCCAAGAAGATGGGGGTGCATCTATCTCTGTTTTTTTTTTTAGAAACAAGGCCTTGCTCTGTTGCCTGGGCTGGGGTGCAGTGGTGCAATCCTAGCTCACTGTGAAATCCTGAGCTCAAGTGATCCTCCTGCCTCAGCCTCCAGAGTGGCTGGGACTACAGGCATATGCCACCATGCTATGCTTTTTTTTTTTTTTTTTTTTTTTTGTATAGATGGAGTATCACTATGTTGCCCAGGCTGGTCTTGAATCCCTGGCTTCAAGCAATCCTCCCACATTGGCCTACCAAAGTGCTGAGATTACAGCTGTGAGCCACCGTGCCTAGCTACTTCTCTCTGTATAACCTCTCTATCCCCAGCCTTACAGTACCTGGTATATAATGGATACTTAACAAATATTCGCTGAATGGATGAAAAGTCTCCAACGCTAATACAATAAGTCAATGACAAGAAAATCTTCAGACAGAAGATGAACATTTTGAATGCATCTCATATGATACTGAATTCTGCTTTGCAATGATGGGCAAAGCTGAATATATAGTGAACATATGCATTGCCATTACCAGAGAGTACTCCTCGCCATGCACATTGCTCAGAAGGAACAAAGAGATCCAGGGACAAGGATAAATGCGAACACATCAGCACAAAAGCCTGGGGTGATGGAAGTGGCTGCTTGGAGCGTGACTTCGTGGAGGGTGCACCAGCCCGACTCGTAGGGCTGAGAACGTGTTCCCAAGCACACCAGAGAGCACTGTGTGGAGGCACAGCCCCCAGAACTGGACGTAGAAATCCACAAGACAACTTGATGCCGTTGGGAGCCTACAGATGGACGGTGGATAATTCTGAGTCAGAAAATCACATCTGGGCCTCCTGACAGCTGGGTCCCCTAAAGCAACTGGATCCACTGAAAATTGAGCTCACTTTGTTTCTTTCTGCACATTGTGCTTCTCGTTGAACACTCCTCCTCCTTTCTCTGAAGACTGGCTGTAGGGTTGTTCCTACCCCAGACCCCTTTCTCTGTGTTTCAGAACAGAGAATCAGACCCGCTGTATGTTGGTTTTTATTCCACCAAAAGGGAACAAAAAGTGGGCAAAGTGGTGAGCATGGGGTAAGTCTCAAAGGCTCAAGAAACCACCCGAAACTAACCGGCATGAGTCCCTCTGCAAGCCTGACGCTGTTCTAGGCATTATCACAGCAGAGAAGGACAACCGTAATCCACTCCACTTTTAAAGTGAACACACCAAATTGCACGTAGCAGTTAGTCCGTGACCTGTGCTGTCACGTAGGGGAAAGCAGGCCTTACTTCTCACCGCATTTCCTTTGACTTATAAAATGTCTAGGGCTTTCTCTCCCATGAAACTATTTCTCCCTTGATTCCTGGAATTCGTCAAGTCTGCTCTCACTGCCCCCATTCAACATTCTCTGAATGTCTTGTGCCCACTCAGTGTGGAATAAAGGAAAGAGATGGCACTTACTGGGCACTGGGCTAGCTGCTTCATATACATTATCTTATTTAGTTCTCACAGAAAGCTTAGGAAGTATTTTCCACAATGCTCTGAAGAAGAATATGAGACTCAGAGAGATGAAAGGATTCCCCGAGGCGTTAAGCTGGCATGGAGCCGTGGGGATTTGATGCCATCCACTTCCATCCCTCTGTGCTGCCTGTCTTTCAGGCAAGTAGTGCATGACAAATAACACGGCTCACAGCAAAAGATGAGTGGAGGTGAAGAAGGCAAAGTGAAGTCACTTGCGCAGGGCCCAAGGTCTAGAAGCCTGGACTGAGCAGGAAGAGAAATCGGGCCCAGGTGTTGACACAGATGTCAGAGTCCCAGTTTCCGCTGGGCACAGAACAGGAGACTTGCCAGGCACATTTCCCCTGGGCTGTGCCCGAAATAAGTGGGCGGGAGTGCCTGCCTGCCTTTGCTCTCATACCTGGCTCTTAGGTTACTTCAGTATGCCTCTTACAGATGCAGCCTCCATCCTTTTCCCCTCAGCTCTGCACTGTCGCTGGGGGCTCCTGAGCCGGGACAGGATCTGAGGGAGGAAGGGGAAGCTGAGCTTTTATCCCCACCACCCCCCCACCCCACTGCCCAGCCGGGCAGTCCCTCCACCTACGCCCCAGGTCCGCTAATGCAGTGGCTGCAGACAACTTTCCTTTCCACACTGGGCACAGCGCTGGTGGTTTCTTATGCTCAGTCTGTTCCTTGTCTTTTATTAAATCTTCCTGAAATGATCCTCATTAAAGAGTGTCTTCTTATTCCCACGGGTCCCCTGACTGGTGCACACATATGGTCACAAAACCAGTTCCAGGAATATTTTCAACATAGATTCCTAAGTTAGGAAACTATAGAGGATAATGGACAATATAGAAATGGCATAGGGAAAGTATCAGAAAGAAATTATACTTCTCCTGAACAGTACAATTTATACATATTACCTACAATTTATTTACATAACTTTATTAAACTTTTTTAAAATATTTATTTATTTATTTAAAATTAATGTTTGAACCCTTGCAGTATATTTTCATGCCATTAAAGTCACGCAGTCTGCCCCCGTCCTGCCCCTTCGCCCCTCCAGGGCACCCTCCTCGGAGCCTGCCACATTCAATTCATTTAGCTATTTCCTTGGCATTGACCTTCCTGTCTCCAGTTTTAGGTAGAAACCATCTCAGGTATGTTTGCTGATTTGCTTAGAGCTATTCTGATGCGAAGGACAGGGATTTAGGTCCTGGTTGCCCCGCCTTTCTCCGACACTGAAACAGGTTCTGTAGAGAAGAGGGTGTGTTCCCCGACACCAAGCACACATCAGAAGAGAGCAAGAGGCAGGTTCCAGAACAGACCACGAGGCTCAGAAAAGGAGACGAGGAAAGCGAGGCCCAGGGAGACAGCTGTGCAGCAAGAAGCAGAGCTCGGAGCGCCCGGCGCCAGGCAGAGCCTGAGCGTGGGGTCTTCCAGGGGAGAAAGGAAACAGGACCTGATGAACTGCGGGAGGTGTGCTCTGCAGACCCTGAGCATGGGGGCTTCCAGGGGACAAAGGAAACAGAACCTGATGAACTGTGGGAGGTGTGGACTCTGCAGACCCTGAGCATGGGGGCTTCCAGGGGACAAAGAAAATAGGACCTGATGAACTGTGGGAGGTGTGGACTCTGCAGACCCTGAGCATGGGGGCTTCCAGGGGACAAAGGAAACAGAACCTGATGGACTGCGGGAGGTGTGGACTCTGCAGATCCTGAGCATGGGGGCTTCCAGGGAGAAAGGAAACAGGACCTGATGAACTGCGGGAGGTGTGGACTCTGCAGATCCTGAGCATGGGGGCTTCCAGGGAGAAAGGAAACAGGACCTGATGAACTGCGGGAGGTGTGGACTCTGCAGATCCTGAGCATGGGGGCTTCCAGGGAGAAAGGAAACAGGACCTGATGAACTGCGGGAGGTGTGGACTCTGCAGACCCTGAGCATGGGGGCTTCCAGGGAGAAAGGAAACAGAACCTGATGAACTGTGGGAGGTGTGGACTCTGCAGATCCTGAGCATAGGGGCTTCCAGGGAGAAAGAAAACAGGACCTGATGGACTGCGGGTGGTGTGGACTTTGCAGACCCTGAGCATGGGGGCTTCCAGGGAGAAAGGAAACAGGACCTGATGGACTGCGGGTGGTGTGGACTTTGCAGACCCTGAGCATGGGGGCTTCCAGGGAGAAAGGAAACAGAACCTGATGAACTGTGGGAGGTGTGGACTCTGCAGACCCTGAGCATGGGGGCTTCCAGGGAGAAAGGAAACAGGACCTGATGAACTGCGGGAGGTGTGGACTCTGCAGAGCCTGAGCATGGGGGCTTCCAGGGAGAAAGGAAACAGGACCTGATGAACTGCGGGAGGTGTGGACTCTGCGGAAGAGCAGGTCCAAAGGTGTTCAGAGAGCACTGTGGGGAAATTTAGGAATTTGTTCCCCTGGGAGGAAAATAGAAACAGATAACAGTTTCCTGAGTAACACTGAGTGTGAACACTATCGACAATCTGGTTTTAACTCCTGAAGCAATCAGGGTACTATACACACATTTTCTTTTCTGTACAGTTTTATTAGCTTGATTTTCTAGGTTTCTATAATTCTTTTTACATTTCCAGAAACTCATGTTTTTCAGATTTTTTATTATTCATTTAAAATTTTCTTTCTTTCTTTCTTTCTTTCTTTATATAGAGGTGCAGTCTCACTTTGTTGCCCAGGCAAAATCCTGGACTCAAGGAAGCCTCCCACCTCAGCCTCCAAAAATGCTGAGATTACAGACATGAGCTACCATGTCTGGCCATGCCCTTCAGATATTAAAAAAAAAATGCATTAAAAATATTTTTTTAACATTTTATTCTCTTTCATTTTTTTCTTCTTTTAATGAAATTCTTAAAGAGACATTAAAACTTAGAGACTTCAAAAACATTTTATCTTTCCTCTCCTGTTTTTCTCTTTATACCTTTCTTAATTGCTTCTGGAAGGCTTTCTTCACTCTGTCTTCTGAATCTTTAACTGAGTTTTTGTTTCAGTTCTCATATATTTTTCAGAGTTCTCTGTTGCTCCCTGTTTCTGCCCTTTTCTTTGTCTTCTGATACCTTTTCTTGAATAAAATGTTATATCTTACTTTTCCAAGGGTCTTAAATATAATTCTTACTGTTTAATTCTAACATATTTATCATTTTCCCCCTTTAGTTCCTTTATTTTTTTCCTATTTTGGTTTGTTCATTTTTTCTTCTCCCTCTTTCTTTCTTTCTTTTCTTTCTTTCTTTCCTTCCTTCTTTCTTCTTTACTGACTTTCCTCAAATGGCTACTGATTATTGGTTATTATTTCATAATTAAGAATGAAACACTAGACCAGGCACAATGACTCTCATGACTGTAATCCCAGTACTTTGGGAGGTCGAGGCAGATGGATCACTTGAAAGCAGGAGTTCAAGACCAGTCTGGACAACATGGGGAGATCCCATCACTACAATAGCCAGGCATGGTGATGCATGCCTGTAGTCCTAACTACTCAGGAGGCTCAGGTGGGGGGATTGTTTGACCCTGGAAGAGTTTGAGGCTGTATCAAGACTATGCCACTGCATTCTGGCCTGGGCTACAGAATCAGACACTATCTAAAAAAAAAAAAAAAATTATTTTCTCATGGTTAAATTATTACTTTTATTTTCCATTTCATAGAATATTTTGCACTGAACTATTCTTCAAGATATTGAACTATTCTTCAAGTGGAGGAAAAACATCCAGAGAGGAAGCTGTGCTTAGACAAAGTAAAAATACTTAGTATTTTCACTGGACACGTAAGAAGGATTCTGTTGAGCTGTCACAAGGGAGAGCCAAAAGCTGGCAGTCTTAGTAAATAAAACGTTTGCATTTATATCTGTATTAGTTCATTCTTGATTGCTATAAAGAAATACCTGAGACTGGGTAATTCATAAGAAAGGAAGTTTAACTTGTTCACAGTTCTTCAGGCCATACAGGAAGCACAGAGGCTTCCATTCCTTGAAAGTCCTCAGAAAATTTCCAGTCAGTTGCTTCCCCTTTGTGGAAGGCAAAGGAGAAACAACTCACAGGGTAAGAGTAGGCCCCATGCAAACTCCTGCTCTTGCCGTGTAAGGAAGGGAGTGGGGAAGGGGAGATGCCACACACTTTTAAACAACCATGTCTCAGGAGAATACACTCACTGATTGAAGAACAGTACCAAGTGGATGGCACTAAGCCATTCATAAGAAATCTACTCCCATGATCCAATCACCTCCTACCAGGTCCCACCTTCAGCACTGGGGATTGCAATTTGACATGAGATTTGGGTAGAGACACAGATCAGACCATGTCATTCCACCCCTGGCCCCGCCCAAATCTCATGTCCTCACATTGCCAAATACAATCATGCCTTCCCAATAATCCCCAAAGACTGAATTCATTCCAGTAATAACTCAAATATTCAAAGTCCAAATCTCATCTCAGACAAGGCTCGTCCCTTCCACCTGTGAGCCTGTGAAATCAAAAGCAAGTTAGTTACTTCCAAGGTACAATAGAGATACAAACACTGGGTAAATGTTCCATTCCAGCCCCATGCAAATCTGAAACACAGCCAAACATTCATTAAATCTTAAAACTCCAAAACCTCTTTTGACTTCATGTCTCACACCCAGGGGTGAGCTCCCAAGGCCTGGGGCAGCTCTGCCCACACAGCTGCTTTCACTGGCTGGTGTTGGGTGCCTGCAGCTTTTCCAAGCATATGGTGCCAGCTGTCAGTAGGTCTACCATCCTGGGGTCTGGAGGACAGTGGCCCTCTTCTCAAAGCTGCACTAGGTGGTGCCCCATGGGGATTCTGTGTGAGGGCTCCAACCTCACATTTCCCTTCTGCACTGCTCTGGCAGAGGTTCTCCATGGGGGGTCTTTCCATGCAGCAGATTTCTGCCTGGACATCGGGGCTTTTCCATACATTCTCTGAAATCTAGGTGGAGGCTCCCAAACCTCAATTTTCATCTTCTGTGCACCCACAGGCCCAATATCACGTGAAAGCTGCCAGGGCTTGGGGCTTGCACCCTCTGAAGCAATGGCCCAAGCTGTACCTTGTCCCCTTTTAGCCAGGATTGAGCTGGAGTGGCTGGAACACAGGGCAGCAAGTTCAAAGTTCCACAGATCTCTAGGGTGGGGCAAATGCCACCAGTCTTTTTGCTAAAGCATAGAAAAAGTGGCCTTTGCTCCAGTTTCCAGTAAGTTCCTCATCTCCATCTGAGACCACCTCAGCCCGGACTTCATTGTCCATGCACTATGAGCATTTTGGCCAAAACCATTCAACAAGTCTCTAGGAAGTTCCAATTTTTCCACATCTTCCTGTCTTCTGGACCCTCCAAACTGTTCCAACCTCTGTCAGTTACCCAGTTCCAGAGTTGCTTCCACATTCCTAGGTGAAATAAGATTATAGCAATGCCCCACTACCTTGGTGCCAATTCTCTGTATTAGTCCATTTTCACACTGTTACAAAGAATACTCAAGACTGGGTAACTTAAAAATAAAGGAGGTCTGGCTGGACGCAGTGGCTCACACCTGTAATCCCAGCACTTTGGGAGGCCGAGGCGGGTGAATCACAAGGTCAAGAGATCGAGATCATCCTGGTCAACAAGGTGAAACCCCGTCTCTACTAAAAATACAAAAATGAGCTGGGCATGGTGGTGCATGCCTGTTGTCCCAGCTACTGGGGAGGCTGAGGCAGGAGAATTGCCTGAACCCAGAAGGCGGAGGTTGAGGTGAGCCAAGATCATGCCATTGCACTCCAGCCTGGGCAACAAGAGAGAAACTCCGTCTCTAAATAAATAAATAAATAAATAAAATAAAGAAGGTTTAGTTGACTCCCAGTTCCACATGGCTGGGAAGGTCTCAGGAAACTTACAATCATAGTGGAAGGCAAAGAGGAAGCAGGACATGTCTCATGTGGCAGCAGGAGCTAGACAGAGAAAGAGAGCAGGGGACACTGCCAGTTTTAAATCGTTAGGTATTGTGAGAAATCCCTCATTATCATGAGAACAGCGTGGGGGAACCTGGCCCCATGATCCAATCACTTCCCACCAGGTCGGTCCTTCCTGGACACATGGGGTTTACAACTGGAGATGAGATTTGGGTGGAGACACGAAACCAAACCATATGGGTGCTTGAAAGTTAGAACTTTATTCTGTCACTTAAGAAAAGTGTGTCAGTTGCCTCCTGTGTGGCTGTCCTGTCCTGGGTTCTGGGGAAACACATCTAAGGACAGAGGCCTTTCTCTCATGGGGCTCACAGGGGGATAGGGGCAGGGGAGGGGAGGGCAAGCATGTCAGACGGGGCCAGTGAGAGGAATGGAGGAGGGAATTCAGGGAAGGCGTCTCTCATGACGTGCACCAGGTTAGAGTTCAAAAGAAACAAGAACCAGTCAGGCACAGACCAGCGGGGAAGCAGACGAGCTGCAAGGGCCAAGGCCTTGAGGGGGGAATGTGCTTGGGATGCTCCAGAACAAGAGAAAGACCACGGAGGCAGAAGTGGAGGCCTTGAGTGGGAGGCTGGCGGAGATGCCATCTTGCAGTGGGCCAGCCAGAGGAGCTGGTAATCAGTCAGCACTTTGGATTTTGCTTCAAGTGAGCACAGGAAGCCTCTAGAAGGTTTTGGACAGAAGAGTGTCATTATCTTTTTGGGGTCACTCAGGCTTCTGATGAATATTAACCTGAAGGAAGCAGAGGACAACATGGTTATAATTATTATTATACTGTCACTATGATTGTACTATCATGAATGCTATGGTTATTATAACTAAAATGAAAAATCACATTTGGTGTAGAAATGAGAGGCTGCAATGGAAAGGTCTAAGCCAGTGCTCTCTACCTAAGTGAACATGAGAATCCCCTGAAGGCCCTGCTCAAACACCTGCTCAGACAATCAAACACCTGCTCAAACACCTGCTCAGACAAACACCTGATGAAACACCTGTTCAAACAAACACCTGTTCAAACACCTGCTCAAACACCTGCTCAAACGCCTGCTCAGACAAACACCTGCTCAAACACCTGCTAAAATGCCTGCTCAAACACCTGCTCAAGCACCTGCTTAGATAAACATCTGCTCAAACGCCTGCTCAAACACCTGCTCAGACAAACACCTGCTCAAACACCTGCTAAAATGCCTGCCCAAACAACACCTGCTCAAACATCTGCTCAAACACCTGCTCAAACACCTGATAAAACACCTGCTCAAACACCTGCTAAAATGCCTGCTCAAACAACACCTGCTGAAAACGTTTGTTCAGCCACTTGCTCAACCACCTGCTCAGACACCTAGTCAACTACGTGCTCAAACATGGATACCTGGGCTCCTCCACAGTGCTCTGCCTCAACCCATCTGGTGTGGAGCCGGGAAGGCAGATTTCTAACAAGCTGCAGGAGGATTCCGCTGCGGCTCGGCCCGGTGCATACAGAGTAGCCTCGTGTAAATGACATTGATTCGCACATTGTAGTTTCTTAATATCGATCATGGAATGCGCTAGGGGAAGAAAAGGCAAGACCACCTGTTTAGCCTAAGGTAATCATGAGGTGGTTGAAATATGAGTATATTAAGTAACTATTTGATTGTAAGCAAATAACTCTTGATGGGTAAACACTGGCTTACGTTTTGCTGGTGCTTTGCACTTCGGAAAGAATTCATAATCTCACTGAATTCTTACAACATGGGACAGAATTAGGTTTATTTGGAAGATGAGGAAAAGGTGAATAGTAAACCAATGTCCCAAAGACACAAAGATAATCAATGAAGAAGGCTGGCCTTGGACCCCACCGCTCCTGCTGACACCAAGTGTGCTTTTCCACTGTACATCGTCGTCCCTCGAGAAAGACAGTGAGGACTGCTGTTACTTATTTATTTTTTATTTTTTGAGATGGAGTTTCAGCCTGATGCCCAGGTTGGAGTACAGTAGCACGATCTCAGCTTGCTGTAACCTTTGCCTCCCGGATTCAAGACATTCTCCTACCTCACCCTCCCAAGTAGCTGGAATTACAGGCACGCACTACCACACCCAGCTAATTTTTTTATATTTTTGCTAGAGATGGTATTCTGCCATGTTGGCCAGGCTGGTCTTGAACTCCTGAACTTAAATGATCTGCCTGCCTCAGCCTCCCAAAGTGCTGGGATTACAGGTATAAGCCATCACACCTGGCCTGATGTTACATTTTGACATAAGAAAAAAGCCAACTGAAATTGTTGATTAGATATCATGATATTCTCCCGCAAAACTCTCTCAAAATATCTAAGTATATACTCTTCGCTATGCATACTCATTAAACACAAAACAAAGCAATTGCCATCTGGAGATTGTTGCAAACGAAAGCAACGCAAGGGGCCATCGCACCTGCTTAGGACATTGTCTGCATTTGGATATGTGGATTCCACACTTCTGGATAGAGTTCACTACTGCTTTACAATATACACTATGAACGCCAAAATATTCTCATGGTAATTTTTTTGTAGGAACAGTCTGTGTTTAGGAAATGTGTGTTAAAAGAATAAATGTAAGCTACATACCTTAGTTTGTAGAGTGCTTCATGATTCCAAAACACTTTATTCTTTTTTTGAAAAATTTGCTGTCACAGCAAGCCTAGTAAAAAAAGAGTATCTAGTAGTTTTATAATCATCGTTTTACAGATGAGAAAGCCGAGCTCTGGAGGTCTGGCGGCCTGCCCCCTGTCACCGGAGCCATCTGTTGTCAGACACTGATTATTGTACAGTGGATTGATTGGGTATAACTACTTGACATTGCATAAGCTAATACTGAGATTAAAATATTTTCCCCATAAAATGAATTTTGTGCATGTATTCGTTAGGATTCCTCGGTTATAAGCAACAGGAACCCACCCTTTGTTAAGTGAAAGGGATTTATTCTAAGGACCTCAGGTGGTTCCCAGAATTGAAGGGAAGCTGCAGAACTGGCCTTTGGGCAGACTGGACCCAAGGGCAGCTCTGGAGACCTGGGAAGCAGGAATGTGTAGACACCTTGACGTCTGGGTATGGTGTCTGAGATGGGTAAAGAGCGTCTTGTTGGCTTAGATAGGTCACCACTGACGGCGCGGGACAGGAAAGAAGGCCTTGGTTTACAGTGCTGCCAAGGCTGAGGCAGTGCAGGGGGTTAAATCCCTAATGCAAAATGAGGGTGCTACGGCCAGAGGAGAAACAAACACAGGGCAGGCAAAATGACATCTGTCCACTCCTCCTGCCTCACAGCCCTGGCTCACTCTTAGTGATGCTGAATGCAGAGTAGCTGCAGCTAATCTGTGCCATTTCTCCATGCACCTTCCTCCTAACAAGAGGGGAAATGTGGTTGAATAAATGTAGAGTTGGGTAAAATCCCAAAGAAGTTGAAATTTCCTAGCCAACAGAAATAACTGTTTTATAATTGTTGCTGTTTTCTTCTAGAGAATATCGCTATCAATGCTGAATAGAACATTAGGAGCTCTGTAATTAATGGGCTGAATTAGGTTTGATTTCGTATTTAACCAAATTTCAAATGATTGAGGACCTCTGAGTTATAAATTCTGAGTTTAAAGGATAGAAGCCAGTTTTTACAGCCTGAAAATAATTTTCTACAAGTAAATCAAGGAAGTAGAATTCGAGTTTCTGGTTTGTCCACCTAATCAGAAGTCAAATTGAAAATCCTTTATTATAAGATGAAAAGATATGATTTTCTCTCTGTGTTAAGCATACCTGAAGTCCAGCTAGTTTATATACTTAATAAAGTACGTCATATACATTTCAGTTCCATTCTCTTTCAATGCTTATAGTTAATCTCTGCTTACATATTCTATCATTTACTCAGTAAATATTTGAGAGTTTGCTGCACGCTAGAGGCTGTGCTAGGCACTGGATACAAAGAAGGATGAAGAGACCCACAAAGAGATCATGATATGGACAGCACGCACGGAAAACGAACAGTACATCTGTTGATTGCCGTGTGCAAGACAGCACCCCAAGACAGACATGATTCTTCCCTTTGCATAGAAAAGGTTGTATCTAAAGTCTGCAGAACTGAAGGGGGCAGTGCTGGAATTTAAACCTGTTCTCCAAAGGTCGTTCTATTTTAATCAAAGACTTGGCTTTCTCAAAGGAGTTAGGTTTCTACCAATGGATACACTTTGATCAATGCCCTAAGATGGGACGCAGAGCAGTGCGGCCGCAGAAGATCGCATGACTTTTTCTTCCTTGACAGACAGTTGACTTAGGCTTTGAAGGTTCTGTCACATTCTGCCAAGCAAAGAGGGGGAGAAAAGACATTCCCTGTAGAAAAAAACAATTTGCCGAAAAGAGCACAGACATAAAATGCACACTTTTCACGGAAGGACTAATGGCCACATGGTAGGCTCTATGCTGTAACGAGTACCTGAGGATGATTCTGCATGAACCCAGAGCAGGTTCATGAGGGTCACAAAAGCCATCCAAAGTGCTTCTGTACTCCTTGTTAGCTTGGTTTTTACGCAGAACGTAATCAGAATAGAGCTGTGTAAGATATAAAATATCACTGGCTATGGCTGGGCACGGTGGCTCATGCCTGTAGTCCCAGCACTTTGGGAGGCCGACATAGGTGGATCACGAGGTCAACAGATCGAGACCATCCTGGCCAACATAGTGAAACCCCCTATCAACTAAGAAATACAAAAGTTAGCTGGGCATGGTGGCGGGCACCTGTAATCCCAGCTACTTGGGAGGCTGAGGCAGGAGAATTGCTTGAGCCAGGGAGGCAGAAGTTGCAGTGAGCCGAGATCCTGCCACCGCACTCCAGCCTGGCGCCTGGCAACAGAGCAAGACTCTGCCTCAGGAAAGAAAGAAAGAAAGAAAGAAAGAAAGAAAGAAAGAAAGAAAGAAAGAAAGAAAGAAAGAAAGATATCACTGGCTATGTGGTAAATGGGTAGGAAGGGGAGATCCTGGAGTGAAGAGGAGTGGAGCGAGAATAGTGCGAAGTCTTATTGAGATGGAAAGTCAAGAACAGATCGGAGATGCTGATGAGGTGGAGCACGTTCGTCAGAAGGGGCCTGAGGAGGGTGAGTGAGTGCTAACGGCGTCCATTCCAGGCCTGTCAGGAATGTCACCTAAGCAAGGAGCAAGTGCGTGTTCCAATGTCACTTCTCAATGTATTCTTATACTCTTAAAATACTGACTGTGGCTGGCTGTGGTTAACTGGCAGGAATTATAAACTCATGCTTTCATTTTCCCAATGTGAAAGATATAGATTATAAGCCTACGGGAGAGAGAAAGAGAGAAGAGAGAAAAATACATAGATTATATATATTAGATTAGTTTTCTTTTAATTTGGAATATACATAAATACATTCCCTATATCAATAGTGAAAAATAATCAAGTACTAAATTCTATGTATTCATGACACAATTATAATCAAAACAGTGGTTATCAACAATAGTTATTGTTAATAAGTTAATTTTACAACTTTGGCTTTTTTTATTCTAATGTTCTAGAAACTATGAGATTATATTATATCTAATTCAGAGAAAATATAAAACAACCTAATATCTTACCCAAACTCTTAGGCTAGACATAACTAAGAAAGAGAATACTAAGGAAAGATTGGATTGTTTTGAACTGAGATCTTGCAAGACTGTTTGAGGGGGAAAAAAAAAAAAGATTAAGAACAAAAAGGAGATGCCAAGAAAGAAAAGGAAAGGTGACAAATATGAAAAGCACGATTTCTAAATATTTATTCCGGCATCTTTACTTTCAGAACTATTTTTACAAGATAGTTTTTTCACTTTTAAACCACATTTTATAAAACTGTTCATAGCCTGGACATCCTAAATCCTAAGCAGCATTTCACAATGAATGGGTCAAGGGCAGAGGAAAAATAAGCAACTTAAAATCACAAAGATGTGGTGAAAGTATTACAGAAATATTTAAATACCATCAACAGTGCTTGAATCAGATGGATATATTCCATCCACGTGACATCAAATAGAATCTTTCCCTCCCGACTGCCTGTCAACAAATTACAAATTTCAGTCCGTTAATTGCTGTGAAAGTATCTGAGGTTATTTTTTGCTGACATCCGTGAAATCCAGGTGGTAGGTTCTTGTTACATTTTTTACTGTGTTTTTTTTTAACATTTTGACTATTTAATAATTACATATTTAAATGATCAATATTTAAAAAAGCATATATGTAGGTGCAGAATGACACCAATTTTTTTTTTTTTTTTTTTTTTTTTTTTGAGACGGAGTTTCGCTTTTGTTACCCAGGCTGGAGTGCAATGGCGCGATCTCGGCTCACTGCAACCTCCGCCTCCTGGGTTCAGGCAATTCTCCTGCCTCAGCCTCCCGAGTAGCTGGGATTACAGGCACGCGCCACCATGCACAGCTAATTTTTTGTATTTTAGTAGAGACGGGGTTTCACCATGTTGACCAGGTTGGTCTCGATCTCTCGACCTCGTGATCCACCCGCCTTGGCCTCCCAAAGTGCTGGGATTACAGGCTTGAGCCACCGCGCCCGGCCCGACACCAAATTTTAAAGAAAGAAGTTGTCTAAAGAGGATCTTCTCACTGGTTTGTTTGACTGTGGCATGACAGGCTCGGAGACTCTGTGACCAGGCAGCCTGGCACAACCCGCATTTCTCTAAATGCTCCTTTAATTCCAGAAGGGAAGACAAGCTTTAGTGCGACTTGACACAACCTCTTTGATGTTTTTCTATGTGTTTGCCTGAGTGTATACTACTGTGTATGCTGATTGAGAAGCTTCAATGTTTATTAAAATAAAAGAATAACTAAGCAAAATACGAAGTTCTCTTTTACTTCTACAGTGTAATATAAAGTGCCTAGCACTTTCCTTCTTTTTTTACTATTTAAACTAATATAGTTAAGTATAGTGAAGATGTCAGAGAGAGCCAAGTAAAATTTTTACAGATTTTTTTTTTTTTTTTGAGATGGAGTTTCGCTCTTGATACCCAGGCTGGAGTGCAATGGCGCTATCTAGGCTCACCACAACCTCCGCCTCCTGGGTTCAGGCAATTCTCCTGCCTCAGCCTCCTGAGTAGCTGGGATTACAGGCACGTGCCATCGTGCTCAGCTAATTTTTTGTATTTTTAGTAGAGATGAGGTTTCACCATGTTGACCAGGATGGTCTTGATCCCTTGAACTCATGATCCACCCGCCTTGGCCTCCCAAAGTGCTGGGATTATAGGCGTGAGCCAACGCACCCGGCCCAGATTTTTTTAATGTTCAAAACTTTGGTTGAATTTTTGATAAAAGATAAATATCCATTGCAGCTCCCAGTGAAACCGCAGAGGGTGAGTAGACACTGCATTTCCAGATGGATCTTTATTGCCCACAGACCAGGAGATTCCCAGGTGTAGGAGCCCCATGGGCCGCCAGTGTGGCTGTTTGGGCTGGTGCAGCTGTTTGGGCCGGGGCCGCAGCGCAGCAGCACTCCATACAAAATACACTGGTTTGGTTGCCCTGCTAAACCGGCAACTGGAGATTTCAGAAGGCAGATTAGCACATTCATCTGATTAAATGGGACTTAAACAGAAAGCCAGGCCAGGAGATTCCCAGGCAGCAACGTGGTTCCAGCCGGCGCAGTGGGTCGCTGCACAGGAAATCACACAGATCCCAGCGCCCATTCAGCAGGTGACTGGAACACCTGGGAGAGAGTCAACCGCTCAACTAAAAAAAAAAGGGGGCTCTGAGGCAGGGAGCCAGGTGATCAGGCTCAGCAGGTCCCACCCCCACAAAAACAAACAAAACAGCAATTGGAAACGCTCAGGGTTGAGAGTTTCATGGCAAGCACAGCTGAACCCAGGATGGTGCAGCTCAGAGGGGGAGGGTCGTCCACCATTACCGAGGCACTCGACCCCTACAGAGGTACACTGCCATTGCTGCCACAGCCTGCCATTGCCGAGGCAACCCGCCATAACAGAGAGAGTCCGCCACTACAGAGGGGGGCCACCATCACCACGGCAGCTCTAACCACACCCATATAAACAGGACTACAGGGAATCACACACGGCAGCAGGGCAGAGCCCACAGCAGCTCTGCATAGCAACTACAGGCAGGCAGTGACTAGACTGCCTCCTTGCTGGGCAGGAAAGTGCAACGGATACTCATAAATAAAGCCCTAACTCCCCAGGTCAGAGCGCCTGAGGAAAAAAAAGGGGCTTTATGAGTTCTGCTGCAGCAGACTTAAACGTACCTGCCTAGCAGCCCTGAATGAACAATGGAGCCCACAGCTCAGCACTAGAGCTCCTATAAAGTACAGACTGTCTCCTCAAGCAGCTCCCTGGCCCTCACATATCCAAAGAGTCACCTCACAAAGGACTGATCAGACTGACATTTGGCGGGCATCATTCAGGGACAAAGATAGGAGAATAAGAATCGGGTAGCAACCCCCACAGTTCCGCAGCTGCTACAGGTGTACCCCAGGCAAGCAGGGCCTGGAGTGGACCTCAGTAGTCCTATAGCAGAGGGGCCAGACTGTTAGAAGGAAAACTAAGAAACAGAAATACTTCATCATCAACAATCTGGACGTCCACTCAGAGACCCAATCAGAAAATCAGCAACTACTCAGATACCAGGTGGATAAATCCACAAAGATGGGAAGAAACCAGTGCAAAAAGGAGGAAAACACCCAAAACCAGAACACCTCGCCTCCTACAAGGGACCACAACTCCTCACCAGCAAGGGAACAAAGCTGGACGGAGAATGAGTGTGATGAAATGACAGAATCAGACTTCAGAAGGTGGGTAAAGAGAAACTTCCGTGAACTAAAAGAACATGTTCTAATCCAGTGCAAAGAAACTAAGAACCTTGAGAAAAGATTTGAGGAAATGATAACAAGAATGGACAACTTAGAGAGGAATATGAATGAATTGAAGGAGCTGAAAAACACAATACGAGAACTTCGTGAAGCATGCACAAGTTTCAACAGTAAAATTGACCAGGCAGAAGAAAGAATATCAGAAGTCGAAGATCAACTCAATGAAATAAAATGAGAACCCAAGATTACAGAAAAAAAGCACAAAAAGGAATGAACAAAGTCTCCAAGAAATGTGGGACTATGTGAAGAGACCTAATCTACGTTTGATAGGTGTACCAGAAGGGGACGAAGAGAATGAATCCAAGCTGGAAAATACTCTTCAGGATATTATCCAGGAAAACTTCCCCAACCTAGCAAGACACGCCAATATTCAAGTCCAGGAAATACAGAGAACACCACAAAGATATTCCGCAAGAAGAGCATCCCCAAGGCACATAATCGTCAGATTCACCAGGGTTGAAATGAAGGAGAAAATGCTAAGGGCAGCCAGAGAGAAAGGTTGGGTCACCCACAAAGGGAAGCCCATCAGACTCACAGCAGATCTCTCGCCAGAAACCCTACAAGCCAGAAGAGAGTGGGGGCCAATATTCAACATTCTTAAAGAAAAGAACTTTCAACCAAGAATTTCATATCCAGCCAAACTGAGCTTCGTAAGTGAAGGAAAAATAAAATCCTCTGCGAGCAAGCAAGTACTCAGAGATTTGGTAACCACCAGGCCCCCTTTACAAGAGCTCCTGAAAGAGGCACTACACATAGAAAGGAAAAACCAGTACCAGCCATTCGAAAAACATACCAAATGCTAAAGAGCATCAACAAAATGAAGAATCTGCATCAACCAATAGGCAAAACAGCCAGCTAGCATCAAAATGGCAGTATCAAATTCACACATAACAATATTAACCCTAAATGTAAATGGGCTAAATGTGCCAATCAAAAGACACAGACTGGAAAATTGGATAAAAAACCAAAACCCATCAGTGTGCTGTATCCAGTAAACCCATCTCACATGCAAGGATACACAAAGCCTCAAAATAAAGGGATGGAGGAAGATTTACCAAGCAAATGGAGAGCAAAAAAAAAGCAGGAGTTGCAATTCTCATCTCTGATAAAATAGACTTTAAAGCAACAAAGATCAAAAGAGAAAAAGGTTTCATTACATAATGGTAAAAGGATCGATACAACAAGAAGAGCTAACGATCCTAAACATATATGGACCCAATACAGGAGCACCCAGATACATAAGGCAAGTTCTTAACGACTTACAAAGAGACTTAGACTCCCACACAATAATAGTGGGAGACTTTAACACTCCACTGTCAATATTAGACAGATCAACCAGACAGAAAATTAACAAGGATATCCAGGACTCGAACTCAGACCAGGAAGAAGCAAACCTGATAGACATTTACAGAACTCTCCACCCCAAATCCACAGAATATACATTCTTCTCAGCACCACATCACACCTACTCTAAAATTGACCACATAATTGGAAGTAAATCACTCCTCAGCAAATGCAAAACAACAGAAATCATAACAAACAGTCTCTCAGATCATAGTGCAATCAAGATAGAACTCAGAATTCAGAAACTAACTCAGAACCGCACAGCTTCATGGAAACTGAACAACTGGCTCTTAAATGTTGACCGGATAAACAATGAAATGAAGGTAGAAATAAAGAAGTTCTTCGAAACCAATGAGAACGAAGACACAACATACCAGAATCTCTGGGACACATTTAAAGCAGTCTCTAGAGGAAAATATATAGTTATAAGTGCCCACATGAGAAGAGTGGAGAGATCCAAAATTGACACCCTAACGTCAAAATTGTAAGAGCTGGAGGAGAAAGATCAAAAAAACTCAAAACCCAGCAGAAGACAAGAAATAACTAAGATCAGAGCAGAACTGAAGGAGATAGAGAAATGAAAAATCCTTCAAACAATCAATAAATCCAAGAGCTGGTTTTTTGAAAAGATCAACAAAATAGACAGACCACTAGCCAGATTGATAAAAAAGGAAAAGAGAGAACAACCAAATAGTTGTAATAAAAAACGATAAAGGGGAAATCACCACAGATTACACAGAAATTCAAACCATCATCAGAGAATATTGCAAACAACTCTATGCACATAAACTAGTAAACCTGGAAGAAATGGATAAATTCCTGGACTTCTGTGTCCTCCCAAGCCTAAAGCAGGAGGAAGCCAAAACTATGAACAGACAGATAACAAGGTCTGAAGTCGAGGCAGCAATTAAGAGCCTACCACACAAAAAAAGCCCAGGTCCAGACGGGTTCACAGCTGATTTCTACCAGACACACAAAGAGGAGCTGGTACCATTCCTTCTGAAACTATTCCAAATAATCCAAAAAGAGGGAATCCTTCCCAAATCATTTTACGAGACCAACATCATCCTGATACCAAAGCCCAGCAGAGACCCAACAAGAAAAGAAAACTTCAGGCCAATATCCATGATGAACATAGATGCAAAAATCTTCAGTAAAATACTGGCAAGCCGATTGCAACAGCACATCAAAAAGCTTATCCATCATGATCAAGCAGGATTCATCCCGGGGATGCAAGGCTGGTTCAACATAGGCAAGTCTATAAACGTAATTCACCACATAAACAGAACCAAAAACAAAAACCACATCATTATCTCAATTGACGCAGAGAAGGCCTTTGACAAAATTCAACAGCCCTTTATGCTAAAAACCCTCAATAAACTCGGTATTGATGGAACATACCTCAAAATAATTAAAACTATTTATGAGAAACCAACAGCCAATATCATACTGAATGGGCAAAAACTGGAAGCATTCCCTTTGAAATCTGGCACTAGACAAGGATGCCCTCTCTCACCACTTCTATTCAATATAGTACTGTAAGTTCTAGCCAGAGCAATCAGGCAAGAAAAAGAAATAAAGGGTATTCAAATAGGAAAGGAGGAAGCCAAATTGTCTCTATTTGCAGATGACATGATAGTATATCTAGAAGACCCCATCGCCTCAGCCCAAAATCTCCTGAAACTGATAAGCAACTTCAGCAAAGTCTCAGGATATAAAATCAATGTGCAAAAATTACAAAACCCATCACCAATAACAGACTTAAAGAAAGCCAAATCAAGAACGAACTGCCATTCACAATTGCTACAAAAAGAATAAAATACCTAGAAATACAACTCACCAGGAACGTAAGGGACCTCTTCAAGGAGAACTACAAACCACTGCTCAACAAAATCAGAGAGGACACAAACAGATGGAGAAACATTCCATGTTCATGGTTAGGAAGAATCAATATCGTGAAAATGACCATCCTGCCCAAAGTAATTTACTTACAGACTCAACGCTATCCCCATCAAGCTACCATTGACTTTATTCACAGAACTGGAAAAAATCACCTTGAACTTCATATGGAACCAAAAGAGAGCCCACATAGCCAAGTCAATTCTAAGAAAAAAGAACACAGCAGTAGGCATCACACTACCAGATTTCAAACTATACTACAAGGCTACAGTAATCAAAACAGCATGGTACTGGTACCAAAACAGAGATATAGACCAATGGAACAAAACAGAGGCATCGGAGGCAACACAACATATCTACAACCATACAATCTTTGATAAACCTGACAAAAACAAGCAATGGTGAAAGGATTCCCTGTTTAATAAATGGTGTTGGGAAAACTGGCTAGCCATGTGCAAGAAGCAGAAACTGGACCCCTTCCTGACACCTTACACTAAAATTAACTCCAGATGGATTAAAGACTTAAACATAAGACCTGGCACCATAAAAACCCTAGAAGGAAATCTAGGCAAAACCATCCAGGACATAGGAGTAGGCAAGGACTTCATGAACAAAACACCAAAAGTATTGGCAGCAAAAGCCAAAATAGACAAATGGGACGTAATGAAACTCCACAGCTTCTGCACGGCAAAAGAAACAGTCACTAGAGTGAATCGGCAACCAACAGAATGGGAAACAATTTTTGCAGTTTACCATCTGACAAAGGGATAATATCCAGAATTTACAAAGAACTCAAACAGATTTACAGGAAAAAAACAAACAAGCCCATTCAAAAGTGGGCAAAGGATATGAACAGACACTTTACAAAGGAAGACATACATGAGGCCAACAATCATATGAAAAATGCTCATCGTCACTGGTCATCAGAGAGATGCAAATCAAAACCACATTGAGATACCATCTCACGCCAGTTAGAATGGCGATCATTAAAAAATCTGGAGACAACAGATGCTGGAGAGGATGTGGAGAAAAAGGAACACTTTTACACTCTTGGTGGGAGTGTAAATTAGTTCAACCATTGTGGAAGACGGTGTGGCGATTCCTCAAGGCCTTAGAAATAGAAATTCCATTTGACCCAGCAATCCCATTACTGGGTATATATCCAAAAGACTATAAATCGTTCTACTATAAGGACACATGTACACTAATGTTCATTGCAGCACTGTTTACAATAGCAAAGACCTGGAATCAACCAAAATGCCCATTGATGATAGACTGGATTGGGAAAATGTGGCACATATACACCATGGAATATTATGCAGCAATCAGAAATGATGAGTTTGTGTCCTTTGTAGGGACATGGATGAATCTGGAGAACATCATCCTCAGCAAACTGACATAAGAACAGAAAGGAAATACCACGTATTCTCACTCATAGGCGGGTGATGAAAAATGAGAACACATGGACACAGGGAGGTGAGCACTACACACTGGGGTCTCTTGGGGGGAATAGGGGAGGGACAGCAGGGGCGGGGAGCTGGGGAGGGATAGCATGGGGAGAAATGCCAGATGTGGGTGAAGGAGAGGAAGGCAGCAAATCACACTGCCACATGTGTACCCATGCAACTATCTTGCATGTTCTGCACATGTACCGCAAAACCTAAAATGTAATAAAAAATAATTAAATAAAAAGATAAATATCAACTAATTTTTATATGAGTTTATTAAATAAACTAATCAATGGTTTAATTATGAGCTGTTATAGGAGAGTGTACCACTACACTCCAGCGTGGTAACAAAGCACAGCCCTGCCTCAAAAAGAAAAAAAATTCAAGGTTGTTATTTTTCACTTCGCTTTCTGTCGTTTTCAGTAAGATACAATGCAAGATGCCTTGACAAAAATCTGACCCCCAGAAAGGAGTATTGGAATCCATTTTATGAAAGATTAGTACATAACTTTAAGTCTTCCTAAATATATAAAAGTACTATATTGTAAAATAAATTATCCAGCTAGCATCCCAGGTGGCCCTGTTTAAACACAAGGAAAAAATGGTATTCCTCTGTTCGAATTCTGGATGGCTTCCTGGTTCCTCAGAACAAATGCTGACATTCTGGGAGAGATCACTGGTGCTCATGTAGCTTTCACAGGTAAACCTGGGTGTTCTATACCGTTGAACACAAGAACACAAAAATCAGACAAGGTCATTCTGCGGCCATGACTGATCAAGACAACTTCCCTGTGTAAGAAATTCAGAAAGTAAGTGGCAAGCTCCTGCCCTCCATGAAATCAGACTCACCAAAGCTGGTAGGGAACTTTGAGACACCCACTCACTGGGGTCCCTGTCCCTAGTGCAGTACCATATGATCAGAAAGAGACCTCTTAGCTCCTGGTTTCTCCCAATGGGGGAAGGGGTTGGTTTCCAGGTCCAGCACCCCAACTTTTCCAAGGCAGCTCCCCAGAATATTGACCACTGTCCTGCTATTATTGAAGCCACAACAGGTCAACCACAGCTTATCATCCTGGAGGAGAGTGGGAACAGCAGCTCTGGCTGGCAAAGACTATAGCTCCCCATTCTGTTCCTTAGAGTGCTTGGACAAAAGTTATAGCTTCTTGCCTCTTCCTGGAGAGGTGAAGATTTGGTAACGGCCCACAGAATCTCTGCCCAGTCTGACTGATGCGGGTCATCTCCTATATGAGGTCAGACCATGAAGACCAGAAGAGATGGCTGCTTTGTCTAATGAGCAGACACCAACACAGACAGCACGAGAAAAACAAAACACAAAGAAAGACAGCAAAGGAGGAAGAGAACTGCTCATCATCCCTGATTATTAGGGAAATGCAAATGAAAACCGCATTGAGTATCATCTTATTGACACACGCCGGGATGGCTACTATCCAAAAACAAGACCACTGTTAGCAAGAATGTGGAAACTTTGCACACCGGTGGTAGGAATGCAAAATGGTGCAGCCACGATGGAAAGCAGTATGCAGGATCTTCAAAAAATCAAAATTAGAACTACCATATGATCCAACCATCTCACTTCTGGGTATGCAAAAGAACTGGTGTCAGGATCTTGAAGAGATATCTGTGCTCCCGTATTAATTTGTGGCATTATTCACAACATCCAAGAAGTCGAAACAGTGGAGCGTTGTTCAATCATCAGTGGCTGAACAGATAAAGAAAACGTGGCAGGTTGGGCACAGCGGTGCACGCCTGCAGTTCCAGCCATTCAGGAGGCGGAGGCAGGAGGACCGCTTGAGCCCACGATTCAAGGCCAGTCTGGGCGAAGTAGCAAGACTCCATCTCTAAACGTAAAAAGTTTTCTTTTGCAAAAGTTTTTAAAAAGAAAAAGAACATACAAAAACACACTTGTGTGTAATGAAATACTATTCAGCCTTTAAAAAGAGGACAGTTCTGCAATAGGACGCCGTGAAAGACCTTGAGAACGTTATGGTAGGCGAAGCAAGCCAGATACTCAAAGACAAGTCTGCATGATTTCTCTTATATGAGGGATCTAAAATAGTCAAATTCCTAAAATTAAAGACTGGGATGGTGGTGACTAGGGCCTGGTAATGGGGAAATGGGGAATTACTCAACAGACACAAAGTTTCAGCTAAGCAAGATGAATACACTGCAGAGATCAGCTGAATAACACCGTACCTGGAGTCGCCAATAATGGATTGTACACTTAAAATTTATTAGAAGAATGCATTTCATGTTAAGTGTTCTTACCACAATAAAATGAAATTTTTTTGAGAAAAGTAGTTCTCAAACCACAAAATGACCAAACATCCCCCTCTCCTGGCCAGTCTAAGTAACTGCCGCTTCTCTATAAACAGCTCCAGCCTTGCTTCTCACCTCGTAAGATGAAGCTCACACTGGGAACCTGCCCCTGCCTCCTGACCGTATCAGCTCTTACCAAAGCCCCATTCCCTGAAAGCCTCTTTCCAAATCACCTGCTCCAAACCCAGATCCTACGACCGTTCCTTTTCAACGCCCTCTTCCTGAGACATCGCGGTTTTCCACGGTGTTAGTTTTCTCTCACTGCAGCAAGCATGATGCGCCTTCCTCAACCACAGGTGTGTTCCTGAGGGTCTTCGGTAGTTCTCCAACATGATGTCGCTGCTTGCCTCTTGTTATGAGTACAAAAACTGCAGAGTAGACACAAGAGAAAGCGTTTGTGCTGAGATTTTAGCTTTTTCCCCAGCAACCAGTACCTAGTGCTGGATGGTTATCAAGACATTATGGTGAGGCTTATTATTATTAGTATAAATGTATTTTTCAAATTTTTTCTTATTGATAATTTCAATTTTTGTGTGATTTATTGTTAGGTCTGATTTTTTTTCCTGCCTTATATGTGACTGATAATGAGCTCGATTTTTTTTTTTTTTTTTTTTTTGAGACAGAGCCACTCTGTCACCCAGACTGGAATGCAGTGGCGCAATCTCAACTCACTGCAACCTCTGCCTCCTGGGTTCAAGCAATTCTCCTACCTCAGCCTCCGTAGCAGCTGGGATTACAGGCACACACCACCATGCCTGGCTAATTTTTTGTATTTTTAGTAGAGATGAGGTTTTGCTATGCCAGCCAGGCTTGTCTTGAACTCCTGGCCTCAAGTGACCCGCCAGCCTCAGCCTTCCAAAGTGCTGGGATTACAGGTGTGAGCCACTGCATCTGGCCACAAACTTGTTTTAGCTGTAAGAATAATAACTCTACCTTTTCTTAATTTTAGCTTGTGTTTTTATTGCCATTATCTTCAATTCATTATTTCTTCACAGGAATCTGTTAAGTGTCCTGTTCATTTTGTAGAGTTGGTTTAGTTAGTATCAGAGAGTGTAATCTGCAAATACATGTCACTAGGCTCAACCAAACTGTAAGCTATTACAATATGTTGAAAGCAAACAGAGAGAAAGGGATGCTCTTGATCCCAGGCGTGGTGGATGCCACACTGTTCTCTGGGAGGTCTGGCAACTTTTACACCATTCCTAGCACTCATTCATTTGCTGGGCAAATATTTCATTCCTCTGCCTGGCAACTGTGCTAGCATTCATTCATTCACTGGACAAACATCAGTCATTCGCCTGGCAACTGTGCTTGAAAAGTGGCCACACAGGCCTCATGATAACACAGTCTCCCCAAACTGAACACTCTTGAAGTTCAATTGCCTTTCTAGTACACGAATACATGCAAAAAAGCTCTAGTATTTCCCTCGTGCACCCTAATCAAGCAAAATGCTGCTTTGCATTCTATCTTTAGTGAAGGACCAGTTTTCTTCCCATCTTCTTGGACAAATACTTTTGCAAGAATACGATAAAAATAAATTACTGGGAAAATGATTGTTTTAAACATACAAAATACAAATATAAGATGCATCAAATGTGAAATTCCTCTGTTATATCGGGCTGCGTGTGTTTCCAAATGCTCACTCTGATCTTCATTCTGATCTCATTGCAGGCCTAGAGTCTGCCAGCCGGCACCAGCACTGCACCTCCCTCTGGGGAGCTTGGCCCAGAACCCTGAAGGAGACGATCCGCTCCATGAGGGTAGGAATGGCGGCAATACTGCTTTCCCTGCGTATCCAGTACCTGCCATGAAGCCTGGAATGCAGAGTGTCCTCAACAAATATTTGCCCAGCGAATGAATGAATGCTAGCAGGAACGATGTAAAACAAGTGCCATTCGTTCATTTACATTTATGGGGCATTATTATGTGTCAGACATTGGTCAAACTAGGAGACAAAGCATGGGATGAAACAGGCTAAATTCCTGGTCTTATGTTGCTTGTGGGAATAAAGTATTAAATAAATTAAATGTATTTATTTAATCGAATAATAATTTAAAAGTTACTTTTAATTTAATAATAAATTTAAAACCAGGAATATGTATCAGGTGAATGTCTTTAAAAAGTTTACATCCTTTGATTTCATTAATTTAGGAGAAAAAAATCTAAACATATATAAATATACATGTATATGTTATATAAATATATATACAGAAACATACTCTGTATACAGAAAACAATCTATGCTCAGTAGTAAAAAGTTACAAATCTGCCACCTAACAATCTGGCAGGCTGCAAAGGAATGTTTAAATACAAGTTTGGAAAGTCCACTTGGTAGGTTGCTATGCAATCGTTAAAATAGACCTCAATTATACTGAAATCTTTGTGGATGAAATGGTTTGATGTTTGGGGTTTGCTTCGAACCACTCTAGGAGGCAAGAAGGACGAGGGTGAGAGTGAAGGGTTAGACGCATGGGTGGCTTCTATCCCGAACAAGAAACCTGTGCCTTTGCATTCTGACAGCAAATCCTTCCACGGTGCCCACCACGTGCCCAGCACTACACTAAGTGCTGAAGTTATTTAGTTTTAATCTCACAAAAGCATGGTTTTGAAGTTGGTACCAATGTTAGCACCAATTTGCAGGGCAGGGAAATGAGGCACAGAGAGATGAAGTAACCAGTCTCAAGTCACACACTTGCTGAGTGACGGAGAGAGGCTCACCCTGGGCCCTCGAGTATGTCCTGTGAAGTGCCACACACCACAGGTGTAACCACAGCCCATGCCAGTGGGTTTCCAGAAGAGACTTAGCTTCACCCCAAAGGTGAATGACAGCCTAATTCCTGTCAAAAGGGTACACAAGAGGAGGCTCTGAAAAGACATTTTCATCTCTCTTCACCTCCCCATCAAATGTTTACTTCAAACCTCTCAAGGTCAGCCGTTGTTGTGGTCACAAAATCCTTGTACCTCTCTAATCCCTGTCGAGCAGTCTCTGCTGGAAAGAAGTGTCTACCAAGTCCTTGCCTTAGGAATGGAATGTAGCCCAGTGCTGATGACAATGAAAGTCTTCTTTTCTTTCTTTCTTTATTTTTTTAAATTTATTTATTTTACTTTAGGTGCATACTGTATCTGGCATTTCTCCCCATGTTATCCCTCCCCACCCTCCCCTCCCTCCCCACCTCCCGTGAAAGTCTTCTTTTCTCTTTGACATTTAGCTTCATGAATGACATTTAGCTTCATCCTTTTCCGTGTACCGCATTCACAGAAATGAAGGCATTAACAGAAGTGTGTTAACAGAAGCACGCCCTGTTCCAGGGCTTCAGGTGGCTTGACCTGGCCTAAGCACAGTGTTTGATGCTTCGCAGGTGCTGATCGGCTATGCTGGCTCACCTCCAGGTTTTTACATATGCGATTCCCTCTGTAAGCCCCTCTTCTCTATCCTCACCTGGCTAACTGCAAACTCATCATTCAGGTCTCAGTTGAGATGCGCTTCTTTTGCTTCCCAAGTATCAGTCAAAACTCCTTTAAGTCACTCTGGGGTTCCGCTAACACACCTGGATTGTAGTCACCTGTTTACCTCTATCGTCCCCAGGGTGTGTGCTCCAAGACAGCTGGAACCATGTCAGAAGCGTTCATGTTCACCCTTGGAATCGGAGCAGTGGCACAGTTGCTAGTGTGTAATATCCACCGGAAGACCGGATTTTAAAATGCCATAAGGGCATCTGATTATGAATAGGGTCCAGCGTATTGTTGGTATTCAAAGGCTGCTGAGAGCAGACACACTTAAGCAGCAGAGCCCAACAAGTGTTCTTGATGCTACGCAGCTGATTCCACCTATAGCCTGGGTGAAAATGGAATTTGGAAAACTAAAGAATTTAGGAGTGAATGTTTGTTCAATGGAGAAGGTTAGGAGATAGCAGCAAAACCAAATTATGTTGTCTAGCCACATGAGATTAATGTGTTTATACAAATCCCTTTTAGGGAGGTCTTACATACGTCACCTCAGAGTGACCTAAGCACGGAGTTCACAGGAGAACGTGACGGTTAAGAGTCAGATTCTGAGCACCTTCTATTCACACCACCATGGAGAGTTTCCGTTTTTTTAGGGGCAGTGCCAAAGGCGTTCCGCGGGCACTCAGTGATCAAGGGACAAGGGAGTAACTTCAGCAGATTCATGATTTTGTGTGAGGAAATGTCTGTACGGTGTGCAGGCAAAGCCAGGGAGAACACTCTGGAAGCTCTTACGACAGTCGAGGAGAGTTGATCAGGGCTGAACTAGGGCTGTTTTCTAAACTCAAATGATCGCCTCACAACTTGACTGTTTTTGAATGTAAATACGGTATCCTTTATTTTTTCTTTTCGGTGGCTCATTTTAAACAGAAAGCTTATATTCTTACCATCACCATACGTGGCTTGACGGTATTGCTTGTTATAAACAGAAGGTAGAAAGAAAAATAAACTCAGGCAAACAAAACCCACCTCAGCCGGAAGCCAAATTAGAAAGACTGCGAGGCTGCAAATCTCTCACACCACCAAGCCCCAGTCCCTTGTTGGAATGATGGGGTCAGCCCAGGTAAAGATAATGTGGAGTAATTTCGGGCAAGCAGTATAAAAAGTGAAAGATATGAAAGAGAAAAGTACAGATACACAGAGAGATAGATAGGATATAGATATATGTGGCAGAAATCACAGAAGTCACAGAAATGGCAAAAAAATAAAGTTATTTTAAATAAATGTGTGGTAATGGTTTTGAATCTGTCAGGTTATGGGCCCCAAGTTCTTCGACTCAAACTTGATTTACAGCTGAACCTAAGAATCACAAGGTTTTCACTAAGAAACCCTTGGCAAATGTGTTTTAACAATACAAAGTAGCAGCTTACCCATCGCTTCGTGTTTAGAAAGATAGACAAGAAGAGTTGAGCCGGGTGGGAGCCCACAGTCCAGGATGATCACTTGGGGCTGCCAGGACTTTGAGGCTACAGTGAGCTATGATCCTTCCAAGAAAAACACAAAGAAAATCACATCTCTAGTTGCTCTGTACTCTGCGTCTCTCTTTCCTTCTCAGTTTCTTAAAAGAACAACAGCAGAATACACTTTTCTATACAAATGGAAAGTTTACCTTAGTAAATCCAAGGGTCTGTAAGCTTAAAATTTTGAAACTATATTTCAGCATATTAGTTGGAGAAAACTGTTTGTTTCCTTAAAGTTATAAACAATTGGCCGGGCGCGGTGGCTCACACCTGTAATCCTAGTACTTTGGGAGGCCGAGGCGGGTGGATCACGAGGTCAAGAGATTGAGACCATCCAGGTCAACATGGTGAAACCCCATCTCTACTAAAAATACAAAAAATTAGCTGGGCACGGTGGCGCATGCCTGTAATTCCAGCTACTCAGGAGGCTGAGGCAGGAGAATTGCCTGAACCCAGGAGGCGGAGGTTGCAGTGAGCCGGGATCGCGCCATTGCACTCCAGCCTGGGTAACAAGAGCAAAACTCTGTCTCAAAATTTAAAAAAAAGAAAAGAGGACAGAGCGTTGCTACAACCGTGGAATTGAACCGATCATCAAGAATACAAGTCAGGTCATTCCAGGGAATTGTTTGCTGGAATTATTTGCTAAAGGAGAACTGAGTCCCAGTCCCTATCAGTTACTTACAAAGAAAACTAAAATGAAGCTCAGCCCTTTCCTTACATGCTGGAAAGACGGGCCTAGGCCATGGCCCTTGCCCCTTAGGTCATCCTAGGGTGTCCATCCCACAGCCCCCAGCGACAAGTGACTCACAGTTCCTCTCCCAAGCTGCCGTGGCCATCCTCAGAGCCTTGTGCTCCTCTTCCTGAGCCTATGCCCCAGAGGCTGGGCTTGGTCCTCGAGTGCATCCTTAGTCCGGAGAAGGACTAGCCCAGCAGTGGTTTCTGGGAGTCACAGGCTGCAACGGTGCAGGAGGGAGCCAGCGGCCAGCCGAAAGCGAGGCCACCCGTCCGCCACCTCATCCTAGAGGGGCGCTCAGAGAGGCGCAGAGCTGGAACATCACGCCTGGACTCCCTCACTATTTGGAAAGGTATGAGGCTACTACAGGCCTTTTACAATGTCTAGCTTTACTTATAGCTTCTATGTGTACTTTTGCCCCCTGACCTCACGGAAGTCATGGAAATCGTGACAGAATCCATCTCGTAGGTCGGGTGTAATAAGGAAAGTATGAAAGTTCAGAGAAGCGAAACCCAGTGAAAATGCCAGCAGGTCAGACCTACCTGGGAAGCAGGGCATCTAAGTGGAACCGCCCTAAAAGCAAAGTGGTCCAGAAACGGATGGAGCAGTTCAGCCTGCGCTCCATGCACTAGCTGGCTAACGCTGCCGTTAAGGACCATGGACTGAGGTGCTAAACCAACCGACATGTATTTCTTCATGATTCTGGAGGCTAGAAGGCCAAAAGCAAGGTGAGAGCCAGAGCGGTTTCTCCCAAAGCCTCTCTCCATGGCTGGTAGAGAGCATCTCCCTGCGTCCTCACAGGGCCTTCCCGGTGTGTGTCTGTGACCTCACCTTTTCCTCCTATAAGAACCCCAGTCATACTGGATTAGGTCCCACCCATAGGACCTCATCTGAACTTCATCCGTTTTGTTTTGTTTTGAGACAGAGTCTCTCTCTGTCGTCCCCGCTGTAGTGCAATGGCGCCATCTCAGCTCACCACAACCTACGCCTCCTCTTAGCTCACTACAATCTTTTCCTCCCGGGTTCAAGCGATTGTCCTGCTTCAGTCTCCTGAGTAGCTGGGGTTACAGGCGCCTGCCACCACGCCCTGCTAATTTTTGTATTTTTAGTAGAGACAGGCTTTCTCCATGTTGTCCAGGCTGGTCTAGAACTCCTGACCCCAGGTGATGCACCCATCTCAGCCTCCCAAAGTGCTGGGATTACAAGAGTGAGCCTCCGCCTGGCCTGAACTTCATCTCTATAGAGACCCCCTTCTGCAAAAGCATTCACATTTGGAGGTACTGGGGGTTAGAACTTCAACACAGGAATTGAGTGGTGCAGGGTGGGGGAAGACACAGCTGGGCCCATGACACCCGCCTCGGGAAATGTCACCCTCGGCACACGCAGCGTTTTCCGTTTCCATTCTGTACTCGGGTGAAACTCCAGATGTGGACTTAGTTCCTCAGGAGGAAACGCACTGACCCTGCCAGCAGACCTACACTCTGGCACCATTCCGTCACTCTCTTGGGACTTCGATGGAATTCCTAGATCTGAAAGTTCCTCATCGAATTGATAAAATCAAATTCCCGAAACTGCAAAGCCAAAGACGGGCCCCTCATTTCGCTGCCATGCAGGTTGTGCCTGTGCAGAGGGGGCTGTCACACAGGTTCTACCGTGATTTCCCTGCCTCTGGGGGAACCTCTGCCCCACCGCACGCGCCCTGCTCCAGCGCCCCTGCGGGTGTTGGGTGCGCGCAAGGCGCGGAGTCCTCACAGTGCTGGCTGCAGTGACCCCCCCCACCTGACCATCCTGGGCGGCATATGACCCTCCTTCCACTGCCCTCGGGCGCGGAAAAGCAGTTACGTGGAGAGGAGAGAAGAAAGAAGACAGGGAGGAAGAGAGAGGCCGCTAGCCTCGGGGACACCTGGACGCATTGATGAGGGGCAGTGGCATCCCTGAGGCTGTGGCTCCCGCTGCCCTCCTAGAGAAGAGTGGAAAGGACCCAAGCTTGGCGTCATCAGACTTGGGCCCAAAAACGACTCTGCTTCTTATGAGCTGTACAATTTCAGGCACCACAGTGAGCGTTCACGACGCACGTGTCCCATCTGTAGTGTTGCTGCCCCGTGCAGTGGCCACTGACCACAGGTGGCCATTGAGGCTTGAAATGTGGCTCTCCAAACACAGGAGCTATAACTGTAAAACTCACAAAAGATTTCTTTTTTTTTTTTTTTTTTTTTTTTTTTGAGACCCAGTTTCGCTCTTGTTACCCAGGCTGGAGTGCAATGGCACGATCTCGGCTCACTGCAACCTCCGCCTCCTGGGCTCAGGCAATTCTCCTGCCTCAGCCTCCTGAGTAGCTGGGATTACAGGCATGCACCACCATGCCCAGCTAATTTTTTTGTATTTTTAGTAGAGACAGGGTTTCACCATGTTGACCAGGTTGGTCTCAATCTCTTGACCTCGTGATCCACCCGCCTCGGCCTCCCAAAGTGCTGGGATCATAGGCGTGAGCCACCGCGCCCGGCCAAAACTCACAAAAGATTTCAAGAACTTAGCACAGAAAGGAAGAATGTGAAATATCTCATTAACTATTTTTATGTTGATTACATTAGAAATGATAACGTTTTGGATATATTGGGAAAATACTAAAATTAATTCTACCAGTTTCTTTTACTTTTCATGTGGTTTAATTGGGAAAATATAACAATATGACATATCCAGCTCACATTTTCTTTCTACTTAACAGCACTGATCTAGATCTGGAGAGGGATGGCCATCTGTCCCGCCAGCGGAGCAGTCTTGACTGAAGCCCAGTGCCTTTATTTTCCTGCTTGTTTCAGACTGAGTGTCGCTCTTGTTGCCCAGGCTGGAGTGCCATGGTGAAATCTTAGCTCACTGTGACTTCTGCCTTCCAAGTTCAAGCGATTCTCCTGCCTCAGGCTCCCGAGTAGCTAGGATTACAGGTATGTGCCACATGCCTGGCGAATTTTTTGTATTTTTCTTAAAGACGGGGTTTCTCCATATTGGCCAGGCTGGTCTCGAACTCCCGACCTGAGGTGATCTGCCCGCCTCAGCCTCCCACAGTGCTGAGGTTACATGCATGAGCCACCGTGCCTGGCCCTATTCCTGGGTTTTTTAAAAACAGTTTAAAGCAGTGCTGATAGGTGCATCAAAAGAAGTTGGAGTGGGTTTGTGGACCTGCACTCCATACCTTCTGTTCCGCCAGCTGCTAGTGTGTGAGGCAGAGGCTGGCTGAGGTGTGTTCAGTTCTGCCAGCAGCTGCCTCTTCCTGAGCCCGGCCAGAAGCAGTAACATTCACGCCTCCCTTTTACAGACACCTGCAGGCACTTGCGGATTAAACAAAACTGTGCTCAGAAACACCCGTATTTACAAATAACTGTGACTCTGACAGCTGTAGTTTCCTGTAGGTTGAAACCACACGCAGCTGGTGTGGACACCGCCGTGAGTTATGTCTGCACCACAGCCAATCCAAGTCTTTTCTGTGCCACGGCTTTCTCGACTTTGTAAGATTCCTGTTTTTACCAGGTCTCTGACAAAAATATTTTTTATTATGATCTCCAAACACAGTATTTTCTACTCGTTAGAATCTACCCCAGGCTAAGGGCTTCAACGTCGGTAGAGAATTTTCTCAACTAAAAGCTATTACGGTGCATAGACCGAAGTCAGAGGAAAGTACTAACAATTTCAACTTTATTAGCTCTACGTGCAACTTTGAAAAAGACTGCAGGCAATTTTATTTTTAAAGACTTAAAATAAAAGCTACATTAAAAAAGTAGTTTCAGCTGGGCCTCATGGCTCACACTTATAATCCCAGCACCCTGGGAGGCCAAGGTGGGCAGATCACTTGAGGTCAGGAGTTCACAACCAGCCTGGCCAACATGGTGAAATCCCGTCTCTACTAAAAATACAAAAATTAGCTGGGTGTGGTGGCGGGCACCTATAATCCTCACTACTCCGGAGGCTGAGATAGGAGAATCGCTTGAACCCATGAGGCAGAGGTTGCAGTGAGCTGAGGCCATACTACTGCACTCCAGCCTGGACCACAGAGTGAGTCTCTCAGAAAAATACCAGTGCTGTAGTCTTTTTTAATGTCTAGAACATTAACTTAAGCATTCAAATACATGCCAACAGTAACGCTTCTGCTTATATTATGTTAATGACAATAATATAAGGTAGTTTTAAATACTTTAACATGCATACATATATACTATTTTTAGAATTCATATTTGAAATGAGTTGTTAATATAATTATGAGTCTGTTCCTATAATAATACCAATATGTTGGTTAATAAATTGATATTTCAAAAATTATAAAGTTTTTATCATTTAGGGGCCCCTTTTCATTTTTAAAAGGGTCCCAGGTTAGGTGGTCTACCCCGTATGGTCACCAAACCCAGCAACCATCATATTCCCCGGACGAACCTTATTTAGGAAACCATCAGCCCTTCAAGGCTGGTGACTGCTCCATGCTGACACCATTAGGGGCATTTCACATGCACAGCCTTTCAGCTGCATCAGTCCCCTGGGGTTTTCCAGCCTCCTTTTTCCCTTTTTTCCACGCGCTTCACCTTGAACTGCCTCTACAATTAGTCTCAGAGTTATTACACTTTATTACTGTGTTGAAGTAGTCACCAACTAAGAACGGAACGGTTAGCATACAAAATCTCTCAATCCGCTTGTCTTTTCTGAACAGCAAATCTTCTTTTAGGGACTTTATAACAACAGAGGGGACCAAGGAAAGTGTCTTTTTCTTTGAAATCATTAAATGATTTATGATGAAAAGGTATAAAGAAATAGTGAAATGTGTAATTTTTATCACCTAGCAACTGTACCTGTCAAATCAAGAGAGTACTATTTAAATCACGGCCCTAGTGGTGTGACTTTTTTTTTTTTTTTTTTTTTGAGCTGGAGTCTTGCTCTGTTGCCCGGCTGGAGTTCAGTGGCACAATCTGGCTCGCTGCAACCTCTGCCTCCCGGGTTCAAGCGATTCTTCCACCTCAGCCTCCCAAGTAGCTGGGACTACAGGCTCATGCCAAATGCCCAGCTAATTTTTGTATTTTTAGTAGAGACGTGGTTTCACCATGTTGGCCAGGATGGTCTCAATCTCTTGACCTTGTGATCCACCTGCCTCGGCTTCCCAAAGTGCTAGGATTACAGGCATGAGCCACTGCGCCTGGCCAGTGGTGGGATTTTTAATCATTATCTAACTCACCAATATATGTTTAAGTGTTAAACAAAATACAAAGTTTAATTTGTTACGTTATAATTATTTTAATTACACGAATTTACTATATTAATTATTGAAACATCATCGAATATCCAAGATGACTTAAAAGTTAATGTGTAAATGACAGAGATGACAGTGTTCTTAGGGAGGTTGAAACCAAGTTTCTTTTATCATTTTGGGTGAGATTTATGTTTTCTAACAAGTGGTCCTTCCACTTTATTTATTCAGACTGTATTGCTTTAAAATATAAAATCAAAGCTAACACATCAGTAAAAATTTATCCTGCTTTAGACTCTAAAGAACATGGGGATCAGGTGATTCAGAGAAAAGACCCCAGTTTTCTTGAGCTCTGTTAGGGTTATTTTCCCAGCCTGTGACATGAAGCCACAGCGCACTTCAACAGCAGTTTCTCCCAGCAGAGAGCAGCACCCTGGCCGGCAGAGGGAGCCCGGCCTCGGCCAGGTGGGCACGGAGCTTCCCCAACAGTTTGGGACTGGATCAGCAGCAGCCTGAAAAAGCTTCCCATTTCTAGAATTTTCTACAGCTGTATTCTTTCAGAAACTGCAACCATAGAAAGCTTGTTGCAGATAAAGCTCACTGCTGAGATTGAAACATTTTAATTAATGTGTGATCTGGATGATAGATGGTTGGAACTTTGAAGAAAAAATTGCCTTATCCTGTCCTGATGCTCACATAAAGTAACATTGTTTTGTGCTAGTTCATTTAAATACCATAAACTCTGCCAGTGGAGTTGTTAGAGCGTGCTGAATGTATTATGTTATTATTTATTGCCACTCTATTTTCATGAGATGCATAGGAAGACTGTATCTTAGGCTGAATCCTGAATCTGCTGCTCACAGACTGCATTATCTAAGGCAATGTATTTCATCTTTCCGGAATTCTGTATCAGAATTATGCTTGCTTATATAAAGAAAATCCAAAATGGCAGTGACAAATAACAGATATGTATTTCTGTTACCTATGGCTCCACAGTGATCTGCGATCCTGAGACCATCTTCCTGCTCTTTAATCCTTAGACCCTGAGTCCAGTGACTTCCGTCTTTAAAATTACCTCAAGGTCCAATATGGCTCCTGGAGCTGGAGGTACCACTTCCATGGTGCAGGAGGCAGGAAGAATCAAAAGGAGACAGTCAGAAGCCCAGCTAAGTTCCTTTAAAAGACTTCCCAGAAATCTCCAGCAATACTTCACTGACATCTCAGTGAACAGAATGTGATCACATGGCCTCTTCTAACTATATGAGAGAGGGTAGAGATTTAGGATTTTAACTAGGTACATTGTCAGTTACCAGTGCAATCAGAATTATGCTACTAAACAAGAAAAAAATGGGTGTCGGGCAGCAGTTACCTCTAACACTGGATTTGTATGTAAAATTGTATCCATAATGCCTTACTGGATTGTTTTGAGAATGCAAATAATTCTTTTTTTTTTTTTTTTTTGAGACGGAGTTTTGCTCTTGTTTCCCAGGCTGGAGTGCAATGGCACAATCTCGGCTCACCGCAACCTCCGCCTCCTGGGTTCAGGCAATTCTCCTGCCTCAGCCTCCTGAGTAGCTGTGATTACAGGCACGCACCACCATGTCCAGCTAATTTTTTGTATTTTTAGTAGAGACGGGGTTTCACCATGTTGACCAGGATGGTCTCGATCTCTTGACCTCGTGATCCACCCGCCTCGGCCTCCCAAAGTGCTGGGATTACAGGCTTGAGCCACCGCGCCCGGCCCGAGAATGCAAATAATATATGTACAGCACCCAATTTAGTACCTGACCAGTGACTATAATGATTATATTACATTTTGGAAAGGAACAGTGGCATTTTGTATCCACCACTTCATGTGGATAATTTTGATATACTGGAAATCATTGCTACCATTGAAAGTATACAACATTATTGATTTTGTATTCTTGTCCTATATATTTAATCCGAAGTTAATCATGAGAAAACTATCAGACAAATCCAGAAACCGGGACATTCAATGAAAAAAAGTAGTCTGGACCTTTCAAAAAGTCTATGTCATAAAAACAAAGGGAAGATGGGAGGAAGAGAGGGAAGGATGGAGGGAAAGAAAGGAAGGAAAAAAGGAAGAGAAGAGAAAATTAGTTCTAGATCGAAGGAGACAGGGCAAGCAAATGTAAGCAGTGAAACTTGATGAGTCCTGAATTTTTAAAAACAAAAAGAACTTTGAAGGATTTTTATGAACCATTGATAACTTTGAATATGGACTGGATAGTAAATGTCATTGAATAAATATACAGTGTGGGATAGATGGGAATGATCATGTGAAAAGGAGAATAGGAGAGGTGGATTTAAGAATAAGTATCATGACATCTGACATTCATTTTGAAATGATTCCAAAAAAGTATCTATTGTATAAATATATATACACATACACATATTTTATATACGCATATATAAAATACAATAGCACCAGCCACCAGGCAGCTGCTCCGCAGAAGCCAGGGTCCCAGCCCCACAGTGTCTATGTCAGCAGCAGCCAAAGCGCACGTAGTCCCAGAGATCTGTGTCTCTGGGGTCCGTGGGTCTCCAAGCTTCTAAATTTTACATATTCCGACTTCTTGTCCCTTCAGCCATAGGGTCAGTACCTGCTTCCTGAAGCTGCTACCTTGGCATTGTCTAGGATTTTGAGTTCTCTGTCCTTCAATGCCTGGTTAACAATTCTTTGTATTAAATTATCTGCTAAAATAACTTGTGTGGTTCTGTCTCCTTATTTGCCTCTGAAGAAAACATAGAAATTTGTCCTATGAGTGGTCCCAGCAAGTATACCCCAAAAATGGACGGTGAGGATTGTGACTGAGGCATGAGCGTGGTGCGGAGCTCCCTGCGGGAGGAGGAGCTGGTCCTCCCAGGCCCATAGGAGCATCCTGGTTAGACATAACCAATTACCTGTGCTTGAGAGTAGTTAGTGACCACAGGGTCAAGTGGCTGCTGCCATCGGCATTTTGCAGGAATGAATTCTACAAAGACCATGATCTAGAATAGCTTCTGCTAAGTGCCCTGGGTTGCGCACAGAAAGAAAATGACTGAGCAGGACACGGCTGCGCACCTGAACTTCCAGCTGCTCCAGAGGCTAAGGCGCTCGAGGGGACCGCTTGAGCCCAGGAGTTTGAGACTAGCCTGGGCAATATACCAAGACCCTCCCTCAAAAATAAAAACATAGAAAAGACAAGAAGCACTGCTCAGTTGTTTAAACTCTCAACATCACAGAACCAGAAAGCTTCTAGAGCAGCCCTAAAAGAGTGTGCTTATTTATTGTAGCTACATTGTTCTAGTGCTAGAAATTGTACACAAAAGTTAATTCCGAAGGTTGCAGAAATTACAGCGTAAGTTGAAATCATGACCTCGCCAAATCCCTTGAGTCAAAGTTACAACCTTGATTGAGAAGAAATGGGATCCTGGACTTTATAAAGCACATCTAGGTGAACTCAGAAAAAGCTGAGAATCTTTAACTGTCAGGTCTCTGATTTTTCCCTTCCGGTGGCAGCAGCCTGCCCTTCCAGCCTTCCCTCACTTGAATCGATGCCTGTTTTCTGGAAGATCCAACATGACCACCACTTGTTGCCAGAAGACCCAGAGCTAGTGCCGTGTATCAGCAACTCCATGGGAACAACTACAAAGCAAAGTTCTGGAGGAAACAGTTTACACACCAAAACCATCGCAAGATGTTGCAAACTTCTGTTAACAGAGAGCGGAGGAATCTATCCAGAAATGGGTCCTCATGATGTTACCAAGAAGAAAGTGTTATAACGTCCTATGGTGCTACATGGAGGTGGATGTCTCTGAAGGAACCTGCTGCACTAATCCAAGTATATACCATGAGTCCCTTCCTGTAGCTCTCCCTAAGGGACCTGAGGCCATTTAGTGACATTGCTGTGATTTGAGAAAAGGAAGTACCTAGATGTTTTGGGAATTCCAAGGCACTGATTCAGAACTGACACTATTACCTGGGGACCCCAAATGCCGTTGTGACACAGCAGTAAAAGCAGGGGTTATGACGGTGAGATGCTCCACGAAGTTTGGGCTCAAGTGGGCCAGTGGGTCCCTGAACCAAACTGATGGCTATTTTGCTGCCTTTGCTAAATCTATCATTGGAATAAACACACTCAACAACCAGCAGAATACCCACATGGACTTTCTGACCCTTGGAACAGGTCCATTATGATAGGAAAGGCTAAGTGGAAGCCTTTGAAACATTGTCTATCAGGATAAGAAAACCAGTGGCAATACACATCACAGGGAGAATTGCAGAAATGGGCGCTGCCATCAAAGACGTGAAAGATAAATGGTTGGTGATACCTATAACACTTCTATTTGCCAGCTGGGCATGGTGGCTCATGCCTGTAATCCCAGCACATTGGGACACCAAGGCAGGAGGATTGCTTGAGCCCAGGAGTTTGAGATCAGCCCGGGCAACATGATAAAACACTGTTTCCACAAAAAAACAAATACAAAAACTTAGGCAGTCATGGTGGTATGCACCTTTAGTCCCAGCTACTGGAGAGGTGGAGGTGAGAGCATCGCTTGAACCTGGGAGGTTGAGGCTGTTGTGAGCCAGGATTGTACCACCGCATTCCCGCCTGGGTAAGAGAGAGAGAGACTCTGTCTCGAAAAAAAAAAGAAAGAAAAAATGCTCTATTTGCCTGTTTAGCCTCTGCAGGAGATGAACTGATCTTGGAGAATGATTTTGGACCGTCATGAACAGAATCAGATGATACTTTAATGGTGACTGCTATTCTTTAAGTGCTATTTTTATGAGCTGATTAATACAACCCTTTTATGCAGGTAATGATTTGTCAAATACTCTTCTCTCTATGCTTTTTTTTATGAGAAGCTATGAGAAGATTCAGACCAAAAAGCAAAAGAGAAATTCTCTAGTCATCAAGGCTGCTAGTTTTCTAATGGGAAGTCATTATTCGCAAATTCACTACATTTTTCTATGGGGGCTACAGACCAAAGGAAAATCATGTACCTAGCGATAGCAATGGCAAACAAAAGATCACATCAAAATCAGCAAATAATTGCAAATTAATAGAATATTTTGATGAATGCTTTGTACATATATACATATATATATATACACACATAAAACCTGGTAAGCAGTTTTGCAAAAATAGTTTGATTTACTTAGACAATGAAAGAAAATAGATTTTTAAATTATTGATTTACATAATAATTTTTTTCTGGGGGGCGGGATAATCACAAGGAATCAGGTGTTCAGAGGAATGTATTGAGTAGAGGTGAGGAACTAGGATGCTGAAAAGTAAAAAAAGAAGAGCATGTCCTATGCTAACTACTCAGGACAGCAGGACAAGCAGGCGTAGTTCTGTCTATTTCAGTCATGTGAAGTGAGTAAGGTCTAGAGAGCTGCCGCATAAGATTGTGCCTATAGTCAACAGCGCTACACTGTGCACTTCATTACGCACTAAGAAGGTAGATACCAAGTTAATTGTCAGTACCACAATTAAATTAAAAAAGAAATCAGGCTTCAGCAGGTAAGAACGGCACGGTGATAGCATCAGATCAGGCAGCTCCTACCTATTCCTGCTGCACTGCTCCCTTCCCTTCAAACTAACTCACATGGAAAATTCCTCATATTTTTATTTAAAACAGTATCAGCCCTAGTGCAGTGGCTCATGCCTGTAATTCCAACACTTTGGGAGGCTGAGGTGGGTGGATCACTTGAGTTCAGGGTTTGGAGACCAGCCTGGGCAACATGGTGAGCCCGATCTTTACATTAGCCAGGTGTGGTGGTGCGCACCTGTAGCCCCAGCTACTCGGGAGGCCGAGGCAGAAGAATCACTTGAGCCTGGGAGGTGGAGGTTGCACGGAGCTGAGACAGAGCCATTGCACTCTAGCCTGGGCGATAGGAGTGAAATCTTGTCAAAGAAAGAAAGAGGAAGAAAGGGAGGAAGGAAAGAAGGAAGAAAGGAAGGAAGGAAGGGAGGGAGGGAGGGAAAGAGAGAGAGAAAGAGAGAAAGAGAAAAAGAGAGAAAGGAAAGAAAGAAAGAAAGAAAGAAAGAAAGAAAGAAAGAAAGAAAGAGAAAGAAAGAAAGAAAGAAAGAAAGAAAGAAAGAAAGAAAGAAAGAAAGAAAGAGAAAGGAAGGAAGGAAGGAAGGAAGGAAGGAAGGAAGGAAGGAAGGAAGGAAGGAAGGAAGGAGGGAAGGAAGGAAACATATTGGGCCCATTTTCCAGGTGCTTTCACTGTACATGCTGGCCCCATTTGGAAGTGAATGTTGGCACAACTCTGCGCACACACGGGAGTGGCCTTGCAGGAGAGGAGTAAAGTGAAATCCTTCCAGTGGGAAATGAACTTGGTCCTTAGAATTGGCTGATCTCGCCACACACACCATCACCTACAATGAGTTGGGCTAATAAAACAAGAGAAGAGGCTACTGAAAAACTAAGTTGTGGTGTCAGTTGGGGGAACATCCTGAAAGGATGGGGTTCTAGCTTAAAGGAGACAGTGAATGCTTTGAATCCATGACCAACAAACGATGCTGGTTCTCCCATAACAGAGATACTGCTTCACAAATCGAGTGGTGTGAGTGGGAACGGCTCCCCGCACCGTTACACCTAGTCACCCGCCCACAGAATTTCCCTTCCCGTTACTGACACTTTGCACTCTGCTCGTCTCGAGGTTTCGGTTCACATGTCAGAAACGCTTTCACATATCAAAATTCTTTTGATAGCCCCGTTGAGCTGGAGCTTGACAACACCATCTGGCCTTTCGGAATCCTCATGCGGCTGAAGCATCAGGCAAAGAAGGAGGCTCCTTCTCTGGTTATTCCATCCTGATTATCAAGAAGAAACTGGGTTGCTCCTACACCAGACGGTCAACGTGGATTAATGTCTGGAAAACAAAGGGGTTCTCTGAGTGCTTCTTAGTATATCCACACCCAGTTAAAAAATTTCCAGGAAAACCGTAGCAACAAAACAATCACTACAAAAACGTAGAACCACTGATAATTCAAAAGCACTGGCAATGAAGGTTTGGGTCATTCTGTCCATAAAATACCACAGCCAGCTCATTTCCTGTAAGAGGGCAAAAGACATACAGAAAGTGCTGGAAAAACAAAGTCAGGACTAGAGCAGCTAAGGACACTTTCTGGCTTGCTTGTGTGTGCATATTAACTAACTTTCTCTTCTCCTTCCCTTCATTCTTTATTCAAGATCTGTGGTGATGGTTAGCACGACAGTTCCCTGCTTAGGTAACAGAATATTCACATAGGTTTGTGACTGAATTTGAATAGGATTTACAGTGTCCAGAAATACGGACCGTAACTGTTGGGATTCCGTGTGTCCTTGTTTGGAGGAGCGACTGAGAAAGTCTGTACTAGGGATAATTGCAGCTAATTAGGAAGATGTAGGGAGGTGTTTGGCTATTGCATGAAAATCCAAAAATGTGTGGAAAGGAGTATGCGCCGACTCTGTCAGTCACCTATGTACCATCGGCCTGGAACCCACGCTTCTCACTCTGCTGGGACCCTGCAGACCACGTTTATACTCTGGCCGCTGGCTCCACATCAGGGTTCACAGACTGAAGCCCGCAAGAGGGTGACCCACTGATCAGGAGGTTGAGAAAGAAGGGAGACACCCCGTGCTGTGTCTGGCCTGTCCTGCCTCTGCCTCCTCTTCCTGGCAGCCAGTAACACTTCCTCACACTGGCTGTGGTAGTTTGTTTCAACAGCATTAGTGAATTCACAGGCCAAGCGTGATCACGTGCCCTCAGACAGAGGCCTCACTCTGCAGGGGCCCTTCTCGAAGCATCTAAGTTCTGTTGATTCCTACCACATCCCTTTGTTCTCCTCAGCCCAAAAGTAGTGGCTGCTTTCTGCAGTTATTGCCACCACGAAAAATCAGTGTCCACCTCCCAGTTGTTCCGTATTCGTTAACAGTTGTTACATAGATTCTCTCTCTTAAATTAATGACGTGGCTTCTGTTTCCTAACTGTCCCCCGACTCATCCAGTGGGCAAAATAACCTGGGTGCCTCGCTTACTAGCTATGTAGCTTTGGGTCATTTCGTCATTCTAAGCCTTAGTTTTCTCAGGTATAAAAATGAAATAATAGTATTTCTTAACCCTGTAAGGATTGGGCAATAAAATTCAAGTATAACGAGGTTGTTAATGAAAGCCACAACTCAAATATAAAGAATAAAACAATGTTTTTGTATTACAGATGTTAACTTTGGCCAGGCCTGGTGGCTCACACCTATAATCCCAGCACTTCGGGAGGCCAAGGCGGGTGGATCACCTGAAGTCAGGAGCTCGAGATCAGCCGGGCCAACATGGTGAAACCCCATCTCCCCTAAAAATACAAAAATTAGCTGGGCATGGTGGGGCATGCCTGTAATCCCATCTGCTTAGGAGGCCGAGGCAGGAGACTAGCTTAAGCCTGGGAGGTGGAGGTTGCAGTGAGTCAGGATTGCACCACTGCACTCCAGTCTGGGTGACAGAGAAAAAGAAAAGAAGTTAACTTAGCTCTGAAACACCGGTTTCTCCTGATGGTGGAAATAATTTAATCTTGCCTTTCAACATGCCTGCTTCTGTTCACCACGTCACTCTCAAGTTAACTCCAGTTACAGACCCTTTTCAGGTTTCTCTCCTGTCCCGTATCCTGACCTCGTTGGCTTTGTGAGTCACAGGAAACCTGCCACCAAGTCAGCATATTGCATCGCTGTCCTCATGGTTTCCTCTGACTGACGCTGTTCATCCACTATGTCTCTAGGCGTTTCATTCCAGCCTTGGTCCTCACTCCTGGCTTCTGATCGAATCAGCCCATCCTGATGACTCTTGGTAGACTGAGCCACGTTCTCCATCCAGCTACTTCTCCACATGCTTGCACCACCCAACCCCCTAAGTCAGACGCTCAGTCTTTGTTCTGTTCCCAAGGCCTCTGCATCCCACACCCAGAGCGTGGGGAGGTAAGAAAGCTTGAGCCCATTGCCTCCCCGCCCCCAACCCCAGGGGCATCATCCTCCCACCCCGCTAGAAAGACACAAAAAAATGTCCTGAAAAGACCTCAAGACACTGGCTTTGCAGAAAGAGAATGAGGTGGAAAATGCAAAGGATTTACTTTTCACTACAAATTATTTTGTACACTTCTTGAATTTTCTACCATTCATGTATTCCCCATGTTTTCTGTTTGTTTGTTTTTGTTTTTTTGAGATGGAGTCTCGCTCTGTCGCCCAGGCTGGAGTACAATGGTGCAACCTCAGCTCACTGCCACCTCCGCCTCCTGGGTTCAAGAGATTCTCCCGCCTCCGCCTCCTGAGTAGCTGGATTACAGGCACCGGACATAATGCCCGGCTAATTTTTGTAGAGTCAGGGTTTTGCCCATGCTGGTCTTGGACTTCAGACCTCAAGTGATCTGCCTGCCTTGGCCTCCCAAAGTACTTGGATTACAGGCGTGAGCCACCTCAACCAGCCCCGTGTTTTATTTTGTAAATGGCACAGAGATTATCTGGGCAGTGGGGTTGTGAGTGATTTCTTTGTCTTTCAATTTTTTTCTACTAAAAATGAGTACATGCTTGACTAATGTAGACAGGTGTACACTGAAAACTTGGAACAGTGTTTGCAGATTCTAAAAGGTCTTGTGACATGTCCTGTGACCCCATTCCACAAGGACTCATCCCAGCCACTTGGCCACTTGAGGCCAAGCAGTCTCAGCACCATGAAGGAAGGTCACCCAGTGTGGGAGGAGCAGGGCCATTCTCTGCTCTGGTAATTGTGGATTTTAGTCACACAAAGAATATTGCAGGTTTATGCTACAGGCAGCTTGCTTCCAGTTTATTATACATTATTCTACAAAGCATTATTCATTATTCCACATTTGTGTGAAAGATGATGTTTTTGGTGGGGAAGAAGCAGACTGTGGCTGGGGAGTTTACCAAAAAGAATTGATCCAAAACCATGCTCACTGATTATTATCCTCATTGGAGCAGGGACAGAAGCAGAACTGGTTACATATTAGCAAAAATCAACTTGTGATTTAAAGGCATTAATTTAGTTAACCAAATGTATGCGTGAGATTAAAATGCAATATTGCTGTGATTATACTGCAATCAGAATGTAAACAAGTCCCGTGCGTCTGCCAGAAGTCTCCTCATCTCGTTGTTTTAACGCAATCTGTAAACTAGCTTTCAGTAAATAGACTCTTTCATATTCCTCAGCTGTCACGTTTCGTTATTTTTCTTTTAATTTGCAAAAAAAAAAATCAGACATTGTTAAGGAATGTTATATATCTTTCCAAATATGATTTTAAAAGGTATACAAATCAGGGTTTATCCATGTTACTATACTAAGTTTGATGTGCTAAAAAAATACTGTAAATACTTTGATTATATATTTAAACCACAAAGATTAAGCAACGTGTTAATGATGATGAGCTTAACACTATTTTCAAGATTTGTACCTTAGTTTACAAATTAATTTTTAAAAGTTAGTAGCGTATGCTGAAGACAGCGCTTGCTAAAATAACAAGATAGTTGTATATAAATGTGTTCTGTTCCCTCAATACTGGCATTGGATATGAGTGCCCTTTTAAAAATATTTTAATGCAGATAATTTTTAGATGTCAAAATTATAAAATCTCCAAAATGTAATTGGCGAAATGATGTATTTTATTTAAATCCCACATGTTAACCAAATCCCTAGTTCTCTACGTTATGCCTACATTTACAAAAAAAATACCTTGCTGGGTGGGCTGGGTGCAGTGGGTCATGCCCAGTAATCCCAGAACTTTAGGAGACCAAGGCAGGCGGACCACCTGAGGTCAGGCGTTCAAGACCAGCCTGGCCAACACAGTGAAACCTCATCTCTACTAAAAATACAAAAATTAGCTCGATGTGGTGGTTCACACCTGCAATCCCAGGTACTTGGGAGGCTGAGGTAGGAGAAGCATCTGAACCCAGGTAGCAGAAGTAAGAGTCAGCCAAGATCATGCCACTGTACTCCAGCCTGGGTGACAGAGTGAATCCATCTCAAAACAACAACGAAAAAAAAAAAAAAAACTTGCTGGTTTTCTGATCCTAAATTATACCAGAAGGAAAGAAACAGTTTCTAAAATATTTCACCTACCCGTCCCAAAACGTGCCCTAAAAGAAACCCTCAAATGTTTTTCACAATTGGTATCCTAATTTGTATTTTAACCTCACATTATAGTGCCTATTGCTTAATATGAGCCCTCTTCTCCAGACTGCTTTGGAGTCCTGTCATCTAAGCTTCAATAAAGCTTTGTTCTTCACTGGAAACATCTTGCTAGAAAATCTGACTCTAGCTGTGGTGTTGTAATATAGGTGGGTTGGGCTGCCTTCAAAAGGCTGAGCCACAAAGAGCTATTTCATTTAAGAAAAACAGAGTGTCTTGGAATCATTTCCTTAGACTAGGGTGGGTCTCAGTGGCAAGTGCAGCCTTTGCTCTCAGACAGCGTCAGTGAGAGGAGGCACTGTCTCTGCCCACAACTGGAGGGGCTTAGAGGTACCTGGAAACTGGCATGGTGGTTAAAGAAATCACAGTGCCCCTTCTCTTTACCTTTGCCTTTAAAATAATAACCCACCACGTTAAAAATGATAAAGTACAACTTCTGTGATTCTAGTCTTTAAGCACTCAAAGTTATATGTCAAATCAATGGAAAATAACATGAATTATTCTTTTGTTAGTGTCTTTTTTCATACAAAAATGTTCATGAATCTATCTTTTTCAGCATCTGCCTTTTAATTTGTAATATCTTCTGTGGTTCACTTATTAATTATTTAATTGTTATATTTTGAGTTGTTTCTGGTTGTTGATATATTTTTATGCTACTTTATACAAATAATGTTGTGCCACCTTAAGAATAAGTAAAGAAAATGAATTGTTGGTGTGAGCTATGAAACCAAACATTAAAAAACATACTAAAGAGATAACTCATTGAATTTTAAGAACATATTACAGAAAACAATAATAGTGTGTGTGCCATGGAATGTTCCAAGTGACTTACAAGTGTTAACTTTTCATCCTTAGAGTAGTCTCATAGAAGACTATTCTATGGGTCTAAATGGGATAAAAATGGAAACTAGTTTTATCCCATTTTACAGATAAAAACTGAAGCACGGAAAAAAAAAAAAAAAAAAAAACTTGTCCCCGGTCATATAGATATTATGCAAAAGAGCTGATATTCTCAGCTGATATAACTCAGGCTGTCTGGTGTCGGAATACACCCTCTCAACCATTATACGATGTTGCCTCTCTAATGCGTACACAACTTGTGAAAGTTTATCACACAAATTGAATGGAGGGGCCAAGGGGTAAAAGCACTCAGGGCACAAAACATGGCTCCAAAGATGTAATTTTCTGCAAGCCTGGGAGCTGAAACTGCCTGCTGTCACCTGAAGCCTCATCTATCTAATGGCTGCTGAAACCCTGTGAGCTCTAAGACCAGTTTTGCCTGCTGCCATCACTCACCAGTCAGAACTGGCCAGCTCCTAGAACCTGCCAGTGAACTTTCTCACAGAGCGACATGCAGTGTTTCTGCTTCTTATAACACCTCTAAGCTCTCTTTCCTTTGGACTCACTAAAGACCTTCCAGTCTGCGCGTATGCCCTGAACTGTGATGCTTTCCTCCCAAATAAGCGTTTTCATTTTAGAGATTTGTCTCTTTTTTATTTGACTTTGACAAAATAAAGTGTCAAATAAACAATATAGATTGGATTACGGTAGTAGGCTGAGAACAGAGTCCAATTTCTTTCCAAACACAAATCCCTTAAAATTGACGGAACACCCAAGAAAAGGGAAAAGAGGAAATAAGGGAGAGAAGCAGAGAGGGGAGAAGGGAAGGAGACAGGGAGGCCAAAGGAAAAGAAGGAAGCATAGAAACGAGTAATCCGCAACAGTGCTAGGAAACAGGCATGGATGGAAGAGAACTTTTGAGCACTTCCTGGAGGACAGATTGAGTTGCGTAAAGGAAGCATGGTGCAAACCACATGGCAGAAGAGAGATGAAAAGTGTGCACTACGGGGAAACTTCAGCCCCGACGCCAGGCCAGGGAATCTGGGGTTGTGATGAGGAGTACTTTCTGTGGAGCAGGTGGACCAGCTGCCTCCAAATCCACCCCCACAACACACACACACACACAAACACACACACACACACAGACTGTAATAACAGTCAGCAGTGAGCCTCAGCCAACGCTTTCCAGCTGAAACAGGCTGTCAGAAGAAAGAGGACTATTGTCTCAGGAAGGTTTCTAATGGGGAGTAGGGAGCATGTGTCTCAAGCCCCTCTGGCCCTTCATGACAAGCACATAAGAGAGAATATAGAAAGGAACTTTCACCCAGAGTGGGAATCCACAGCTAAGGTGAAGGCGGCTTCCCTTTGCTGTCTTCGGGACCCTCAGTCCACATGACTTCATCGTGCCCACTGGCCCCAAAGTGAAGCCTGCCAGCAACACAGCCTGCACCCGCTCCAGGTGGCACACACCTCCACAGATCCTGCATGCACGCAGCTCTCACACAAAGTGAAAGGCTTGCTGGAGAAAGGACCTGTGACTAATCGCTGAGGAATCCACACCATCAGTCTGTGGCCGGGCGGGGGAGAGAATCACCACACAGAGCGATTGATTCTGCAGAGTCTAAAATAATTCAGGAAGCAGAAAATACTTTAGAATGAAATTAATTTGAGATATTAAATTGATTTGAGAGGATGGCGCACAAAAAGAACAGCTTTCTTTCTTTTTCTAACTTTCTTTTTCTTCAAGTTTCATTTTAAGCTCCAGGCTACATGTGCAGGGTGTGCAGGTTTGTTACATAGGTTGTAAATGTGTGTCTGATGGCTTGCGGCACAGATGAACCCACCACCTAGCTATTAACCATTAATTATTCTTCTTGATGCTCTCCCTCCCCCAGACCCTAACAGTCTCCCAGTGTGTGTTGTTCCCCTCCCCGTTTCCATGTGTTCTCATCATTCAGCTCCCACTTATAAGTGAGAACATGTGGTGTTTGCTTTGCTGTGCCTGCATTTGTTTGCTGAGAGTAACAGCATTCAACTCCATCCATGCCCCTGCAAAGGACATGCTCCCATTCCTTCTTATGGTTTCACAGTATTTCATGGTGTATACATACCGCATTTTCTTTATCCAGTATTTCACTGATGGACATTTGGGTTGATTCCATGACTTTGCTATTGTGAACAGGGCCACAACAAACATATGTGTGCATTTGTCTTTATATTAGAATGATTTCTATTCCTTTGGGTATATAATCAGTAATGAGATTTCTGGGTCAAATGGTATTTCTGCTTCTAGATCTTTGAATCACCACACTGTCCTGCACAATGGTTGAGCTAATTGACACTCCCACCAACATTGTAAGAGCGTTCCTTTTGCTCTGCAGCCTCACCGACATCTGTTGATCCTTGACTTTTTCATAACAGCCATTCTGACTGGCATGAGATGGCTTCTTGTGGTAGTTTTGATTTTCAGGTCTATAATAATCAGTAACGTTGAGCTTTTTTTTTTCATGTTTGTTGGCCGCATGAACGTCTTCTTTCGTGAAGTTTCTGTTTATGTCCTTTGCCCACTTTTTAATGGGGTTGTTTGTTTTATTTCTTTAAATTTGTTTAAGTTCCTTGTACACAGTGGATATTAGACCCTTGTCAGATGGAGAGATTGAAAAACTTTCCTCCCATTCTGCAGGTTGAGTGTTCACTCTGACAATAGTTTCTTTTGCTGTGCAGAAGCTCTTTAGTTCAATTAGAAACCATTTGTCAATTTTTGCTTTTGTCACAATTGCTTTTGGTGTTTTTGTCATGAAATTTTTGCCTGTGCTTATGTCCTGAATGGTATTGCCAACATTTTTCTTCTAGCATTTTTATACTTTTAGGTTTTACATTTAAGTCTTTAATTCATCTTGAGTTAATTTTTGTATGTGGTATAAGGAAAAGGTTCAGTTTCAATTTCCTGCATATGGCTAGCCAGTTTTCCCAACACCATTTATTAAACAGGGAATCCTTTCCCCATTGCTTGTTTTTGTCAGGTTTGTCAAAGATCAGATGGTTGTAGGTGTGTGGTCTTATTTCTGAGGTCTTTATTCTGTTCCATTGGTCTGTGTGTCTGTTTTTGTATCAGTACCATGCTGTTTTGGTTACTGTAGCCTTGTAGTATAATTTGAAGTTGGATAGTGAGATGCCTCTAGCTTTGCTAAAGAAGAACCTTCTGTAGAAAAAGGAACCAAAACAATAATTTAAAACGTGATTGTCATTTGGAGTAATGGAATTATTCCATATCTTAATTGTGGTGATGGTTCCATGAGTCGGTGCCTTTGTCAAAATTCTTAGAACTATACCCTAAAAAGGGTAAATTTTATTCTGTGTAAATTACACGTAATAAACATGACTTTTTGAATACTTTTAAATGCAATTGCAAAAAAATTAAAAATTAGAACATCCAAGTTTTACAAAATGGACACAATTAAAGTAAATTAATAATCTAAAATACAGAGTCAAAAGACAAAGTCAAAACTTCTCCAAGAAAATAAAAGAGAAAGACAAAGAGTTGGACAATATTTAAAAATATTTTACAAGGCAGGAAGGATAAATCCACAAACTCTAACATTCTTTTAGCAGAAGTTCTAGAACGGTAAATCAACAATAATAGAAAGAAAGAAATCAAATAAGAATAATATTTCCCCACCTAAAGAGACACACAAGTTTTTTTTTTGGCCTTGCTCCGTGCCCAGGCTGCAGTGCAATGATGGGATTACAGCTCACTGCAGCCTCAACTTTCCAGGTTCAAGGGATCCTCTTGCCTCAACCCCCTAAGTAGCTGAGACTACAGGTGAGCACACCACATTCAGCTAATTTTTTTGAATTTTAGTAGAGATGAGCTGTTGCTATGTTGCCCAGGCTGGTCTTGAACTCCTGGACTTAAGCAGTCCTCCTGCCTCAGCCTTCCAAAGTCATGGTATCACAGGTGTGAGCCATCACCTGGCCAAAATACGTGCCTTTAAATTCAAATTGCTAATTGTATTGGTCCACTTTGTGCTGCTATAAAGGAATGCCTGAGGCTGGTGATTAATAAAGACGTTTATTTGGCTCAAGGCTCTGCAGGTCGGACAAGAAGCTTGGCTTCAGTATCTGCTTCTGGTGAGAGTTTCAGAAAGCTTCCACCCATGGCAGAAAGAGAAAGGAACCTACCATGCCACGTGGCAAGAGAGGGGAAGGGTACCACCGTCCTTTTAAACAACTAGCTTTCACATGAACTAATAGAGAGAACTCCCTCCTTGTGGCAGGGAGCAGCAATCCATCCACGGGGAAATCTGCCCCCATGACTCAACCACCTACCATTAAGCCCAACCTCTGATACTGGCTATCAATTTCAACATAAAACTTGGAGGGGACAAACACCCAAACTGTATCACTAATCAGATACCATGTGGATAAGCAGTCCCGGACCAACACCTGTGCACATCCTGATGAAATAAAAGAACCCAAAGGACAAATAAAGCTGCTGACAGCTTTCAGATAGAAGCTGGGCGAATGAGAACCAAACCTGCAGCAGACTCCTCACTGCCCTTTAAGTTGCTATTAAGCAATGAACATTGTCTTCCAAGTCCTGAGGGGAAATGGCAGGTTTCTCTGCTGTGAAGATGCTATTTTTCCCTTTCCCTGCCCCATTTGTTAGAAGCCAGCCTGCAGTCAAGGGGATGAGAGTCAGGCTCCACCCCTGGAGGGTGAAGTGTCCAAGAGTGTATGGATCTACATTAAAAGTACCATAGTGAGGAGAAAATATTTTGGAAGCTGTGCACATATCCTGTTTCTCTTTAAAGGTTCATGCTCAGCCTTTTGCTCTTCCTCAAGCATATCCACCGTGTCCCTGCTCCCAGGTGCCCGCCTGGGAGCTCTCCCTCAGAGGGGGAGCATGGTCTCGCCCCACTTCCTCCCACCTGCACTCCGAGGCCTCCGTTAGGGTCCTGTCTAAACAGCACCTGCCACCCTCAATCCTTGAACACTTTTCCCTTCTCTCAGTAGCATTACCTGAGCTCACTTCACACAATGACCTACTTCACACAACCACCCTACCTCACTAGAAGAATAAACTCCGGGAGACAGGGGTTTGCCCTCTGCCCTTTTCTGCTCTATACAGGGCCTACAATAGAGCCTGATAAATGTTTGCTAAATGAAACATTGTAAATTAGGACCATTTAAAGGCAAATGATCCTAAGAATGTAGTTAATACACATGTTAACCAGCGTTTCTTGTCATTTTGAAGCCTTGCCCTATTATTCGCCAACACTGGAGATCCTACTGTAAGCAGTCAGCGGGTGGAGGGAGAAGGGAAAGGGTCATGATGAGGCCTTGCCTGCAGCCCTGCTTGTTCCTGTGTAGAAATGCACAGGTCTTCACGGTGTTGTAAGTGATGAAGGTGACCATGGGCAAAATTCTAAACGCCATTGAAACACAGGAGAAGCAACTAGTAAGTCCACCTGCGCGAATCAAGAATGATCTCTTGGGTGGAGTTGCCATTTTAGAACGAATTAGCCACTCAGAGAAGAAAGCAGAGGGGATTCTTTTTTTTTTTTTTAATTAATTTTTTTTTTTTTTTTTTTGAGACGGAGTTTCACTCTTGTTACCCAGGCTGGAGTGCAATGGCGCGATCTCGGCTCACCGCAACCTCCGCCTCCTGGGTTCAGGCAATTCTCCTGCCTCAGCCTCCTGAGTAGCTGGGATTACAGGCACGCGCCACCATGCCCAGCTAATTTTTTGTATTTTTAGTAGAGATGGGGTTTCACCATATTGACCAGGATGGTCCCGATCTCTTGACCTCGTGATCCACCCGCCTCGGCCTCCCAAAGTGCTGGGATTACAGGCGTGAGCCACCGCGCCCGGCCCAGCAGAAGAGGGAACCAGTGAACAGCTGTAATCGGTCACGCAGTCTTGAGGACACGGTGAACAGCTGGTGCGATGGGAGCCAGTGCCGGCTTCCCGCGCGAGCTTTGCAGTCACGTGTGGCCTGGCTCTCAGAAGCACCCCGGGTTGGCTTAACTTTCTGCTGTCACTGGTTTGAAATGCTCAATAATTTTATCTCGGACAATGCTTTGTCAGTGGAGCACAAAAGGACACCGGAGCCTGTGCATGAGCAGAGGAGATCAGGGCTGCTCCTCGCAGCCTCGCTGGTACATGGAGCCCACTGCCGCCCCCTGAGCACAGAATTCCAGTGGACCCGCGCCTCGCTGGAGTTCAGGGAGATTCCAAGTGAGGACCAGGCGAGTGCCTAGTCTATCTGCCGGGCGCAGTGGCTCACACCTATAATCCCAGCACTCTGGGAGGCCGAGAAGAGTGGATCACTTGAGGTCAGGAGTTTGAGACCAGCCTGACCAACACGGTGAAAACCCATCTCTACTAAAGATACAAAAATTAACTGGGCAAGGTGGTACATCCCGGTAGTCCCAGCTACCCGGGAGGCTGAGGCAGGAGAATCACTGGAACCCAGAAGGTGCCGGCTGCAGTGAGCCGCACTCGTGCCACTGCACTCCAGTATGGGTGACAGCAAGACTCTGTCTCAAAAAAATAAAGTCTAAGGCAGACAGTCAGCTTTGCCTGCAAGCCGGAACTTGCCAATAGAAGGCAAAAAGTGTGCTAAGAAATACAAACCACCCAAGAGTTCTCTCAAACTCGTTCTCGCTCACACTCTTCCCTGAATCCGCTGAAAATGGAAAAGGAGCCACACGGGGTGTTTTACCTTTCAGCTCTTCCTTGCTTGTTGCTAAGCCAAAGGCAGAGAGCATTGGTAGGATGTGCACATATCAAGAAGCAAAATAGAAAGCTATTTTGTGCAATGCATCCTTCAAAATACTACCAGAATTGCTAAACAGCAGAAAGGAGAGCTTTTTTGGTTATATCAGTTTGCAAATCAGGAAAAGACAGCTTGTGGCAAGGATGGAAGGTGCTCTCTCTTTGAAGAGGGAAAGGGTGGCTTAGGATTTATGCTCTGCAAAGTCTGAGCTACACAGTACAGTCCTACGGATTCAGCAGGTTGAGGGGGAAAGCCACACATAGTCACAGGAGAGCCAAGCACATGCGCACTGGGTAAACATGCATGTAATGTACATCCCATGTTTGCTTCGGAGTGGGGGTTTAGCATCAAAATGAAGTGGGATCAGGCACAGTGGCTCATGCGTGTAATCCCAGCACTTTAAGATGCCAAGGCAGGTGGATCACCTAAGGTCATGAGTTCGAGGCCAGCCTGACCAATGTGGTGAAACCCTGTCCCTACTAAGAATACCCCCTAAAAATTAACCAGGTATGGTGGCGGGCATCTGTCATCCCAGCTTCTCAGGAGTCTGAGGCAGGAGAATCGCTTGAACCCAGAAGGCAGAGGTTGCAGCGAGCTAATATCTTCCACTGCACTCCCAACTGGGTGACAGAGCAAGACTTCATCTCAAAAAATAAACAAACTAGGTGGAATTTGGTTCTTTACATCAAAAGATGAACTAAAGACACAGGGACAGTTTGTGCACAGCTTCTACAAGCTTAAGGCCTGCAGTTGCTTGTCAGAAAAGAGTGTTTGTAGCCGGGCGCGGTGGCTCACGCCTGTAATCCCAGCACTTTGGGAGGCCGAGGCGAGTGGATCACAAGGTCAAGAGATCGAGACCATCCTGGTCAACAAGGTGAAACCCCGTCTCTACTAAAAATACAAAAATTAGCAGGGCATGGTGGTGCACGCCTGTAGTCCCAGCTACTCTGGAGGCTGAGGCAGGAGAACTGCCTGAACCCAGAAGACAGTTGCGTGAGCCGAGATTGCGCCATTGCCCTCTAGCCTGGGTAACAAAAGCGAAACTCCATCTCAAAAAAAGAAAAGAAAAGAGCGTTTGTAAGTTCAGTCCTCTGTCCAGAGTTGCAGTGATCTGGGTTATCAATCAGTTAGGAGGGGTGTGATAATTTGTTTGGTAGCTCCTATTGTTGGCAAATTTAGCGTTTTTTGTTTTGTTTTGTGTTTTTTTTTTTTTTTTTTTTTTCTTTTTTGAGATGGAGTCTGGCTCTGTGGCCTAGCTGGAGTGCAGTGGCATGATCTTGGCTCACTGCAACCTCTGCCTCCCAGGTTCAAGTGATTCTCCTGCCTTAGCTTCCCAAGTAGCTGGGACTACAGGCACGTGCCACCATGCCCGGCTAATTTTTTGTATATTTAGTAGAAACGGGGTTTCACCATGTCAGCCAGGATAGTCTCGAACTCCTGACCTCGTGATCCATCGCCTTGGCCTCCCAAAGTGCTGGGATTGCAGGCGTGAGCCACCGTGCATGGCCAAGACTGTGGTTTTCCTTGTAGCTGTAGAATGTAGGCAGTTGCCGTGCCAGTTGCCCTGAACCCTGAACTCATAAGTAATTTTTCTTTCCTTAACTTTAGAGTCCATCTCAGTTGACAATGGGGCATCTATTTTGGTCTCTCAGATCACAAGTATTTTCACTGTTCTCTTTAAAATGAAGTGCATAGACATGTACAAGTATAACTTGTGTGATTTCTGTGATAAGAGTTCAATACTTTTACACCTCAGTTAAAAACTGCACAGTATAAAGATGAATGGTAAACTTGAGGCTAAAACTTTAATTATTCTTTACTTAATATTAAACACCGAAATGAAAACAAAAACCAAAACCAGTTCAGAAATAGATGTTAGAAGAAAGGAAAAAAACTTTCTATGTTAGTACCTGTTAAAACACTTTTCCATGCTTTTTGAACATAGGACCTGTGTTTTCATTTTGCACTGGAGCTTATCAAGAGAAAAACAAAACAGGACGCTAGTTCAAGTGGTACGGACAGTGTTTAACCAGGACTTACTGTTGCAGTGGGGAAAAGAGTCCAGAATGAACTGAACTCAACCCGGATTTGTGCAGAGGGGATTTTGTATCATAAAAGGACAGTGAGGGAGCAGGAAGAGGACCAGTGGGAGCTCAGTAGAGTCAGAGAAGTGAAAAAATACAAAAATCAGTCAGGGGCTCGTCCAAGTGATTAGGCCATCTGGGTTTGCTAAAGGCGCTCAAGGAAGACAGGGTCTTACCCTCCCACAGAGACCAGAAGACGAGTGTCCTATCTTCAGGTTTTGGCTGGAACACGTGGTGAATCGTTTTGGAAGCCTTGAGCTTTTCAAAGCAAAAACTAATGGGGTTTGGAGTCATTGTTCTAGGGACATGGCCTTGAGCTGTTAGACACTATGTGACTGTTTATTCAAACTCTGAGTGCAGAAGGTGAGCAAACTCATCTCTGCTGAGAGTCTGAAGTTTTCAGGTTTTCATAAGCAAAGGTTGAGGCCTAGTCAAGAAACGGGCTCAGAGGCTCCTGACTAGTTTGGTCAAGAAGCGAGTTGTCAGCCTAGAAAATTATGTGGGCTTTGTGGCGTGCCTACTGTTCATGGCAGAAGTGACACAGGTGTGACAGAAATGAGAAGAGCTCACATTCCAAAATGGAATTTTCATTGTAAATTAGCATAATTTTGCAGTTTGGACTTTTTCCAAAGGAAGCACAGCATCTATTTAGTAAATTCCTTCTAAAAGTTTTCCAAACATTTAACAGACACCTTTCCTCATAGCACTCAACAATTTTTAGAAACCGTTCCAAACCTTTATGTTAGGTAGGACAAAACTAGGCACCTGGGAGGTTGACCAGTGGAAATTAAAGGGAAAGATCTGGTCTGTCGATGTGACACCCAATCAGTATAGTAAGACGTGCTCACGTGTTTCTCCTCTTGCTTCCCTTACACCTGAAAGATTTCCCGTTCTCTCCCTCCATAAGGTAGAAAGGGCAGGCACAAATCTAAGAATAACCAAAATCTTTACTCATGTCTGAGGTTTCACAGATTTTAAGGCATTTTTCACATCAGTGTTTCACCTGGTCCTCACACTATTGCAGAGAGTGCAAAGGGCAGACTGTACCATTTCTCTACAGGAGTTGGAAATTCTTAGGCCCAGAAAAGTGACGTGACCCATGTCACTCAGCAAATGCTCAATTGTCAGGGACAAAATGGTCTTCTGAGAATCAACACCCATCCCCTCCATCGAGTCCTCCTGAGCCCTCCTCTGAGTCTCATATGAAAGTTCACTCTTGGAAACCTGCTATTCAACTCAGGCTGCTATTCAGAAAAGACCACAGACTTGGAAGACAAAACAATAAACGTTTATTTCTCACAGTTCTGGAGGCAGGAAAGTCCAAGACCCAGCTGCGGGCTCAGGCTCTCCTTCTGGTTTGCAGGTGGCCACCTTCTCACTGTGATCTCAGTGCATGGAGAGAGATCATTTCCCATGTGTCTGTTTTTATAAAGGCACTAATCCCACTCATAAGGGCTCCACCCTCATGACCTAATTACCTCCCCAAATCCTCACCTCCAAATGCTCTCACATTTCATATTGAGCCAGCTTCAACATAGGAATTTTGAAGACACACAAATATTCTGCCTATAGCAAAACGCTGGCATCACATAAATGTTGGTTAAAAAGTAAGAAGTGTGCTATCCCTGTTCACATGTAGTGACAGAGAAAGGACAAATAGCATTTGCTTTGGAGGCTGCCAAGTTATAACCCTTTCCAACTATGCATGTGATATGAAAGGTACCAACCATCTTTTGGCTGAACATTATATATATATATATTTTTTTTTTTTTAATGTCTTTAACCTGATTCCTGACAACCTGAAAATAACACTTCTTCCTTTCAGTTTCTCTATTTTGATTCTTTAAAATATCAACTTAAATATTCTCCATAATATAGAACATATTTTAATATTGACTTACATATTTAAGAAAACACATCTTACCTAATGTCTGACTGGAAATTAAGAGGATTTCCTCTACATTCAGTGGTGGAGAAAATTAGCTTCATAAAAGTGATTTAGGATGAGATGAAAACGTTTTGGCTGCATATTTCAAGAGCAAAGTAATGAGTCTCTAGGGTCATTAAACTCTAAATGAAAAACTCCTCTGCTGAAACATTATTATTATTATTTTTAAGTAGCGAAAAATATATTTAGAGCCAATAATATGCTAGGTAAGTTTGGGAAAAACAGCTCATTAAGGGAGTGTGAATGTGACTAAAATATTTAATGAGCCTATTCACTACTTAAGATGAGCTGGTTCATGGTGAGTGGATGCGTTCGCTGAAACAGAGAAGCAATGGGGAATTTACCTTGTTGAATTTTAGAAATCCCTTGTATTACTGTATGGTGTCTATGGGACATCTTTCATTCATCCACACATTCATTCATTTCACCAAGAATCTGCTAAGAGTCAGATCAATGAGATAAGGCCTTTGCCACCCATCTGGCAGGAAAATAAGGCACATTCAGACGTTGACCCCAGTGAGGTCAGTATGGGCGTAGTGCATGAGACCTTACGTAATTTTGAAATAGTTAAGTGCTTTCTTAACTTAGTTTCTCCCAGGACCAGAGCCTGAAAAAGGGAGGATGTAAGTCAATGATTTGGGAGTTGATTCCAGGGAACACTACTGGTAGAGGGTGGAGAAGTGACACAGGAAGGGAAGGAAGCCACTAAGGGGTGTGATAGGGAGTGGGTTCCCCCTGAGGCCCTTGGAGGTGAGTCTCACAAAGACACCAGATGCTGGCTCAAGAGTCAGGCCTGCTGGCCCCTGGTGACTGCTGGGGATACCAGGAAGCAAAGAGTTGGCCACGCACCCCATGGACTTAAGACTTGTTTTTCAAACTCTCTACACGACAGAGAGACCCTAGGAATGCTGCTTGCACTTCCCTCAAGCTTCCTAGAAACGAACCAATCAAACAAGCTCAGTTTTTCTACTTCTGCCCTCTTCAGCTTCTGGTGTTGTCCCTTCCACCTCTGCTTTGGAAGAAGATGACAGGAGGAAAACAACCTTAAATGATCCTTTTGCCTCTAATGTTCTTTCACCCAATAACCGCTAAGGCGGAGGTACTGGGACGATGCCTGGGAGCGCAGTGAGTAAAGGGCAGCCTCTCCTGGGCGAGGTGGGGCTTGAAAAGGTGAGGGCTCTGCCAGGGGCAGAGGCAGGCGTGGCTGGTCCTGGGTGAGAACAGGATTCCAGGCCCGGAATGCACTCAAAGAGTAAACTGCCCTTTGTGCCTGGAGCCCAGGGTACCAGGGATGCTAGAAAAGAGGCCTAGAGTTAGGTGCGGCCCTACTGCATGCTGGAGGATGAGGAAGGGGGGCTGCCGAAAAGACATGCTTTCCTCTGAACTCGCTAATCACGCTGAACCCAAAGTCTCATAAAACCATATAATAACAAGCTGGAGAGAAACGAAGTTGTGGGTGGATAACATGGCCTAATCTTCTTTTTCCGTAATAGAAAGCGAAAAATAATGAGTAATAAAGATGAATTTAAAATGGCAACAAGGCTGGACGTGGGGCTCACGCCTGTAATCCCAGCACTCTGGGGGCCGAGGAGGGCAGATCACCTGAGGTTAGGGGTTTGGGAACAGCCTGGCCAACATGGTGAAAGTTCATCTTTACTGAAAATACAAAAATTATCCCGGTGTGGCGGCAGGCACATGTAATTTCAGCTACTCAGGAGGCTGAGGCAGAAGAATCACTTGAACCTGGGAGGCGGAGGTTGCGGTGAGCTGAGATCATGCCACTGCACTCCAGCCTGGGCGACAGAGTGACATTCCATCTCAAAAAATATGTAAAAAACAAAAAGTAAAATAAAAAACTAAAATTTAAAAATGACAACAAACTATGATATTTAAAATTATGACCATTGAACATGCTAAATAAGCTAAATGTGATTGTAATTAGGACCAGGATTTGGGATAGGGAGGTGGAGACAGGAAAATGATGGACAATTTGGCTTTTAAAATGATGTGAATGGCTCAGATCCGTGATTCCAGAGCTTTGAAACACTGAGGCAGGAGGCTCACTTGAGGCCCAGGAGTTGGATATCAGCCTAGACAAAGGTCTCATATCTACAAAGAAAAAAAGTTAGCCAGGCAAGGTGGCTCGCACCTATAGAATCAGCTACGTGGGAGGCTGAAGCAGAAGGACTGCCTGAACCCAGGGATTCAAAGCTGTAGTGAGAACGATAATTATGCCACTCCATTGCAGCCTGGGTGACAGAGCGAGATCCCACCTCAAAGAAAGAAACAAACAAAAACCATTGTCCACGTTGTATAAAATACAGAGATCAATCTCTGCATGTAAAACATTTCATTTGGGAAGCAAGAATTCCGATTCAGGGCAAGCGCACAGACGAGAGCTCTTCAGCGTGTCTGAAGAACAAAGAGAAGGTTGGACATTTTACCAAAGGAGCCATGTTACATATTGTTTTGAAAGAAGATTAATTGGCACTAGTAAAGTTTTGGCGAGCTGGCAAGCTCTGATCGTGCGTGGCTGGTGGATTGCAGCAGGTGATTTCAGTAGCTACTAGATACACTGGTTTCAGGCTATGGTAGCCAGCTTCAATAGCCAGCTTACAGTGGAGTACATCATTGGAGCACTGTGTTCTGCCCTGAGTGCCTTTTCCCCCCGGCCCTTGACTCTGTTTTAGTTGGGTGTGACAAGAATGACCCAATCTATACCACCAACTTTCAAATACACAAGCGTATGTGTTACTTTAAATAAAAGTAGAGATAATTGTGTTCCAACCTCACAGTTGAATGGCTAAATTAATGTAGTTCATCAAAAAATGTTACTCGCATGAAACTTTGTAAGGTATGTCCAGTTATCACCCATGCCTTCCTCTCAGAGAGCCGTGTGGATTCTGACTGACAAGGAACGCTCTGAAAAGTATCCTGGCTGCCCGTAAATGTATTAGAGTTACAACCAACAAAGAATCATAGCTGTTTAGTGTGTTAAAAGTTTGCTGCAGCTGGGCACGGTTTAGTGTGTTAAAAGTTTGCGGCAGCTGGGCACGGTCCTCATGCCTGTAGTCCCAGAACTTTGGGAGGCCGAGGCAGATGGATTACCTGAGGGGTGGGGTTCGAAACCAGCCTGGCCAACATAGTGAAACCCTGTCTCTACTAAAAGTACAAAAAATTAGCTGGGTGTGGTGGCAGTCACCTGTAATCCGAGATACTCAGGAGGCTGAGGCAGGAGAATCACTTGAACTGGGAAGGGAGGAGGTTGCAGGGAGCCAAGATTGCACCATTGCACTGCAGCCTGGGTGACAGAACGACACTCTATCTAAAAAAAAAGGTTGCGCCATTATCTGCTTACATCATTTTTTTTCTTTCTCTCTTTCTCTTTCCTTCTTTCTTTCTTGCTTGCTTGCTTTTTCTTTTTCTTTTTTTTTGAGATAGAGTCTCGCTCTGTGGCTCAGGCTGGAATGCAGTGGCGTGATCTCAGCTCCCTACAACCTCCGTCTCTTGGGTTCAAGCAATTCTCCTGCCTCAGCCTCCCAAGTAGGTGGGAGTACAGGCATGCACCACCACACCCAATTTTGTTTTGTATTTTTACAAAAAAATTGTTAATTGTTATTAACAATAACTCAATAATTTTTGGTATTTTTATTGGAGATGGGGTTTCATTGTGTTAGCCAGCCATGATGGTCTCGATCTCCTTAACTCGTGATCCGCCCACCTTGGCCTCCTGGGCTCAAGTGATTCTCCTGCCTCAGCCTCCTGAGTAGCTGGGATTACAGGCGCCTGCCACCATACCTGGCTACTTTTTTTTCCAGTAAAGGTGGGATTTCACCATGTTGGCCAGGCTAGGCTCGAACTCTTGACCTCAGGTGATCCACCCACCTTGGCCTTTCAAAGTGCTAGGATTACAGGCATGAGCCACGGCCCTGCTTAAATAATTTCTATAAACATAGTCACTTTGAAGATCACTAAAGGCTGCATTAGGAGAACAAAATTAACAGTTTGCCGTTCCCTCCTTAGAATTCAGCAACCCCTTTGAAGTACTGAACTTTTTAATCTAACTGTAATTTGCACATTTGAATGCTAAAACTTTAAGGGAGAGAAGCCACTAGAAGTCTACGCTTCATTTTGGGTTTTTACATTGGTAAGGACTAAACATTAAAATGTGCGCTAAGAAAAATAATCAACAGCCAACCGCTATTGTGTGAACTAATTTTCTAATTTTGCCCATAGGTAAATGTTATTAACTCTTTACCTAGCCTCACAACAGAAACCTTGACTGTCAGCTGAGAAAACACAGCTGAGAGGCATCTTATTTCTAACACAAAGAGCATTCTTTATTATTACTATTAGATTGCATTTTTTATTTCCATGGGTATTTGGGGAACAGGTGGTACTTGGTTACATGAGTAAGTTCCTTAGTGGTGATTTGGGAGATTTTGGTGCACCCAGCTGAGCAGTATACACTGGTACAGAGCATTCTCTTGAAGCTCTGCTCCGTGGTTTTGTCAAGCACTTGTCAATGTGCTCGTGTGGGTGAGGCTTTTCTATAACCTGCACATGCGTGTGAGGCTTTCCTGTAATGACTGGAAAAGGATTGGTGCTTTAAAGCCCTTTTATAATGTCAAATATAAATAAAGTAAATATTTTTTTTTTTAAGTTTCTATTTGGCCACACCTGTAATCCAGCACTTTGGGAGGCTGAGGAGGGCAGATCACCCGAGGTCTGGAGCTTGAGACCAGCCTGACCAACATGGAGAAACCCCGTCTCTGCTCTATTTGTATTGCAAGAGTTAAGTCTGTAGCTCCCTTTAAGATCGCCGTAGCTGTCAATGGGTTCGCCTCGCCGGCTGCGTAGACAGAGCCAATTTACCAAGACAAGGGACTTGGAGTGGAGAAAAAGTAATTCACGCAGAGCTGGCTGTGTGGGAGCCCGAAGTTTTATTATTACTCAGTCAGTCTCCCTGAACATTCAAGGACCAGAGTCTTTAAATTTGGTGGGTAGGGGCTTGGAAAGTGGGGAGTGCTGATTGGCCAGTTTGGAGATGGAATCCCAGTGAGTTTTTCTTGCTGTTTTCCGTTCCTGGGTGGGATGGCAGAGCTGGTTGAGGCAGATGACTGGTCTAGATGGTGTCAGCTGATCCACAGTGAGTTTTTCTTGCTGTTTTCCGTTCCTGGGTGGGATGGCAGAGCTGGTTGAGGCAGATGACTGGTCTAGATGGTGTCAGCTGATCCACAGTGAGTTTTTCTTGCTGTTTTCCGTTCCTGGGTGGGATGGCAGAGCTGGTTGAGGCAGATGACTGGTCTAGATGGTGTCAGCTGATCCACAGTGAGTTTTTCTTGCTGTTTTCCGTTCCTGGGTGGGATGGCAGAGCTGGTTGAGGCAGATGACTGGTCTAGATGGTGTCAGCTGATCCATGGAGCGCAGGGTCTGGAAAAGAACTCAAGCACTGATCTTAAGTTTTACAACAGTGATGTCATCTCCGGGAACAATCTGGGGAAGCTCAGACTGCTGGAGCCAGAGGCCGCATGACCCCTAAAATGTAATCTCTAATCTTGCCTAATTTGTAAGTCCTGCAAAGACAGACTGATCTGCAGGCAAGAAGGGAGTCTTTTTGGGAAAGGGCTATTATCAATTTTGTTTCAGAGTCAAACCATGAACTGAATTCCTTCCCAAAGTTAGCTCAGCCTATGCCCAAGAATGAACAGGGACAGCTTAAAGGTTAGAAGCAAGATTTCTGACACAAATGTGATTTAGAAGTATCACATCATGGTCCTATAATGCAAGGTTTATAACATTAACAAATGACCTTATTTCCTTTAGGACAGGGGTCCCCAACCCCTGAGCCCTGGACTGGTACATGTCTGTGGCCTGTTAGGGACTGGCCCACCCTCTGTTAGCAACTGGGCCACACAGCAGGAGGTGACTGGCAGGCAAGCGAGCAAAGCTTCATCGGTATTTAGAGCAACTACCCATCATGACATTACTGCCTGAGCTCTGCCTCCTGTCAGATCAGCAGCCGCATTAGATTCCGATAGGAACGGCCAGGCGTGGTGGCTCACGCCTATAATCCCAGCACTTTGAAAGGCCAAGGTGGGTGGATCACCTGAGGTCCGGAGTTCCAGACCAGCCTGGCCAACATGGTGAAACCCCATCTCTACTAAAAATACAAAAAAAAAAAAGTATTAGCCAGGGGTGATGGTAAGCACCTGTAATCCCAGCTACTTGGGAGGCTGAGGCAGGAAAATCACTTGAACCCGGGAGACTGAGGTTGCGGTGAGCCAAGATCAAGCAATTGCACTCCAGCCTGGGTAACAAGAGCGAAACTCCGTCTCAAGAAAATAAAAATAAATTATAAATAAATTTTTAAAAAGATTCTCCTGGGAGCACAAATCCTATTGTGAACCGTGCATTCAAAGGATCTAGATTGTGTGCTCCTTATGAGAATCTAATGCCTGATGGTTTGTCATCGTCTCCCATCATCCCCAGATGGGACCCATTGCAGGAAAACAAGCCCAGGGCTCCCACTGATTCCACATTATGATGAGTTGTATAATTATTTCATTATATATCACAACGTGATCATACTAGAAATAAATTGCACAGTTGCGTTTGAATTATCCCGACACCATCCCTCCCACCCTGGTTTGTGGCAAAGTTGTCACCCACAGAACGAATCACCTGTGCTAAAAAGACTGGGGACCACTGCTTTCGGCACTATCCCTAAAATTTGCAGCCTGTGTCACTAGGGGGCACAGGTCTACTGCTTCAAGTAATCTAATACCCTACTTTCTTGAGACCCAATTTTAACCAGGAATTTTCCAGAAATATGTGTGCATGCTCATTAAAATGGCTAGACATAACAGGCTTGAAGAGGACGTAAGGCACTTTAAGAGCCCATGCTTGGAAGGAGATTTGTGTCTGTGCTGAGCCTGGCTCCTAGGGAGGATCTGACACTAATTAGCTGCTCAACAAACACTGGTGGAGTGGACGGAGAATGAACAGAAGGAGTCTTTCCGAAGTGGGTATGACATGGTGTTCTCAATAATCACAACTTTTATCATTCTCAACAGTAAATGACTGTATTCTGCTCATGGGCTTTTTGTCATAGAGGAAGATCCCTCAACAGGCTTGTTTTATTCCATGAACAGTCTGACCCGCATCCCAGAGTCCCTCTGGGGAAACTGAATTGGCCGTATTTGGAATATGTCCTCCTTCAAGGGTATCAATGTGGATTAAAGTAAAAATGTTCATGTGTATTTCCAGCAGTCTTCAATACAACAGGGAGAGGAGCAGATAGGAAAGGACGAGAGTGGCTCTGTGGCAAGAATAACATTGTTACACTCAACAGGCGTGGAAAGCAGCCGTTTCTGGTTTCTTTTGCCAACATATGCTCAGTGGTGACTGCAGGTTTCCTTCTGATCCTGTTGGATAGGCCTCACTTTTCTTACTTTAAAATGAGGACAATATTACCTGCCTCCTAGGGTCATTGTATCAGTGAGCTGCTACCTGTAAACTGCCTGGCACAGTACTTAGCAACTCTCACGCAGCTTCAATCAATATTCTAGACTGGGACTAGATAGACAATACACTCCGGGAGTGTCTTAGTCAATTTCGGCTGCTATAACAGAGTATCTTAGACTGCGGTAATGAATGAACAACAGAAATTGCTCATTGTCCTGGAGCCTGGGAAGTCTGAGATCAAGGGACCAGCAGATTTGGTGTCTGCCTCACAGACGGTGACTTCCTGCTGTGTCTTTACGTGGCCGAAGGGGGCAAGCAAACTCCCTCTGGCCTCTTTAATGTGGGCACTAATCCCATCCCTGAGGGCTCTGCCCTCACGACTTAATCGCTTCCTCAAAGGCCCCACCTCTTACAACTATCACATTGGAGATTAAGTTTCAACATATAATTTGGGGTAACACAAATACTCAAACCATAACGCGGATACTCAGTAACTTTGCTCACATGAAAATTCTAGTTAAGTGATGGAACTGAACTTTGACCCCAGGTCCACCAATTTTAAAACCCACACCTTTTAAATTGTCCTGCAATCCTAGCTCTTTCTGTATTAAGAAAACCGTTTAAGACTTGTTTTCCCATCAAAATGTTACTCTTTCATCTTCTGTTCACAGTTTCATCTGTTTTGTTCCTTTTGAAATTTTCTTTGAGTTGTTCTTAACGTTTCTGAGTTTGCATATTCTTTGAACATCTAATAGAAGTTCTGCACCATCTCTGCCTCCCGAAAAAAATGCCAGATAAGAAGGTTACATATTCACCAAAATCTTGCATAGAATATACACTATAAAAGTCTATTCTAAATCCTCTTTTCCAAAGACCTTATTTTTATGAAAATCACTTTTCAATGTTCAATTGGTACCTCATTAAGAACTATGTCAAAAGCAAAACTATTTAATGTCTGTTTTAAATTAAAAAAAAAAATTTTTAAACAGAATCTCACTCTACTGCCCAGGCTGAAATGCAGTGGCACCATCTTGGCTCACTGCAACCTTCACCTCCGGGTTCAAGTGATTTTCTGGTCTCACCTTCCCAAGTAGCTGGGATTACAGGCATGTGCCACAACTACCAGCTAATTTTTTTTTTTTTTAATTTTTAGTAGAGATAGGGTTTCGCCATTTTGGCCAGGCTTGTCTCAAACTCCTGACCTCAAGTGATCCACCTGCCTCAGCATCCCAGTGTTCTGGGATTCCAGGTGTGCGCCACCATCCCCAGCCTAAGTTTTAAATTTTCTAAGAACTCCAGCTTGTAGAAAAATTGAAATATAGAGCAAAGCAAAATGAGCTAGCAATTACTTTTTTTTCCTAGGGATTAAAGATAGCTAGTATACAAAATTTAGTATGACTTCGGAAATATAAGTTGATTCATGTTACATATATAATTTTATACTTTTTCAGGTAGCATTATATATAAACATTTCTCAATTTTATGCATGAAAATAACTGCATTAGAATCCCTAAAATATGAACATTTTCCAGTTTAGGTTGTTTTTCATTTTTTTGAGATAAACTTTTAAATATTTGATGTTGCTCTTTGAATTAGTCACAGTATGAGATCACTGAATCTAATGTATGCTTTTTAAAAGGCTTGTTGCTACATTCTGACAAACTGTTTTCCCAAATGAAAACATTGCTTCCAACTTTCTGTAGGCAGTTCATGCATGTGTAAATAGAAGCACAATTTTCTTATGCACAAATTTCGATTTTTGTGATTTTGTTACATAACACCAGCCTAACAGCTTAAACTCAGTTTCTGCATATGTGTAGCAAAAAATTTGAGCTTGTCCCGAGAGCTACTCTCTAAACCCTGGGATTTCTGGAAAGACAGGACTGCCTTTGTTTTACATGTTCCCTGTCCTGCACACCAGACCTGCTGGTTTATACTAGCAAGTTGACTCAAGGCAGTTCCACTGGGCCATGTGATATCAGCCCAACCTTTGTAGGGGGAGACTGAGTTCAACCACGGGGCAATCAATCAATCTATCAATCATGCCTACAAATGAAGCCCCAGTAAAAACTCTGGGCATTGAAGTTAGGGACGCTTTTCCGGTTGACAATACTGAGCGTATTGCCGTAATACCTCAATGTCAAGAGAGGAGCATGTCCTGTAGTAAACAGAAGCTTTGCGTTTGGAACCTTTCCTTAAATATTCAATACATGATAATACATCAGAATTAACCAGTCCCTACACATGGACATATGTACAAATATGATCCTTAGAATAAGGACACAATAAAACAATGTATTAGTATTGTGATTTTTATTCGAAACACAATAAAACGATTTATTTGTATTGCGATTTTCAGTTTTCAGTGCTTTTACATTCCTTGTTGTATTCACTGCTGCTGGCGCTCCTGAGGCTGACCTGCCTCTGGTGGCAGTCACTGTCCGTTCCTTTTTCTGGAGTTCGCCTTTCCTTCTTTGTCTGAAGACTCAAAAAGTAGGTCAAATCAATTTAGTGCCAGACTTAACGCTCCGGGACTGTCAACCTTCAACCCTCTCTGAGAATAAGAATAAGCTGAGGAGCTTAAAAATAACACTGCAGAGGCTTGGGCCCCACCCACAGAGGCTCCAATTCGATTTGCCAGAGGTACAGCCTCCGCACCAGTATTTTCAGAGTTCCTTAGGTGATGTTGAAGCACAGTCAGGAGCAAGAGTCAGGCTCTCACGTACGATAAATTCAAGAATTAAAATCTAAGGCTCTAAGTGAAGTAAAGTAAGTTAGCACCTACTTTTTAAAAATAACCACACCTCATATGTTTAAAATAATTATTTAATATTTAATGTAAAGGCTTCAGCAATGAGATTAGCTAAATAAGGCTTACCTGTGTAGCCCCCGGCACTTGTATGAAACAAAGCTGATGTAGACAGTAAGCCTGGGAGGTGGGCCTTGGTGGCTCATGCCTGTAATCCCAGCATTTTGGGAGGCCGAAGTAGGGGGATCACTTGAAGTCAGCAGTTTAAGACCAGCCTGGCCAACATGGTGAAACCCCAATTCCACTAAAAATACAAAAATTAGCCAGGTCCAGTGGCATACACCTGTAGTCCCAGCCACTTGGGAGGCTGAGGAGGACAATCTCTTGAACCCAGGAAGTGGAGGTTGTAGTGAGCTGAGATCATGACACTGCACTCCAGCCTGGGCGTCTCAAAACAAAAAGCAAGTAAGGCTGGGAGAAAAACTTCCAAACTGGTGGGATAAGGACCTCTGAATATCTGTTCCTCCACATAGCAATGTGAACAGTTTCAACATGGTCAGAATCAACATCTTCACAACTCTGAAAATTAGCCAGAGGCTCACAACCATCTGAGAAATATTTATTTGAGAGCATAGCTGAATTCAGCAGAAACTGAGCTTCAGGTGTTGTAAGCAGCCTTATTTCCTTTCCTCTCCATCCAGCCCCATGGCAGCCTCCAAAGGCCACAGCCTAGCAGCTGTTCCTGCTTTGAAAGTCAGCAGCCTCCGAGGGAGCAGGACAATGATAGTGCTCTCAGCAAGCCTGATCTCAAGACACAGCTGGGGAAAGCAAGGGCTTGGCCACAAATATGAAAAGGAAAATCCAGGGAATGAGATATCCATAGGAGACTTTGAATATGTACAAGATATCTTAGGAAAAATGAAGACCCACACAGGGACAAGGCTGTGTACATAACCAGTAAAATCTCTCACCTGGAGGTGACCTTGAGGACTTCTGCAAACAGGAAGTCAAGGTTAAGGCAGAGGTGCAAACTGCCGGAGCCCTGCAGGTGTGCCTCACTGTACACTCAGAGCCCCTGGTGAGAGTAGCAGACATTGGCTCAAGGCTTTCAGGGAAGTTTCTGTCTAATGATTAACTGACCCCTAAGCTAACCAGGCCCAAACTTCAGAGGCCACAGAGAACAGAGAACAGAGACTACAGAATTAGTTTAGAAAAGACTGTAAAAAAACAACAACAGACCGGGGAACTGAGACGGAAAAACTGATTTTAAGAGTTGCCATATTATATTAACGTTTTCATTAATAGATTTTCTTTTGTAGAGCCATTTTAGGGTTAATCAAAATTAAGCAGCTAATACAGAGTCCACACCGCATCCCTGTTCCTTTTTTCCTCTTTCTTTCTTTCTTTCTTTCTTTCTTTCTTTCTTTCTTTCTTTCTTTCTTTCTTTCTTTCTTTCTTTCTTTCTTTCCTTCTTTCCTTCTTTCCTTCTTTCTTTCTTTCTTTCTTTCTTTCTTTCTTTCTTTCTTTCTTTCTTCTTTTCCTTCCTTCCTTCCTTCCTTCCTTCCTTCCTTCCTTCCTTCCTTCCTTCCTTCCTTCCTTTTTCTTTCTTTCTTTCTTTTTTTTTTGAGAAGGAGTTTTGCTCTGTTGCCCAAGCTGGAATACAGTGTTGCAATCTTGGCTCACTGCAACCTCCACCTCCTGGGTTCAAGCAATTTTCTTGCCTCAGCCTCCTGAGTAGCTGAGACTATGGGTACCTACCACCACGACCAGCTAATTTTTGTATTTTTAGTAGAGATGGGGTTTCACCATGTTGGCCAGGATGGTCTCCAATTCCTGAGCTCAAGTGGTTCTCCTGCCTCGACCTCCCAAAGTGCTGGAATTAGAGGCATGAGCCACCACAGCAGGCCAGCTCGCCTGCTCTTAACAATGAATGAGTGTGATATATGTGTTATAATTGATGAGCCAATATTGACAGATTATTATTAACTGAAGACCATAATCTACATTACGGTTCACTCTTTTATTTTATTTATTTATTGTTTTCCTTTTTGGTACAGGGTCTCCAGCCATTGCTCAGGCTGATGTGCAGTGACATAATCATAGCTCACCGCAGCCTCAAACTCCTGGGTTCAAGCAATCCTCCTGCCTCAGCTCTTGAATAGCTAGGACAACAGGTGTGTTGCACACCACACCTAGCTAACTTCCTTTTTCTTTCCAGAAATGAGGTCTCATTATGTTGCCCAGACTGGTCTTGAACTCCTGGGCTCAAGCAATCCTCTCATTTCAGCCTCCCAAAGTGTTGGGATTACAGGCATGAGCCACCACAACTGGCCCTTTTATTTGTTATTTTTTAGACTCCTGGCAAGCTGTGAAAGGGTTCCTCTTTACATTCTATGGGTTTTGACAAATGTCTAATGACATGAGTCCACCATTAGAGTATGATACAGAACAGTTTCACTGCCCTGAAGCTCCACTGGGCTCCACCTATTCATTCCCGTTCCCTTCACTGAAATACTGAGAACTGCTGGGTTTTTTTTACTGCTTTTTTTTCTATCCTTCCTCCAGCACTTTATTTGTCCATCCTCAAGAGTGCACAGCTCAGGTGGGGTCTGACCACTCTCTCTTCCAAAAAGGCCAAAATAAGGGTTCTCTCAATACTGTGAAAATGACCACACTGCCCAAAGCAACCTACAGATTCAATGCAATTCCCATAAAAAATGCCAACATTATTTTTTCACAGAATCAGAAAAAATAAACAATCCTAAATTTCACATGGAACCAAGAAAGAGCCCACATAGCCAAAACAATCATAAGCCATGAAGAACAAATCTGGAGGCGTCACATTACCAGACCTCAAGTTATACTACAAGGCTATAGTTGCCAAAACAGCATGGTACTGGTATACAAATAAGCACAAAGACCAATGGAACAGAACAGAGATCCCAGAAATAAAACCAAAAACAACCAAACGACCTTTGACAAAGCATGAAAAACATAAATTGGGTATTTAATATATGGTGCTGAAGTAATGGCAAGTGACACGTAGAAGAATATACTGGATCCTCACCTCTCATCTTTACAAAAACAGTGCATCAAAGACTGAAAGCTAAGTCTCAAAACCATAAAAATTCTAGAAGATAACCTTAGAAAAACTCATGTGGACATCAGCGTAGGCAAAGAATTCATGACTAAGACCCCAAAAGCAAATGCAACAAAACCAAAAATAAATAGGGCCTCATTAAATTAAAAAGCTTCTGCACAGCAAAATAAATAATCATCAGATTAAACAGACAAACCACAAAATGGGAGAAAATATTTGTAAACTGTGCATCCGACAAAGAGCTAGCATCCAGAAACTCCAAGGAACTCAGACAAATCAGCAAGAAAAAAGGCAAATAATCCCATTAAAAAGCAGGCAAATAACATGAGCAAACATTTCCTCAAAGAAGATACACAATTAGTGCTTCTGTGGTCGCAATTTAAAACAGAAGAAGATACAAAATGGCCAAGAAACATAGGAAAAAATACTCAACATCACTAGTCAGGGAAATGTAAAGCAAAACCACAATTAGACGCCAGCTTACCCCTGGAAGAATGGCCATTACTAAAAAGTCAAAAAACAATAGATGCTAGTGTGGATAAAGGGATTGCTTACACACTGCTGGTGGGAATGTAATTAGTACAACCTCTATGGGAAACAGTATGGAGATTCTTTAAAGAACTAAAGATCCACTTCAGCCACTTGATCCAGCAATCCAGACACTATTGGGTCTCTACCCAAAGGAAAAAGAAGTCATTATGTGAAAAATATATATGTTTTCTGCAGCCCAATTCACAATTGCAAAGATATGGAACCAACCTAAGTGTTCATCAGCCCATGAGTGAATAAAGAAAATATGGTATATATACACCATGGAATGCTACTCAGCCATACAAAGGAATGGAATAATGTCTTTTCAGCAACTTGGATGGAGCTGGAAGTCACTATTATAAGTGAAGTAACCCAGGAATGAAAAACCAAACACGAGAAGTTCTCACTTAAGGGTGGGTGGGGAGCTATGAATTCCCAAATTCATAGCTCCCCACCCACCAAATTCATATGTATGCAGAGTGATACAATGGACTTTGTAGACTCAGAAGTGGGAGAAGGAAGGATGGATGCAATATAAAAAACTACATATTAGGTACAATGCACTCTATTCTGGTGACAGTACACTAAAACCTCAGAATTTACCACTATATAATTCATCCATGTAACCAAAAACCACATGTACTACAAAAGCTATTGAAATAAACGATAATAATAAATAAACAAGAGTTCTCTGCCCAGGGCACGAAGCTGACCTGGGCACACCAGGGGAGGAACCACCTACTCTCAGGCCTGAAGGAGGTGCTGCTGGGCTGCCAGCACTTTAGGAAGGAACCAGACCCAAGCCACACTCACTGCCATGGGGTAAGGGGCAGGGGCAGGGTGGGGGCCGGGAGGGACATAGTCCCATCTGTCCTGGCACGGTGCCATTCTCATATGCAATGGGTAGTCAGTGAACACATGTTGGTCACCAACTCACAAAGCACATACATGGAAATGAAAATGGTTTGGGGAGGCTGGAGGGTGGCCCTCCAGCCAGCGTTCTGCCTCCTGGTCACATATGGGCTTGTTCCTGCTGTAGCCAGGAGTTGTGGGCATAGGACACAGTGTTCCAAGTGTCCATGTAGCTGTCCATTCACATCAGGATGCACTTCTGCTCAAAATTGTCCAGAGATTCCCCCACCCCACCTTCTCGATGCGCTTCCAGAAGCACCTGTCTGCGGGTGCCATGCAATGTGCACCTTCACCTGTTCCACGACCAGCCCCAGGTCAAACCTTCTGCTGCTTGAGCCCCTGAAATCCAAGCAGAAGCTCCCCTCCATGGCTCTGCAAAGTCAACCAGACAGGCTGTCTGCGCCCACCTGTCCTCTTTACTGTTTCCATAGCTTTGCCTTTCCTAGAATGTCATGTAGTTGGGGCCATACAGTATTTAGCCTTCTCGCACCGGCTTCTTTCACTCAGCAATGTGTTTGTCTTGGTTTAATGGCTCATTTTCTTTTTATTGTTAAATAAGATGCTATTATATGGATGTACCATACTTTGTTCATCCATTTACCTATGGAAGGATATATTGTTTGATTCCAGTTCTTTGCAATTATGAATATAAACATTTGTGTACAAGTTGTGTAAGTAGCATAAAGATGTAAACAGCAGACACTGGGGACTCCAACAAGGAGGAGAGAGAGGGGAACACGGATTGAAAAGCTCCCGATTGGGTATTGTGTCCATGATTTGCGTGACAGTTTCAGCAGAAGCCCAAACCTCAGCGTTACACAATATATCCATATAGAAATTGGCACATATACCCCCGAATCAAAATTGTTTTAAATGCCATGGTGGGGAGCAAATTAAGAACATAGGTTTTTAACTCATCTGGGGAAATACTTAGGAACATAATTGTTGAATTACACGGTTAGATTATGTTTTGCTTTGTCAGAAACTACTAAACTGTCTTCCAAAACGGCTGTACCATTTTGCAATCGCACTAGTGAAGAAAGCGTTCCTGTTGCTCCACATTCTTGTCAGTACTTGGTATGGTCAGATGTTTGGATTTTAGCAATTTTAGTCTGTGTGTCGTAATATGTCACTGTTGTTTTAATTTGCAATTCTCTAATGGCATGTGATGTTGAGTATTGTTTTCTATGCTTACCTGCCATCTGTCTATATTCTTTGATGAGGTGTTCTGTTCAGATTTTTGGGGGGGCCCATTTTTAAATGGAGTTGTTTGCTTCCTTATGGTCAAGCTTGAGTTCTTTGAGCTGGTCATGCTGGCTCACTCCTGTAATCCCAACACTGGGAGGCTGAGACACGTGGACCACTTGAACCCAGAAATTTAAGACCAGCCTGGGCAACATAGTGAGACTCTACAAAACTATAAAAGAATTAGTTGTACTCCCAATTACTAGGGAGATCACTTGAGCCCAAGAGGCAGAGGTTACACTGAACCAAGATTGCACCAGTACACTCCAGGCTGGGCAACAGATGAGACCCCGTCTCAAAAAAGGGGGGTGGGTTATTTGTATATATTTTGGTTGCAAGTTCTTTATGAGATATATATGTTCCATAAACACTGTCACCCACTCTGAAGCTTGTCTTTTCGTTCTCTTAACAGTATTTTTCACAAATCAGACATTTAAAATTTTAACAAAGTCCAATTTCTCCATTTTTTTTCTTTCATGGATAGTGCTTTTGGTATTGCACTGAGTCATCTCCCATTTCGATTTTCTCTGTTATCTTCTAGAAGTTATAAAAACATAAAGTTTCTACAGTTTACATTTAGGTCTATGATCCATTTTGAGTTAATTTTTTGTGAAAGGTCTAAAGTTTGTATCTAGATTTATTCGTGTATTTTACATGAGACGTCTAGTTGTTCCAGCTGTCTTTTTCTGGTTTTGATACTAAGAAAATGAATAAATGAATGAATGAATTCAGAAGAATTCCCTCTAGTTCTATTTTCTGGAAGAGAATGTAAATAATTTCTGTGATTTATCACTTAATTCTTTGGTAGAACTAACCAGTAAAACCATCTGGGCCTGATGCTATCATGTTGGAAGTGTATTGGCTGTTTATTCAATTCCTTTAATAAATAAGACCTAATCATAATACTTGTTTTTCCCTGAATGAGTTTTGTTAGATTATGCCTTTAAAAAAAAATTGTCCGTTTCATCTAGGTTCTCAAATCTGTGGGCATAGCACTGTTTATAATATTCCTTTATTCTTCTTCTTTTTTTTTTTTTTTTTTGAGACGGAGTTTCGCTCTCATTACCCAGGCTGGAGTGCAATGGCGCGATCTTGGCTCACCACAACCTCCGCCTCCTGGGTTCAGGCAATTCTCCTGCCTCAGCCTCCTGAGTAGCTGGGATTACAGGCACGCGCCACCATGCCCAGCTAATTTTTTGTATTTTTAGTAGAGATGGGGTTTCACCATGGTGACCAGGATGGTCTCGATCTCTTGACCTTGTGATCCTCCCGCCTCGGCCTCCCAAAGTGCTGGGATTACAGGCTTGAGCCACGGCGCCCGGCCCTATTATTCTTTTTATGTCCACGGTGTCAGTAGTGATGGCCGCTCTTTCGTTTCTTATGTTAGTATTTTGTACTGTTTCTTTTTGTCTTGGTTAGCCTGGCTACAGTTTCATCAATTTAATTGATCTTCTCAGAGAAACAGCTTTTGGTTTTGTTGATTTTCTGCTTTCAATTTTATTAATTTTTGGTCTAATTTTATTTCTTTTCTTCTGCTTGCTTTAGGTGTATATTCTTATTTCTCCAGTTTCCTAAGATGAGAGCTTAGATTATTGAATTTTGATCTTCTTCTTTTTTACCATATGTATTGATTGCTGTAAATTTTCCTATAAACATTGTGTTTACTACATTCCTCAGGTTTTATTAAGTTGAATTATTATTTTATTTAGTTCGAAATACATTTTAATTTCTCTTGTGACTCTTCCTTTGACCTATGTGTTACTTAGAATTGCATTGTTTGGTCTCCAAATACTTAGAATTTTTCGGTTATATTTCTATTGTTGACTTCTAGTTCAATTCTATTATGGTGTAAGAATATGTTGTGTGATTTGTATTTGCTGAAATTTCTTAAGGTGTTTTATGACTCAGAATATGATTGATCATCACCATGGTCATGGTAAGTGTCCATGTGAGACTGAAAACAGAGAGAAATTGTAGAAATGAATCAAATGTACATTCTGCTGTTGCTGAATGATGTGTCAGTTTGATCCCGTTTATTGACAGATGTCTTCAGTTGAACTAGATCCTTGCTGAATTTCTGCCTGCTTAATCTGTCCGTTATAATAGAGAGATTGTAACTGACAGATAGAAAGTCTTCAAATATAATCAGAGATTTGTCTATTTTTTCTATTAGTTTCAGTCCCATATAACTTGACAGTTTGTTCTTAGGTGCATACACATTAAAGATGTTATATCTTCTTGGATAATTGATTCCTTTACCATTATGTAATTATGCTCTTTATTCTGGATAAATATCTACCCCAGCTCTCTTTTGTTTAGTGTTTGCATGATATATTTTTCTTCATCCTTTTAACATATCTGTGTCATCACAAAGTGGATTTCATGTAAGCAACATATAATTGAGGGATTTTTTTTTAACACATTCCGTCTGTCTCTATTTCTTAGCTGGCATATTTAGACCATTCACATTTAAATTGATTGATATAGTTGAATTAATATCTACTCTATTTGTTACTCTTATATTTCTGGAATTTGTTCTTTTTGTGGTCATGCCCTCTTTTTCTGCACTATAATATTTTACATGTTCACTTTTCAACCAAAATTGTTATGAGACATGCAAATAAACAGCAAAGTACAGCCTCTGCATAGGGAAAAATGTAGTTAACAGAAACGGTTCCTAAGGAAGCTCAGATGTTGTACTTTATTGCTAATATAGTACTGATAGAGCATTTTACTGCTAAAAGACTTTAAATCTGCTATTATAAATATGTCAAAAACCTATAGAATACAATTCCTCAAGAAATAATGTATGACAATGTTGCCTTACCAGATGAGAAATATCAATAAACAGAGAGAAATTGTAGAAATGAACCAAATAGAAATTCTGGAGTTGAGAAGTATAGTAACTGAAAGAAAAAAATCACACAAAAGACTCAACAGCAGACCTGAATGGCATAAGAAAGACTCAGAAAAGTTGAAGACAATCAAAGGAGATTATTCAAACTGAGGAAGACAAAGAATAAGGGTAAAGAAAATAAAGAAAGTCAGAAACCTGTGTAACGCCATCAAATATACCAGCATACATGTACTGGAGTTCCTTAGGAAGGAGAGGAAGAAAAAAAGGGAGGCAAAAATAGTATTTAGAGAAATAAAGCTGAAAATTATTTTATTATTAAATTTTATTATTCTATTATTAAATTTTAGAGAAATTCATGTAAAAATTGATCTAGACAACTAAGAAACTACAAATTCCAAATAGGATAAATTTAAATAAACTTACATCATAGTCAAACTGCATCATAGTCAAGCTGTTAAAAGACAAAGACAAAAACAGAACCTGGAAAGCAGCAAGAGAAAATGATACATTATATACAAATGATTCTCAATGAGATCAACATTTGATTTATCATCCAAAACTATAAAAGCCAGAAGACGGTGGGTGACATAAGTAAAACTGCTGAAAGAGAACAACTGCCAACCAAAAATTCTGTATGCAGCAAGACTATTCTTCAAAATGTAGAAGAAAGGAAGATATTCCCAGACCAACAAATGAAAATGTATCACTAGCAGCCCTGCTGTATGAGAAATAGTAAAGGAAGCCCTTCATGCTAACATGAAGGACATTAGACAGTAACTCAAATCCACATGAAGAAATAAAAAGGGCTGATACAGGTAGCTACATAAGCAAACATAAAAGACAGTACACATATGACCCTTTTCTTCTCCAATCTGATTTAAAAGATAATTGCATATAGCAATAATTTTTTAAATGTATTGATGAGTTTGTCATGGATAAGGTAATTCGAATGATAATCACAGCACAAAGGAGGTGGGGGAGGAAAGAGTGTTATTTTTGTGTGAAGTTTTTGTATGCTACTGAAATTAAGATTTTTTAAAAATAGGATGCTAGTTGTAATATCCAGGGCACCACTGAGAAAATCACTCCAAAAATATGTTAAAAAAAAACAAGAGGTAAAATGTAAAATATTGAGTAAAATAGTGAGAAGTCAATCAAGAAGTAAGAAGTATAGTAAAATGAGACAACAGGAAACGTCTATCTAACAAGAAAGAGAAACTGATGGGATGTAACACGTAAGAAAATCACATAGCCAAATGCTAGAAGTAAATCTTACCTCATTGTTAATTATGTTAAATGTAAATTATTAAACACTATAATAAAAAGGGAGAGATTGGCAAACTAGGCTTTAAAAAAGAAAAAAAAAACATGCTCCAACTACATGCTATCTACAAGAGATACATTTGAGGGTCAAAGACACAAATTGGTTGAAAGTAAATGTGGAAAAAGGTCTTGTAAGAGAAGAGTAACCAAACTGAAGATGGAGTGGTTCTATTAACATGAGACAAAATGATATTCAGACAAAAGCTCTTTCTAGATGTAAAGGATATTTTTAATGACTAAAGCATCAATCAGGAAAACGTAATTACAGACGAGGAAATAATTTAATAAGGAATAGGTAAATTCATATAGACAGAAAGGTTGCCAGAGGCTGGCAGGAGAAAATGGGCATAAAGTTTCCTTTAAGTTATTATAAAATGTCTAAAATTCGAATATACTGTTAATCTACTGTATCTGTGAATATACTTAAAACTACTAAACTGTACATCTTAAAAGAGTAGATTTTGCACCATATGAGTTATATCACAATAAAGTTGTTTTTTTTTTTTTAAAGCAGACTTCCAGGATGTTGCTATCATCCTATTATTGACTTTAAGGTGAATAAGGGAGTCTGGGATAGCGTATGGATAACGTCAGCTTCATTGTTCTCAGTGATTCTGGTCTGAAACACTTTGAATAAAACTGACTCCATTCATCCTTGGTAAATAACAGCTAATGGCCTAAACAATGTTATTATTTGGCAAATCATCACTAATGGTTGCCACGTTTCAGTTGTTGACTAGGAGTAAGAGAGCAAGACATGGAAAACTTACACCTTCTGTAGAGAAAAACATACTGCACCAGTGATTGAAAGACCAACTGTTTGCCTGGTATTAGCTTACAACCTCCCTAAGTCACCTCTGACAGAGAAGCTGATTTTCTTCCCAGTCATTTACTGGGGAAAAAGGAGGCTGAGGGTCCACTGCGATTCTGAGAGACCTCCAGGGCTCACCATTTCTGGTGGGTGTTGCTCATGATGGAGATTGTATCAACACCATATTTTCAACTATTTTCAAATAACCGGATTCCAAGTACTGCCCTATAAAAGGACGCCTTTTATAAAAGAAGTAACATACTTGAAACTTACTTACCTTAATGAAAGTGAATTTCTAGATTTCTAGAACATGTGGAAGTCCGGAAATCCTGGACATGAATATACACATCTACACCATATGTCATGTGCACGGGAGCCTTCCTTATTTCCCTTGCTAACTGTCTCCACTGGTTTTAATACCAAAGTTGTTTAGCTATCATGTCATAAACCTGGCAGAGAAGTGAATTTATATTTGGAAAAAGGTCATGTGATAATGCTGTGTTATGGAAATATCTTCTGTTGCAAGAGTCGACCACGTACCATATCCTATTTTGCAGTTGTAACGGTAGAAGGAGCAGTATTTTGATGTCTCTGGGATGTCTGTGAAAATCAACAATCCAAGTGGCTTCAAGGTTTCTATTAACTTTTTATGAGCCCTAGTCATGCACTAAGATTTCAACTGATAGTGGAACCATTTGGTTCCTGGGAAATAATAGTCCTGGACTCACTAGTAATTTGCTAATAGAACTTTTGTACATTGTTACATGTTGACCATCAAAGCGATGGTAAATCAAACTTTGTATACAACTACCCTGTCTTAGGAAGTAGAATCCCTCATGAGGTAGATTTATCATCATTTAATCTGCAATTCAGCAGAAAGTTGTTGCAAAGAGCAATATTCTAGATCTAAAGTGTCAATCTCTGGCTTCCTCATGCTCGGCCCAAACGCAGCCTCTCCCGAGCTCATACAATCCCTCTATCTAAACCCTTTCCCTTTCCTAAATCTCTACTATGCTTTTGTTTCTTCACAGCATTATTCCCAAACAGTATTACCGTTGCTTAATTTTCTATTCCTTTCCACCTCCACTACCAAACTTTATATGCAGACGTTTTCTTGTTCACTAACACTGAGGAGAATGGCGGCTGCACACAGTGAGCACACAGAGCATTGTTTGCTGAGTGAATAAATAAAAGTTCACTTGCGGCTGTGAACACAAAAAGTGGTAGCGTTTCCTAGCTCCCCAGCCATGAGGAAATGTGAAAGTGCGTGAATCATAGTTCTTCACCAGGCTGGAATCTGGTCAGGCAAACTTCTGTCTTCTCTGAGGGCTTCCTGTGGACATCCCTGACTCTGGTCTAGAGGGTCCTGCTTGCCAGGTTCAGGTTTTCTGGAACCCGAACATGTGACATGCAGAAAGGAAGAGAGTGATGGCTTCTATCTAAATGCTGGTGGTATTTTAAACCTCTCTCAAAACTGCACACTATTTTAAAACCTCGTGGTAAGTGACGCTTGCCTGGTACAATCCCATCTGCTTCTCTCTGTCCTCCAGAGCAGCTGTGTGTTGCTACAGGAAATTACAAACTGAGCTGAATGGTTTCACTCTATATTCATGACCTCAAAACTGAAATGGGCCCTCACTGCTACCCAGGAATCCTAGTGTTTCTTTAGTAAGATAACGGTCCCGTTTCCCCAGGCAACTGTTTCCAGCCTTTTTTCTTTTCTAATCTCTCACCCATAGTTGTCTCATTGAGACTCTAGAAGCCATGAAATGAAGCACCTTTCTACCTTTCACCACCAATCTAAACACCTAGCCCTGCCTTCCCCAACCCTTTCTCATTCAGCTATAGGAGAAGAAATATTTTTCCTTGTTACAGGCTGTTAAGTCCCAGCCCGCAACCCCCAACACCCCCAACTACCAAATTCCTATGTTGAAATTCTAACCTCTTAGTACCTCGGAATGGGGCTGTATTTGGAGACAGGGTGTTTAAAGAGGTGACGTTAAAATGAGGTCATGAGGGTAGGCTCTACTCCAATAGGCTTGGTGCCCTTATAGGAGGAAGTCTGAGCACAGACACATGAAGGGGAGGCGATGCGAAGACCTGGGAGAAGACACCACCTACAAGCCGAGGGACGAAGCCTGTACAGATGCTTCCCTCGCAGCCCTCAGAAAGAACCAACCCCACCAACACCTTGATCTTGGACCTTCGGCCTCCAGATCTGTGACACAGTTCGTGCTTTTGTCCATGGTACCCAGTTTGGGTACCTGATTACGACAGCCCCAGCAAACAGACACAGTCCTAGTATCAAGGGACAATCTCATGATCTGCGGTGTGGTGCACCTGTCTACCTGTCTCCCCTAGACAGCGCCGCCTTCGGTCTACTGTCTCTTGAATCACCAGCCTCTTCCTGTTTTCCAGATTTCTCCTCGCCACTGCAGCAACCATCTCTTGATCCTTTGTCCAGACGCCACTGAAATGTTTTCTGTCTGCACATGTGCTGGCTTGGCCTCCTCGGTTCACCTTTCCCCTGAGGAAATCCCGTCTAGCTCCAGCCTTGATCACACCACCCAGCCTTGCCAAGCCCATTGGCTTCCCTGCCTCTCTGTGCGGGGGGAACGTCTCTGCCCTCATCTTGGGCAATCTCTCAGTGGCATCCAACACAGCTGCCTGGTCCCATTCCAGAAACACTCCCTCCCTTAGCTCCTGGGCACTACCCTCTGTTATTTTCCTCCTACCTGGTTGATCTTCCTTAATCTTCGTTGACAGCTTTCTCCAGGAATAGACCCTTGGTGCTCTTTCCTCTCTACACATTCCTCCAAGGTGGTTTCATCTTACCTTATGTCTTAAGCCTGTGCAGGCTTCGTCCCTCGGCTTGTAGGTGGTGTCTTCTCCCAGGTCTTCGCATCGCCTCCCCTTCATGTGTCTGTGCTCAGACTTCCTCCTATAAGGGCACCAAGCCTATTGGAGTAGAGCCTACCCTCATGACCTCATTTTAATATCAACTATATCAGATGCCTCTTAAACTTATCATTTTAGCCCAGAACACTCCTCTGAAGTCCAGACTCATATGTTTGACTGCTTGCTTGCCTTTTCTATTTAAATATATCTGTAAACATTCAAACTGGAATGATTCATTTTTTCCCCTAAGCATATCCCTCTTCCCCAATCTTTCCCACTGTCCTTCTAACATCTCAGGTCCAAGTCTCGTGATCTATCTTGATCCCCACCTGTTATTATCCACTATGTCCAATCAATCAGTAAATTCTGTCGATTTTGCCCTTAAAACATTTACGGAATCACCTACCGCTTTCTCTCCCGCTACCATTCACTGGTGTAGGTCACTGGTTCTTCTCACTATAGGGTTTGTGATCATGTCAACAACTTACTAACAGGTTTCTCCCCTACTCAAATCACTTCCCATACAGAAACCAGAGTAAAATTCTTAGTACCTAAACTGGGTCATGTCATTTCCCTCCTTCAAATCCTCAAGCAGCTTCTCGTTGCCCGTAAATTAAAACCCTGACTCACAGAACGCAGCGCCAATGCCCACCTGGATGGCCTCCTTCCTGCCCCTCCATCTGCCTCAGGCTCCAGATGGGTCCCTTGGTCCCTTTCAGCAGTCCACGGCCACTCTGCACACTTCCAGCTTCTTTGCCTCTTGCAAGACCGGGTTTATATGTTGCGTTCTCAGAGAGGACTTCCTGGCCATCCTCCACAGCAGGTTTCTCTCTGTTTCTCTTTCCCAGTGCCCTGATTTGGTTTTTCCTGCATTGCATGTGTCACCATTTTTAGTCATTTTGTTTGTGCCATTATGGGTTTTATCATCTCCTCCACCAGACTGTAAGTTTCACAAAAGTATGGACCATGTTTATCCAGCTTATCATTTTAACCCTGGTACCTGTCACAGTCTAGTGAGTAACACATTAATCAACAGTAAGTCACAAAGGGCACATATTTTAGAAAATGCAAGAACAACTCTACTCTCGGCTCTCAATTACTCCTAACTATGAAACAAACAAACAAACAGAAACTGGGATTTTAGCACCTACCACTGAAGCTTCAAATCTATATACAGAATGGTGACTCGGCCTCACCTTCAACTCAGCAGCACACCGTTTACTATTTCCTGACCACCAGTGGGAGCAGTCACGGTGTACCAGGGTATAACGAAGTAGCAGAAAAAGCAAAAATCTCCATGTAGTATTTTTTCAAGAATAACCAGCATCCTGGCCTGTGTAAGTAACATCACAGGCCTATAGCAATGTCACATATCACACTTTGTATGAAAGAAGAGGCCACTTGGCCCCAAAGGTATTATGTAAATGCCTAACATGATGCAAACATGATTCACTGATTTCAAAGAGGTAAAGAAGTCCCAGGCACCTTGTTGTGAACTGAACGTGAGCCCGGGAATCTCGTCCACCGCAGCTGATTTGGCCTCCTGTCTGAGGAGAAGAAAGTCAAAGGTTAGCTTTCCAATAGAAGCAGAGCTCAGACTTCAAAGAAACACCTGTGTCAGTGCAGATACTTTATTTTATTTTATCTTCATTTTTATTTTTTTATTTCTTTCTCAGACGGAGTCTCAGTCTGTCACTCAGTCTGGAGTGTAGCAGCGCAGTCTCGGCTCACTGCAACCTCTACCTCCCAGGTTCAAGCAATTGTCCTGCCTCAGCCTCCCAAATAGCTAGAATTACAGGCACATGCCACCACACCTGGCTAATTTTTTGTGTTTTTTAGTAGAGATGGAGCTTTACCATGTCGGCCAGGCTGGTTTTGAACTCCTGACCTCAAGTGATCTATTTGCCTTGGCCTCCCAAAATGCTAGGATTACAAGTGTGAGCTGCTGTGCCCAGCCTTTTTAAATTTTTTAATTTGATTTTTTGAAGATGAGCCAGACTCAAGGCTTAAGTTTAGAAAGCTTATCTGAGAGGTGCACAGCCAGACGGTGAGGTGCGGAAAAAGACAAAGCGAGGCAGGGATCATGAGACAATGCCCGGTGTGGTACCACCCTCCACAGTCAGCTGCAGACTGCAGACAGCCTTTACCAACCTATCTTCAGGCAGGACTCCGGAGCAGCCTACAGCAGAATGAACGGAGGAAGAAGTATATTTGCCCAGCTTCTTCTGAGGCGGGAGGTGGAACTTGACTCTGGAGGCAGGGCTCAGACACTAGAGCAGATTGAGAACTAGTTAAAAAAGGGAAAAGGTGAAAGCACCTACTCTTTTGTGTGAGGGGGTGGGGTTAATTTTTTATTTTTTTTATTGCATTTTAGGTTTTGGGTTACATGTGAAGAACATGCAAGATTGTTGCATAAGTACATACATGGCAGTATGATTTGCTGCCTTCCTCCCCGTCACCTATATCTGGCATTTCTCCCCATGCTATCTCTCCCAAACTACCCACCCACTGCTGTCCCTCCCCTAGTTCCCCCATACAGACCCCAGTGTGTGATGCTCCCCTCCCTGTGTCCATGTGTTCTCATTGTTCAACACCAGCCTATGAGTGAGAACATGTGGTGTTTGATTTTCTGTTCTTGTGTCAGTTTGCTAAGAATGATGGTTTCCAGGTTCATCCATGTCCCTACAGAGGACACGAACTCTTCATTTTTGATGGCTGCATATTATTCCATGGTGTCTATGTGCCACATTTTCCCTGTCCAGTCTATCATTGATGGGCATTTGGGGTGGTTCCAGGTCTTTGCTATTGTGAACAGTGCTGCAGTGAACATTCATGTGCATGTGTCCTTATAATAGAGGAATTTATAATCCTTTGGATATATACCCAGTAATGGGATTGCTGGGTCAAATGGAATTTCTATTTCTAGGTCCTTGAGGAATCGCCACACTGTCTTCCACAATCACCTACTCTTAACATACACACCTGGGTGCCATGTCAGTTTACCACTGCCAGGGCAACACCCAGAAGTTACTGCCCCTTTCCATAGCAAAGACCTGATGACCCAGAAAGTACCACCCTTTTTCCAGAAATTTCTGCATAATTCTCCCCTTGGTTTACATAGCATTAAATGTTGGTATAAATATGCCTGCAGAAATGCCTCTGAGCTGCTGCTCTGGGCACACGGCCTGCGGGGGAGCCGTGCTCTGCAAGTACACTGCCGCTTCCATAAAAGGTACCCTCTAACACCACGGGCTTGTCCTTGAATTCCTTCCTGGGTGAAGCTAAAAACCCTCCCAGGCTAAGCCCCAATCTGGAGGCCCATCTGTATTCCATTTCTCATTGTTCAAAGGTTACTCACTCCATAGAGGACTAACTCCTACACTTCTGGATCTTGTCCTCTGGCCTCACGGGGCCAGGTGAGAAGCTAACACCCACATCACATTTCACCATCTAGTCTGAAAGTGGAGCACTGACTCAGCCCAAGCGAGCCACCAGCTGAGAGACAAAGGAGACGAGGGTCAGGGGAACTGAAATGCAGCAAGCCCATCTGCAATCTCAAATGTTCTCTTCGAATTTCCTTAACAGGAGACAATCCCAGCGAAATTTCAGCACTTCCTGAATAAGTTACCTTTTTTTTTTAGGAAGTTCTAACTTATCTCAAGCCGCAGTCTGACTCCCAATGACTGTGCTGTTATTACCTCCACTTATATTGCTTTTATGGCACAGCAGGCAATGGACTGAGCACACTACAAATATTATCTCGTATTTGCCTTCCAATAAGCCTATGAGGTTAGTGTGAGTTTCCTTAGAATAGAGATGAGGAAACAGAGCTTCAAGAAACTGACTACCATGTCCAACTGCCCATAACTATTGAGGAGTGAGCTGGCATGTGAGCCTCAGCTGCTGGCTTCAAGGTTTGGGCTTAACCACCTTGCTGGACTGACCCCTTCAGGTCCCCTTCGTCAGGATGGTTCCTCCAGGTGACACAGAAGCTTAATCTCTTATTCTTCAAGTACTAGAGGCCGCTTTCACACCCTAAGCCATGACTCCGATCATCTTGGTCAAGCCACGTCAGTCCCATAAAGGTTCTTGGAGATCATTTCTTTATACAGCCACTTCCTAACTTGGAGTGCAAATGAGGAGAATATAAAAAGTCCTCCTCCATTTTCCATTTAAATTTGATCTTTCTCCAAGTAACAGAACATACACACACACACACACACACACATGCACACGCACACACACACCACACACACACACACACACACACACACACATCTTTTCTCACAGCATCTGGTCCTATAATCTGTCATGAAGAAATTTACAGCTGCATTCCACAGCTTGTTTTTCACATTTAGAAGTGTTTTTGTTTTCCAGCAGAACTATCAAGTGTTACTATATTAAATGTATTTACAGTGTTTCTATTTTGTCTCCAGAAAACTCTGATTTCTCAAGGACTTCCTGAAAACTAATCACCAAAGCCTTGCGAAAGAAAGTGAAGGGCAGGCATGGTGTCTCACACCTGTCATAACAGCACTTTGGGAGGCTGAGGCAAGTGGATCACCTGAGGTCAGGAGTTTGAGCCGAGCCTGGCCAACATGGTGAAACCCCTTCTGTACTAAAAATACAAAGAAAAGAATGGCTGGGCATGGTGGCAGGAACCTGTAATCCCAGCTACTTGGGAGGCTGAAGCAAGAGAATCACTTGAACCCAGGAGGTGGAGGTTGCAGTTAGGTGAGATCACACCATTGCTGGTGGGATCAGAACATTTTATAACAATGTCACCATTGTTATAAAATGTCCCTGGGGGACAGAGCAAAACTCTGTCTCAAAAAAAAAAAAAAAAAAAAAAGAAAAGAAAAGTAAAATACCAGAATAATATTTGCTGCTCTGTACTCTTTATTTCAAAATTTCTAAATTCTATATGGTCATAATCCTTATCAATCAAATATCTGATAGTTACAGAATATTAAGTCACTTGAAGTAAGGTTACCTTTTAGAATAGAGAAGTACAGGGAATAGCTGGGACACAGATTTGCATAAACTTTGCTTTGGATCATAGCTTTGCAACTGCTACTAGCTGAACAATCTTGGGAAAATCACTTCAATTATTTAAGCCTTGTTTCTGGTAAATTAAGGGTAATGGGTTCTATCTTAGAGAATATAGGGAGGATTGACGTAGCATAACAGTCGTTTCTGACTCATCTTTAATAGCCAATAAGTGGTCTGAGTGATTTGATGATGGCTATTCTCATCGTAAACTCATAAGTGGAGGTAAGCAAGCTTTGCAGTCTTCAAGATTACTGATTAGTATCTTACTCTTTATCACATTCAACCCTCAAACATTTTCCACCATACTTAGTGGCTCTATGCATTTTTTTCCAGGCAAATTAATGTCAATATCTCAACACAGCTGCATATTCAAAGATGGGAATACAAGGGCTGGGTGTGGTGGCTCATGCCTGTAATCCCAGCACTTTGGGAGGCTGAGGTGGGAGGATCACCCGGGGTCAGGAGTTTGAGACCAGCCTGGCCAACCTAGTGAAACCCCATTTCTACTAAAAATACAAAAATTAGCTGAGCATAATGGTGGGTGCCTGTAGCCAGCTACTTGGGAAGCTAAGGCAGGAGAGTCACTTGAAGCTGGGAGGCAGAGGTTGCAATGAGCCGAGATTGTGCCTCTGTACTCCAGCCTGGGTGACAGAACAAGACTCCATCTCAAAAAAAAAAAAAAAAAAAAAGACGAGAATACAAGTCCAAAGAGAATACCTGGCAATATATTAATGTTTTTTAAAATCCCACAATATATTAATTTGCAAAATAATTCTGAAATGAAATTTTTTGGAAACAATGAATATGCTAGTCCCCCTTGACAGTCTGCATGTCCACTGGCATAATAAAGACTCAAAAGGCCGGGCACGGTGGCTCATGCCTGTAATCCCAGCACTTTGGGAATGCTGAAGTGGGCAGATAACCTGAGGTTGAGAGTTCGAGACCTACCTGACCAACATGGAGAAACTCCATCTCCACTAAAAATACACACACACACACACAAATTGGCCTGGCATGGTGGCACATGCCTGTAATCCCAGCTACTCAGGAGGCTGAGGCAGGAGAAGCACTTGAACACAGGAGGCAGAGGTTGTGGTGAACCGAGATCATGCCGTTGCACTCCAGCCTGGGCAAAAAGAGCGGGACTCTGTCTTAAAAAAAAAAAAAAAATCCTTACAATAAAGAATCTGTTTAAATTCGTGTTAACTTATGTTTTCTGAAATTATTTGGACATAAACTGTTTTTGTTTGTTTTTTACAGAACATCTAGTACTCTCTTGCTGAACTCTAGTGTCACAGAGAACATGGCCTGGGAACACTTATTAGAAAACGTACGACGATACTACTAAGGTACAAATGAGAAAGCTGCAGGCAGGACCACAAGGGAGGGTTTCTGGAAGAACTGAGAATCACTATTCGATGTGTCTCCCTGCTGCTGAGGAACTCGGAGGTATAGAGGTACAAGGCAGTAGCGCAGGTGCACTTAGCAAGAAAGTCAATTTCATTCAGATCGTTGGTGTGAAGTGAAACAGCACATTTGTGTCTAAGGCAAAAAGAAGTGTACCTTTCTATTGGCTCAGGGACCGTGGAAACAGTCTGTTAATTCTGGTGGTGTCTATACTAGAAAGGCTTTATTTTTACCAATATTGATTTAATTTGTGATTCTGTATTTCAAATACTGCATTGCCTTTAAAAAAGTAAGTAGTCACACAGGGTAATTTGGTGAGTCTCCCGAAGACAAGTTCTGCTGGCTGGGCTCACGCCTGTAATTCCAGTACTTGGGGAGGCCAAGGCAGGTGGATCACCTGAGGTCAGGAGTTTGAGACCCGTCTGACCAACATGGCAAAACCCGTCTCTATTAAAAATACAAAAATTAGCCGGGCATGGTGGCACAAGTCTGTAATCCCAGCTACCTGGGAGAATCACTTGAATTTGAAAGGGGGAGGTTGCAGTAAGCCGAGATCACACCACTGCACTCCCACCTGGGTGGCAGAGCAAGACATCGTCAGGAAAAAAAAAAATAGGTTCAGCTTCGAGGCTGAGCAGTGAGGATGCGCCGGCAGGGCGCACACTTGCAGCCACGGACACTCAGCTTGAGCTCTGCTACTGGCAAGCTGTTGCAGCCTTCAGAGATCAGCGTCCTCTGTAAGCTTGGAGCAACATGACTCATGCAGCAGCGTTTTCAACAGCACTAAACTCTGTACACATAGGTATTCGTATCGATGTGAATGTGGTTACAAGGTGGGGAAGAAAGGTTTACAAATGTATGAGCAAAAAATGTCATGGCCACAAACTTGGGGGTGATTCTTTTCCTCTCTGCTGATGTAAGTGGGGATCGCTGCTCCACTCCCCAAAATAACCTAACTGAGGAGCAATCTCAGTCTCGTGCACTGCTCTCCGTGTATGAGTTTGTTTCTGTGAGCAGGGCGTGGCTGGTCTTTGACTGTCCTCTGTTCCCAGGTATCTGCTGATCTACTGGCTATGATGCTCACCTGGACCTCAGGGCCTGGCTCTTCACTGCCTGCCGTCATGGCCTTCTACTCATCTCTGCCTCAAAAATGTGACTGAATATCAAAAATATTAGGCTATATGGAAGAAACCAATAAAAAAAGTCCACATATTATATGTCACCATTGTTATAAAATGTTCAGTAAAGGCAAATACTTAGAGATGAAAAGCATATCAATGATTGCCAAAGGGTGAGAGTAGGGGTGGAGATTACCTTTTTGGGGAGATGGTGATGTTCTAAAATTGGATTCTGGGCCAGGTGCGATGGCTCACACCCATAATCGCTGCACTTCGGAAGGCCAAAGTCGGCAGATCACATGCGGTCAGGAATTCGAGACCAGTCTGGCCAATATGGTGAAACCCCATCTCTACTAAAAATACAAAAATTAGCTGGGCCTCGTGGTGGGTGCCTGTAATCCTAGTTACTTGGGAGGCTGAGGCAGAAGAATTGCTTGAACCCAGGAGGCGGAGTTTGCAGTGAGCCAAGATCACACCATTGCACTGCAGCCTGGGCGACAGAGTAAGACTCTATCTCAAAATAAACAAACAAACAAATATATAAATAAAATTGGATTGTGGCGATAATTGCACAGCTCTATAATATTGATGAAAAATCACTGAATTATACTCTTACAGTGGGTGGTGGTTTTCCATGTTAATTAAAATCTCAAAAAAGGCGTTGAAAATTGACAACAGTACATGATAGTCTCAAGATTGGTGTGCTTAACGTAATTACTGAAATATACGAATTTTGTTTGAAAAAATGTTTTCCACAATATTATCGTTCTTTGGGGGTGGTGACTGCCCTCCGCCGTATGTTAATACTCATGCTAGAGGGTGTGCACGACCGAAAATCCTGCTATAGGAAAGGCCTGCCCTCTCAGGCAGCCACTCCCCAACCCGAGAAGGTCCAGCGCACTTAACCTGCGGGCTCTTCCAACAGCACTGCTTCCGGAAGGGTATTAAGTGTGGTAAATAAGTTTAAAGAGTCTCTTGATTTTTCAGTTTATTTTAAATTTTTATTAATTTATGTTTTTGAGATGGAGCACAGTGGCACAAAGACAGTTCATAGCAGCCTTGACCTCCTGGGCTCAAGGCATCCTCCCTCCTCAGCCTCTCAGGTAGCTGGGACTACAGACACTCGCCACGACACCTGGCTCCTTGTTTAATTTCTATGTAGAGACAGGGTCTCAATATGTTGTCCACGCTGGTCTCAAACTCCTGGGCTCAAGCAATCCCCGTGTCCACCTCCCGAACTGCCAAGATTACAGGCATGAGCCACTGCATCTGGCCAGGATTCTCTTCATTCGATAAGATTCTTACAACTACTTAATATAGTCTCCATTACAGGGGGTTGTTCCTTGATTTTCTGAGAGGCTGTATGTAAATTGTTGATGAATCCCTATTGCCCTAACGCCCCTAATATTGGCTACATGAACTTCAATGGTAAATATTTTTTTTAAGTAACAGTTTTACATCCTACAGTGCCTTCAAGAGTGGTGCGTGACATTTTCCATGGTAGGTTTTTGTTTACAAAACCAAGTAAATGTTTATAAAGCTATACAGATGGTCTGCCTCAGTATACCACTAATTTATTAAATAATACTCTTAGAGTTTAAGGGCCATGCCCAACAAACTCATTTTCTCTGGGAGGCCTATGGATAGGTTTAGGAACATTAATCATGACAGAATTATCTTAACATTCTGTAGGCTACAATAGTTAATTATTAATTAAATTAATTCCACAGAGCTATGAGATAGATGATGGATGGATGGATGGATGGATGGACGACAGACAGATAGATAGATAGATAGTTGATAGATAGATAGATAGTTGATAGATAGATAGACAGATAGATAGATAGATAGTTGATAGATAGATAGATAGATAGATAGTTGATAGATAGTTGGTAGATAGACAGACAGACAGATAGATAGATAGATAGATAGATAGTTGATAGATAGTTGGTAGATAGACAGACAGACAGATAGATAGATATATAGTTGATAGATAGTTGGTAGATAGACAGATAGACAGATAGATAGATAGTTGATAGATAGACAGATAGATAAATAGATAGATAGATAGTTGATAGATAGACAGATAGATAGATAAATAGATAGATAGATAGATAGTTGATAGATAGACAGACAGATAGATAGATAGATAGTTGATAGATAGATAGATAGATAGTTGATAGATAGATAGTTGATAGATAGATAGTTGATAGATAGTTGATAGATAGACAGATAGATAGATAGATAGATAGATAGATAGATAGATAGATAGTTGATAGATAGACAGACAGACAGATAGATAGGTGGTTTGAATTAGACAGCTAGCACAAAATCTGGAAAGCAGTTGTTTAGGTTCAATTGTTATTCCCCTCATGCTCTGCGGCTGCAAGTTCAGATGGAAACCAGTGTTGCCGTTGCTACAACGATTATGAAAACGGCCATCAGAATCAGGAGGTGGAACACTGACAATTTTATAAGCTGCTGAGAAAATATTATAGAACCAAACACCATAGAAAGAGAAAGTTTATAAGTTTTTAAACTGTGAAGGAATGGGAGAGCAACATGGCCAAATGAATTCTATAGCTCTGTAACTGGAGGTCTAGTAAAGGCTTAAAACTCTACCCCAGATGATCAGAAAAAGTGAAAAATTATCCAGCAAAAGCTTCTACTGTCAATCAATAATTGAGTTCCACAAAAACTCTGCTGAATTGAGGCAGAGCAAGGTGACTCTTGCCCTCTTTCTTTCCTACAATATTCCAAAAGGTTTTATTTTTCCTCACAGCAAAATAAGGCCCAAGACTTCCTTACTTAGAAATCCTTGTAGCTGATTTTTTCTTTTAAATTTTTAATTGTGGTAAAATACATCTCACATAAAATTTTCCATCTCAATCATTTCTAAATGTACAATGCCATAGTGTTAACTATGTTCATATGTGCAATCAATCTCCAGAGCTCAGTCATCATCTCCGAACTGAAACTCTGATCTTGTTTAAATAGCTGCTCATTTTCCCTTCCCCCACCCCCTGGCAAGCACCACTCCACCTTGTGTCTCCATGAATTGGACCACTCTGGGTACCTTATGTAAGTGGAATTGTACAATCTTACTTTTTGCTTCTGACTTATTTCACTTAGCATACCGTCCTCAAGGTCCATTCATGTTACAGCACATGTCAGACTTCGTTTCTTTTCAAGGCTGAATTAATTTTCCATTGTTATGTATACACCATATTTTGTTCATCTATGCATCTGTCAATGGACATTGGATTGTTTCCACTTTCTGGCTAGTATGAATAATGGTATTATGAACATGGGTGTACAAATGTCTCTTTGAGATACTGATTTCACTTCCTTTGGATATACATGCCCGGAAGTGGGCCTGCTGGGTTACCTGAGAATTTCTATTTTTGACTTTTGGAGAAACTTTCATACCACTTTCCATAGTAGCTGAACCATTTTACATTCCTGCCAACAGTGCACAAGTGTAACTGAAATAGGTTCATTGCCCAATGCACACAGCTAATCAATAAGCTGAGACACGAGGTTGTAGCAGGCAAAGAGGTGTAATCATCAGGTCACCAAATGAGGGGATGAGAGGAAACCTCAGATCTGTCTCCCTGAGGAGTTTGGGGGTAGGGGTTTTTTAGGGTTTTGGAATGGGCTGCAATGTGGAGATCACTGGTTGGAAGAGTGCAGGGTGAAGTCACAGGATAGGGAGATGAAGAGGCTGTATTCTCATGCTGATCCCGTTACTCTGTGGGAGTCTTCAAACTGGCTGTTGGAATTTGGGCTCTGAAAAACATCATAAGTGATCCTTAAACAAAAACCTTATGATTCTAACGTCAGAGATCCTGTCTATAGGAACAGCTGGGATGTACATGGTCAGCATCTAGGGTGATGGGACTTTTGACAATGAGGAAGTGGGCCAAGTGCAAACTGATTAGGACTGAATTAGAACCATCTCCGTCCAGAACCCAGCATGCGATTCTTGTCAACACTGTGGGATGGCTTCACAAGGCTTCCAATTTCTCCCCATCCTTGCCGGCTATTGTTGCTGTTTTCTGTTTTGTTTTGCCTTTTCTTAATGGTAGCTACACTAATAAATGTGAGGTGATTTAATTGTGGTTTTAATTTAAGGCATGATATTGAAAATTCTTTCATGCGCACGTTGGATTTTGAAGCTGATTTCAACTTGCACAAACATCACAAATCCAATTAGGGCCAATTATTTTGTCATTACATCCCCATTAATCATGCTGTTTGTTCAGGAGATTTCCCTTTCTTTGAAAGCATTTTCCAAAAATTATGGCTCAGAACATCTATGTATCTGCAACAAAAAGACATTTCAAAGTCCTATGCTTTTAACAAGAAATACCATGAGAATCTCAATGTGTAGATCCTTTGAAAAAAGAATCTACTACAAATAAGCTTGGCCCAACAGCTTATTTGAGTTGGGAAAGTTTCATTTTCACCCCGGGTTGGGGACTGCATGAGTTAGCTAGGGTTGCCATAGCGAAGCAGTCAGATTGGGTGGCCTCAACAAGAAAAATGTATTTTCCAGTAATTCTGGAGACTGGAAATCCAAGACCAAGTGTCATCGGGCTGGCTTCTCTGAGACCTCTGTCCTTGGCCCTCTTCTCTCTGTGTTGTCAAATGATTTCCTCCTCTGTGAGTATTAGTGCCCAAATTTCCTCTTCTTACAAGGACATCAGTCAGTCTGGATAAGGGCTCACACAAGTGGTTTCATTTAACCTTGACTACCTCTCTAAAACCCTATCTCCAAATACAGTCCCATTCTGAGGCACAAGAGGTTAGGGCTTCAGTGTATGCATTTCGGGGGACTCAACTGGCTCGGAAACAGCAGTGGGGCAGACGAAGATGAGGTGATGGCAGCCCTGCTGGTGGGGACCAGCCAAGGCCAGACTCCAGTTCCAGCGGGGTAGAAGGCTGCAGGGCAAGGCCTGTTACGGAAAGTCACACGACACGCACACGGGCTCACTCTCACTCCTTGAGGATGTGTTGGATCATGAGCAGAGTGACCTTGAAAGGGCCTTTGCAAAATTACGACAGTAAGAGAAATTGGGTGTAGTTGAGTCCATCTCGCCTCTGCCTTCCCAGCTGTCCTCGTCATTCCTGGCTGCAGACTGAGCTAACTTTGGGAGGAACCTAGTTTACAGTTAAACCTGAAATCAAGGATGATAATAGTCCCTCCCAAAAACAAACCCTCTTCTTGCTCGGGGACTGAAAACTGCCTTTGTAAGATTAATGAAGGGATACAAGATAAGAATTGTGGGAAGGGAGTGAACTCTGCTAACATGCAGGCACATTAATCCCTTACCACGCAGGGCTCGTGTGTCCAGGGGTCACAAGATTTGTACTTCCCCATTTGTTCCTGCACAGAACATCACTATTTTGGAACCTAAGGCTGATTTTTTGAGATGTTCTTCAGACGGGCTCCACCTGGATTCATGACTCAGCTGGTCCTGTGGCCCCACCGAGAGGCAGACTCAGAACATAAGGACCGTTTTTCACACCCCTATGATTTCACCCCCTACCTATCAGCAACACCCATTCCCTAGCTCCTTGCCCACCAAATTGTCCACAAAAACCCTGACCTCCAAGCTTCTGGGGAGACTGGTTTGTGTGGTAACTCCATTTCTTCCATGTGGGTGGCCTCACATCAAACTCTTTCTTTCCTGCAATTCTGTAATCTCTATAGATTAACGTTATCTGTGCAGTGGGCAAGAAACACTCATCACGTGATTACAACCTCAGTTCTGTTTTTGTACCAAAAATAGGGGCTAAAAATGAGTTAATCAGCTTCAGTGAAAAATCACAGCAGGCCGGGCATGGTGGCTCATACCTATAATCCCAGTACTTTGGGAGGCCAAGGTGGGTGGATCACTTAAGGTCAGGAGTTTCAGACCAACCTGGTCAACATGGCAAAACCCGATCTCTACTAAAAATACAAAAATTAGCCAGGCATGGTGGCACACACCTGTAATCCCAGCTACTTGGGAGGCTGAGGCAGGAGAACTGCTTGAACCAGGGGGCAGAGTTTGCAGTGAGCTGAGATGGTACCACAGCACTCCAGTCAGAGTAGAGAGAGTGACAGAGTGAAACTCCATTAAAAAGAAAATCACAGCAGAGAGTTTGGCATTTCTCTCACCAGACTTGCTGCTGCTGCTGTTCTTGCTCCACAATTCTTAGCTCCCTCTTCAGTCTCTGCACCAGAAAAAGATAACAACAGGCTTAGTCCTGCAGTCTGGAAGTCTTTGTGCCCTCGGAAGCTGCCTCTAAAGACAGAGGGTGCCCAGTCTGTAGGGACTTCAGGTTGGATCACCTGTGATACCGATGAGTTCTTCCCATCCTGGAGCTCCAGTGAGAGAACAAGCGCCTCTTCTTTCACACACATTCTCGTCTGTGATTGGGAAAAAGGAGCCCAGAGCCTCTGTGTGCAGACTGGGGCTCGTTGTGGGTAGTGGGGGCAGCTGTAGTAACACTTCTTCTCTGGCCCTCCAGCACCATGGGTAGTTTAGAGCTGGGAAGGGGAAAGCAGCAACACAAGAAGGAGGGTGGTAAGGAAATGAGAGAAGGTGGGCACCAGCCAGCTCCTGGGACATCTCCTGGCCACACACAGAGCTTCCTCATCAAGCCCTGGACACCACCTTCTCTGGGATGCAACTGCCTCCCTCAGTGACCACGCAGGCAGTGCTCTATGTGGACAGGCCATTCAGGAATGAGGCAGGGCGCTGGGGGGTAGGGGGATGCCCTAGGAAAGACCAGCTTTGCTAGGAGGCCTTTGTCTGAATTGGAAATTAGAAAATGGTCCACAAAATCCCGAGTATAATCTCTTGACAAACACATTTTGAGGTATTTTTGTGTCATCCTCCAGGACATGAAAATGTTTAATTCTGAGAATCTGGGTTTGGAAGGCCTGATCGCGCTGTGGACGGCATGATGACCCCCATGACCCACACGTACACCTCTGGAGGGCCTTCTGGAATTAGAAAACCTGAAGTAGCCGGAAAATTGTGACAAATGGAAGGACCATCAATCCCTGCGGTGCGTAACTAACCCGAGACACTCTTCTATTGCTTCTCATTCCGGCCTCAATTGACAAGGCCGCTGGACTTTGCAACCGACCTTGGCCAACCTCGTGACTCCACACCCTATGACCCCCCTCCCAGCTTGCAAAAAAATTGCCCTAAACTATAACTCCTGTAACTTTCCACTGCCTTCCCCACAACCTATAAAACCGACTGCTATCCCACGCCCCTTCGCTGACTCTCTTTTCAGACTCAGCCTGCCCGCACCCAGATGAATAAACAGCCATGTTGCTCACACAAAGCCCATTTGGCAGGTCTCTTTATTTAGAGTGCATGTTTTAACATGTGGTGCTGACACATGGGACAGGAGACCAGCCCTCTCTCCCTGCTCCCCCTCTGGAAGAGACCCACTGAGCCCTCAACACATCAGACCGGCCCAGCGCAGCAGCTCACCCTTCCCATGCCGAACAGCTCTCTTGCCACCTTCAGATCAGGTAAGCAATCTCTCCCTCGTTCTGTTTTCCTTTAAATCTTTCTCCTTCTAGTAGAGACAAAGACACACTCTTTATCCATGTAGAGCCAGAGGAGACAAGTCTCTCCCTCTCTCTCAAAAACTCCGACGTGGGTCACAGAGTGGGGAAGACAGTCTTCCCTTGGTGTCTGGTCAATTGCGGGGATGCCTGACTCGATCCTTCACCCACGTTATAGCCCAGGAATCAGTCAGGGATGCCTGCTGAGAACCCTAGTAGCTGCTCGCTCCTTCTCCTCATCTCTACTCTGCTCCTTTCCTTAAAACCTATCTCTTTTGCCAGGGGCAATATTCCACCCTCTATTCCTCTGTCTTTGCCTCTACCCTGTGTCCTAAAAAACCTAAAACTTCAACTGCTCCCCGATCTGAAATCTAAATGTCTCATTTTTGCAGTAACATGGCCTGGTCTCCATACAAATTAGACAATAATTCCAAATGGCCTGAAGATGGCACTTTCAATTTTTCTATTCTGTGAGACCTAAACAATTTTTGTCACGAAATGAGCAGTGGTCTAAGGAGCCAGACGTCCAGGCAGTTTTTTATACTCCATTCCCTCCCTAATCTCTGCTCCTTCTCTCCCTTCTGTCCGCCTCCCTGGCTTCCGTCAGTAACACAGAATCCTCCTTGTCCATCCACCCTTCACACCTTTCTCCTCCCTGCCTGTCCAAACCAGGCCCCAGTCCAGGCCCAATCCCATGCCCCCAGAGCCTCCCTCCTCTTCCTCTGCCCACTATGCTCCTTATGCCCCTCCTGTCACCTCCCCACCTCATACCCTGTCTGGCTTACAGTTTAGTCCTGTGGCTAACCCCTCTGCCCCTCCCCAGCAATGGCCCCTTTGAGAGGTGGCTGGAGCTGAAGACATAGTCAGGGTGCACGTTCCTTCCTCTTCATCCAACGTTTCCCACATTGGCCAACAGTTAGGCTCCTTTTCATCAGATCCTCCAGTTCTTATCCCAGTCCCGTGACCTCACCTGGAGTGACTTAAATGTCATCCTTACTTCTACTCTCACCCCTAAAGAATGCTTAATATGCATTTATCACCCAGTCAGCCCCTAACATTAAGAAAGCTACAGAAATTAAAATCTGGCCCTCAAACCCCACAACAGGAATTCATCAACCTCACTTTCAAGGTGTTCAATAATAGGGAAGGCGCTGCCGTGACAGATGCTTGCCTCTGCCGTAAGACAGGCTCACAAAGGCCTCAAAGCACCTAGCCTGCAGTGTCCAGCTGCCCCTTCCTGACCTTGCTTCAGGTGTCAGAAACCTGGCCACTAAGGAATGCCCACAGCCCGGGATACCTCCTAAGTCCTGCCACATCTGTGCGGGGGCCCCACGGAAAGTCGGACTATCCGACTCACACCGCTGCTCCTCGGCTTGGTGGCTGAAGACTGATGCTGCCCGAACATCTCGGAGGCCCCTTAAACCACCACGGATGCCGAGCTTTGGGTAACTCTTATGTTGGGGGTAAGTCCATCCCCTTCTTAATCAACACGGGGCCACCCACCCCATCCTGCCTTCTTTTCAAGGACCTGTCTCCTTGGCCTCCGTAACTGTTGTGGGACTTGATGGCAAGGCCTCCGGCCTCTCACAACCTCCAAAGCTTAGTTCCCTCTTTGCATCTCACACATTTGCTTTCGGCCCGTCGCCTTCTCCAGCTTTACGCACTCTTTATGGAAACACCCACAGGGTATAGCCCCTTTGAACTCCTATAGAGCTGCAGCTTTCTGCTGGGCCCTAAGCTTATTCTGGACACCAGTCCTCCAACAGGCCAGACATGAAATCCGCCAGGCTGCATTCCGGATACCCAGCCATATGAAGGCACCCTAGCCAGAAGGTCAGTCCTAGTTAAAAGCCTAATCCCTTGGTCTCTGCAACCTCCGTGGACAGAACCCTTCCTGGTCGTCTATAGCACCCCAACCACTGTCTACAAGACCCTCCCCAGTGGGTCCATCATTCCAGGATAAAGCTGTGTCCATCAGACAATCGGCCTGACTCCTCTTCCTCCTCTTGGAGGCCGCAAGTTCTCTCCCCGACTTCTCTTAAACTCACACGTGTCCCCAGAGTGGAAGCATTAACCCTACAGAACCCTAACATTCCTTTTACCGCCATTAGGCATCTTTTCCCAACACCACTATTTAACAGTCGCCCTGCCACTTAAACCACACTGCAGAAAGTCTGCTTCTATTTTCTGTCTAACTGTGGTCACATTCACTGTGCTCATTTGCTTTTCATGCTGTTTTTCTTTTTTGAGACGGAGTTTCGCTCTTGTTACCCAGGCTGGAGTGCAATGGCGCGATCTCGGCTCACCGCAACCTCCGCCTCCTGGGTTCAGGCAATTCTCCTGCCTCAGTCTCCTGAGTAGCTGGGATTACAGGCACGCACCACCAGGCCCAGCTAATTTTTTTTTTTTTTTTTTTTTTTTTGTATTTTTAGTAGACAGGGTTTCACCATGTTGACCAGGATGGTCTCGATCTCTTGACCTCGTGATCCACCTGCCTCAGCCTCCCAAAGAGCCATGCCCTGTTTTTGTTTACAGTGCCAGTCTACACTTTTCCTTCAGGCAGTCTTGGCCAGTATCAGGCAAATGGTTGTTCTGGACATGGCTGGACTGGCTGGACACTGTCTAACTAGGACTCATGGCTTCTTCCAGTCCTTCGTCCTCTGATACCCAACTTTCTCCTTCTCTTACCTGGACCCTGTGTTTTCTGATTAATCTCTCAATTCCTACAAAATCATATACAACTGATAACCAATCATTCAATACAGACAATGCTCCTAACAACCCCACACTATCACCCTTGCCCCGAGATCTCCCAGCAGTTTAAATTCTTTCCTATCTTTAGATTCCTGCACCACCCCCTGCCCCGCTCAAAGAAGCCCTGAGAGACATCGCCCCGTCACCCCTCTGTGCCAGCCTTCCTAGTATCCCACGGCCTTCCACTCTTCATTTCTTTTTCCTTATATTACTAATATAAAAAGACAGGAACGTAAGGTCTCATCACTCCGTGGATGGCAGGGCAACCCTGTGACCCGCACGTACACCTCTGGAGGGCCTCCTGGAATTAGAAAAACTGCAGTAGCTGGAAAATCGTGACAAATGGAAGGACCATCAACCCCTGTGGTGCATAACTAACCTGAGACATTCTTCTATTGTTTCTTATTCCGGCCTTAATTGACAAGGCCACTGGACTTTGTAACCGACCTTGGCCAACCTCGTGACTCCACACCCTATGACCCCCTTTCAGCTTCCAAAAAATTGCACTAAACTGTAACTCCTGTAACTTTCCACTGCCTTCCCCACAACCTAGAAAACCGACTGCTATCCCACGCCCCTTCGCTGACTCTCTTTTCAGACTCAGCCTGCCCGCACCCAGATGAATAAACAGCCATGTTGCTCACACAAAGCCTATTGGGGGGGGTCTCTTCATTCAGAGTGTGAATTTTAACAGTGTTGACCTGAAAAAAAAAAGAGAGAGAAAAACAGGGAAAAAAAATTAACAGAATTAGTTTATTTCGGCCAAACTTGGGAGACTGCAACCCGAGCATTATTCAAGTTGCCCCAAATATACACTCTGAGTAGCAGCAGTTACAAGTAGATTTTTGAAGGCAGAAAATAGGGACAGGGAGTGTTTGTCAGGAGTTCACACTAGTTCACAGAAATGGCATTAACCAGTGATTGGCTACACCTTGTTAAGCTATTGGGTATGGGTTATAGTGTCCAGTATCCAGTGAGGCATTATTTGGTTAATTGTTAGGTTAACTGATAGCTACTTGTGGCAATAGTGAGCAGTTTTGTTTTTTTTTTTTAATTTTTAAAATTTTATTTTTTGTAGTGACAAGGTTCTCACTTTGTTGCTCAGGCTGGTCTTGAACTCCTGGTCTCAAGTGATCCTCCTGCCCTGGCCTCCCAACCTGTTGGGATTATAGGCATGAGCCACTGCACCCAGCTGAAAGCAGTTTGAAGACATGAATACGTAGCTCGAGGGGGAAGTAGGACTTGATGGCTGTCTCACTGTGTCTCTCTGGGCCTGATTATTTAAAAGGACTTTTAGTCCTCAAATAAAAGTTCTTATATTTTCTCACCTTCTGTAGGGGGAGAGGGAATGAGAAGGGGTTTTAAAAGCATGTCATTTTAAAACCCTTTCTCATTTCCTATCTCTCTGATACCAGGTGAGATTTAAAAGGACATGCTTTTGGGTGTGGTGGCTCACGCCTGTAATCCCAACACTTTGGGAGGCTGAGGTGGGTAGATCACCTGAAGTCAGGAGTTTGAGAGCACCCTGGACAAGATGGTGAAACCGCCTCTTCTAACAGTACAAAGATTAGCCAGGTGTGGTGGTGCACGTCTGTATTCCCAGCTACTTGGCAGGCTGAGGCAGGAGAATCGCTTGAACCTGAGAGGTGGAGGTTGCAGTGAGCTGAGACTGCACCGTGTCACTCCAGCCTGGGTGACAGAGCAACACCCCGTCAAAAGAAAAATCCATGCCAATCAGAGCTGCGATCTTATAGTATCTATCACAATTGAGGGAGGGAGCTCTGAAACGCAGACCTGCTTCCAATGGCATTTCCCGCGCTTCTAGAATGGCATGCACTACTCTAGATCCGAATCTACACCAATAGATGAGAGCTCAGTTGTCTCCTCTTGTGCAGTTTATTTTCTTGTGGGAGACAACAGTCAATTGACAAGTAAGCAAATCAAAAAATAAATAATATGGGCTGGGTGCAGTGGCGCACGCCTGTAATCCCAGCACTTTGGGAGGCCGAGGCGGGTGGATCACGAGGTCAAGAGATCGAGAGCATCCTGGTCAACATGGTGAAACCCCGTCTCTACTAAAAATGCAAAAACTTAGCTGGGCATGGTGGTTCACGCCTGTAATCCCAGCTACTCAGGAGGCTGAGGCAGGAGAATTGCCTGAACCCAGGAGGCAGAGGTTGCGGTGAGCTGAGATCGCCCCATTGCACTCCAGCCTGGGTAACAAGAGTGAAACTCCGTCTCAATAAATAAATAAATAAATAAATAAAATGATCGACCTAAAAGGAAGACCCGGAGGCAAAATTAATATAACAGAGTTTATCTGGGCCAAGCTTGAGGGTTGTGTAATAACCAGATGAATTTTCCCTACCTGCTGCACTGAAAAAACCAGTTCACTGAGACCTGCTCTTGCAGGAAAGAAAGAGTAATTGACAAGAGACTGCCACATGGGAGACAGTGCTGCTACTCAAATCAGACATTCCAAGGACTCAGAGGCTAGGGTTTTTATGAGCAGAGACCTAGGGAATGGGTGGTGCTGATTGGTTGGGAAGGAAATCATAAGGATGTGGAATATGGTCCTCCGGGTGGGGCCACAGGACCCATTGAGTCATGAGTCACAGTCTGGGTACAGCCAGTTTGAAAACATTTAGAAAAAAAACAAGCTTAGCTTCCACGGTCTTGATGTTATCTATAGGAGCAATTGGGGCAGTCATGAATCCTGTGCTTTCTGCCACATGGCTCTGGAACAGAAAGAGAGAAACTACGCCTGAATCTTAGCAGAGTTCAAGCTCCTCTCATAATCCTATTCTTGTGGCCTTTTAGTAGTTTTACACATGTGGTTCATTTTTGTGAAGAGCTAGTATCATCTTTGCTTTAAGGTTAAACTAGAAACAAAATCCCTCCCAAAGTTAGCGTGTCGTCTACCAGGAATAAACCAGGACCACGAAGAGGTCAGAGCAAGATGGAGTGAGCCCTCTTAGATTTCTCTCACTGTTGTAATCGTAATCTCTGCAAAGGTGGTTTCAGTTGTAATTCCATAGGTTGGATTTGCCCTCAACATACATCCAGGTAGCAGCAGTTACAGTAGGTTTTCAAAGTAAAAGAAAGAGGCAGTTCCTACATTGTTTAGCAAGAAATTACATTAAAATTACGTAAGCCGTTGATGGATTAGACACTGTTGTTTGTATCACAAACTCCCTCACATGCAGATAATGGGTGAGGTGGTCAGGAACCAAATGGCTTTAAACCACGGCGGGAGCAGGGTGGAATGACTGTGGGTCCTGCTCATGTCTCTGCACCTGCATCCTTCACACAGTGCAGACTGCACGAAGCTGTTTTTCTTTTCTCAACATCAACAGTAAGTGCTATGAAGAGTGTCTTAAAGAGGGACATGACATGAATGTTGCTCCGCACTGGGTGACTGGAGAAGCACTCTGATGAAGTGACATTTGCATGGACCCTGAGTGACAGGAGGAAGCCCCTGGTGCAGAAGTCTGCAGGCAGAAACATGCCGGAGTTTTCAAGGAGCCGAAGCAATCAGTCCTCGTGGCTGGGAGGTCATGAGGCCTGGTGGGCAGGTCTGAGCAGTCCTGCATGTGTCTTGTTTTACCCGGGACCTCAAAGAGTCACAGTGAGTGGAGAGGGGCCCATGACCGTGCAATTTAAGGCACAGCAGAGGCAGTGTAAGCAGAGAAGGAAGCGCATCCTACAAAGGGAGGTGCTGGCTGTTGGGGCTCAGAAGTTGATACCCCAACAATGTGGTGCCTTGACATGCTGAACTGAAGAAGCCTCAAGGTCTCTTTCCATGGCTCACCTCCTACCATCTCTCCCAAAGCACAGAAGGAAGTTGAGATTTCTTTATCTGCCTAACAGCCGAACCAACTAAGGAAAACAGTTTTTTCTTCCTCTCCCTAAAAGACCAGGAATGTAACCATGCCTGAACAGACCCATTCACAAGATAATGTAGAAACTAATCTCTATTCCCTGATCCATTCATTCTTCCGAGTAATACCCTCAACAGAATTCTGCTTTTCTCCCTCCCATAGCCTGTTTTGCCAGGATGGCATACAAGCTTGTGAACCCCATTAGGGGGTGGGTGAGCGCTCTGTGGTTCTCTGTGTGCACTTATGCCTGTACTCCAGCTAATCTGCCTTTTGCAAGTTCATTTTTTAATGAACTTTCAGAGGGTGAAAGAAAAGTTTTCTCCCATGGTCCCTACATGGCCAAGTATCATGCCCAATCAGGCATGCACGGTGCCTCAGAGGGACTTGCGGCAGTGGCTCAGGATGCCACACTCTGAGGAGAGCCTCCAAAGAGCCTATCCTGCAACCCTTCAACCCACCACGTTCCTCTGCCTTTGGGGAACTTAGAGATCAACTTATCATCATTTCTAGGTCCTAACCTGAGTTCACAGAATGACTTTTGTTGCTGGTGACTTCCGTGTGTCCTTCTCTTACTCATTTTCATTTCTAGGTGACATTCTCTTCATCATACAGATGGGCTTGCCTTTTCTCGCTCCTCATCCACCAGGTTTCTTCACTGCGTGTTATTCATTCCCAACAGACAATGTTCGACTTTGTCTGAGAGTCGCAGAAAAGGAAAAAGTGTCCCCTAAGAACGTTTTTAAGGAAAAATATGTCTTCTCATTTCTTAAGCTTAAAATAAGTTAAAAGTAAAAGAAAGGATTGTAACTGAAGTGAACTGACATAATCACGGTCGGTTTAGTTTAAAAAAACATTGATTTAATTTCTAACTTATACTAGCTATACATATACAATGAGTTCATGTCTGGGAAGGTAAATGAGATGAGATTGACAAATATATATAGGCAGACATGGTGGGGCACTCCTAGAGCCCTACCTACTTGAGAAGCTGAGGTGGGAGGATCACTTGAACCCAGGAGTTCAAAAATGCAGTAAGCTATGATCGCAGAATTACACTTTAGCCTGGATGACAGAGCAGGACCCTGTCTCTAAAAGAAAATATATATATATATATATATATATATATATATATATATATATATATATGTGTGTGTGTGTGTGTGTGTGTGTGTATTTATATATGCATATATACACATTTATATATAAGTTTATATAAAGAAGAATGAGTTTGGGGAAACATCATGAGTTTGTTTTGTTTTTCCAAGAGACAGCTGGATATGTGAATCTGGAGCTTAGGGAAGAAGTCAAGGGTGGAAATACGATGTCAAAATCCTCTTTAATTTCAGGTGATTATCCTAGGGTCAATCTTCCTCTACAAATCAGAAAGGACACATACTCAGAAGCTCGTAGTTGCGAGATGTCCACGGCTTCCACTCGTGCTGCATGCAGCCACCCAGGAACAGCACCAGGTATAAAATGCTTTCTTGATCTTCGTGAATTCCACTCAGGACCGCTCTTCCTCCACAGTAGTTCTCGTGGCGGTTGGACGGACACCAGTCAGTTGTTTTTTTCTAGCATTGGGACTGTTCCGTCTGTTTTTATTTGGTTTTGTCGTCAGTGCCATTGGATGGAATCATCTGCAGGACACCTCTTGCTCTAGGAAGTGGTCAGACAGGTGGGGCTGAGGCATGGAAATGCACAGGTGATGCCCTTCGGGCCTAACTGGAAGCAGAACTTGGTCACTTTATCCTGAACCTACAACTTGAGACAAGCAGCCCCAAATCGCAAAGGTCCTGTAGCAGCTCACCGGGTTCCTCTTGCCTGCTGCCCAGATGCAGTCAATTTATCAGGATGGGAATTGCAATAGGGAGAGTTTACTGCACAGAGTTGGCCAGATGAGAGACGGGGCTTTTACTCAAATCAGTTCATTTTTTGAGTTATAAAGAACCAGGGTTTTAAAAGAATAATTTGGCTGGCAGGAGGCTGAGAAATGGGGAATGCTGATTGATCAGGTCAGGAATGAAATCTTAGGGATATGAAGCCATCTTCTCACACTGAGTCAGTCTGTGGTTGTGGGGCGGGGACACACGACCAGCTGAGCCACTCTACTGGTCTGGGTGGCACCAGCTGAGCTATCAGAACGCAGGGTTAGAAAAATGCCTCCAACACTAATCTGAGAATTTATAACAGTGATGTTATCCATACAAGCAATTGGGGAGGTTGGGAATCTTGAGGTCTTTGGCTCAAAGAGGGTTTTATTGTTTTCCTGTGAAAGGTTATTACTGTCTTTGTTTCAAAGTGAAACTATAGGTCTGGGTGCCGTCTGGGTGCGGTCACTCATGCCTATGATCCCAGCTTTTAGGGTGGCAGAGAAGGATGATTCATTTGAGATCAAGAGTTTGAGACAAGACTGGACAACGTAGTGAAACTTCATCTCCACAAAAAATACACTAATTAGCTGAGTGTGGTGGTAGACACCTGTGATCCCAGCGACTTTGGAGGCTGAGATGGGAGAGTTGCCTGAACCCGGACCAATATCACGCTACTGCAATCTTGCCTGGGCAACAGAGTGAGACTCAATCTCAGAAAAAAAAAAAAAAACAACAAAGTTAAACTATGAATTCCTCCCAAAGCTAGTTTGTTCTGTGCCCAGGAATGAACATGGGTAACTAGGAGGTTAGAGGCAAGCAGATTTTTTACTGTGATAATTTTCCAATGTTACATTTTTCTTACTGTCATAATTGTGCAAAACCTGTTTCAGTCCTGATGTCTGCTGATACTAGGACATGTTTTGCCTTTAAGTTCTTTCAAAGAGATGTGACATTTTAAATTGGGTGACTGAAATGGAAAAGTGGAAAACAGAGGAATAAATTTTAAACTACTCATACAATATACAGAAGTATTGTCATCCTATGGAAATATCTGCAAGTTTTATATTTGACTGATGTATCCTGTAATCATTGCACACTAAATAAATAAACAAGCAAGCAAATGAACACACCAGAGAAAAGCTGCGAAGTTTCACATAGTCACTCAAGTAGAAAATGACAATGGAAGGTTAGGCTGTTATTTTGGTTGTTTTGGCAGCTTTCAGTGGCCAGAGAAGCCGTATGGGATGAGGAGTCATGTGGAATATGGTTCTTCTCACCACTAAAGCATGGACCAGAAGAGATCAAAGGCCAAGGCTTGCTCACAGACAGGTGCTAACAGCTACAAGGACCTGGGAATGTGCTCAGACCTCTTATGCATGAAGCCCTTTGGCCAAACTAGCTTCCTGGGCAGAAGCTCTTCTCACCTTCTAAAGAAGTCCTGTAAGAATAAATAAAGACAGCTTTCCAACATCCCTTGAACTCTACATAGCAAGGGAAGCTGACTGCAGAGTCTGGAATCTTAAAGAGAGAAAACTAGCAACACAGGAGACGCCCTGAATGTGCTGCCCTCAGCCAAATGGGAATAACAAACCGTAATATTCCACTAACAGTGATCGGCCCTAAGATGAGTCAGCGCCAAGTGCACTGACGTCTACAACTTGAATCCACACGTCTCCTAAATTTGCCATCACTTGTGTACCATAATATGAAATTTCCAGTGTTATAAGACAGTCTTGGTGGGCACTGAAGAGTAATTTAAGCAAGGAGAAATTACACTTCAAATATGGGCATCATAATGTTGAATATTAAATGCTTATGAATTAAAACTGAAAATTATTAGCAATAAAATTTTAATAACTTATACAATAATAATGAGTGAAATTAATTTGCTAATAAAGTTAGTACACTAAGTGACCTTACATGAAGGAAGGTAAAAAGCTTAGTTACAAAACATATTTATGGCACCACATAATATTTTAAATTAGAAGCAAAATATGAGTATGGGGAAAGAAATACAGAAGGTAAATGGAGGAATGACTCTGGGTCGTGTTCTAAAAGTGTAATTTGAACTACTGCAAGTCCTTGTCTCCTCTGCAAATTAGATTCTCTTAGCAAAGTGGGTTTCTAGGAATAGCCTTTCAATATTAAGAATAAAAACATAAGTCCTAGTCCTATAATCTATCTAAATAGAAATTAGAATTAAATGAGAGTTTAGAGATGAAAAAAATAAGGTCCAAAGAATCTGAGTGACTTCCTGGAGGGCACAAAGGGAATCGTGCTGAGCAGGGAAGTGAAAACAAATCTTCAGGCAGGTGTCAGGTTAACTTTTGGTGGTGCCAGACTGCCTATAATGACCTAAATCGTTCCATCACCTCTCCATTTGGAGAATGGCTGCTTTACAGAGCCAGGTTTTAGCCTTTCCTTTAAGATGATCATTGGCTATTCTTAATGCCCTAGGACAAGATGGGAGCCACTTACAGGAAAAAAGTCCTCACCAGGAACCAAGTCAACCAGATTTTACAGACTCTGGAACTGTGAGAAAAGGAATTTCTATTGCTCAAGGCATGCGGTCTATGGTATTTTGTTACGGCTGTCCTAGCCATCTATAGAACAGGAGAAAATATTTGCAAATTATTTATCTGATAAAGGATTAATATTGAAAAAAAAATTTTAAAAACCTGACAACAACAACAAAACAAACAATCCAATTAAAAAATGGGGAAAGTATTTGAATAGACATTTTTCCAAAGAACATATTCAGACAACCAATGACCATATGAGAAGATGGTCACCATCACCAATATTAGGGAAACACAAATCAAAACCACATTGAGACACACCTCACTAAAAACATCTGTTATTAAAAAATAATGATAATAACTAGTGTTGGTGATACAGGAGTTCAAAAGAAATTATTTAGGTCATTGGTAATGGTAAGAGAGTCCCCAGTAAGGCTTCCCTTTTAACAAAAAGCAGCCCCACATCATTTCTTTTCTGGCAAAAAGCAGCCTGTAAAAATCAAGCCGCAGACATAATAAGCAATCTGGAAGTTTACTTCGGTAAATGCCGGCAGCTGTGCCAATAGAAAATGGCTACCTAGGTGCCAGGCATGTTCTACATGGAGGTTCCTGCTTCTTCATGCAGGTAATATGGCGCTGGCCAGGTAGAGACCCCATCTGCATAGATTTAGGGTGGGATGGCCAGCTTCTTTGTGTGCTATGCAAGTGACACACTTGTTCCAACCAATCCCTTGGGCTCTGTGTAAATTAGACACCACCTCCTCAAGATTGTCTATAAAAACCCAGGTATTTCACCATGAAACTAGAAGACCCGCTCGGGAGCCCCTCTCTCTCTGCAGGAGAGAAAGCTATTCTCTTTTCTCTTTTACCTATTAAACCTCTGCTCTTAAACTCACTTTGTGTGTCTGTTTCCTTGATTTCCCTGGAGTGAGACAACAGACCTCGGGTAATTGCACCAGACAATGACACCACTTCATTAGCAAGGATGTGGATAAATAGGAACCCTTGTTCGCTGCTGGTAAGGAAGTAAAATGGTGCAGCTCAGAAAAAAACAGTATGGCAGTTGCCCCCAAAATTAAACATAGAATTGTTACACGAAAGGGGTGTTGATCCAGACCCAAGAGAGGGTCCTTGATCTCACGCAGGAAAGAATTTACAGCGAATCTGCAGGGAAAAGTGAAAGCAAATTTATTAAGGAAGCAAAGGAATAAAAGAATGGCTACTGCACGGACAGAGCAGTCCTGAGGGCTGCTGGTTGTCCAGTTTTTGGCTATTTCTTGATGATATGCTAAACAAGGGGAGAGTTATTCATGCCTCCCCTTTTTTGACCACATAGGGTAACTTCCTGACATTGCCGTGGCATCTGTCAAGTGCCATGGCGCTGGTGGGACTGTAGTAGTGAGGGTGACCAGAGGTCACTCTTGGGGCCATCTTGGTTTTGGTGGGTCTTGGCTAGCTCTTTTACTACAGCCTGTTTTATGAGCAAGGTCTTTATGAGCTGTATTTTGTGCTGACCTCCTACCTCATCCTGTGACTTCGAATGCCTTAGCACCTGGGAATGCAGCCCAGTAGCTTTCAGCCTCATTTTATCCACCTCCTATTTAGATGAAGTTGTTCTGGTTCACACACCTCTGAAAGAATCACTAAAGGATCTATAAATTATACTTCTGAGTAAATACCCAAACGAACTGAAAGCATCGGGTCTCAAACAAAGATGTGTATACCCATGTTCATAATAGTCTTATTCACAGCAGCCGAAAGGTGGGAAGAACCCAAATGTCCACCAATGGATGAACGGATAAACAAAATGTGTTATATACATACCACAAAATGCCATCGAGCCTTAAAAAGGAATGAAAGTCTGTCATATGCTATAACAGAGATGAACCGTGAAGACATTATACAATTAAGTTAGACACAAAAGGGCTAATACCATGTGATTCCACTTATATGAAGTAACCAGAGTAGTCAAATTCACAGAGACAGAAAGCAATGTCAGTTAGCAAGTGCTGGGGAAAACAAGGAATGGGGAGTTGTTTAATGGACAAAGTTTCAGCCCTGATCAAGAATGAAAATGAACCCTTACATAATGTCAGTTTATTAATAATGAAGGATAAAGATGAGTTCTAAAAATGTTTGACACCCACAATTATTCGAATAGAAGACTGCTTAACTTCTCAAAAACATTCATTTCTTTAACCTCTGAAACACTTCAGTCATTTCAAAACTGGCTTTATGCCATATTATTACAGATGAGGTAAGAAATATCTCTTAGGATCGTTATATCGAGACAGTTTTTCTGTCACAAAGGTCTCTCTTCTGCTTAGACCAAATCTCTTACGATGAAATTAAATCTCGTTTCTCCTTTTTTTGATGTCTGGTGGATTTGTTATATTTGATTTATTAAAGATTGTTTTTCCAAAATTGAAATACGTTGCAATTAAGCAATCCTCAGGAAAGCAATCACTTTACGCTGCCTTTCTACATCCCTTCCTCTTCCTATAGGGCAAGTTGCCAAACTGAATTCCTGAAATTGAAGGTTTCCCATCAGGCGCTTTGGTAAATCCCTGTGATGTTACCGAAACAAGGAGGACCGTCGGCTGTGTGCCAACACTCACACCCTGCTGAGGGGCTGGATGTATTAGTGAAATTTCATTAAGTGCACGTTTAGAGTTCTGTGAATATAAACAGAATACAAATCTGTTTATATGCAAGTATAACCTGCCTTCTTGATGTGCTGCTTGTGTAATAAAGAATTCAGAACTGTGGAGTTGTGAAATTGTACAGATATATTTTTAAGTAAGTTTCCCTTTCAGAATACTCAATCACAAAATATAACTAATAGAAGCCATTCATCTCACTGTAACCAAAATAACTTTCTACAGTGCAGTTTCCCTCTATTCAAATATTTGCATGATCTGGAAGCTAAAATAAATATTCAATGGGGAACCAGAGGCCAACTGTTTTCTGTTCTTGGGTAGTTCCTCACTTTGCCGTATGTGTCTTATGCTGACATTTACAAAAGAAAAGTATCTTTTATAGCCAATTGCACATTTTGATTCATGAATAAGAGTATTCAAAGTATATGCAGGTTTATTATTTGGATATATGGCACAATGGTGAGGTTTGGGCTTCTGGTGTGTCTGTTGCTCAATACTGAATATTGTACCCATTGGGTAATATTTTAGCCCTCACCTCCCTATTCTCCCTGCTTCTGGAGTCCCCAGTGTTTGTTACTTTCCTCTATGTGTCTGTATGTACCCAACAAATACATAATTTAGCAAAGAGATAATTCTAGTTAGTGCATGGGGTATCAGCATCTGTTTTTCTTAGTGTAAGTCATTTTTTTGGCTGCCATTTATAATTTTAAAAAATGACTTAAGAACAGAATTAATTGGCCAAACTTTGTGAAAAATAAGCTTATGGCTCTGATGGGTAGCACGGCCTCCTTGCCTCCCGGCTTCAAATTCACATAGCATGGTGTACGGTGCTTGAGGATTTGCCTGGAGCCTGGGATCCGAATGAAACTTTCCACATCATGAAGAGACAGGCACAGAGGAAGAGACACCAGGACGGGGCAGGGTTGGCTGAGGGTTGTCACCTTCCAGCCTTGTCATTTTGGATGTCCGCTGTAATGCCAGATGTTACATCTTTAAAACAAGCCACAGGTGTATTTAGAACACTTGGGAAAGTTATGCTCGCTGAAGGAGATAAAAGAAACTACAGTTAACTGAGGACTACTACAGTTTAGGCATCCCTTCAGCCAGGCTCTAGACAAAGCACTGGGGTTAACAGAATGCATAGTCAAGTCAGGGTAGCCCCTACCCATAGCTCTCCATGGTCCTCCAAATCCTGGGGTGCAAGGCTCATCCTAGGCTCACCCACCTTGAGCGGCCCTCACCTCACATCCTAGCGTTGCCCCAACCCGCTGGCTCTTTGCCCTTCCTCAAACATGCTAGGCACACTTTCTCCCCAGGACTATTGCACTACCGTTTACGGGGCTAAAAGATTTACCCTCAGATATCCTCCTCACATTATCCAGGTCTCTGCTCAGTTAGCAGCTCTTCACTCAGACCTCCTGGCAACAGCTCCGTCCTCATTGGAGAGTTCTCATTCCAACACAGGTCGTCTCTCGGCCTGCGCCGTCTATCTCCATAATACCCACCTACTGGATAATCGTCAATCTACTTGTTAACAGACGTATTGTTGGTCCCCTCACTGGACTATACTCCATGGAGGCAGGGACTTTGTTTTGTGAGTGCCGTGTTCCCATGAATGTGTCACAGTGCCTAGAACATAGACGATGATTGACAAATGTGTGTTTGGGGGAATGAATAAATGAATGAAGATAGAATTTCTGTGGGGAGAGAGACAAGCCGGGAAGTATTACATGGAAGCACAGAGTCCAGGTCTTTCTGGGGAGGAGGTAAGAGGAAAGGCTTCTCAGACAGGCGGCGTCTGAGAGGGATCTTGAAGATAAGACACTGGTGCTGGGCAGCAAAACAGAAAAGGCCGTCCCGTTGCAGGAAGAGACTCAAGTGCACAGAGGCACAGAATTAAAACACTGTTAGGGCCAAGGAAAGCTAGGAAGTTTGGGGAGAATGGAACATAAAGTGGGGGTGCACTGTAAATACTTCCTACGCTGTGTCAGCAAGTGGAGAAATGACAACTCTCACAGTGCCAGGCACCAGGTCCCTCATAGGAACTCATGGTCTTGGCACATTCAAGCTGGGTAATTGGAGGAGCATCAACAAGTTCTCTGCAAAGGTGGGTCTGAGTTTAACGATACCAAGAAGGAATGATGTCATCCCCTAGGGAGACTTTGCCAGCCATAGGCCTGAGGGAGCAATGGAAGGAAGATCAGAACCCAGAGAGCGCAGCCAGAAGAAGCACATCCCACCCGAGGAAGGGCCAGGGGAGCTCCCTGCCACACTTTGCCTTCCCCAGGCCCCTGCCATCTCTTGCTGCCTGCCATTGGCTGAACCTACCTGGAGGCCTAAGATAAGAGGTTTTTGCTGACGCAGTTCCCACCTTTCCTGGACCACAGAGCAGAACAGCAAGAAAGTCCTGAGGGACGGTGAGAAGATCCCCGGCACTGGAGACAGTGAGAAGATCCCCGGCACTGGAGACAGTGAGAAGATCCCCGGCACTGGAGACAGTGAGAAGATCCCCGGCACTGGAGACGACAGTGAGAAGATCCCCGGCACTGGAGACGACAGTGAGAAGATCCCCGGCACTGGAGACGGTGAGAAGATCCCCGGCACTGGAGAACTCTCTTTAGTGGGAAGAGTGCTTTGGCACCCTGAGATAGATGGTGAGATCCAAAACTCATGTCCAGGCAGCCAAAAGCATTACCAAAAGCCTCACTTGCAACAATGAGAGAAGCTTTGTTTTGCTCCAAAGAAGGAGATGAGGGAAGAATGTGAGGAGAGAGAAGAGAAAAAGGAGGGAGCGGACCACTGTGTCTAGCCTGTCCACAGTGCAGCTTCTGCCAAAGAAAGAATTACAAGCATTCAGTGACTGTACGCCCCTGAGTAGACACATTGTTTGTGCGACCATATTGCTGGTTTATTTTCTTCTGGAAACTGATCAAGGAACTAGGTTTCCTTGGAGCTAGGTTTCCAAAGAACCAGAACAACTTGGTGGTACCCAAGGACAGCCTCTGTACAGAGGGTTATTGGTCTTCCACAGACTGTAAAGTTGCCAGGGTGTGCTCAATTTTACATAGACTTTGCAGTTCTAAAGAATTACGGGTTATTTTAAATCTTTTATTTTTTGAGATGGAGTTTTGCTCTTGTCGCCCAGGCTGGAGTGCAATGGCGCAATCCTGACTTACTGCAACCTCCGCTTCCCGGGTTTAAGTGATTCTCCTGCCTCAGCCTCCTGAGTAGCTAGGATTACAGCCACCCACCACCACAACCAGCTTTTTTTTTTTGTATTTTGGTAGAGATGGGGTTTCACCATATTGGCCAGGCTGGTCTCGAACTCCAGACCTCAGGTGATCCTCCTGCATCGGCCTCCCAAAGTGCTGGGATTACAGACGTGAGCCACCATGCCTGGCTGGGTTACTATTATTGAGGAGTTTGGAATCTGTTCTCCAAATAATCATCAAAATACAAAGGCCTTGATGACATACAGGGTTGTTACAGTGGTCATGCGAAACTTGGGCTGGAGCTGGGAGAGACTGAGAACAGAGGGGTCACTTAACAGTCTGTGGAAATAGCTCAGGCCAGAAAGACGATGCCCTCACCTGTGAGGAGGCCAGGGGGTTTACCCTTGAGTCTTCACGTGTTGTTCCAAACATGTCATAAATATCATCCTTGACACAGTCACTCAAAGTCTGCATGATTTCACTTAGCCTTAGTCCTGACGCTGTTTCATTAACAGCTGCCATTTCTTCAGTTGCCACTAATCACTTCCCGTGTGCATTTTGTGTTTCTATCTGTTTCAGCTTGTTTTAAATAGGGTAACAACTTCTCTTTCTCTCCCACACAGTGTGACAGTGCAGCTCCTCTACCCCTTGCCAACTGTTGTTTTTGTAAATTAATCATTTTACCCAGGGAATGATGGTTTCACCTTCCAAGATATAAATCCTTGAAGGTTCTGTTATGTCATGTTGGAAGACAGAAGACAATATTTTTTTTGAGTAAATGGATTCTTTTTCTTTAAGAGATACTTGAAGAAAACAAATGCTGATTTTTCACTGGTTATGCTCCTTTTTATTTTCAAATAAGACTAGCTGGGCTATAACATAGTAAACTTGAGCATTTGGAAAAGACCAGAGATTTCATAACAGCATAAACATAACCACAATTCACTGTAGATAGCCCCCAATGTCCCCCACGCTTATCTGAAAAGGCGTGACTTAAAAGGAATGTCAAGATTTAAAATGCCATTGTCTTGGGTGCAGACAATTTCCTAGAATTCAACAGTTCTATTTCCTGCAATTTTCATCTTGGGGAAAACCATGAATTCTATGATATGTGATATTTATTTACGGCTCTGTTTTTGGAAAATTGTCGGACATGAGCCATTTTCTAATGTTTATATAAGGATAAAGTTACAAATTAAATCTCGGATAAAATTCACCTGCAAATATTCTCATGTTTATCAACTAAAAAACAAAACAAAACAAAACAAAAAAACCCAATGCTTTCATGTACCTAAATATATCCCACGGCTAAAAGAGTACTTATTTTAACAGCATGATCTATCTTAAATGTTTCCTGATTTCAGATAAAGCTAGTTAAAACCTGGTTGGACTTTCTTCCATGGTACATTACAGGCACGCTGCACAAAATCCCGTGGACAAAATGATACTCATTGCTTAGATGCTGTGCTCACACCTAGACAAACGGTACGTGCACCAGAGTTGCCTGAATCTCCTAATTGCTCATCAGTAGTTTATAAAACAGTAAAAGAATTAAGACTCTAATGTGGTTTAATGTCAAGGATTAAATTAGAAATGCTAAATAAAGAAACCTGCTCTTACTCAAAGAACATGCATTTGCATGTAAGATTCCAGCATAACTTTACTAAGTCTTTCGTTTTCATCTCGTCTAAAATGACAAAGTGGAAATCTCAGGCAATTTGTCCAGTTAAATTATAATATGGGCAAGATATGGTGGCTCACGCCTGTAATTCCATTTTGGGAAGTCAAGGTGAGATGATTCTTTGAGGCTACTAGTTTGAGACCAGGCTAGGCAACATAGCAAAACCCATCTCTATGAAAAAAAAGATTTATAATTATCCAAGCATGGTGGCACACGTCTTTAGTCCCGGCTATGCAAGAGGCTGAGGCAGGAGGGTCATCTAAGCCTGAGAGGTTGAGGCTGTAGTGAGCTATGATCATGCCACTGTACTCCAGCCTGGCTGATGGAGACAGACCCTGTCACTAATGAATAAAGTATCATATATATTCAAAAGTTATAAGTTTGACTGAAATTGAATAAGGGTGACTTGTGTGTCTGAAAGTGCAATCCCCAGACTGAGACAGAACAGGAGTGGGACATGACCTCTGCTTCATAGATTTTCTTTTTCTTCTCTTCACAAAACCCACACCAGTACCTCATGTCTGCTGTACCCACTAACCCTGAGGCTTCTGCGCTCCTCATGAAGTTCAATTGTTCCTTTTACTTAGAGAATTCTCAGCCTTAGGAGAGCTAAACACTAAATCAAGGTGGCAAGTGTCCTCCCTTGGGAAGGAAAACTGAACAATTGATTGCAGCTTCACTGCCCCAACCAGACCACCAGGTGGTCCACTACTCATCACAGCCAGACATGCCGACCTGCACCCCCACCCCTCAGAGGCTCTGCCCAGCCCAGCCTGCATACACTAGTCTTGAAATCAATTCCCATGCTTTGCTTAATTAAAAAAAAAAATCCCTACCGGCTTTTTTTGGTGAGCTAGCCAGAGGACCTTCACACCTCACCTCTGCTGTCTCCCTTGTACTTGAGCATAAGCCCAAAATAAAAGTCTTATCTGGAAAATCTGCTTGGCCCTGAGTTGATTTCCATTATATGGGTAGCCAAAGAGCCCGTGGTCTGCAACAACGCCACCTCTATCAGAATTATCTGAGACGTGTGTCATTTCCTAAATGTAGCAACAAAAGCCTCTGATACTCCTGGGCCCCACAGTTTGTGCTCCTGGGTCACTGCCGTGTGGCAATGCTTCCTTCACCTCTGCAAAGCTAGCTTTGATAAACTGTCGTAAGGAGCATCTGGCACTGCTATTCCAGGTCCAGATAAATGCCACCATGGGGACGGAACAGAAGCATGAGATGATGATGTGGTTCGGATCTGTGTCCGCACCCAAATCTCATGTTGAATCGTAATCCCCAAAACTGAGGGAGGGGTCTGAATGGAGTGAGTGGACCATGGGGTCAGTTTCTCCCCTTGCAGTTCACGTGACGGTGAGTGAGTTCTCACTATTTCTGGCCGTTTAAAAGTATATAGCACTTCCCCCTTCTCCCTCTCTCTCCCCCCTCCCTCTCTCCCTCTCCCTCTCCCTCTCTCTTTCTCTCTCCCTCTCTCCGTCTCCCTCTCTCTCCCTCTTTCTCTCTCCCTCTCTCCATCTCCCTCTCTCCCTCTGTCTCCCCCTCTCTCTCCCTCTCTCTCTTCCTCCCTCTCTCTCTGCCTCTCTCTCCATCTCTCTGTCTCCCTCCCTCTCTCTCTCTGCCCCTCTCTCCGTCCCTCTCTCTCCATTCCTCTCTCTCTCTCTGCCCCTCTCTCCATCTCTCTCTCCCTCTCTCTCCCTCTCCCTCTCTCTCTCTCCCTCTCTCCATCTCCCTCTGTCCCTCTCTCTGTCTCCCCCTCTCTCTCCCTCTTCCTCCCTCTCTCTCTCCCTCTCTCTCTGCCCCTCTCTCCATCTCTCTCTCTCCGTCTCTCTCCCTCTCTCTCTCTGCCCCTCTTTCTCTCTCGCTCTCTCTCTCTCTCTCTCTTTCCCTTCCTCTCTCTCTCCCTCTCTCCCCCCTCTCCCCCCTCTCCCCGCCACTCCTCTGGCCATGTGAATATGTACCTGCTTCCCCTTTACCTTCTGCCATGATTGTAAGCTTCCTGAAGTGTCCCCAGCCATGCTCCCTGTACAGTCTGTGGAACCTGTGAGCCAAGTCACCCTCTTTTCTTTATAAATTACCCAGTCTCAGGTAGTTCTTTATAGCAATGTGGGAACAGACTAATACAGATGTTCTTTTGGTTTTTACACCTTGCTGTAGCACTTCTGTATGCTTAAGATTTTGTTATATTTTTCTTGCAAAGTAAAATTTTCCCTAGTCCCCCTAAATAAGAAAGGTAGAGCTGCAACTTAACGCTAGCAGCAGCTATAAAAGGGAGGAACGGTTTCCCTTGCCCAGGGCAAAGCAGCCACTACCAACCTTGACTATGGGTTTACTTCACAGACTGATACATGGCACTCCTTGTGTGCCACGCAGTGATCTGAGTGCTTTACCATCAGTGCTGACTTACAGAATTCTCTAGATGAGTCTATGAGGTAGGTACTATTGTTAGCCTCATGATAAATAATGGAAGAACATTTTTGTGGTCACCTCTCTGTGAGCTTTGGGGCTCAAGTTCTTGGAACTTTGAAACGTATCAGCCAATAACAAAACGCTACCAAGAAAGTTTGCTCCAGGAGAGGACGTTAAACAATTGGTGCATGAAATACCTTGTTATTTCCAAGTGTTACTCGGGGTGGCTAATAAAAAGACTACTAAAAAACTCTTCTGTCAGGGGTCCCTTGGAGCTCTGGAGTAAATGGGAAACATAACAATGAAAAAGGGGCCTCCTTTCACACTTGGAAAAGAAGCCCCCAAAATGCTGGGTGCTGTCTGAGACCTTGCAACTACAAATCACTGGGGGTGGAACCCAGGACACTAGGGTGGAGGCTGTCACTCCCCACACCACTGGGACTTAGAGACTCGGAGCCAGCGTTTGGTCCCCTCTGCACCCTCAAAGCCAAGCAAAGAATAGGTAAGAAATAATTTAATTTTCAATAAAAGAAGAATTGTTTTTCAATGTGGCCATCTGCAGAAACTACAGTCCACCCTTATAGTAGTAAAATAGAGTCATGGTCTTGATGATTTTCCTGAAGGATTTTGCATGGAGGAAACTTGGATTTCAAATCAGCAAAAGGAGGACAGGACACAGCTTCTGTGAAAGCTCCTCTCAGAGGGTGCAGCTTCAAGTGGGTAACCTCGTGATACCTTTTCATTCTGGATGCATAGAAGAACTTATCTGAAAATAAAACCTAAATTTGTGTGGCAGTTTTTTTTTTAACTCCTTGCAATATCCAAATTGATGGTTGATTTATTGATTGATCGATGGATGGACTGAGACTCAATCCTGGGTCTCACTCTGTCACCCGGGCTGGAGTGCAGTGGCACAGTCAAGGCTCACTGCAACCTCAACCTCTCAGGCTATGGGGATTTACTGCAAGTCATAAGTACACACTCAAGAAAGGGGGTGCAGTGGTACCCAAGACAGAGTTGTACCCAAGACAGAGTGGTACCTAAGACAGAGTTGTACCCAAGACAGAGTGGCACCCAAGACAGACAGAGTGGTACCCAAGACAGAGTTGTACCCAAGACAGACAGAGTTGTACCCAAGACAGAGTGGTACCCAAGACAGAGTTGTACCCAAGACAGAGTGGTACCCAAGACAGAGTGGCACCCAAGACAGACAGAGTGGTACCCAAGACAGAGTTGTACCCAAGACAGAGTTGTACCCAAGACAGAGTGGCACCCAAGACAGACAGAGTGGTACCCAAGACAGACAGAGTTGTACCCAAGACAGAGTGGTACCCAAGACAGAGTTGTACCCAAGACAGAGTGGTACCCAAGACAGAGTTGTACCCAAGACAGACAGAGTTGTACCCAAGACAGAGTTGTACCCAAGACAGAGTTGTACCCGGGGGTTTGAGGGTTCTACCTTCATAAGTTTCTTTAGCCAAGGAATATTCACACAGATTCCTGGAAAAAGGTGAAGATTCCTTGGAACTGTGGTACCACCCATTTTTACCCAAATTCCTATTTAAGGGGTCTGGAGAGTCCTGCCCTACAAACCATAGACTCTTATCAGACAGGTTTTATTTAACTCTATATATTGTCACTTATTTTCCAAGCCTGATTCTGGCATTATTGTAAGAGTTAAAGAAAGAGGAAAGAAACACAAAAAGTGGCTCAACAGTCAAAGACAGGTTTATTTTGGAGAATAAATCTGAGGGGAGTTTCTGGCTGATTTTGCTCAGGAGCACTCTCTCTTATAGACTAAGAGTATTTATTGGTTTTAGGGGTAAGAGATCTTATCGCAAGCTTGAAATGTTTCCGTGTTAGGGAGAAGTTTATGGTGGGGTTGAAATGTCTCTGGTCAGAGGGGAGGTTATATTGAGGTTAACATCTTTTGAGCAGGTGGGGGGTTATCTCGGGGCTGACATCTCTCCAGCTAGAGGGGAGGTTATCTTGGGGCTGGCATGTCTCCGTTTGGGTAGGGTTTTATCTTATGGTTGGAACGTTTGTGGTCAGAAATGCCATTTGTGGCTTATGGTCATGCTGACCTTAGCTGTTAGGCTGATGCGCTTTGCAGTTAGGCAGTTTTTGATCAAGGTGAACTTTAAAATGGCGATGCTTGTCCAAGATGGCGATGCTCTTGCTCTGTCAATAACATTTGAGACAAGGAAGAAAAGAAAATATTTTACCCACAAAACATGTTTTTTGTCACATTTTGAAATGGCTCTGCAAGCTGTCCTTTGTGAGGAAAAATTCACATCTATAAAGAGTCCCTGTTAACAAAGTTAGATCTTTTCCTTCCAGACCCCTCCAATTCTGAATAGGTTAACTGAGTCTAGCACCCTTTAAAGCATCTTAATAAGAAATATTTATCATCTATTGTTTCTAAGGGCAGCTGCTATGAGACTTCAAAAGAACCTTGGTTTCTACAATCTTTTATCTTAACCTGAACATTTGCTTTCTATCGATCTCAGGTCCTCAGACAAAACTCGATCAATTGTCAACCAGGAAACGTTTAAATTTACCTATAGCCTGGAAGCTCCACTCCCTTCAATTTGTCTCACCTTTCTGGAACAAACCAATGAATTCCTTATATGTATTTGATATCTCATGCTTCCCTAAAGTCTATAAAACTAACCTGCACCCCAACCACCTTGGGCACATGTTCTCAGGACCTCCTGAGGGCTGTGTCATGGGCCATGGTCACTCATATTTGGCTCAGAGTAAATCTCTTCAAATATTTTACAGAGTTTGACTCTTCCCATTACAATTAAAAAGAGCCTCAGCAATATAAAGACTCGAACAAAAAACCTACTTCTTTTCACATTAACAGCTGCAAGCTGTAAGCTGTCTTTTTGGTGGGACAGGCATTCATATTCAGAAACCTCATTCCTTCCTTTAGCGCATTGGTGACATTTGACTGGCTCAAGCTGGGTCATTGGGAGAAAGGGAAGCAGACCCTGGAAAATGCACAGACACTACTGTAAGCCTAAGTCCCCAAGGGCACAAATCACCACGGCTCATATTTCATCCATGAACATTTAGTCATTTGGCCAACCACCGTGCAGTGTGCTGGGAAACATAGCCGAGTTCTGTACCAGGAAGAGGAGAGATTTGGTCTCTTCTAACAATCTTCACTAAGCCACCCCCTGCAGGCCACTGTGGGCTTTCGCCATACAGCACTGAAAGAAAAAAGGAACAAAGTGGCTGCTAGCAAGGAACTCACACTCGAGTGGGGTGAGACTCACAAACACAATGGCATCACTGCACACAGCTTTGAGAACTACGATGGAATCAAAAGGGGGACCTGGGATGGAGAGTGACCGGGCCTGGGACAAGAAGGAAAACTTCTCTGAGGAACTGATGTTTCAGATAAGATAGAATAAAGCACAGTAAAATAATACGCTGTGTGTCTGCCTGCACAGTGTGTAATATGCTGTGTGTCTGCCTGCACCGTGTGTAATATGCTGTGTCTACCTGCACAGTGTGTAATACACTGTGTGTCTACCTGCACAGTGTGTAATATGCTGTGTTTACCTACACAGTGTGTAATATGCTGTGTGTCTGCCTGCACAGTGTGTAATATGCTGTGTCTGCCTGCACAGTGTGTAATATGCTGTGTCTACCTGCACAGTGTGTAATATGCTGTGTCTACCTGCACAGTGTGTAATATGCTGTGTGTCTACCTGCACAGTGTGTAATATGCTGTGTGTCTGCCTGCACAGTGTGTAATATGCTGTGTGTCTGCCTGCACAGTGTGTAATATGCTGTGTGTCTACCTGCACAGTGTGTAATATGCTGTGTCTACCTGCACAGTGTGTAATATGCTGTGTCTACCTGCACAGTGTGTAATATGCTGTGTCTACCTGCACAGTGTGTAATATGCTGTGTGTCTACCTGCACAGTGTGTAATATGCTGTGTATGCCTGCACAGTGTGTGATATGCTGTGTCTACCTGCACAGTGTGTAATATGCTGTGTTTACCTGCACAGTGTGTAATATGCTGTGTGTCTACCTGCACAGTGTGTAATATGCTGTGTCTACCTGCACAGTGTGTAATATGCTGTGTGTCTACCTGCACAGTGTGTAATATGCTGTGTGTCTGCCTGCACAGTGTGTAATATGCTGTGTCTACCTGCACAGTGTGTAATATGCTGTGTGTCTGCCTGCACAGTGTGTAATATGCTGTGTCTACCTGCACAGTGTGTAATATGCTGTGTGTCTACCTGCACAGTGTGTAATATGCTGTGTCTACCTGCACAGTGTGTAATATGCTGTGTCTACCTGCACAGTGTGTAATATGCTGTGTCTGCCTGCACAGTGTGTAATATGCTGTGTGTCTACCTGCACAGTGTGTAATATGCTGTGTGTCTGCCTGCACAGTGTGTAATATGCTGTGTGCCTACCTGCACAGTGTGTAATATGCTGTGTCTGCCTGCACAGTGTGTAATATGCTGTGTGTCTACCTGCACAGTGTGTAATATGCTGTGTCTACCTGCACAGTGTGTAATATGCTGTGTCTGCCTGCACAGTGTGTAATATGCTGTGTGTCTACCTGCACAGTGTGTAATATGCTGTGTGTCTACCTGCACAGTGTGTAATATGCTGTGTCTACCTGCACAGTGTGTAATATGCTGTGTGTCTGCCTGCACAGTGTGTAATATGCTGTGTCTGCCTGCACAGTGTGTAATATGCTGTGTCTACCTGCACAGTGTGTAATATGCTGTGTGTCTACCTGCACAGTGTGTAATATGCTGTGTCTACCTGCATAGTGTGTAATATGCTGTGTCTACCTGCACAGTGTGTAATATGCTGTGTCTACCTGCACAGTGTGTAATATGCTGTGTCTACCTGCACAGTGTGTAATATGCTGTGTCTACCTGCACAGTGTGTAATATGCTGTGTGTCTACCTGCACAGTGTGTAATATGCTGTGTCTACCTGCATAGTGTGTAATATGCTGTGTGTCTACCTGCACAGTGTGTAATATGCTGTGTCTGCCTGCACAGTGTGTGATATGCTGTGTCTGCCTGCACAGTGTGTGATATGCTGTGTCTGCCTGCACAGTGTGTGATATGCTGTGTCTGCCTGCACAGTGTGTGATATGCTGTGTCTACCTGCACAGTGTGTGATATGCTGTGTGTCTGCCTGCACAGTGTGTGATATGCTGTGTGTCTGCCTGCACAGTGTGTAATATGCTGTGTGTCTGCCTGCACAGTGTGTAATATGCTGTGTGTCTACCTGCACAGTGTGTAATATGCTGTGTGTCTACCTGCACAGTGTGTAATATGCTGTGTCTACCTGCACAGTGTGTAATATGCTGTGTCTACCTGCACAGTGTGTAATATGCTGTGTCTACCTGCACAGTGTGTAATATGCTGTGTCTACCTGCACAGTGTGTAATATGCTGTGTGTCTACCTGCACAGTGTGTAATATGCTGTGTCTACCTGCACAGTGTGTAATATGCTGTGTGTCTACCTGCACAGTGTGTAATATGCTGTGTCTACCTGCACAGTGTGTAATATGCTGTGTCTACCTGCACAGTGTGTAATATGCTGTGTGAATATGCTGTGTCTACCTGCACAGTGTGTAATATGCTGTGTCTACCTGCACAGTGTGTAATATGCTGTGTGTCTACCTGCACAGTGTGTGATATGCTGTGTCTACCTGCACAGTGTGTGATATGCTGTGTCTACCTGCACAGTGTGTGATATGCTGTGTGTCTACCTGCACAGCGTGTGATATGCTGTGTGTCTGCCTGCACAGCGTGTAATATGCTGTGTCTACCTGCACAGTGTGTAATATGCTGTGTCTACCTGCACAGTGTGTAATATGCTGTGTGTCTACCTGCACAGTGTGTAATATGCTGTGTCTACCTGCACAGTGTGTAATATGCTGTGTCTACCTGCACAGTGTGTAATATGCTGTGTCTACCTGCACAGTGTGTAATATGCTGTGTGTCTACCTGCACAGTGTGTAATATGCTGTGTCTACCTGCACAGTGTGTAATATGCTGTGTGTCTACCTGCACAGTGTGTAATATGCTGTGTCTACCTGCACAGTGTGTAATATGCTGTGTCTACCTTCACAGTGTGTAATATGCTGTGTGTCTACCTGCACAGTGTGTAATATGCTGTGTCTACCTGCACAGTGTGTAATATGCTGTGTGTCTACCTGCACAGTGTGTAATATGCTGTGTGTCTGCCTGCACAGTGTGTAATATGCTGTGTGTCTACCTGCACAGTGTGTAATATGCTGTGTGTCTACCTGCACAGTGTGTAATATGCTGTGTGTCTGCCTGCACAGTGTGTAATATGCTGTGTGTCTACCTGCACAGTGTGTAATATGCTGTGTCTCTACCTGCACAGTGTGTAATATGCTGTGTCTACCTGCACAGTGTGTAATATGCTGTGTCTACCTGCACAGTGTGTAATATGCTGTGTCTACCTGCACAGTGTGTAATAGGCTGTGTGTCTACCTGCACAGTGTGTAATATGCTGTGTCTACCTGCACAGTGTGTGATATGCTGTGTGTCTGCCTGCACAGTGTGTGATATGCTGTGTCTACCTGCACAGTGTGTGATATGCTGTGTGTCTGCCTGCACAGTGTGTGATATGCTGTGTGTCTGCCTGCACAGTGTGTGATATGCTGTGTCTACCTGCACAGTGTGTAATATGCTGTGTCTACCTGCACAGTGTGTAATATGCTGTGTCTACCTGCACAGCGTGTAATATGCTGTGTGTCTACCTGCACAGCGTGTAATATGCTGTGTATGCCTGCACAGTGTGTAATATGCTGTGTCTACCTGCACAGTGTGTAATATGCTGTGTCTACCTGCACAGTGTGTAATATGCTGTGTCTACCTGCACAGTGGGTAATATGCTGTGTGTCTGCCTGCACAGTGTGTAATATGCTGTGTGTCTGCCTGCACAGTGTGTAATATGCTGTGTGTCTGCCTGCACAGTGTGTAATATGCTGTGTGTCTACCTGCACAGTGTGTAATATGCTGTGTCTACCTGCACAGTGTGTAATATGCTGTGTCTGCCTGCACAGTGTGTAATATGCTGTGTGTCTGCCTGCACAGTGTGTAATATGCTGTGTCTACCTGCACAGTGTGTAATATGCTGTGTGTCTGCCTGCATAGTGTGTAATATGCTGTGTCTACCTGCACAGTGTGTAATATGCTGTGTGTCTGCCTGCACAGTGTGTAATATGCTGTGTGTCTGCCTGCACAGTGTGTAATATGCTGTGTCTACCTGCACAGTGTGTAATATGCTGTGTCTACCTGCACAGTGTGTAATATGCTGTGTGTCCGCCTGCACAGTGTGTAATATGCTGTGTCTACCTGCACAGTGTGTAATATGCTGTGTGTCTGCCTGCATAGTGTGTAATATGCTGTGTCTACCTGCACAGTGTGTAATATGCTGTGTCTGCCTGCACAGTGTGTAATATGCTGTGTGTCTACCTGCACAGTGTGTAATATGCTGTGTCTGCCTGCACAGTGTGTAATATGCTGTGTCTGTCTGCACAGCGTGTAATATGCTGTGTCTACCTGCACAGTGTGTAATATGCTGTGTGTCTACCTGCACAGTGTGTAATATGCTGTGTGTCTACCTGCACAGTGTGTAATATGCTGTGTGTCTGCCTGCACAGTGTGTAATATGCTGTGTCTACCTGCACAGTGTGTAATATGCTGTGTGTCTACCTGCACAGTGTGTAATATGCTGTGTCTGCCTGCACAGTGTGTAATATGCTGTGTCTACCTGCACAGCGTGTAATATGCTGTGTCTACCTGCATAGTGTGTAATATGCTGTGTGTCTACCTGCACAGTGTGTGATATGCTGTGTCTACCTGCACAGTGTGTAATATGCTGTGTGTCTACCAGAGCTCCAAGTATTAGATTTCAGGAGAGCATACACACACCCTTCTTAAGAGTATATTAAACCAAAATCAAGTATTTTATCTACCTTGTATGAAAGCAAGGCTTTCTCAGAGATCAAATGGAAGCTATTAATATGAATTGAAATATGGAGCTATTGGAAGTGCAGAGACTGAGAATGCCTTTAGGTAAGCACTTGAGACTGATGCTCCTAAAGGTGCGTAGCGTATTGTATTCTGCTGTCAAGATGTGTGAGACAATTGTAGCCAAGACTAGGTCAAAGGATGTCTGAGCAACAAAGTCCACCTTGTCCATTGCCATAGATTCTTTGCTTGGCTAAACTTTAGTCAGGCTTCTGAATCTTCTGCTAGGCCCATGTGTGTGTTTTCTTATAAAATCCAGTTTCAGCAAAGAGTCCTGCTTAGGTGGTTTAACAAGAAGCCCCCATCCTCAATATTGGATCATCCTCAATATCTGATCGGAGTCCTGATCCCTACCAGCCCCCACGTGATGCCTGATCACCCTGCCTGCTTTCAGCAAGAATCCTGTTAGGTCGGCCGGGCGCAGTGGCTCAAACCTGTAATCCCAGCACTTTGGGAGGCCGAGGCGGGTGGATCACGAGGTCAAGAGATCGAGACCATCCTGGTCAACATGGTGAAACCCCGTCTCTACTAAAATTACAAAAAATTAGCTGGGCACGGTGGCGCGTGTCTGTAATCCCAGCTACTCAGGAGGCTGAGGCAGGAGAATTGCCTGAACCCAGGAGGCGGAGGTTGCGGTGAGCCGAGATTGCACCATTGCACTCCAGCCTGGGTATCAAGAGCGAAACTCCGTCTCAAAACAAAAAAGAATTCTGTTAGGTCAGTTTAGCCAGAATTCCCCTTGCCCTTGATGCTATCTCTTACAAATTTTCCATCCACTGACCCCAACCCTACTCCTTGGCTATCAACTCCCACCTGCCCATGCTGTATTTGGAATTAAGCCCAATCTCTCTCCCCACTCTAAGACCTTGTTGCAATGGTCTCTATACGTATGGAGCTGGTCCTGAATACAGTCGCCCTTAACTATATTCCAACAAGTGTCATTGAATAACTTCTTATTTTTCTTTTATTTATCTCTTTTTTCTTTTTTTTAGAGACAGGTTCTCTCTCTGTTGCCCAGGCTGGACTACAGTGGCATAATCACAGCCCATTGTTACCTCAAACTCCTGGGTTCAAGTGATCCTCCTGCCTCAGCCTCCTGAGTAGCTGGGGCAACAGGTGTGTGCCACCATGCCCAGCGAATTTTTTAAAAATTATTTTGTCAAGACAGGGTCTCACTGTGTGGCCCAGGCTGGTCTCTAACTCCTGGGTTCAAGTGGTCCTCCATCCTAGGACTCCTATATTGTTGGGATTATAGGCATAAGCCACCATGCCCAGCTAGGAATTTTTTTTAACAACATTCAGCTACAAGTAAGCAGCAAGCATTTGGTGCAGATACATAGGAGGCAAAAACTGTAGAGAGGGTTGACGGAACCCACGCAACCAGAAAATGAGGAAAGCATACAACAGATAAAGCTGGCTGGCCAAAGTTTGATCAGTCGTAAGTGAAGAAAGACTGAAAGGTGATCTAAGAATACCATTTAAGTATATTAATATACGTTAGGCTTAACTGCTGCATAAAATGATGCTACTTGAGCTGCAAACTACATGATTCTCATTCCATAGTAACCTTTATCACTGAATCCTTTTTATCGTCTATATCCATAAAGTCCCAGCTGGAAGAACACTTCTAATTTAATTACAGTTTTATTATAAATACTAAAAATGACATTGACCTTGAGCGCTTACATAGATTGGAAGGTGGGGCAGGAAGAAGAAATGGAGAGAAAGTGTGGAAGTGAATGTTACTCTCTTGTAAAGCAGGGACTCCAGATTACCTGTGCTCAATAGAAGAGGAAATGGAGGCTTATGTAGATTTTTTTGAAGACAGAAGATAGAGTGAAAGAAATAACAAATCGGAGAGAAGCGATGAGTGTACTAAGTGAAGAATCCCTGCATGCATCATTGCAAGAGGATGACAGTGGAGGAAAATAAATCCTTAACCGTACTTAACAAAATTCTGAGTAAAGAAAATGAGCGGCACAACAAAATTATGGTGGAATGATTAAAAGTGGGTTTACCTGGGATGGGTGGGCCGGGGTCAGGAAGGATTGGTAAAGGAACTGTTGATTTTGTTTTAAGTCCAACAGCAATATATGATTTATATTAACCAGGACATACGTGCCACTTTGTTATAATTAAAAAATATAAATGTAAAAATTTTAAATTGTTAATTTCCACATCATTAGAAATAAATAGGTGAATCAGATGGAAGCTCAGGTGAAGTGTTAGCACGGTTGTGATGCTTGGAGTCCCTGCAACAGGCATGGGAAACGATGAGGACAGTAGTTCTCAGCGTGCTGCCTGTGCCCCCGCGGCCAGCATCAGCACCCCCTGAGGCATCGTCACAAACCACAACTCCTGGGCACACCTGAGAACTAGGACTCTGATTGTAAGTGAGAATGGTGAGAATTCACATTTTTAACACAACAAGGCTCAAGTATTCAGGTTGCAGAGCATTTGAATAACATGTTCCCTAAAAGCCCGAGGTCTCAAGGCCACCTCTGTTTGAGATACAATGATACCTCCTTAAAATGAAGGGGACAGAGTTAATGCCTGAATCCACATGCAGTAGAATGAATGTTTGCATCCCCCTAAACTTCCTGTGTCACAATCCTACTTCCCAGAGGGATGATATTAGGAGGTGGGGCCTTTGGGAGGTGATTAGGTCATGAGGTGGACCTGTCATGAATGAGGTTAGTGCCCTTGCAGAAGAGAACCCAGAGAGCTCCTTTGTCCCTTCTACCAAATGAGAATACAGCTGTCTATGAACTAGGAAGAGGTCCCTCATCCGTCACCAAATCTGCCAGTGCCTTGCTTTTGGACTGTGCAGTCTCTAGAACTGTGATAAATAAATTTCTGTTGATTTTAAGTCATGCAGTCTGTGGGATTCTGTCATAGCAGCCTGAATGGACTGACATTGTAGCTATTAGATGTCTGACTGAAGCCATAGCTACCAGAGCCCATGCGTTGGCAGTGAAATGGGAAGTATGGACACTTGGGAAGTCATGGACAGTTACAGAAAGAAGTGACACATCCCTAATCTGCAAGACCCAGAGGAGCAGCAGCAGGCAGTTAAGGACAAGAGCAGAACAGAGCCTGGCCCCAGGGCTGCAGGAAGTAGACACAGGAGGCACCCATCCCTGCACATTTCCAGGGGAAGGAATGCGTTTGGAAATGGGGTAGCACCTCGACTTACTAAACTGGGGATCTGAGACTAAGACTATTTCTCTTACCGCAGTTATTTTTGTTCACACCTGTTCGTTATCCTTACTGGGGCTGCTGTTGCCTGAGACAGAAAAATCATGTTCCAAACAGAAAGCAAAACACTGTGAGTGTCTGTTTCTCTTTTGACCAAGACCCAGAAAACATTTTTAATTGATGTATGCATTTTTAGCAAGCACTTATTACACACAGTTTGTGGTTCACTTAACATATCTTGACTATGGGTCTGACATTACAGTGTGAAAGATGAGTAAGAAAGAGTGTTTTCCCTCAAAGCGTCAATTCAGTCGAGAAGGCAAAAGGGTATACAATGACAAAGGTGGTAAAGAGGTTGTACGCTTCTCCCTGGAAGAGTCAGTGAAGGTAGAACACACAAACCAAGCAGAAACTCTCAGAATTCGCTCTGCCAGAAATGAGGGAAACAAGATCCAAGTGAACACTGAACGGAGGAAAAGCCAACTTACATCCTGATGAATTATCTTTACTGTTACTTTGTTAAGAATGCATATCTTTTCAAGAAAGATGTTGGTCTGTAGTTTTCTTTTTTTCTGATGTCTTTGGTTTCATTATTAGGGCAACACTGACCTCACAGAATGATTTACAATGTGTTTCTTCCTCTTCCAATTTCTGAAGAGAGTATGTATAATTGGTGTTATATCTTTAAACCCACGTTCAGTTTGTGTATCTTCTACTGGTTTTGAAGGTCTCTGACTGACACGATGAACAAATTAAACCCAGAGTGAACAGAAGAAAAAAAGTATAGCAACAATAAATAAAATTAAAAAGCGTAATCAACAAAACCCAAAGTTGGTACTCTGAGAAGATCAATATAATTGATTTGTATTTTCTTGCTTTTTAAAAAAATCAGTCTAGTTTAGACGATTTTTTCAAAAAAGCAAGAAGATGCAAAAATCAGAAATAAAATTGGTGACATTTGATGACCTTACAAAAATAAAAAATAGTATGATACTATGAACAGTTGCACACCAATAATTTAGATAACCTAGGTGAAATGGACAATTTTCCAGAAACATACAAATTACTCAAGAAGAAACTGACTCAAGAAGAAATAAAAAAATTTGAATAGACCCAGAACAAGTAAAGACATTGAATCAGTAACCAGAAATCTCCAAATAAAGAAAAGCCCAAGAGTAAACAGCTTCACTGTTGAATTCTACCAAATGTTTAAAGAATGAACACCAACACTTCTCAAAGTCTTCCAAGAAAATAGAAGATAAGGAGACAATTCCTTACTCATTTTAGGAAGCCCATATTACACTGGTACCAAAGCCAGGCAGGGACATCGCACTACATGAAAATCAAACTACCAACCAATACTCCTTATAAATATAAATGTAAAGTCCTCAACAAAAAATTAGCAACCAAAATTAAGCAGCATATTAAAAGGAGAATATCCTCAGCTTTATAAAGAACAGCTGCAAAAACACCCTATAAATAACATATACTCATTTATGAAACGCTGTTAATTGCCCCTGAGATCAGGAACAAGGAAGGATATGCACTCTAACATGTGTAATCAACACAGTGCTGGAAGTTTTAGGCAGCACAAAAAGATAAGAAAAGCAAATAAAGACACACAGATTGGAAACGAAGAAATAAACTGTCTCCATTTGCAGATGACATGATAACTGATACAGGAAACCCTGAGAAATACACTCACACAGACAAATAATTTCTAGAAATACTGGGTTCAGCAAGTGACAGGATACAAGATCATAGACAAACATCAATTGTATTTGTATATTCTAGCAATAAACATTTTGAAATTGAACTTAAAAATTCAATACCACTTACAATTACTTGAGAAAGGTGAAATACTCAAGTATAAATCTCAGAAAATATGTAAAGGACTTATATGCTGAAACCTAAAAAATGCAGACAAAAGAATCAATGGTATTAAAAACTGAGAGATATTCTGTGGCCATGGATAAGAAAACACAACATATGTCAATTCTCTCCAAATTGAGATACAAATTTAACACAATTTCTATTAAAATCCCAGACTAATATGTTTGTAGATATAGACAAGATTATTCTAAAATTTGTATGGGAAAGGCAAAATAATTAGAACAGCTAAAACAATTCCGAGAACAACAAAGTAGACAGAATCTCTACTCATTTTCAAACCTTTTACCTCGAGTAACAAAGACTGGGTGGCACTGGTGAAGGATAGATTCATAAATCGATGAAACAATGAAGAACCCAAAATAACTCCACATATGGACTGCCACTGATTATTAACAAAATAACAGCAAAACAGCTAAAATAACAAAAGCTGTGTAAGAGGGAAAAACAGTCTTTTCAATACATGGTCCCAGGGCAATTAATTATAGGATAAAAATGAGACCCAAACTAAACTTCAAATCCTATGTAAACATTAATTCAAAATGAATCATATGAATTTAAATATAAAACGTTAAAACTTTGAGAAGATAATATAAAACTCCTGGGAGTTTAAGTTGGGTGAATTCTTAGCTATGACCCCAAAATATCAATTTGTAAAAGACAAAATTAATAAACTGAACTGCATCAAAATTAAAAACTTTTACTCTACGAAAACTCCTGTTAAAAGATGAAGACAATTGCAGACAGAGAAAAAATGTGTGCAAACAACGTATTTGACAAAGGATCTAGAACAGATGAAGAATTCTTTCTTGGCATGGTAGCTCATGCCTGCACTTTGGGAGGCTGAGGTGGGAGGACTGCTTGAGCCTAGGAGTTCAAGACCAGCCTGAGCAATATAGTGGGACTCCCCCCCATCTCCACAAAACAAGGAAAAGTTCGTTGGGCATGGTAGTGCATGCCTGTGGTCCCAGTTACTTGGGGAGGCTGAGGTGGGGGACTGCTATTGTATTTCATTTTAAGGCCTGTTCTATATGCTTGTCTTACTACAATTACTACAATGAAAAAAGAAAAAGATGAATGCTTCCAATTCCTTTGTACAGCTCTGTGTCCATTTTTGACTGCTAAATATTTAAGCTTTGGAAGTAGAGTAAGCAGACTCCAGTTATCCATCTCTCATAATAAGGGACATCTGCAGGTTGTTGATCTCCCACAGGGGTGAGCCATGGCCTCCTCTGTTTCCCCAAGTGAATACTCAATGATCTCGGATGTAGGCTTAAGTATTTCAAAAATTAAATTAAGTGTATCTAAGCACTGGAGGATCAGGACCTATGCTTTTATTTAGCTTTTGTTTTCTGTTGCATGTAAGGGGCACAAAATTATGCCATGTCAGGCAAAAGGATGGCCTTTTTTATTTCCTGGTTGTAAAAAAATTTCCCAAATTCTCTAATATTACTCTTGCAATCTAGACTTTTTTTTTTTTTCCCCACAAACAGGCACCACACATTCCACCATTTTATATCCCAGTTTTATTTATTCGGAGAGATTTACTCTTGTGGATGACAGAATACCAGTCACAAGATCCTTCTTCTGTATTACAAATTCTGCCACTCTGTTTCAGAACTAGGTATCAGGATTCTTCCTTTGCCTGGGTTTCTGCTGTCCCCTCCAAAAAAAGACGTAGTGGGTGTGGTGGTGCACATCTGTGGTCCCATCTACTTGGAAGGCTGAGGTGGGAGGATTCCTTGAGCCCACGTGTTTAAAGTTGCAGTGGGCTGTGAATGCTCCACCTTACTACAGAGCAAGACTCTGTCTAAAATAAAAAAAAGAAAAGAAAAAGAAAGGCTTGTAATCCGGTGGACAGAGGTAAAAGATGGTGGGCTCTTAAACCCCAGGTTGACCAGTCCATAAATATACTACTGTCTGTGGCAAGATTTCTTTGGAATTTCCTTGTCACCACAAATATTAATCTTCTAGGTCCAGCTAGTCTGGTTTTATGTGATTAACATGACTCTGCTCATATTACTTATAATAATCCTGGCTTAAAAGAGGCACTCACTTCTTCAAGTCTGGTTTTCATTACAAAAAGCATTGCTGGGTAGTATGAGATAAATGATGGCACGATTCTAAAACAACTCCTTTGGCTCCCCACACTTTTCTTAATAGTGAGGTAGAAAATTTTCACATCCTTCTGATACACCAGTAAGATTTTGTTATATTATTTTACCTTACCATATGCAGATGGAAACATTTTATACATGTATCTTCAGGCACTCTCAAGTGAATTTGAGGGTAGGGCCTTTGTCTTATATATGCCCTTGCCTTCTTCCTAGCACCGAGTATTACCGCAATGCTCAGTAACTATTTGGTGTGAGAGTTGGCTGGATTATTTTTCCTTTGTTGGATCATAGCAGATGGCCAGTGACAGCTCGCTGGGCGATACTTTTCACTGAGCTTTTGTAACGCAGGTATGTTACAATTTCAAGCATGCTGAATTTCATACCAGAGTAAAAAGTTTCAATCATATTTTTTATATATTAATATCTTAGGCATGTCTTTCATAAGCCAAGAAATGGGTTATTTTCACAAAAGATGCTAACAGACCATTAATGGAAGTGTATGTATTAGTTACGGTTTTATTCCAGCTACTGTTTTGTATTTTTTAATAAATTGTTTTTTTGGATACAGGGTCTCACTCTATTGCCCAGGCTGGAATGCTGTGATGTGATTGTAGCTCACCATTGCCTCGAACCTCTGGGCTCAAGCAATCCTCCTGCCCCCACCTAGTAGCTGAGACCAAATGCGTGTGCCACCACATCCAGCTAATTTTTAAATTTTTAGTAAAGATGAGGTCTTATTATGTCACCCAGGCTTGTCTCAAGCTCCTGGCCTCAAGTGACCTCCGGCCTCAGCCTTCCAATGTGCTGGGATTACAGGTTTGAGCCATCACACCTGGCCCTGGCTACTGTTTAAGCTCAGGATTATGAAAGAAAAAATGCACTAGACAAGTTAAACAAGCAAGAAAGACTTTATTGAAGGCTACTGTATAAGACAGAGAGACTGAACTCAACTCTAGATCAAAGGACAGCTGGGTATTTACAGCCAGCGGGCCAGGTGAGGCGTTAGTGGATGAAAGATTACTAAGGGGAGCTTGGTTCATTGTTATGGAGTGAATGTCTCTGTCCTCCCTCCCCACCCAAATTCATTTGTTGAAGCCCTAATTCCCACTGTGGCTATATCTGGAGTAAGAAAGCAATTAAAATTAAAAGGAGGTCATAAGAATAGGGCCCTGGTTTACTAGGATTAGTGTCCTTATGAGAAGAGACATACTCTCTGTCCCTGCTGGTGCACAGAATAGAGGCCATGTAAGGAGAGCACAGTAAGAAGGCAACCAGAAAGAGAGCTGTCACCAGAAATCATCCATGCTGGCAAACTGTCCTTGGCCTCTAGAAGTGTGTAAAAACGTGTGTGGTTTAAGCCACCCAGTCCATGGTATTTTGCTATAAGGCAGCCTGATGCAAGTGCCAAGGGTGTGGGAATTCTTACAAAATCCAGCCCAGCAGACCAAGCATGAGGACAAGCCAAGACAAAAGTCTGTTCAGGCAGGATGCAGCGGCTCACACCTACAATCCCAGTGCTCAGCGGCTCACACCTACAATACCAGTGCTCAGCGGCTCACACGTACAATACCAGTGCTCAGCGGCTCACACCCACAATACCAGTGCTCAGCGGCTCACACCTACAATCCCAGTGCTCAGCGGCTCACACGTACAATACCAGTGCTCAGCGGTTCACATCTACAATACCAGTGCTCAGCGGCTCACACCCACAATACCAGTGCTCAGCGGCTCACACCTACAATCCCAGTGCTCAGTGGCTCACACGTACAATACCAGTTCTCAGCGGCTCACACCCACAATCCCAGTGCTCAGCGGCTCACACCTACAATCCCAGTGCTCAGCGGCTCACACGTACAATACCAGTGCTCAGCGGCTCACACCCACAATACCAGTGCTCAGCGGCTCACATCTACAATCCCAGTGCTCAGCGGCTCACACGTACAATACCAGTGCTCGGCGGCTCACACCTACAATCCCAGTGCTCAGCGGCTCACATCTACAATCCCAGTGCTCAGCGGCTCACACGTACAATACCAGTGCTCGGCGGCTCACACCTACAATCCCAGTGCTCGGCGGCTCACACGTACAATACCAGTGCTCGGCGGCTCACACCCACAATACCAGTGCTCGGCGGCTCACACCCACAATACCAGTGCTCGGCGGCTCACACCCACAATACCAGTGCTCGGCGGCTCACACCCACAATACCAGTGCTCGGCGGCTCACACCCACAATCCCAGTGCTCGGCGGCTCACACCTACAATCCCAGTGCTCAGTGGCTCACATCTACAATCCCAGTGCTCAGCGGCTCACACGTACAATACCAGTGCTCGGCGGCTCACACCCACAATACCAGTGCTCGGCGGCTCACACCTACAATCCCAGTGCTCGGCGGCTCACACCTACAATACCAGTGCTGTGGGGGGCGAAGGCAGGATGGTCACTTACAGCCAGGAGTTGGAGACCAGCCTGGGCAACAAAAGGAGCCCCCCAATTTGCATATTTAAAAAAAATTAGCCAGGCTCAGTGGAGTATGCCTGTAGTCACAGCTACACAGGACACTGAGGTGGGAGTTCGTGGCTGCAGTGAGTGCGCTGATTGTCCCACCATACTCCAGCCTGGGTGACAAAGAGAGACCTAGTCCCTAAACAAAACAAAACAAAACAAGAAACAAAAGTAACCCACACACACATAGTCTGGTCAGTCTTTTCTCTTGTTCGAGGAAAGAACAGACATTTTTCTTTCCTCTGTACAAGTTTATTTCTAATTTGGCTGCCTTTTGTTCATTAAGGACAAACTAAACTATTCTCTTGAGACTTGCGGTAAAGAGCTTTTGCTGGATGGCGAGAGCATTTAATGAAGGGTATTTTATGAAAATAAAACAAAAATTAATTGTTGGAGCAAATTATGAACCCAGCTGGTGACTCCAGACTTTAGGCTTGAAGCGCCTGTAGAAGATGGAGTGAGGATGGCAGTGGCAACCCAACTGTCAGTGCAAACCAATTCCTGGTTTGCAGTTTGAATGTTTTGGTGATGACATAGACCTCAGGGAGGTTTTGGTGAGATTGTCACAATCACGGTTACTTCCTGCAGTGGAGTATGGCAGATGCTGGAGTTCCAGTGAACTTCCTGAGTGGCCTACACAGCAGTGGCCCTGGGCATGAAGGATGCCCAAACATGATCTTTTGTGATGATGAGCTCTTTGAAATTTATCTTGTAGGATTTCTGCAGATCTAGGAAAAAAGGCTAGCTACGAGACAACCTAGAGTCCCACTGAGGATCTGGACAGGCAGGTTTTAGTTAAGTCAGAAAGATAGAAGAAAAATGAGAAACGTTGGAGAGCTGTAACCAGATATTAAAGGAAACTAGGAGAATTGAAAATTTGGTGAAGACTGATGCTATGCGTGAATGAGCAGAGTCCAGCCCAATTTACAGGCAGGCAACAAAACCATGTAGGTTACAAAGAGGTGAAAAACAGCTCAAAGTCAATGTACAGGACTAGAATCTGGTAACCCACAGGGGGGTATAGTTTTCCACTGAAACACAGAATTCCTCTCTACAGTCAGAAACAGTTAATTTTCCCAATAGACATATAATAATTAATCCATGTGCACAAAGTTACAACTTTTGACCAGGCGCAGTGGCTCACGCCTATAATCCCAACACTTGGGGAGGCTAAGGTGGGTGGATCACATGAGGTCAGGAGTTTAAGACCAGCCTGGCCAACAGGGGAAAACCCTATCTATAGTAAAAATGCAAAACTTAGCCAGGGATGGTGGCAGGGTCCTGTAAGCCCAGCTATCTGGGAGGCGGAGGAGGAGAAATGCTTGAATCCAGGAGGTGGAGAGTGCAGTGAGCTGAAACTGTGCCACTGCACTCCAGCTTGGGCGACAGAATGACACTCTGTCCCCAAAATAAATTTAACAAAAAAGCCGTCAAGTTTTTATTCCTGACTTCTATTTAAGTTAGGGGACTACAAAATGCACATATTAATGAAGTACGCATTTCTGTTTTTCGGCTTTGATTTTTACTTTTCCTGTTATCTAAAAGGATCTTGAATCACGTTTTGGTTTGCTAGCGCTCCTCTTGTTTAGCGACAAAACTTTAAACTCTATCTTGACCATAAGAACTCCTTTAAGTTAGGGTCCTCAAAGACTTATCATTACCAAGATTGTGCCTAAGACAGTGGCTTATCTACCCATGTAAGAATGCATTTTTCAGCTTCCTAATCCCAACAATAAATCATCTCATCGTACGCAACTTCTTGTTTGAATATGTAACACTGGGACTTTTCACACTCATATGCTGCTCTTCTTGGAAAATGGGAAAGCACCTGTCCCTTTGCCAGTAGTCTGAGCCATGTGGATGTGGGCAGAAGTGAAGTGTGCCATTTTCGACAGGATCATTTATTTGCTGGCCTCAGACAGTGCAAGAGCTCTCTTTCTTTGTAACAACAGCAGAAGGCACATGTCAATATGATGGTGCAGCAACTCGTGGAGGACAGCTGCCCTGGAATACTTTCTGATACGTAAACTTTTGCCACAATAAGCCACTGCAATTTCGTGTCATTTGTTAGTGCAGCATAATCTAGCCTACCCAGACTGATAGAGTTAACTGAGTCCTGTATTAGGAGTGTCCAGGTTTGGATGATAAATTATAATATCTCTCTCTGTATTTTATATAAAATTACATATCATATATAAATATATCTCTATATAAGATATAAATTATAATATTTACATATATAAATTATATATAGAAATACATATATCACCCAAACCTGGACACTTCTGAGCGTGACATGGGACACCATTAGTAATTACATCAGGATAACAGTCATAAACTGGGACTGACTGTGTGAGCAAACCAGGCTGTGTGGTCACCTGAAGTGTGTGGCACGCAACAGTGGAGGTGTTGAGAACCCCTGACCATCAGACAGCTTTCTGAGAATATTTTCTGATGGCAGGTTGGAGTGTCATTGAACAACCACAACAAGATTGCATAAGTTTTAGATCATAAAGTAATGTAGCCTGGTCACAGAGGATAGTTCAGTTTAGAAAATCTGGTGAGCTAAGTATATTCTAATTATTCAATTTTTATAATAAATTAATTTTTACCTTGAGCTCATTTTTTGTTTTTAAGCAAATGAGAAATTTTCCTTTGAGTTATACTCTCAGGTCTCCGATCTCCAGGATGATTAAGATATTCTGGAATCTCACGTATGGCTGAATCACTGAGGAGGCTCTGTGGGTCATGAGCCATTGGTTGTGAGAGGCTTGTTGTCCCAGGTGGGATGGACCCTTCAGTTCTGGAGGTTCTACAGATTCGGCTCTATATATCGGGCATGAGGAAATGAGGGAAAGTTGGAAACCCCAAGTGGAAAACTCCTGCCTCCCTAGGTGCAGGATGCATCCATTTCCCCTGCAGTTCTGCCACCTGCTGTGGTGCTGCTGGGTACACACATTTTGCCTCGTTCTGCTGCTCAATGGACCAATAGTACTCTTTTCCATTTACAGTCTGGGGAGGAACTGGGGGTGACTGCTGTGTAAGCAAAGCCTGTTTTCTGCCCTGCCCACAACCTCATTACATCACCAAAGAAGGAACTGCGCAATTGGCTATCTGACTAGTTGGTTCTAGTCAACTCTTCATAATTGCACATTAAGGAAAAGGTATAGAATAAAAATACAGTTGCCCCTCAGTATCCATAGGGGGTTGGTTCCAGGACTGTCCACCCTTGGATACCAAAATTTAGATGCTCAAATCCTTGATATAAAATAGTATTTGCATATAACCTATATAAACCCTCCCATATATGTTAAATAATCTCTAGATTACTAATAATATCTAATACAGTGTACATGTTCTATAAAGTCTTCCTTTTCTGTTTCCCTTGTCTGGTGGTTTTTTTGTTTGATATTCCTGAACTTAAACAGTAGCAAGGGCCAGGCATGGTGGCTGATGCTTGTAATCCAAGTACTCTGGGTGGCTGAGGCAGGAAGATCACTTGAGGCCGGGAGTTTGAGACCAGCATGGGCAACATTATGAGACTTCCATCTCTACTAAGAAGTTAAAAATTAGCTCCATGATGTGGCACATGCATGTAGTTCCAGCTGCTCAGGAGGCAGAGGCAGGAGGGTTCCTTAAACCAAGGAGGTCAAGGCAGCAGTGAGCTACGATCACATTGCTGCACTCCATCCTGGGAAACAGAGTGAGACTCTGTCTCCAAAATATACAACAACAACAACAACAACAAAAACCGTAAGGTGATTCATGCACTTACATTAATGCTTTATTAACATATATTTTGTGAAAATTAACCATTACTTGGTTTATTAAAATCTTGCCTAAGATATCAGTATATAAAAAATACGACTGAAGCTTTTTGTCTCTGGTACGAAATTCAGCATGTATTGTTCGTGGAACAATGACACACACAAAAAAGTCTACATGTTTAAATCTAACCATCCATTTGTGGGGGGAATATTTGCCATCTGTGGCTGGTGGACTCTTTGGTGTGGAACCCCCGGATATGGAAGGCCAACTATATAAATTAATGTCAGAGAGGTATCTCATCTTCAACCTTTAATTAGAACAGAGAGAAGCTAAGAACACAGAAAGTCCTGCCTAAAACGATCTAGCTATAGCTTACTCCTGAGGCCTGAAGTTCCCTATTAGTAATAGAACATCATTATTTAATTCCTTTGCAAAAATTATACATTGAGTTTTTAAGAGTTATTTAAGTAAAAATATTCCTGGAGGGAAATAAAGCTGATTTCATATATGAAGTATCTTGTCATTATCTTTATCACATGGTCTTTCTAACATGGTTCTGAGTCCTGGGTCCAGCAGGACGCACTGCAGATAGGAAGAGGAAATTTGGGTCATAGGACAACACAGATGGAGACAGCATGGATGACACCACAGAGGGGGCACCCGCACAGCTGCAGGCGGCATGACGGCATTGCTTACTGAGGTTACTGAAAAGAAACGAGGGGGGGAGAGCTGCAAGACTATCGCTCATATTACACACTGATTTATAGCTGAGGCTTGGCAGAAGGGGCAGTGGGACAAGTGTGATGCAACCACTTGTATTTTTGAGACTGCCTGTATCACTTAGCCATGACCTTCAAGTTGGGTAACACTGAACACTTTTCCAGAGACTTCTGTGTGGACCAGTCTCTGTAAATATATCACTGAAAGAACATAGAATTTAAATGACATTTTGATGTATTTTTGCTAAAAAAAAAAATCATGTTCATTCTTTGGACTAGCCAAGGTTTTGTTTTAGGATTTTTCATTTAAAAGTCCCTGTTCTGTCCTAATAATGAATTTGTTCTCATAACTCCTGTTTTTACTATTATTTTTAGCAAAATAATAAAAATAATAAAATAATAAATAAAAAAATTTTTATTTGGTGGAATTAAAAAAAATCAGTTGGTTCTAGTCAACTCTTCATAATTGCTGTGTTCAATTCATTGACCTATTTAGAGCCAAGAAGAATCTATACATATGCATTATCATTTCAGTTCCTGGACTTATTACTGTGGTTCAGTATCTGACCAAGAAAGACAGGCTTACTGACCAAAGTCTTTTTCATCTTCATATCAGAATTCAAAAGCCATACTTAAAAAAATACATATATATACATACATAGGTATACACACATAAATACAATTTTATTTATACTATGAATCACTAAAGGAGACTCTGAAATGGTTTTACCTAACTACAGTAATAGTTATATACAGCATCATTTCTAGTTCTGATCTAAGGTACTCGAGTCAGCTACATTTACATAAAAGTGAACACTAAGTTTTCGCTTCTTACTGCCTGCTGCATCCAACCTAAGTGACCACCAAAATCTGGCTGCAGTCTACCTTTCTAGATCAGATTAATCTCTGCTCTTTGAAAACAAATTATCTAGGTAAGCGTTATTCTTTTATATTCCAGGTCCCTAAAATAACTGTTCTCTTCATCTCCATAATTCAAACATTTCACTGAAATTTCAAGGCTTGACTTAAATTAGACTTCTGCCGTGGAACACTTCTATAGAGCAACACTGTTTTATTTGAACCCTTACTATTATGTCAAGGGTCACCTTCCTCCTCCTATTATTTGAATGTAAGTTTACTGAGACAGGAACTACACATTATTGCCATATCCTCAGTATCTATCATAGCATCAGAAAATGTTCATTGAACTTTAGATTCTTAAAAAAGATTAATTTAAAATTTACAAATAAATTAAAAAGACGTTTATCTACAGTTTTGATGCACTTAGTTTACAAGCAGAATTTTTTTCCTTTTTCTCCACTCCATGATTCTGTTTTTTTTTAAGCAGAATTTTTAATAAAAGATATCTATAAAGATTGAACACCATATGAGTAATTTTGAGTTAAAGTCACTTTTTGTCTACCATAGGCAATACATTATAAATGCTTACTTTTCTAAAAGAAATTCATTTTGTTGATAATTTATATTTCCTTTTATTGGAAGACTGTCCTGGCATTAAAATCTATGTAACTAAGGGATTGTATACGCAATTTAAAATAAAATTATGCTTTCCCAAAGTCATTTGATTCTATTATTCATCAAGTGAATACTTCAGAAATTACTGATCTTTTAATACTGAAAATGAAACCTGCCTGTGCAGATTACATTCAATTAGAAACAAACTCCTGGGCTCAAGCAATCCCCCCATCTCAGCTTTTGGAATAGCTGGGACTGCAGGAATGCATCACAACACTCGGCTAATTTTTAAATTTTTTATAGAGATGAGGTCTCATTATGTTGCTCAGGCTAATCTTGAAACCTTGAATTTCTGAGCTCAAATGATTCTCCCACCACTGCTTCCTAAAGGGCTGGGACTACAGCAGTTAGTCACTGTGCCTGGCCAGAGACAATTCTCTTTAAGAGAGGAAATATTTCTGCTTTAGCTGTTTTTTTTTTTTTTTTTGCAAGGGGACGGGGATGGTGAGGTGAGGGAGGTGATGAATTTAACTACTGAAAATGGTACAGGGAAATCAAAGTGCAGAAAACAGTTCCCTATTTAGTCAGATTTTAGTTTTGGGTTTTCCTCAGACACTGCAGGCCAAATTAAGAGTTATAAGGAGGAAATCCTTCCAGGCCTCACAACCAGACTTGGCTCTATAAAACAATCAAGTCCCATTATACACCCGAGGAGTTAGGAAGCAACTAGAGGTTTTCAGGTAGATCTGGGCAACCCGCCGACATCTCCGTTTCTGCGGCTGAAGGAACATGCACCGATGCAGACTATCACACACCTGAAAAACGTGACCTAGCAGAGTGAGAGGAGCTGTACGCTGAACACCGTTTAGCTTCATAAACACTCATTTGTAGAATGTCTTACGCATTCAATAACAGAGCACTTCTGGTGTAACAATGCTTCTACCTCTGCAGTATTCTGAAGAGAGTCTGAAATAGCTCAGTTTTACTTTGGGTATTTTCCGCTTAATAGTAAAAGTGAAGCAATCTGGTATGAAGAATTATGATAGCAAGTGTTACTGCTGTTGCCAGGACGAAACGTACTGCAACAATGTATCAAGAACTCTAGGAATAAACTGTGTGTGGGCTGCCTAAGTTTATCAAAGTCTAAATAAATCTCTAAATGATTCTAGATGAAAATTTAAAATTTAAATTACTCATTCAACAAATACAGAGTATCAGTGTTGTAGCAGACACTGTACCAGGCCCTGGAGAAAAATACTGAGCATGCTGGGCATGTGCCCAACTTTCATGATTACAAACAAATTAATATGAAGACACATATAAGAAGTGAATTATAGCCGGTGCGGTGGCTGATGCCTATGAATCCCAACATTTTGGGAGGCTGAGGCGCGCAGATCACTTGAAGTCAGGAGTTTGAGACCAGCCTGGCCAACATGGGGAAACCCCATCTCTACTAAAAATACAAAAATTAGCAGGGCATGGTGGGGCCCTCCTGTGATCCCAGCTACTTGGGAAGCTGAGGCAAGAGAACTGCTTGAACCTGGCAGGTGGAGGTTGCAGTGAGCAGAGATCACACCAGTGTACTCCATCCTGGTGACAGAACCAGACTCCGTCTCAAAAAAAAAAAAAAAAAAAAAAAAAAAAGCTGGGTGCGGTGGCTCAATTCCAGGGCTTTGGGAAGCCCAGGCAGGCAGATCACACAGTAACCCCGTCTCTACCAAAAATAGAAAAAATTACCCGGGCGTGGTGGCTTGTGCCTGTAATCCCAACTATTTCGGAGGCTGGGGCAGGAGAACTGCTTGAACTTGGGAGGCAGAGGTTGTTGCAGTGAGCCGAGACCACGCCACTGTACTCCAGTGTGGGCGACAGAGCGAGGCTTCGGTTCAAAAAAAAAAAAAAAGTGAATTATATGTGTAAGGTATGGAGGCATAATCAGAAATGACGTGAAGGTGGGTGGAGATGGGGAAACGTACAGAGTTGATAGCTTGCTTACTTGCTGTTCAACTCATCACCCGCAAGAGTAGCACTTGGTCTTCCTTATTAACAAGGTACTTACTAGTACTCTTATTTGAAAAATGACCTGTGTTTAACTTTATAGTGGCAGAAAAGAAAAAAGGTCTAGAACTCTTGAAAATTCCCATAGCAGAAAGAAGAAAGTAAAATGTATGTGTCTTGAGGAAACAGGCGAAAGGCCGTTAAGAATTGTTTAACGATTTTAGCTATTTCCTAACTTACATTATCACTTGTACTTTTCTTGTTTATGGTAAGATGTTTTCATGAGCCAAAATTTCTGCTTGGACTAGCAGAAAACTAACCCTGTAAGACTGTTACATGATCGCATCATGGTTAGGAGGGCCCTGGGCCCAGGCAGAACTCCAAAGACGGAGTTAATACATGTGACCTGCGGCTCTACTCCAGAATGCAAATGAATAGAGATTTTGAACAGTTGGGATCTCAATGTCCATCGAATATGAGCTCATAGTTTAAACCTAAATAAAGTGAAGCTTTTGAGTTAAATGGCAGGCCACTTCAGTAGCAAATTCGTTCTTGTTTTCAAGTTCTTGTATCGTGATTTGAAGCTTTTGAACTTGGTAGCACGTTCTTTCTGAACGCTCTTGCAGGTCGGTCAATGTGGGAAGCCGTAGCCCTGGCATGAAGGCGTTCTAATTTACCTTAGGTCACCTGCAAGGGTGGCTTACACTCACACACTTGAAAATCAAACCCGAACAGAATTCACACGATGCGAGCAAATTATGCTACAACCTGCTATTAGGGGCTGGAGGGAAAGGCACAAAATGAATGAACAAGAACAACACTTCGAAAATTACGGTATTTGGAAAAGACAAGTCTTTATGTACACTAAAACTAATTCCAAAAAAAGCAGTTGGTAGGAGTCTTACAAGTTTGAACAGCATGTTCACTGCTTAGGAGCCTTAGTGGCAGTATTTTTTTTTTTTTCTCTTTGAGATGGAGTTTCCTATTAGTCGCTCAGGTGGAGTGCAGTGGCGCGATCTCGGCTCACTGCGACCTCCGACTCCTGGGTTCAAGCGATTCTCCTGCCTCAAACTCCCGAGTAGCTGGGACTACAGGCGCGCGCCACCACGCCCGGCTAATTTTTGTATTAAGTAGAGACGGGGGTTTCACCATGTTGCCCAGGCTGGTCTTGAACTCCTGACCTCAGGTGATCCGCCGGCCTCGGCCTCCCAAAGTGCTGGGACTACAGGCGTGAGCCACCGCGCCCGGCTAATTTTTGTATTAAGTAGAGACGGGGGTTTCACCATGTTGCCCAGGCTGGTCTTGAACTCCTGACCTCAGGTGAGCCACCGCGCCGGGCTAATTTTTGTATTAAGTAGAGACGGGGGTTTCACCATGTTGCCCAGGCTGGTCTTGAACTCCTGACCTCAGGTGAGCCACCGCGCCCGGCCAGTTTTTGTATTAAGTAGAGACGGGGGTTTCACCGTGTTGCCCAGGCTGGTCTTGAACTCCTGACCTCAGGTGAGCCACCGCGCCCGGCCAGTTTTTGTATTAAGTAGAGACGGGGGTTTCACCGTGTTGCCCAGGCTGGTCTTGAACTCCTGACCTCAGGTGAGCCACCGCGCCCGGCTAATTTTTGTATTAAGTAGAGACGGGGGTTTCACCGTGTTGCCCAGGCTGGTCTTGAACTCCTGACCTCAGGTGAGCCACCGCGCCCGCCCTCTCCACTTTCTGTCCCTCCTCCTCAACACCCTTTCCTTCTAGCAGCGGTCTCTGGTTGGGGTGGTTAACCAAGCCCGGGGAAACTTGCGCGGCCCGGCTTCTTCCGTCGCTGCAGGAGGAGCCCCCGCCCCGCTCCGGGTCCGCAGGGAGCGAGGAGGCGCCTCCGAGGGGCGTCCGGGAGCTGAGCGCGGAGTGCGAGCGGCAGGCAGGGCGGGGCCCCGGCGGCGGGAGCGCTCACGACGGGCGCTGGGGGAACCTCTGGGCGCCAAGGGGCCACTGTCGAGCGGCGGCCCTGAGCCTCGGCCTAAGCCGGTGAGCGCCCCCGCGAGGCTCTGCGGCGGTGACCGCTGGGGGGGTCCCTTCCAGACGCAGGAACGCATCTCGGAAATGCTCCGACACCGGAAGGCCTTGCCTCCGAAGCGAAGGGGACCGCGCGGGGAGGCCCGACCCTCCTCAGTCGTGAGGCCACTGAAAGCAGACAACCCCACGCCGCTGCGCTCGCGAGCACCCTAACGTGGCTGGGGCGGGGGCGGAGGCCACGCTCTCGCGGGATCTCCCCTACCGTCGTCGTCCGCGGGCCTGCCGAAGCATCGCGTTGTTTGGGCTTGGGGGCGGGGCGAGCCGGGGGCGGGGCCAGGCGGGGGCGGGGCCAGGCGGGGGCGTACCCGGCCGTGTTGACTTCGGCGGCCGCGGGGAGAGGCTCCCGCGTCAGCGTCTGTCTGCGCATGCCCGGCGCTCGGCGGCTCGGGAGGCCGGACGGTCTGGCGGCTCCAGTCGCTGCTCCGGGCCCCGCCTCTCCTCTCGGTGTTGGCGGCCGTGTTGTTGTTATTGTGGTGTTGGCGGACCCCGCCGAGTCCTAGCGCCTGGTCTTCGCGCAGCTGCGGCGGGCCTGCCCCACTGCCGCGCCTTAGGTAACGCCGCCGCCGGCGGGCTCGGGGTCGTGGGCTGTGCGGGTCCTGCCTGCTGGGGCCGGGCGGGCGACGGGGATGCGCTCCGAGCCCAGTGAGCCTGGGGTCGGCAGCCGAGAGTCGGGGCCATGGGGACTGAGGGGCGGGCAGGTCCGGGGCCGGGAGACGGAGGCACTGCGGGGCAGGTCGGGGGTAGCAGGGGCGAGGGAAGGAGGGCTCGGCAGGTCCGGGAGCGGAGCGTGCAGGCTGGAGCCGGGAGCTGGAGCTGGAGCTGGAGCTGGAGCTGGAGCTGGAGCTGGAGCTGGAGCTGGGAGCGGGAGCTGGAGCCGGGAGCCCGAGGGAGGCCGGGGCGCCGCGTCCTGGGGCCTGTCCTTCGGCTCTGACCTGGGCTTGGGGACCCGGCGTCTGGAGGTGCCCGCGGGCCCCTGCGGGCCGGTTTGGGTTCGCCCAGGGACTTCTGTTGTTTTGGTTTTGGGGGAAGAGAATCCTGCCTACGTGGGCTCGGGGAAGCCTCGGGGGCTGGGAGGGGACTGAGGTTAGAGCAGGCGCCCGGGCTCCTCCTGGGTTTCAGCGTCTACTCCCGTCCGTGGGAAGCGCGGTACCCGCGTTTTGCTTGGGAGATTTCGGACACCGGCGTGGGAAGGACCCACGGGCAGAACCCCGAGAGGGTAATTTTGCAAATTCCGGATTTTTTGGAACTTTTAGAGGTTTGGTGTCGTGTGTCCTCTTTTTAGAATAGGGAAACCATGGCTATATTTTTAACGTTACAAATCATGAGACCGCTACGAAGGAAAAAGTGTGGTTTTACAACAGTTATTCCCCCCCCCATTTACTTATTTTTTTAATTACGAAAGTACTTCATGCTCTTTAAGAAAAAAATGAAGCAGCCAAACTATGAAGAAACCTGCACTCTTTCGCGCCCTCCCTACCATATTTCCCCTTCTTAGCTAGTATCCCAGTGTGGGTAGTCACTCAGGTTTTTTTTTTCTGTGCACTTACTGAGTGTGCTTTACAAACAGAATTGGCATCATACAGTATATCGTTTTATTAGCCAACAGTGCATCATGGATATTCCTCCATTTTATTACACGCATCATCGTTTTTAAAATCATCATTACTACGTATTTATTTCACTATTGTTAAAAATGGTTGCCAAGTTTTCAGTAATAGGGTAGCTTTGAAAAGGGCTACTAGCCAATATTTTGAAGCAGTGTCGCAAAACTTTCAGAATGTCTGAGGCCAGACGAGATTCTTTCGTGTTAAGCAACTCGAATAATATGCTTACACATTGCTTAATGGTAGTTTTCATGAGGCTGAATTACTTCCTAAAACACATTGCTAAGTTAGTTTGCTTTTTGTATTTTTTTTGGTTCATTTTTCAAAGTAGATTTTAATTCCATATGGTCAGTTGAACACTTGTAATTCCTTTAACATGAAGGAGCTAATATGTGAAGAAGAAAGGTAGGAAAGACAGAAAGCTAGTGGCCCTAGCCTGAGACAAGAAAAAAAAATAAAAGCGACAGGGATGAAATATTTGGTAAGTAAGCCCTAGGTGGGATACTGGAAGTGGAAGGGTGATGCTACACTACCCACTATTAAGTGGGACAGAAAGCTAGGAAATTCCCATTGCATACCGCGTTTCTCTGTGCAGAAGAGCCGGAGGCTTTGTCGGTTTAATCACTAGCATGTATTTATTAAAAATGTACTGTGTGTTCATTTTGGTGCTAGCTTCAAGGGAAGGAACAACTGAGGAAGATAATCATGAACAGTAGTTTGGTTCTAAACATGCATAGCCTGAAATTTTAGGCCAAATTGTGTAGTATTTTATGATTTGGGAACTGTGCTTGAAACGAATGAAACTATCCCTGGCATTTTAGTTGTTTTTGGTAATAATATGCTCATATATTTTCTCATAACAGCCACGTAAGTGACATTCTTCTCATTCTGTAGAGTAACAAACAGAGGCTTTGAGAGAGAGAGAACTGTTGAAGATCCCATTGCTTTTGTGTGTGTGTGTGTGATAGTGCGTGCTTACATTCAGGAGTGCATAACCCAAGATCCTGTGTTTTCTGCTCGTTTGCTACGTCCTATGAATGAAAACTATCTTACAAAATTGTTGACCTTACCGTTTTTTCTGCTTTCTTTGAAATATTCCTTACAAAATAACTGCATGAGTATAATCACATGCATTTAAAAGAGTCTAAAGAATATAGTGTGAAACTCTGATGGTATTTTCTTAGATGAGGTTTCTGGTGGCATTTTATTAAAGTATTAAACTCCTTGATAGTATGCTGTAAACCAAGATGGGGATTGTTACTTTAGTCACTGCTGGGCACCGTGATAAATTTGGATATTACTGTAAATTGTAGCTCTCACAGCTGCGTGTTCCTCACAAACTCTGAGGGACAATCTCATATCGGTAAACATTTTTATGAACCTAGTTGAACTTTTTGTAAACTAATGTGCTGGAAAGAATACAAAGAGAGTCCTAAAAAGTCCAAAAAAATTAATATTTACTTATATCATTCCTGATATTTTTAAATATTTGGTAGTCCCTTAAAAATGCCTGATGACACACAATAGACTGTCATAATATTATGGTGTATTAATGTTTTTTTTCATTTTCCACTATAGGTGGCAATTATGTAGTTTAAAGAAGTGTGGTGGCTGGGAGCGGTGGCTCATGCCTGTAATCTTAGCACTTTGGGAGGCCAAGGCTGAGGTCATGAATTTGAGACCAGCCTGGCCAACGTGGTGAAACCCCATTTCTACTAAAAATACAAAAATTAGCCGAATGTGGGGGTGTGTGCCTGTAGTCCCAGTTAGGAGGCTGAGGCAGGAGAATTGCTTGAACCCGGAGGCAGAGGTTGTGGGGAGCTGAGATTGCGCTGCTGTACTCCACCTTGGGCGGAAGAGTGAGACTCTGTCTCAAAAAAAAAAAAGAAAGAAAGAAAAAAGGGGCAAATACTAAAATTAATAAAGTATGGTCAGTTGTAATCTGTATTTGAGAAGAATCCAAAATATAGGAAAAGCTTTGACATTTTACTGGCAATTGTTAAAGATGATACTTGGATGCATACCCAAGTGGTGTATCTGCCATTGATGATCTCTTGGTCAACTTGACATTGGATGTTGGATGTGAGTGGGTTTTATAGTTAGGTGACACAGAAATGTTTCAGCCCCCTAAAGACCTTTTTAGAATATGGAAATCTAACACTGTGTATACATAGTCTCAAAAATTAATGAGCGATATTGCTGATGGGAAGAAATAGCTTATTTTCGTTTAACCTGAAAATCCTTTTCACAATGTATATGCATGGATAGCCAGAAATAAATAAATTATGTCTTAATGATACGTGAATCAGGTATGATTTTTAGAGTTTAAAATATTCTTGGGGTTTAAAAACTAATTTGCATAAAACACTTCTGTGTTTTCTACTGAACACTCTTCAGTAAATTGCAGTCTCTTAAAAACCTTCTATGATAATATTAATTGACGAAATCAGGTTTATAATCTTAACGTTATAATGAGCATTGAAAGAGCTGTGGAATGTGAAACGCTGTGAAGGTCTGTCTTGGTGACTGGCATAAACTGGCACCTCCAGCTCACCCTTCTTAGGGCCTTTGTTCGTTTTTCTCTCTCGCTTCCTTTAGGGATAGTTAGGTGTTACTTTAGGTTCAGTTATTTTTGGTTTGCTCTCTCCTTTGGCAGTCCCGCATAGATCCATGGTTTCAAATGCTCATTCCCCACACCCCCTTTGCTGAGGCTCCCAATTCTGTATCATACGTCTTATTTTTATTCCTAATCTTCAGATTTGCCAATGTTGTTCTGCCTGATCAATTTAGTAGCTGTCATTTTGTAATTTTGAATCAGTTGATTCAGAATTAACTTTTTTTTGCAAGCCTGATTCTTCTTCCTTGTTTGTTTATATCATGACCTTAGCATTTTCTGAGTCATCTAGACTCAAAATCAAAGTCATTCTTGGTTCTTCTCTCTCTCTTTTTCTTAGATTTTTTTTTTTTTTGTCTTGTTCTGGTTCCTGATTTCTCCTATCTTCTTTCAATTCTTCCAGCAGCCATATACACAGCAAGAGACATTCACCTCTTGGTTTGCCATTCATTGTGAATACTGCTTGCTAACTGTCCTAAATGCAGTCCTGATCATGTTTGCTGCCTGATGACAAGCAAACAGAACACAACAGACCTGAAGTAAGCACTTGGGTGTTTTTATGTCAATAATGTGCTGAATCCTGTGTTCTCATATGGTCCTTATAACTTATATTATCCCCATTCTACAGGTAAAGAAATCAGAACTTCATGATCTTAAAGGAGTTTGTAGGCAGAAGAGCTGGTATTTGAATCCCAGTCATGTTTTCTTGAAAGTCTGTGTTTTTTCTTGACCACCGTGTATTTGCTGCGTCGCTCCTGATCCACTCTGGAAGAAAGCTGAGTTCCTCAGTGTTGCCTTTTAAAACTTCATTGATCCCAGTGCCTCTTTCAAAACTGACTTCTTGTTTTAGTTAAACTTTAACTTACATTCTTTCTGTCCCAGCAGCTGTTCCAAAAACAATGTAAACTTCAGTTTTAGTTTACTTTTTTGGTTTCTCGTGCATTTCCATTTCTTGGATTTTTTTTTTCTTCCTTCCATCTCTGCCTGTAGGAGTCCTCCATGTGAAAGTCTCATTTGTACAGCATACACCGTATTTCCCTATAGTCCCCCACCTCCCAATCTGTGTAGTATAGTAGTAAGATCTCCTGCACATCTATACAGCTGTTTAACCTGTGATGATACTTTTTACTCTAAATTTGTTTTGAATACTCTAACAATTATAACTGGATTATATATAAGTTGTAATTGGATTATATATATTGTATAAGATGCTTGAAGAACAAACTATGTCTTCCTGTTCTTTGTGTCTTCCAATGGGTGCTCAGGAAATATGGATAAATAAGTATGAAAATGATCACTGGTAAACTTCCCTTTCATTGGTATTTAAGCAGTATGTTTGATTTTCGTTTCTCTCTGTCACACACACACACACACACACACACACTCTCACACTCACACAAATACAATAGCTTGAGTTTTTAACGTGTGTATCCATAACAGAACTAAATTTCTTGTTGGTGGGCTATCATATGAATTCTTTGTTTTTAGATTATAAGGTAATTATGTTGTTTATTTAAGACAAATCAGTTTTATTTTTCTATGCATACATATCTTTCTTGGTACCGTGTATTAAGGTTTTTAAAATTAATATTTAACGTTTGAATTATTTTCCATGCTGTTGAGTCAGACAAGTTATCTAATGAGCTGCAATATTCTCAGAAACACTCTGACCTCACAGTTTCTTTATGCTTACATAGATGTGAAAGATGGTACAACTCTGTACTTCAGTGTTGTTTTATTCCTTTCGGTGGTATCAGGAAGCTCCAGTTGGCTGAAATGCCCTCACACAGATTACATTGCCGAAGAGTTCACATGAAATTTCAAACTTTCTTAAAATAATGTATTTATGTTAATGGTTATCGTGCAGAAGTTACAGTGTTTTTTATATCTGCCATTGTGCCCTGTTGTTTATAGTTCAGCTACCTAATAAGTGATTCTTACCTTATTAAGTAGAAACATAATTCTGGTAAGAATTGTGAGTGTAGGATAGCTTTGTGACAGGAAGAGACATTTTCTTTTTGGAATGTTAAAATGCATGCCCTTAAAGGAATTAAACTGATCTCAAGCTAATCAGTTTGTAGTCTACCTGCCTTTACCTTTATAAAATTAATCACAAGTATTTCTTTGAAGATACAAGTTGTAAGCAATTTTAAAATGATTCGATGACTTTAAAAATAGGTAATATAATCACGTTTCAGATTTTAAGTGATAACAAAAAATGTATAAACTGAAAATGTATCTCCCTCAGCCTGCCATTTACTCCGCTGGTAAGTAGTCACTCATTTCTGGAATGTGATAACAGAAACTAACACTTTGAAGGAAGAGAATAAAAAGTAGGTGATCTTTCCTTGTGGGAGAAGATAAAGTTTGAAAGCTGAAATGGGCATTTTAGGTCCTTTTCTGACCTGATGATTAGTAGGTAAGTGAATAGAGAGAACTGTGGGGTTATGTGAAGATATTTGCTAGCATCCATAGTTGACAATTGAGTTGGAAGAGTTGGGAGGGTAGTGGTGATGGGTAGTGGGATGGTAGTGGTGATGGGTAGTGGTGATGGGTAGTGGGATGGTAGTGGTGATGGGTGGTGGTGATGGGTAGTGGGATGGTAGTGGTGATGGGTAGTGGGATGGTAGTGGTGATGGGTAGTGGGATGGTAGTGGGATGGTGGTGATGGGTAGTGGTGACGGGTAGTGGTGATGGGTAGTGGGATGGTAGTGGTGATGGGTAGTGGGATGGTAGTGGTGACGGGTAGTGGTGACGGGTAGTGGGATGGTAGTGGGATGGTAGTGGTGATGGGTAGTGGTGACGGGTAGTGGTGATGGGTAGTGGGATGGTAGTGGTGATGGGTAGTGGGATGGTAGTGGTGATGGGTAGTGGTGACGGGTAGTGGTGATGGGTAGTGGGATGGTAGTGGTGATGGGTAGTGGGATGGTAGTGGGATGGGTAGTGGGATGTTAGTGGGATGGTAGTGGTGATGGGTAGTGGGATGGTAGTGGTGATGGGTAGTGGGATGGTAGTGGTGATGGGTAGTGGGATGGTAATGGTGATGGGTAGTGGGATAGTAGTGGTGATGGGTAGTGGTGATGGGTAGTGGGATGGTAGTGGTGATGGGTAGTGGTGATGGGTAGTGGGATGGTAGTGGTGATGGGTAGTGGTGATGGGTAGTGGGATGGTAGTGGTGATGGGTAGTGGGATGGTAGTGGTGATGGGTAGTGGTGATGGGTAGTGGGATGGTAGTGGTGATGGGTAGTGGTGATGGGTAGTGGGATGGTAGTGGTGATGGGTAGTGGTGATGGGTAGTGGGATGGTAGTGGTGATGGGTAGTAGCTACCATGATCAACTCTCGGTTCTGGGCAAGGGTCAGCTCTGCATGTTCAGTGTTTAGAAATGATACCTGGTATCTGGAACTATGGCCTATGCTAGTATATTTGACAAAGAAAACGTACTCGGGATGAATTTAGATCCCTTTTCCCACACAGTGTTTTATGTTGTCATTAATCTTTTTATAAAATTATTGTATATTCAGAGATAAGATTTAAATTACTAAATCAAATGAAGTTAAACAAGCAGGTCCCTGTCATCCATGTCTGCTCCTCATGGATTCCGGGGTAATGGTTTTTAACAGTTTGGTGCGAATCTTGTGAGACTTACATGTGAACAGAAACAATATACTTGTGCATCTTAAAAATGTCAGTCAGAATTCTGTTGAATAACAAGTAAATGGAATGAAAGGTCAAAGTCAGAATCTTTAACCAGAGAAGAAGGTGATGGGATACCAGGTAAATATATAGTGAATGTTCTTTGGCTTCTTTAGACCCAGGGGCTGTAAATACACACTGTTATTGTGTGAACTATAAACGCACACTGTTATTGTGTGAACTGTAAACGCACACTGTTATTGTGTGAACTGTAAACGCACACTGTTATTGTGTGAACTGTAAACGCACACTGTTATTGTGTGAACTGTAAACGCACACTGTTATTGTGTGAACTATAAACACACACTGTTATTGTGTGAACTGTACTACCTATTCAGCCTCTGTAGCTAGTTTCTCACGTTACTTCTGCAGATCATTTGAGATTTCTCCAGCTATCTATATATTTTAATGAGGGGCATGTAATTTACTGCATAATTTCTTTACTTTCCAGGCATTCTGTCCTAAATTTGGGATTTGAGAGTTCCTTTTTTCTTTTTCTTTTTCATTTTTTTTTGGGCAGGGTCTTACTGTGTCACCCAGCCTGGAGTGCAGTAGTGCAGTCTCAGCCTATTGCAACCTCCACCTCCTCGTCTTAAGTGAGCCTCCCACCACAGCCTCCCCAGTATGGGGTTACAGGCATGCACCGCCACGCTTGGCTAATTTAATTTGTGTGTGTGTGTGTGTGTTTGTAGAGACAGGGCTGTCACTATGTTGCAGAGGCTTGTCTCAAACTCGTGGGCTCAAGCCTCCTCCTGCCTTGTCCTCCCAAAGTGGATTACTGGAGTGAACCACCTTGCCTGGCCTCATGTCATTTATTTTTAGGGTGGTATGTACATGCTGCCTAGGTTCATATGGTTTAGATTTATTTTTAACAGTTGTTCATTTGCACTGACCCATTTCTGAGCTCCTGTGATACTCTTTGGTCAATTCTACTTTACTACATAATTGTGAATATAAGTAAAAGCTCATTTTATTGGGTTTTGCTTTTTTCTCTGCATGATAGCAGTAGGAATTTATTGTGGAAAGACTAGAAAATATGGATAAAGAAAAGGGATGTTATCACCTGGGACTGTTACGCTTTTTAATTCTGAGGGAGCTCTGTGTTAATGAAAACACCACTAGAAATGTTCAGCTTTAGGAGTCTTGCTACCATGTAAGGCAGGTGCATTATATGGTAAATATACCATGTATGTGAGAGTGCTTGCATTTTCTCTGACCTGGTGCATCTGTGCTAGGAAGTGGTGCTTTTGGTAACTGAGGTTGTGGTACGGCCTTGACCTAACATATTAGGGGATTTCTACATTTGTACAGCCAAGCACATGGAGGCTTAGCTGTAGCTTATGGGAGCCCCAGGTGTGCTGGTGGATAGACCAGTCAGTGTGTCTGTCGCCGCTGCATAAGTAGTGCAGAGGTTTTGTTCTGATTATGTATCATATCTTTGTAGTCCATATTTAAAATACTGGGTCTTAAGTTGAGTAGAAGGAAATATTTAGAAATGTCATAGCCCAAAAAGTAAATGCAAAGCAGTCTTTGTTTTAGAAGGATGGTTCCTTTTATCCCTGTGACTCCTGTGAGTCCTGGTATTCCAAATTCTCATGTTTTCATTGTAGTCTCTTGGTGACTAGAATGGATTTTAATTTTCCTGGTCAGTCTTCATACTCAGCTGTTTAAGAACAAATTTTGGAATACGTAAAGGCAGTCACTATAATTTCAGTTTCAAGAAAAAGCCTAGCAGTGATCTATAGTGATTTAACATGCATTGTAAATCCCATTGTGAAATAGTTATTTTAAATACATCTAAACCATTTTAATGGGCTTGACTTTTTTCTCTAAATAGAGTAATTTGAACCTTTATTCTTTTATGAACCAGAGAAATTAGAAATGGAAAGATTTAGGCATTTTTACAGTGATCTATATAAATATCTTTGTGTTATAACCATTCATGAAGTTGATTTGGCTTTAAAGGAAAGGAAGGATAATCACCGTGGACTTAAAGTAGTTTAATGACCTCATTATTTGTGAAAAAAAGGCTTTATATAAGCTTTTTTTAAGGACTTGTTCAGTTATCACTGTCTAGTAATCACTGTTTTTTAAATTTTACACATTTTTTTCTTTTATGTATATTTTATGGTTAGTGTAAACAATTCCATAAAATAAAAACTGATATTTTATGGTCAGTGCAAACAGTTCTGTAAAATCAGAGCATAATTATCTAAGTTCAAAATAGACAGTCAATGGAAAATAATACAAGCATAAAAGTGGGTTCATTTGCACACACAGCAGCATGCATTTAACACGTATGTCCAAGGTGAATGATTGGTTTTTTTCTCTCGAAGACTGTGACAGCATCAGATACTGGGATCAGTCTGTATTCACATAAGCCAAAATTTGTTTCTAAAAATACTTTTTTCTCGTTTAAACTATGAAGCTATGCTTTCCAGAATTAGGCCTCTAGTTTCTAACATCTAAAAACTGATACAAAGCTGGGTACAGTGGTTCATGCTGTAATCTCAAAACTTTTTGGGATGCTGAGGTGGGAGGATCATTTGAGACCAGGAGTTCAGGACCAACCTGGACAACAAAGCAAGACCCCATCTCTATTAAAAAAAATAAAATTTAAAATAAACAAAAACTGATATAGAAAGTGTTACATGTAACTCTTCTGATTATTAAAGGTTAAAAAATAAGCATTTTCAAGAGTAATTTAAAATAGCTGTTGCAAGTTTAATAATGCTGGTGCTCTTCCACCCTAACTCAAAGATGGGAGTCTCTGCTTTGGAATCTGTAGCCCAGGGCCAGGCCTCCCAGCCAATCCACGTCCTTTCTTCTTCCTTCCTAGGATCTTTGTCTGTTCTGGCTCCAGGCAATGTCATGTCTGGGGATTCTGCTGTTTCCAAAGCCCAGAATTCAGTCCATCAGGGACCAAGGCTCAAGAGGTCCTCCACACTGATGAGACTTAGGGGGCTCCTCCTCTAGCCAGCGGACCCCTGAGTACTGGCTGCCATAGTCTGCATCAGGCTAAGGACCTCTCACCTCCTTTCCCAGTAACAATTCAAAGATTTTATATATGAAGGTCAAAAAACACGTCATTACTGGTGTTCCATGCAGTGGCCACTGTGACTGCCTCCCTGAGACGTTCTTGAGTCCTCCCTTGGAGAGTGAGCCTTGGAAAGAGCTGGTCAGCAGGGGCCCTGGGGGAGCTTTGGAACTGTCAGAATGACTATTATCAAAAAGACAAGATGGCCACGCATGGTGACTTACACTTGTAATTCCAACACTTTGGGAGGCTGAAGAGGGAGGATTACTTGAGGGCAGGAGATCAAAACCAGTCTGAGTGACATAGTAAGACACCAGCTCTGTAGTCCTAGCTGCTTGAGAGGCTGAGGCAGGAAGATTTGAGCCCTGGAGTTAGAAGCAGGTCCTGATCCATGCCACTGTCCTTCAGCCGCGCCCGCCGCCCTGATCAGAACTCTCCGTAATCACTGGCTTTACTGTATCTTAGGCAACACTTACTACACTTAATTAACTTCACACTGATATATGTTTTTGTGTGTACACACACGCACACACAGGCATATGTACTTACACCAGGTCATCTGTGGTACACAGCTCAGGAGGCACTATTAACATGGAATATAATGTCAATGGCGTTCCCTGTGCTGCTTGAGGAAAGCTGACACTTTCTGTGGGAATAGTGCCTGCTGGCATTTTGAAGTCAGCATGAGACCCTGTTAAATTTGGTACTTTTCACATTTTTGTATAACTTAGTGTCTTGTCAAAGAGGTAGGCAAGTATTGTTACTCACTTTTTATAGATGCATGAACTGAGACTCAAGGCGGCTTCAGTTTCCTCAGTCTGCTTTATTTTCTATAACACGATTCTGGACTCGGCGATGAACAGGGTTTAGTGTGAGAGATCCAGAGCTCAGCTCCAGTTTTGCCTCCTGGTAGCTACAAAAGCTTACGGAAGTTATTTCATCCCTTTCCTTGGTTTCCCATCCCTAAAAATAATGCTGTTAGAAGATTTAAATGAGTTAATGTACTCAGAACACCTCAAAGCCTTATGCTCTAAGTGCTCAGTTAATGGTAGTTGCACTAATATTAATAAAGGTGATATTCTGTGAGTCCTGTACTACTTTTCAGAGATTATGAGATCAGTTAACACTTGATAGAAAGCGTCGGACCTAACCTAGAAGCAGTGTCCATTTTAAGCAGAGGCCGAGCTTGGACTGACAGCCTCATGCTCTCCTCCCACTTCTGTAGGCAGTGAGGGAGGCATTGACACCACCAAGAGGCCTGGGAAAAGCAAGGGGAGTGTGCCCTTAGCCAAGGACGGACTGTGGAGGCACATTAGACCCAACCTAGTTGTGTGTAAAATAAAGCAGATTTGAATCATCTCATCACACAAAAGAAAGGAGACATTATTACTGCAGTGAGAGAGCAAAGCACTTCCAAATGGTGGAATACTCTCACTGTGCTGTTGGTCTCCGAGGTGCTCCTGACATACCGTTGTCATAATGGTCCTCACAGTGACCCTGAGCCAAACAAGTGGTTGAGTTATGCTGGATGATTAGCTGAGACTATAGAACTAATACACCGTATAAAGACTTTCATTAGTTTGGTTTTAATCTTTGGAACTTAAAGGAGTGTTTTTCAGTTACCAGTAACATTAATTTGCCTTTCTCGGTGCTAGATAAAAATTATGAAATTTGAATATGTACCTTATTTTATTTGATTCTTAAAACTAAGGTAGGCCATAGAAAGGTTAATGGCCAGTGTTAAAATAACGGCTATGAGTTCCGACCTTCATGAGTGTATTTGATTTTGGGCCTCTTTTTCACGGTTACCACAAAGCTAATTTGTCAAGGCAAGGGCCTGCTTGTTTCTTCTCATATGCTTCATGCCTTCCCCTGTGGGGGCATCCCGAAAATCAGCTGCTCCTTTTGTTATCTAGTGTATCTTCCCAGTCATGTTTATGTGATACACAAAGTAATTCACCTACAGGGGAATCTGTTTTTAAAACAATGTTCCCTCTTGAGGAGCATTGAAGTATCTTCCTACATTGAAGTAACAATTTTGAATCTGCTACATATATCCTGGTGGATGCCAATAGCTAAGGCAAGGTCTCACTCATATGGAACGAACTTCTGTAAGCACTCAGAATGAATCTGTATGGTAGATTTACTATCCTAAAAGTAAAGTAAGGAATTAGGGATGAACCCTGAACAGTTTTAAACTTGAAGTTCATATTTAGGCACAGTTTCTTCTGATAGAGTAAGATACTAGAAACTATGAAAACTTTGTTGTGAAATGGTTCTCAAATGCTGGGACTGAACATACCCCCCCTTTTTTTTTAAATGAGGAAAATGATTGCATGGCTTGATAATTACTATACCAAAAGGTTGATAGTTTTATTTTTTGCAGTGTTTCCAACTGATACTTAACATTGAGTTTCAGTCTTCGGAATGTCCTTGTACCGTTAGTTTAGACAGTTACTGCTTCAGTTGGAGGATTTTAGATTATTTTAAGACTATAGCCTTGCATTATTTACCTATAAGAGAAAATGAATTTCATGTCTGTCAAGGAGTAATACGCATATTTCTTGCTACTGATCCTTTTCGCTGTATTGTTTCTTCACTTGCATGCTGGATGGAAAATGGGAGGGATGGATTTGTGCTGCCCATGCACATATTTAAGATGGATTGTGTCTGATTTTCTATGGAACAGCATTCTTCTGAGGAGTAGGAGTCAAAGTTTGGGTAGTGTGGTAGGCAAAGAGTAGCCCCCCAAAGAGGCCAATGTTCTATTCCCTGGAACCTGTGAATATGTGACCCTATATGGCAAAAGGGAATTAAGGTTGCAGATGAATTAAAGTTGCTAATCAGTTTAAGATAGAACGATTATCCTGGATTATCCCGATGAGCCCAGTGTAATCATAAGGGTCCTTAAAAATGGAAGGGGGAGGCAGAGTGAGAGAACCAGAGAGACGGCAGAAAAGGAATCAGCCCCATGTTTCTTGCTTTGGAGATGGAGGAAAGAAAGGACCATGAGGCAAAAGGAAAAAAAAAAAGCAGGTGACCACTAGACACTGATGCAAGGGAACAGATTTCTCCTGAAGAACCTTCAGAAAAGAACAGTCTCCCAACACCTTGGCCTTAGTCCAGTGAGACTTGTGTCATGAGACCGGTGTCGGATTTATGACCTGCAGAACTATCAGGTATTAAACTTGTATGGTTTTAAGCCATTAGGTTTATGCTAATTTGCTATGACAGTGACAGAAAACTAATACAGGTAAATATACTGTGGCCATATGATTTCTAAACAACCTCTCCCAACAAAATATTAAGATGATGTTTATAAAACTGATAAAACTAGTGCAACTGTGTGTAAATGGGAGTGGCATTGATCCCTGCTAGCTGAGCTTCTCATTTTTGCAGAATATGGTGGCACCTCTGAATTTTTGGAGCTTCTTTCTTTAATGATAAAAGTAGTATACTGGGCAGATGAATCAAAATGACATATAGGATGCCACTGAAATTGGGATAAGTACAGGTGTGATCATCTTGAAGTTCATTGCGGTAATCTAGCAAAAATTGAAAGGGATATTGACAGGAGATTTTCACTAAAGGGGATGGGAGTAATTGAAGAGTAGCTGGTCTGAAAGGTGAGGGTTGTAGTTCTAGATATTCTAAATTTGAAATAATAGTGAGAACTTCCCTCTCCAGTGAAATTAATCTAGAAACTTATTGAATGCATTGGAAAATTTCTCCGAAAGAGGATGATGATTTTGAATTAAGTAGAACAGGAGAAAGGAAAGATACCTGTCCTGAAGTCTCTTCGGCAATATGTTAGAGGAAGGACAAAATTAACAGCTATTTAAATTTCAGAAAAGCAGACAGAAGTTAAGGTCCTTGTGCATGTGCTGTAAGAATTCTTACCAGTGGAGGAAAGCGCCTTGTGCTTTAAGAAATTGTACATAGTCTTTGTTCTTAGTAGGAAAGAATATCCCTCTGCATTCACTCTAAGTACACAGAAATGCATTTCCACCCTAGGCTCACTAATTGTTAAAGGAGAAATTGCAGTAATGCCATTGGGTAACACAAAATATACAGAAATTATCTTTGAAACTATTTTTGTTTTTCCAGAACTCGTGTACCTTCTGACCCAGCACAAACACACTTGCCCCTGTGGAGACATAAGGCTTTCTGACAGTCCCCACTCTTCTGTGGTGTTGAGTGTATTGCATTTTAGTACAGTAGCAAAGTATGTGATTTATTTGGTGTCGTGTATTGTTGCTTTGTTGTAAAATTGTTTTTCTGCAGAGAGCTCCTTTGTGAATTTGTATTTTTAGCCTGCCTACCCATTCCTACATGAAATGTAAGGAATTTTTCAGTGATTTATTTTGTCCTTTCCCATGTAAGTTTATAGGAGAGAAGCAAGGGCCTCAGAAGGAACATGTGCTTCAGTTAACAAGCTCTTTCCAAGTCGACTCCAGCAGATGAAGCTGCTTAGGCATCCTCCCGTCTAAAAGTTTGACTATATGACGTATTGTCCTAGGCGGGAACTTGAAGATGGCAGAATTGGTGACTGCCACCCTCAGTACTCTTAGTCACTGTTGGTCTCCAGCTTTCCCTCTCTGATCAGAATGACAGCTCTCTTAACAGAAAGTGTGGTGACACATGTTTAAAAATTTGCCAAGAAGTGAAGATATCCTCCCACCCCCCTCAATACTTAGAAGTTAAAAGGATGAGAGAATGTTTGTGGGATGTAGTAATTTAAGTCAAATTGAGGACGTTGTGGATGCTTTGTCAGTATCTGTTGTGTTTTACTTTTATTGCTCAACTGCTGTCTTTATTTCAGTGACTTGTGAGGAGTCTTTCTGGTTTTCAGGATTACATCCATCTGGGTCCAGTCAGGAAAGAGAAATCATGGGGTAATTTGAGCAGAGAATGTTTAATGTAAAGGATTATTTACTGTAACAGAGCTAGTAGGAAGTACAGAGAGTGCCACCGAATATAGAAGTAGATGTAAGGAACAGCCACTACTTCTAGAACAATTGAGCACTCAAGAAAGAAGCCTGTCTGGACTGAGACCAGCGCTTGTCAGAGAGGGCACATCAGTGGCTTATTGGATGGCAGAGAAGATGATGGAATTTGCTGGAAATCTACCCTCTAGTATAGGGTAGAAAGATAGATGTTCATAGAGAGGCATTTTGCCAGAGGCTGTGTTCTACAAACTGTCCAAACAAGAATGCCGGGGAGGGTGTCTGTTGTCATGCACCGCAACGTCCTGGTGCTGGGGAAGCCTGCCAAGGAGTGCACCAGGCCGGAAGCAGAGTCCTTTCCCTTTGCAGTGTTCTCTCCAGCGCTGTCTACTGAACATTACTTATCAGTTGGGATTGAGACAGGGGTTTTGAAAAGAATATTTATTTGTGCCTAATCCCTGGTGCGATCAGGGCAGCATACTACTGCACTAGGGTTTCCTTGAAGAACAAACCTGCTGCTTTATTCCCTTTTGCCATTTAGAAACTTCTAGATAAAATGATGGTACACTCCTTTTGACGTAGAGGCCAATTCCTGCTTTTGTGTTTGGTTTGTGGCAATTTCCTGCTTGCCTCCTGTTCTCTCCTATTGAAATTTAAAAATGGAATTTAGTCCTAGACCAAATATTTGGGCCCTGCTTGTTTTTACTGCGCTGACTCAGATCAGCGGCTCTGTCTGTAGCTCTAAGACGTACACCTGCTTTATTTTAACAATATAAGGTTTTTGTTGTTGTGGTTTTGCCAGCAACAGACCCAAAGAAGGCAGTTTATCTCCGAAAACGTCACATGTTATAGCTTTTATTTTAGCAGGTATCAAAAGAAACTGAAGACACTGGAGCCACAAATTCTGTCAGTACACCCTTGAATAGTAGTTTTGTCTGATGAATGACAGTGAACTAGATAATTTTATGATTCACTTTGTAATTATTTCTCTTGACCTGCTTTTCACAAATATCAAAGTGCCGTATTTTGTTTGGGTTCACTGGCACAAGAACATTTGTGAACTACGTCTTTGTTTTTGTGAACACAAATGGTTTTAAAGTTCTGGAATGAGGTTTTTAAATGTCAGCGATACAGTATGACTGAGTTTTACTTGGCCTCATTTTATTGCGTTTGTCACAGTATTTCAACTGCAGAGAATTCAGATGCCAAAAAAGGCTCTCGTAACCTTATGCTAGTAGATCTATACATCAAGGGAATGATTTAGAAAATACACACACCTACATTGTTTTCAGGTGACTTCCAGAACACATTTTAAAAATCTCTTGGGCATTTGCCAACCTTTGTGTACCTCCTTATCCTTAATATTTGTAAAACTGTTTAAAATATTTGCTCTTTTGTAAGATTTACAAGGTTTAATATTGCATTAATAATTCAGAAGAAAATCCATTGAATTTCTTTTCTCTCTCTGTGTTTGTGTGTGTGTCCCTCCCTTAGTGTCTCCCTATGCATCTATCTACATTTTAATCTCTTACTAACAGTCTCACCACTTGCTAGCCTTAGCGCACTGAAGTATCAACTCTTTCACCTTTAATAGGAATTGTGGCATCTATACTGGAGTCCTTTTTGCTACTTAATTTAATTCAGACTGTGGAAAATTACAAGTTTAAATACTTTATAATCTGATAATATTTTGGTTTTATAGCTTTTAGTTCATCTCGCTATTATATTCCTTGTTGATTAGCTCTTATTTTGAGCTCTGAAGCATTTACCTTTTCTTTTTTTTGTTGTTGTTTCTTAAGTATGATATTCACAACTAAATTGTAAGCTTTTAAAGACTTGCTTTTTTTCTCCAATGAAATACAACACCCCAAATGGGCTGTGTTAATGTCCAGTGAAGTGTGTAGTTTGTCAGGTACATAGATGTGTGTCTTCTGTTATTTTCATGATCTTAAATAACTGAGAAACTACCCTCAGTTACTCATTAGCAGGAGTCTTAAATGATATCTTTGTTACAGGGCAATTAAGTGTCAGAAGTAAACAAGTGACTAGCATATAGAGCCTTACTTTGAAGAGGCCACTGTCCAGTGGGTGGGAAGCAGAAAAACCACTTTTGGGGGAGATAATACAGAGATACAGGAGCTCAGGGTGTTTGAGAGCTTTTGAAAAAAGGTAGTTATGGATTGAATGTTCATTTCCTCCCAAAAGTCAAATATTGAAACCCCAATCCTCCCCCACCCCCGCCCAGTGTAGCTGTACTTGAATAAGGGGCTTCTGAGGAAGTAATTACGATCCTAACAGAGAGGCCCTGGTCCAATAATGTCATTTTAAAAAGTGATACCAGAGAGCTCCCTCATGTGTTCTTGTGTGTACAAGGAAGAGGTCATGTGAGAACACAGCAAGATGGTGACCATCTGCAAACCAGGAAGCGAGGTCTTCCCAGAAAGGGGCTGCTGGCACTTTGATCTTGGACTTCTAGCTTATTTGAGAAAATAAATTTCATTAAGCCACCCAGTCTATGGTATTTAATTATGACAGCCTGAACAGGCTAAGGCTTGTAAGTGTTTTGGGGTTGGGCTTAGAGATTTCTGGAAGGAGGGGAATTAATAGTGGGATCTTAGTGGACAAGGAGGACTTTCTAGGTAGAGACTTAATGCATATGCAAAAACATGGAGGCTCGAAGAAGTGTATTGTGGTTAAGGGAACTTCAGCAAAGGCTGTGGGAGGAGAGATGGCTAGAGGTGCTCCCGAAATAGTATTCAGGGCTCAGAGTAGATAATGCACTTTTGAAATGGAAAAAAAAAATCGAGCCCAGATATGAGCAAAGTTGTGTGGCTTTGGAGTTACACCAAGGTTTTAAGCCCACTCTAAATTTCTTTCTTTTATAATGGGTGTAATAAAACCTACCCTGAAGGTTTTTTTGTGAGGAATCATTGAAAGATAATTCTAAAACGTTTGGTTGAATTCCAGGCAACTACTAAGTGTAGTAATCACTAATTAAGGTGGACAAAATGAGGTCTGTTGGGTCCCACATAAAAGTTGAACGTATTACACTCTGCCTGGCTTTCCATGCAAATACAGATGTTAGCAGATTTTGTCATATTCTTGTCAAATAGGGTAACAGTCTGGCAAATTGAGGGTTTTTGTCATATGACCTGTTTTTCTGTGGAGGATGAATCAGGGCCTTTTGTTGAATTAGGGAGCCACCTCTTGAGGTTCTTGTGGGTTATAGTGGTGGAAATGAATTTGCTGGTGTGGCAGGTGGGAGCCAGAGGTGAATAAAGACAAGTATTTCTGGGCATTGCTGAAAATCCAGTTAAGCTTGAAGAGTATAAATCTGTAGTGATGCCAGTACAAGCACTGGATTGCTTTCTTAAGCAGCACTTCATAATATAAAACAGTCTGTGGAGAATAGAGATGCTTGCTCCAGGATCAGGAGTTGGCAAGATGAGTGAGGCCGAGAGTTAGAACGAGGAGTTTTGAGAGTAGTGAAGAATCAGGAAGTGACGTCGTGTTCATGAGATGAGAGTAGGCGGCAGCCAGCTGCGGCCCATGGGCCAGGCTTGGACTGCTGTCCGCTTTGTGTGGTCTGTGGTCTCAGAATGGTGTTTACATTCAAGTGGTTGAAAGAATATTTTATGACATGAGAATGATATGACCTTCCAATTTTGGTGTCTACAAATAAAACTTTATTGGAACACAGCCATGTTCTTTCACTTACAAGTTGTCTATAGCAATTTTTGCCCTGCAATAGCAGGGTTCAGTAGTTGGGACAGAACTGTTACCTGCAAATCCTAAAATGTTTACTATGTGGCCTTTACAGAAAAGGTTTGCTGATCCTTGGGGTAGAGTGCTAGTGACCATTGACTGTAGTGGCAGACAACGAACAAGCAAAGTAGACATCAAATCAGGTTAGAGAAAAAAGTAAGGATTCAGGTTGGACAGTTGGGTGATACAAGTCCTCAGTTAAAGGTGTCGTAGTTGTTCCTTTGGAGATTGAAAAGGCTGTTGATGTACACTGAGGATGCCCATGATTGTGGTATGAGTTGGAGAGCAGAGAACACTGCAGTAGAGAGGCTAGAATTCCCAGTAAAGGTGGAAGAGTTGATATTTCCTAAGGATAGGAAGTGGAGGATTCTTATTTATATAAGAAAGCGTAGTAAGAAATAAAGATACAAAACATGTTTACCTACACCTTTTTCAGTAAGGTTTTTTGAAAAACATCATTATGAATCTTATAGGCCCAAAGTTGTCTTGGTAGTTGTGTGTTTTAATTGCCACTGAGGTCAGGGATATAATTTCATATTTGCTGGTATAGTAATTCTTCTGGCAAATGCCTGTTGTCTCCTCTGCCCCCTCCCCCCTTATTTTTCATTAAAAGGAGACAAAATTTTGCTGTGTTGCCCAGGCCAGAGTGCAGTGGTACTGTTGTAGCTCACTGTCACCTCAAACTCCTGGTCCCAAGGGATACCCCTGCCTCAACCTCCTGAGTAGCTGGGACTGCAGGTGCATGCCACCACCTATGCCTGGCTAACTTTTAATAACTTCTTTTTTAGAGATGAGGGTCTCATTCTGTTGCCTAGGTTGGTCTGTAACTCCTGGCCTCAAGCAGTCCTCCCAGGATACTGGGATTGTAGGCATGAGCCACTGCTCCTGACCTTCTGCCCTTTTGATTAAAAAAATTAAAAATGTTTCTTTGTAAATAATTTTTATAAATGTGGATGTCAACCCTTTGCCACATGTTGCAGTATTTTTCCTAGTTTGGTGTTTGTATTTTGACGTTATACTGTGTGCTTTGCCAGATGGAATATGTCATTCTTACCATTTTTATGTTTTGCCCATGCATTCTAATTCAGAATATCTTCTCTACCTGAAATGAGATACATAATTGTCTCTTTTTTTCTGGTTATTTTTATTTCGCTTTGGTTGCTCAGAGCCACGTGTGTGACTGAACTTTAATTGAGTAGAACCTGTTGACTCATAAATTGTAAGTACTCAGTTTCACACACTTTCATTTTCCTATTAATCTGTATTTTCCTGGACCCGATGTATATATGAATTATTATAGCCCACCTCAAATTCTTAAATGATAGTTTGGTGGGATAATAATGAACATGGATATACTGGCTTTAGTTTTAATTTACCATTTTCTCTAAAGCTTTGTTGATTTGTTAGTTTGTTCCTAGGACCTGGTTTTGGCTCTTATAAGTTTCCTATTTTATTTTATTTTAGTCATGCCACTTTTCTCCAACTTAAACTGAGATTAACAATATAGCATTCATTCCTAAGGTGATTTTTCTTTCTTTTTTTTCCTTCAAGTGACAGGTCTAGGAGTGAGCTTTAGGAAATACATACTGTGAAGGAATGATCTTTGCTGATTGCTCAGATCTTGCTTTCTTTTTGTTTTTTTTTTTTTTTTTTTTTCTTTTGAGACACAGAGCCTTATTCCGTCTCTCACGCTGGAGTACAGAGGATGACCACAGCTCACTGCAGCCTTGACCCCCCCGCCAAGGCCCAAGCGATCTTCCTATCTCAGACTTCTGAGTAGCTGGGACTACAGGCGCACACTACCGCACCTGACTAATTTTTAAAATGTTTTATAGAAAGGGGGTGTCACTGTGTGGCCAGGGCTGGTCTCAAACTCCAGGGCTCAAGCAGTCCTCCCACCTTTGCCTTCCAAAGTGCTGGGATTACAGGCATGAGCCATACTCATAGTTTTAAAGTCAAATTGTCTTTCACCTATTTCCTGTCTGCACAAAATAGCATTCTTTCCCATTAATCTGCACATTCCCTTTAGGCCTTATTTATTTATTTTGAGACAGGATTTCACTCTATCACCTAGGCTGGAGTATAATGAGTGATCACAGCTGGCTGCAGCCTTTACCTCCTGGGCTTTTTAAAAACATCATTATGAAGCTTACAGGGCCAAAGTTGTCTTTGTAATTTTGCATTTTAATTGCCATTGAGGTTCAGTGGCAATTAAAAGGGATTGTTCTACCTCCACTTCCTGAGTAGCTGGGACTATAGTCACAAGCCACCATGCATGGCTAATTTTAAACTTTTTTGTCGAGATGAGGGTCTCACTGTGTTGCCAGGCTGTTCTTGAACTTCTGGGCTAAAGTGCTGGGATTACAGGCATGAAGATCTTGCTTATATTTTAACTCATAATTCACATGTTTATATAACTTCATTTTGAAATAGTTTCAAACTTACAGAAAAGTTGTGAGAAATCCTACAAGGAACTTCTTCGTATGCACCAGGAGTGTCCAATCATTTGGCTTCCTTGGGCCACATTGGAAGGAGAAGAGTTGTCTTGGCCCACACATAAAATTCACTAACACTAAGGATAGCTGATGAGCTAAAAAAAAAAACAAATCACCAAAAAATCGCATACCGTTTTTAGAAAGTTTATGGATGTGTGTTTGGCTGCATTCAAAGCCATTCTGGGCTGCATGCGGCCCACGGGCTGTGAGTTGTACAAGGTTGTTATATGCACCCTTTGCTTAGACTCACAATGGCTTACATTTATGTATCTTTTTATTTTGATAGAATTTCAAGCTTTTGGAGAAACTGGCACAATAGTGTGAGGAACTCCAATACACCCTTTGCTTAGACTCACAATGGCTTACATTTATGTATCTTTTTATTTTGATAGAATTCCAAGCCTTTGGAAAGACTGGCACAATAGTACGAGGAACTCCAATACACCCTTTGCTTAGACTCACAATGGCTTACACTTATGTATGTTTTTATTTTGATAGAATTCCAAGCCTTTGGAAAGACTGGCACAGTAGCACGAGGAACTCCAATACACCCTTTGCTTAGATTCATTAGTTGCCTGCATTTTGATGCATTTGCTTTATTTTACACACACACGCATGCACAGACACATTTGTTTTCCGAACCATTTGGAGTTTGGAGTCATTTTTTCTTTTTTCTAAACTTTATTATGAATTTTCTAAGAGCAAGGGTGTTTTCTTAGGGACCACAGTATGGTTATTAATATTAGGAACTTGCATAATGATATAGTGCCATTGATATACGATCTGTATGCACATTCTGCCACTTGTTTTCAGTAATGTGACCTGTAGGTATCTTCTTTCCCCCTTGGTTAGGATCTAGTCCGGGAACGTCACTGATGTGGAGTCTCCGTCTCAGGGCCTGTATCAGGTGGTTTGTCTCAGGGTTGGCGAAGTTAGTTGACTGCTTCAGATGGTCTTCATTGGGTTTCTCCATTGTGAAGTTACTGCTTTGTCCCATTGTTAGTTTGTAACTTGCGGCGAGGTACTTTGAGATGATGCAGATAGTCTGTTCCTCACCAAGTTTTCACACACTGGTTTTACCATCCATTTGTACTCTTCTAACACCATTGTTTCTTCTGCATTTATGAGTTGCCATTCTAACCGTGAGAACTTTTCCTCTCCCCAGCTTGTTTGTTCCTTCATCACAGGTATGGACTCTTTGATTCTGGTTTTATTTTATGACTGATATCATCAATCACTATTACTTAGATACCCAGAACGTACTCAGTTTGGTCAAGAGAAGACTCTTCAGGCTGGGTTTTCTGTCTTTGACGTCTCCTCATCAGTTCTTCAGGACTTTCATAATCGTCTTAGGAAGATATTTCAGACTCATTATTTTCCCTGCCTGATTTTAGGAGTCAGCCATTTCCCCAAGGAACCCTAGTTTCTTTTCTTTCCTTAGGAGAACAGTATTTAGAAACCAAGATCTGGGGGCTAGGTTTTTTTATGGTCAGTGGTGTGTTTTTTACATCTGCCTGTGTATTCTAGGCCTTCATAAGCAAGGAAAAGCATGTATATGTGTGCATTTCTGCAGTTTTCTATTTTGTGTGTGTGTTTGTGTTTATGTATATCTTAAAATCAAACTGAGTTCTCACTGACTCCTCCACTGCCATCCAACATCATGAAATAAAGTCTAGGCTGTACCCAGTCTTTCCCTCAGAAACACCGTGGAGCTGCCGAGATCTTGTTGCAAATTGGCACCTAAAATCAAAAGTACTTTATGCGTATTCAGTAACTGTACAAAAATACCCCGTTTCATCAACTTGACTAATGTTTCTTGAAATGGGAATATGTTTGTTAGAAGGATTAAGTAGTTTCTGTATTAAGTAATAGAAGCAGCACCTACTGAGCATATGGTAGGCATCGGGGACTATTGTAGACAGTCTGTATTATGTGAGTGATAATAGAATAGTGATAACACACGCACTCTCACACACACACATTTTTGAGATGGTCTTGCTTGGTTACCCAGTTTGGAGTGCAGTGGTGCAGTCATAGCTCACTGCAGCCTTGATCTCCTGGGTGCAAGTGATTTTTCTGTCTCGACTTTCCAAGTAGGTGGCACTGCAGACTACAGCTATGTACCACCAAGCCTGGCTGATTTTTAGATGTTTTTGTAAAGATGATGTCTCTCCATGTTGCCCAGGTTGGTCTCGAGCTCTTGGGCTCACATTGTCCTTCCTCCCAAAGTGCCCAGATTATAGACATTAACCACTGGTCCGGTCACCCACACTGTATGATCCTTTACTTAAGTGTAATTTTTATTTATGTTGAAAAGAGCAATTTCTGTTAGACTATGACTCAGAATGCATATACAACTTGATATGAAATTATTTGATGTACTAATATTCATTCTACAAATGATCCTTCTGAGGAGTAGCAAATGACTAAAGTAAAATGATTTTCCTGCTGATGTAAATCCAATGGATTGTGACCAACAGAATTTTACATTTGCTGAGTGTTCTGACTCACCACCGTAATTTGTGTGGATTTAGTCTAGCTATACTTAGTAAATGGAATTATACAGTTTATATTTGGAGGTTGAAAATAATTCATGAACTTTTTCTGTTAAGAGAGTGAATCCCTTAACAAAAATAAAAATAAAAGAATAGGAAAACCTGACTTGTTTACTATAGTGGTTCCCTTTTTGGTATCTTCGTCCTTAAGATGGGCCGCACGCTGTCATAAGTTCCCATCATAATTAGTTACTGTAAGAAACTCGAATGATGAAATTAAGAAATTCTTTTTACTAAAAGCATTATGTTTACTTAGTTTTAACAAATAGAAGTAAAGGACTACGTTAGATCGTTTTGGCCTTGTATTCCTATGTTGTAATATTTGAAATCGGTTTTCTCTTTTCTGAGAATATGTAACTTGCAAAACTTGGATTTCATACCTAACTGACTCTCTTTCTAACTTGTGTCATCTTGGACAAGGCAACTGCTGGGGCTCAATTTCTGAATGAAATAGAGTGATCTCTTTTGCAGTTCTTACCTCATGAGAAAGCTCTTTGAGTTTAGCTTCTGAAGCGTGGTCTCTGAATCCTCATACTTACTGTGGTTCCTGAGGCATAAACAAGTGATCAGTTTTTGTTTATTGAATGGGGAAATCATCAAATGAAATCTTTTTGTATTAAACATTTAAGATATTCAAATGCTAGGTAATACTGTTGAGTAATTTTTTTGTTGAAAGCCTTTTAAAGAGCATTTGAGAGCACTTGTTGAATTTAAAATGGGAAGTGTATCTTAAAATACACAGTTAATAAAGGTAATTTTACTCATACTGTTTGGCTACTATTTATTGTTTGAAGACCAATTAATATGAAATAATTCTTTATGATTTTAAAGGTCTTTAGTTTTATGAATTCATTACATCCGAATTGAAAGTAAATTTTTAAATTGTATTTTGGGCTCTGGTGTACATGTGCACATCCTGCATCTGCAGGATTGTTGCATAGGTTCATACATGCCATGGTGGTTTGCTGTCTCTATACCCACGCCTCCTCTCCCCCACCCCCATCGCCTATATCAGGCATTTCTCCTGGTGTATTTCTCCCAGTGTTAACCCTCTGCATCCTCCCCTCCACTCCCCTCACCTAGCCCAGTGAGTGTTGTTCTCCTCCTGTGCCCAAGTGTTCTCTTTGTTCATTACCTGCCTATGAGTGAAAACAGGCAGTGTTTGGTTTTCTGTTCTTGTGTCAGTGTGCTGAGAATGGTGGTTTCTAGATTCATCCATGTCTCCACAAAGGATACGGACTCATCGTTTTTTATGGCTGCATAGTATTCCATGGTGTATATGTGCCACATTTTCTTTGTCCAGTCTATCACTGATGGATGTTTGGGTTGGTTCCAGGTCTTTGCTCTTGTAAGCAGTGCTGCAGTGAACATATGTGTGCATGTGTCTTTAGAATAGAATGATTTATAATCCTATGTGTACATACCCAGTAATGGGATTGCTGGGTCAAACAGTATTTCTCTAACTAGATCCTTGAGGAATCACCACACTGTCTCCTATAATGGTTGAACTAATTTACACTCCCACCAACAGTGTGAAAGTGTTACAATTTATCCACATCCTCTCCAGCATCTGTTGTCTCCAGATTTTTTAATGATCGCCATTGTAACAGGCGTGAGATGGCATCTCAATGTGGTTTTGATTTGCATTTCTCTAATGACCAGTGATGATGAGCATTTTCTCCTGTGTTTATTGGCCGCATATATGTCTTCTTTTGAAAAGTGTCTGTCATAGCCTTTGCCCAGTTTTGAATGGGTTTGTTTTTTTTCTTGTAAATCTGCTTTAGTTCTTTGTAGATTCTGGATATTAGCCCTCTGCCAGATGGGTGGATTGCAAAAATTTTTTCCCATTCTGTTGGTTGCTGGTTCACTTTAATGTTTGTTTATTTGCTGTGCAGAAGCTCTTAAGTTTAATTAGATCTCAATTGTCTATTTTGCCTTTTGTTGCCATTGCTTTTGATGTTTTAGTCATGAAGTTCTTGCCTGTGCCTATGTCCTGGATGGTGTTGCCTAGGTTTTCTTCTAGGGTTTTTATAGAGTTACTTCTTAATGTTTAAAACTTTAATCCATCTGGAGTTAATTTTTGTATAAGGCATAAGGCAGGGGTCCAGTTTCAGCTTCCTGCTTATGGCTAGCCAGTTTTCCCAACACCATTTATTAAATAGGGAATCCTGTCCCCATTGCTTTTTTTTGTCTGGTTTGTCAAAGATCAGATGGTTGTAGATGGGTAGCGTTGTTTCAGAGGCCTCTGTTCTGTTCCATTGGTCTGTAGCTCTGTTTTGATACCAGAACCATGCTGTTTTGATTACTGTAGCCTTGTAGTGTAGTTTGAAGTTTGGTAGCATGATGTCTCCGGCTTTGTTCTTTTTGCTTAGGATTGCCTTGGCTATGCGGGCTCTCTTTTGATTCCATATGAAGTTTAAAGTGGTTTTTCCAATTCTGCGAAGAAGGTCAGTGGTAGCTTAATGGGGATAGCATTGAATCTATTAATTACTTTGGGCAGTATGGCCATTTTCACAATATTGATTCTTCCTAACCATGAACATGGACTATTTTTCCGTCTGTTTGTGTCCTCTCCTATTTCCTTGGGCAGTGGTTTGTAGTTCTCCTTGAAGAGGTCCTTTACATCCTTTGTAAGTTGTATTCCTAGGTATTTTATTCTCTTTGTAGCAATTGTAAATGGGAGTTTACTCATGATCGGGCTGTCTGTCTGTTGTTGGTGTATAGGAATGCTTGTGATTTCTGCACACTGATTTTGTATCCTGAGACTTTGCTGAAGTTGCTTATCGGCTTAAGGAGATTTTGGGCTGAGACGATGGGGTCTTCTAAATATTACGATCATGTCATCTGCAAGTAGGGACAATTTGACTTCTTCTTTTCCTAATTGAATGCCCTTTATTTCTTTTTCTTGCCTGATTACTCTGGCTAGAACTTCCAATACTATATTGAATAGGAGTGGTGAGAGAGGGCATTGTTGTCTAGTGCCACTTTTTAAAGGAAATGTTTCTGATTTTTGCCTGTTTAGTATGATATTGGCTGTGGGTTTGTCATAAATAGCTTTTATTATTTTGAGATACACTTCATCTATACCTAGTTTATTGAGAGTTTTTAGCATAAAGGGCTGTTGAATTTTGTCGAAGGCCTTCTTTGCATCTGTTGAGAAAATCATGTGGTTTTTGTCTTTGGTTCTGTTTATGTGGTGGATTACATTTATAGATTTGCATATGATTTACGAATGTTGAACCAGCTTTGCCATCCCAGGATGAAGCCTACTTGATCGTGGTGGATAAGCTTTTTGATGTGCTGTGTGAATCGGTTTGCCAGTATTTTATTGAAGATTTTTGCATCATTGTTCATCATGGATATTGGCCTGTAGTTTTCTTTTTTAGTTGTGTCTCTGCCAAGTTTTGGTATCAGGATGATAATGGTCTCATAGAAAGCATTAGGGAGAATTCCCTCTTTTTGTATTGTTTGGAATAGTTTCAATAGGTATGGCACCAGCTCCTCTTTGTACATCTGGTAGAATTCAGCTGTGAACCTGTCTGGACCTGGACTTTTTTTGTTTGGTAGGCTACTAATTGCTGCCTTGACTTCAGACCTTGTTATTGGTCTATTCAGGGTTTCAACTGCTTCCTGGCTAGTCTTGGGAGTGTGCAGGTATCCAGGAATTTATCCATTTTTTCCACGTTTACTGGTCTGTGTGCATAGAGGTGTTTGTAGTAATCTCTGATGCTAGTTTGTATTTCCGAGGAATCAGTGGTGATCTCCCTTTATCATTTTTTATTGCATTTATTTGATTCTTCTCTCTTTTCTTTTTTATTAATCTAGCTAGCAGTCTGTCTATTTTGTTGATCTTTCAAAAAAACCAGCTCCTGGATTTATTGATTTCTTTGAAGGGTTTTTTTGTGTCTCTGTCTCCTTCAGTGCTGCTCTGATCTTGGTTATTTCCTGTCTTTGGCTTGCTTTTGAGTTTTTTTGATCTTGCTCCTCTAGCTCTTTCAATTTTGATGATAGGGTATCAATTTTAGATCTTTCCTTGTTTCTCATATGGGCATTTATTGCTATAAATTTCCCTCTAGACGTTGCTTTAAATGTTTGCCATAGATTCTGGTATGTTGTGTCTTCATTCTTGTTGGTTTCAAAGAACATTTTTATTTCTGCCTTCATTTCATTGTTTATCCTTTCATCATTCAGGATCAGGTTGTTCTGTTTCCATGTGATTGTGCGGTTTTGAGTGCTTTCCTTAATCCTGAGTTCTAATTTGATTGCACTGTGGTCTGGGAGACTGTTTGTTACGATTTTCGTTCTTTTGCATTTGCTGAGGAGTGATTTACTTCCAATTATGTGGTCACTTTTAGAGTAAGTGTGTTGTGGTGCTGAGAAGAATGTGTATTCTGTGGATTTGGGGTGGAGTGTTCTGTAAATGTCTATGAGGTCTGCTTGGTCCAGATCTGCGTGTAAGTCCTGGATATCCTTGTTGGCTTTCTTTCTTGTTGATCTGTCCAGTATTGTCAGTGGGGTGTTAAATTCTCCCACTGTTATTGTGTGGGAGTCTACGTCTCTTTGTAGGTTGTTAAGAACTTGCTTTATATATCTGGGTGCTGCTGCATGGGGTGCGTATATATTTAGGATCGTTAGCTCTTCTTGTCGCATTAATCCTTTTATCATTATGTAGTGTCCTTCTTTGTCTCTTTTGATCTTTGTTGGTTTAAAGTTCATTTTATCAGAGACTGGAATTGCTACCCCTGCTTTTTTTTGTTTTGCTCTTCATTTGCTTGGTAGATCTTCTTCCATTCCTTTATTTTGAGTGTGTGTGAGTCTTTGCACGTGAGATGGGTCTCCTGAATACAGCACACCATTGGGTCTTGAGTTTTTATGCAGTTTGCCAGTCTATGTCATGGGGCATTTAGGCCATTGACATTCAACATTAATATTGTTATGTGTGAATTTGATCCTGTCATTTTGTTCCTGGCTGGTTGTTTTGCCCGTTAGTTGATGTTGTTTCTTCATTGTGTCACTGTTCTTTACCATTTGGTACGTTTTTGCAGTGGGGCTGGGACTGGTTGTTCCTTTCCGTGTTTAGTACTTCCCTCAGGAGTTCTTGTAAGGCATGTCTTGTAGAGACAAAATCTCTCAGCAATTGCTTGTCTGTAAAGGATTTTATTTCTCCTTCCCTTATGAAGCTTAGTTTGGCTGGATGTGAAATTCTGTGTTGAAAGTTCTTTTCTTTAAGGATGTTGAATATTGGCCCCCCACTTCCTTCTGGCTTGTAGAGTTTCTGCCAAGAGATCTGCTGTGAGTCTGATGGTCTTTCCTTTGCGGGTGACTCGACCTTTCTCTCTGGCTGCCCTTAGGATTTTTTCCTTCATTTCAACCCTGGTGAATCTTAGGATTATGTGCCTTGGGGTTGCTCTTCTTGAGGAATATCTTTGTGGTGTTCTCTGTATTTCCTGGACTTGAATATTAGCCTGCCTTGCTAGGTAGGGTAAGTTCTCTTGGATAATATCCTGAAGAGTGTTTTCCGGCTTGGATTCATTCTCCCCATCACATTCAGGTACGCGGATGAAGTGTAGATCAGGTGTTTTCACATAATCCCATAGTTCTTGGAGGCTTTGTTCATTTCTTTTCACTCTTTTTTCTCTCATCTTGCCTTCTTGTTTTATTTCATTGATTTGATCTTCTATCTCTGATATCCTTTCTTCTGCTTGATCAATTTGGTTGTTCAAACTTGTGCATGCCTCACGAACTTCTCGTGCTGTGTTTTTCAGCTCCATCAAGTCATTTATGTTCTTTTCTAAGCTGGCTATTCTAGTTAGCATTTCGTTTAACCTTTTTTCAAGGTTCTTAGTTTCTTTGCATTGGGTTAGAACATGGTCTTTTAACTCAGAGAAGTTTGTTATTATCCACCTTTGAAGCCTGCTTCTGTCAATTCATCACACTCATTTTCTGTCTTGTTTTGTTCCCTTGCTGGTGAGGAGTTGTGATCCCTGGGAGGGGAAAAGGTGTTCTGGTCTTTGAAGGTTTCATCCTTTTTGTTCCGTTTTTTTCCCATCTGCATGGATTTAACTCCCGTTGATTTTTGAAGTTGGTGAATTCAGGAGAAATCTGAGTGGACATCCTTTTTGTTGTGGTTGGGCCTATATCTTTTTTGGCCTGTAGAGGCGCTGTCTTGGATTCAGTCAGGTTGCTGGGTGGGTGGTCTTCCCCAGGGGTTTGTTTGCAGGTGAAATTAGCCCCGCCTTCCCAGCGGCGACTCTCCTTCTTTGAGCTCCATCTTCCTGGTTGAGGTCAAACTGGTGTATTCGCTGCTGCATGGGGCGCGTATATATTTAGGATCCTTCGTGCGCAGCTAACGAGCTGCAGGCTGCAGTTTGAGTTTTGTGGGGATGGGGCCTGTCAGGCCTTAGGACCAATTTCCCTGCTTTCAACTCTGCCTCTTTCTGTGGGATGAGTTGTTCCGTCCTGCTGGCATTAGTCCAAACTTCCGCCCAGGCCCTGGCGACAACTTGTGGCCCCAGGCGGGAGCTGTCACTTCGATTTGCATTGACAACACGGCACCCATCAGTCTGGCGGGACTCTCATGGACTGTGGGTTGTAGGAGGGATGAGGTAAGCACAGGATCCCAATCGGAGCATTGAGGAAGTGAAGTTCCCCGCCCCTCTGAGCCGGCCGCACGTTCCAGGTGGGGGCGTGCCCTGCCCTGTCTTGGTCCATTCTCCCTGGGCGGCTCTCGCCCTGCTTTGGCTCCTACCCTGGGCTATTTTCGGAATCCTCCCAGTCCCCGGAAACGAACCCGGCAGCTCACTTGGAATCATGAAGTCCTCTGCATGTCATTTGCGGGGAGCTGCATTCTCATATTGCCTCCTCTCGGCCATCTTGGTGCTGCCTCCCCATGAAAGGAATTTTTAAACATTTTATTGAAAATACGCTAACCATTTAAGAGGCTAATTTTCTGGAGAAAAGACTGTCTCTGGGACCCAAAACCATTATTTGAAACTCTTTCCTCAGTGTGCCTGTGTCTTTCTTAACTTACTGGTTTGATGGTGAAGCAGTTGTTAAATGTAGCCGGGCAGGATGTTCTACGCTGTAGTTTAAAAAGCTTTCATAAGCTTTTTGGTTACTCAGCTTTGGTGTTAAGTGAGGTTTTTGACTCGTTGATGACAGAGTAATCATTTTAAGGTTCACCTCTTGCATTGCTGTAAGGAAATAAGATGTATGAGACTGGGTAACTTTAAAGAAAATAGGTTTGCTTGGCTCATGGTTCTGCAGGCTTTACAGGAAGTGGGGTGCTGACATCTGTTTGGCTTCTAGGGAGACCCCAGGAAGCTTTTACTCGTGCTGGAAGGTGAAGCGGGAGCAAGCAGGTCAGGTCACGTGGCCAAAGCAGGAGCCGGAGACAGTAGCAGGAGGTGCCTTATACTTTTAAACAACTGATCTCCAGAGAACTCACTCTCATTAGGGCAGCACCAAGGCATGAGGGATTCACTCCCACCATCCCCTCACCGCCCATGGGGGATTACCATTCAATGTGGGATTTGGGTTGGGACAATATTAAAGCTATACCAAGGTTCTTCCTAGCACTTTAGAGCCTATACCATTACTATGATTTGATGATGACAGTACATTTTCAAGAACTGCTTAAACTTTCTCTGGTTCATTAGGAAAAGTAGGGATAGAATTATTTGCCCCAGTAAATGAAATTAAACTATAATATTGTTTTTTTAAGTGTGCATTTCTCAGGGGTCTCAGACTTTTTTTGTTGTTGTGTTTTCTTCTTTCTGCTAATATTCTTAGTAGTGCATGAGATGAATGAAAAGATTGAAATATCTCTTTATTGTGTGGGAAATCCAGAACAAGTGACTTACTCTTTCTCACTCTGTTCTTGTTTGTATGCTGCAGGTAATACTACCCATCCTGCCTCTATTCCTATGATATTTAAGAAATTGTATGAGTTGATGTTAAAGTGCTTTGAAAACTTACGAATAATACTTTAGGTATTTTGTTTCACACAGCTTTTAATAGTGTTCATCTATAGATAAAATGAGCATTTTAGACTTTGGAAAGATGCCATTTTTTAAGTCCAGAAACTTTGTAGTTAACTTATGTATGTCTTTGTAAATAAGCTTAGATTTTTTGAAAGTTCTTTTTTTTTTTGAGACGGAGTTTCGCTCTTGTTACCCAGGCTGGAGTGCAATGGCGCAATCTCGGCTCACCGCAACCTCCGCCTCCTGGGTTCAGGCAATTCTCCTGCCTCAGCCTCCCGAGTAGCTGGGATTACAGGCACACGCCACCATGCCCAGCTAATTTTTGTATTTTTAGTAGAGACGGGGTTTCACCATGTTGACCAGGATGGTCTCGATCTGTTGACCTCGTGATCCACCCGCCTCAGCCTCCCAAAGTGCTGGGATTACAGGCGTGAGCCACCGCGCCCGGCCTGGAAAGTTCTTAAAGGAGTCATTGAGATTATTTGATTTAATGACTTTAATTTTGCAGGTGAAAAAACCAAAGCCAGAAAAAATAATGACTTAAAATCATATAGCGTGACAAGGCCAGCCTTTGCATTCTATAGTACATTAATATATAGAAAGAATATATTTGGTATGAGCTCATGTTTTGGTTTATTTTATGGCATATGCATGGAGATACAGATCACCTGAAGTGGTGATGAGTAGTCCCCAGTTGTGCATGTTTGCCTGGTAATACTCTTATCTTCGAATATTGTTCTTTATAAATTCATATCTTTTCAAATAAAATAAGCCCCACTGTGAAAATCTGACCCAGGAGGAGCTGAAAATATGTATTTTTTTTTTAAATCATGCTTCCCTGTTGGTCTCTGTACATCCTAAGAACTGTTGCCACTTAGTGAACATATTTTTGTTTAGACTTTTCCTGAGTTAGAAGAGGTGAACAACTTTTGTTTTAAAGTTTTTTCTAGGCTGTAGCTCTCATAAGGAGATGTATGTATGTGTTTATGTTTATATATATCTCCTTAACAATTTTATGTATATATAAATGTTAAGGATGGTTAGTGTAGCACTTCTGTTTCTTGAAAAATCCAGATAATACTAAGCAGTAATCCTTAAATCCGAGGCTGTTATTCCCTGAGGATTAATTTTTTTAGCTCAAAGATATGCGGAACTTTGCATATAGAGGATGTTGGTTGTACGCAGTTGTGTTTAGGGAGATACGTGCGGTAATACAGCTTTGAAAAGGTCGTGTGTTCAGATGTCTGAGCAAAAGGGAGAGGAGGACAGACTCTGGGGATCCATAAAGTCCTATAACTTTCAAAATAATAGAATTTCGGCTAGATGAGCCTCGTATGTTGTCCTTTAAAGTTTTATATATTATTTTATCACTTCAAATATCATATGCTAAACTGTCGCAGAACTTCCATCTACTGTTTCTCTCTCTTGGAGTTCACACTGTTCTTCAGCCAACGGGAATATAAAAGTTTAAAGGATGTGGGGGATGTTGGAAACGGCATCTTAAAACTTGCCAAGTATCAAAATGTATTATGTGGATGCTTCCAAGAGAACTTCTTTTAAAAAAATTATTTGTGGTATTGAATTGGAGGGGTAGGAGAAGAGGATAGTCAAGAGAATGCAGAAGAAAACATGTACTTCGACTTTGCTGTAGCCATTGGGAACACTGAAATTTGAAGTGACTTTCCAAAGTAGAAAACTAGAACTGACTTTCACAATGTCTCACACTTAGTCAACAGTTGTTTCTTAGATGTTTGCTAAGACTATGCAGCTGTGATAAATAGATTAAATATAAGATGTTATTTTTCTCTTCAGTGACTTTACAGTCTGGACAGAAAATATGTGGAACCAAAGGCATCTTTACAAGACAATTTTTGCTAAATTTTGTAACAAATGCTCTATTAGAGGAAAAAGTATTAGCCAGGACAATAGTTAGTGAGACGGAACTTAAACCAAAGAGGCTGGGTATCTGACTGCTACCTTAGCCTGGGTAAGCTCACCCTTCCTTCTGAGATGCCCTGTGAGCATGGAGGGCAGCTACTCTTAATTTAAGCCCTTCAGCCTAAATTAAGGCTCTGGGTTGATGGCCCAGAGCATGGCAGAAGATACTGTGTTGTCTTTTCTTCACTTTAGCTTCTCTTCTCTCTTGCAGTCAGCTTGCGTGTGAAGGTCTGTATCCTTTCTCGCTCTTCTGTATGTACGGTCCTTGCCTTTTTTCTTTCAGACGCCTCTAACTTGAGGATTTCCATTTCTCCTCTTAGTCCATTGTTAAGGAGGTCTGCAGGCGAAAGCTTTGCTGAATTTGAGAAGCAGGGTTTGTTTGTTTTCCCTTTCCAGTCTTCTGTGCTTCAAAATGAAAGTTGAGAATGCCCTTTCTGTCAGAAATGAAAGAAAGTTGGTATTTATTGGACCACCTATATGTTAGGAACATTATGTGTACTATTTCACCATCACAAATTTATGATGTGGTAATTCTTATTTTTATTTTATAGATAAGGAAACTGGAGATTATATTAAGTAACTTGCCTGAGGGTGCATGACCAATAAATGACATCAGATGCTCCCCCTACCCCAGCTGCTCCGTTCTTCCTTTGAAGCTGAGAGTACTGAAAGGGAGGGGGAAAAATGGGAGATTGAAAGAGACAGAGCTGAATTGAACATGTTTTCAGCTAAAAGTTAATGAAAAGTTTAGTTGTGAATTATGGGTCAGGAGCCTCTGAGCAAATTATTGTGTGTCCGGAGGGTTTCATAGCTTCACAGCCTGGATTTGAGTTGTGGTTCAGTTCTTCAAGGGCTGTGAGCTTCCATTTGCTCTCATGCCTCTTCATAGGAGTGTGGTGAAGAACTAGAGCACAATGCTGCGTTATGTCGGAGGCACACAGGAAATTGCTGCTATCTGCTAACCCTGCTAAACAAATCTAAGGCTGTATTCATCATCAAATGTAGAGTAAAGGAGATGTGCTTGGCAGCTTTTGGCAAGTGAGTAGTGAACCTTAGTTTAGCCATTTATTTTCTTTCGTAATTCTTTATTTATATTTAACCATATCTCTTTATCAGCCCCATCACTGAGAAACATTTTTCCCTACATAGTTGCCTCTGCACTTAAAGAATTCTTGGCCCATAAGTCCCATGACAAGCTTTGAGCACCTGAGGGGCATTCTTTGTTCATGGCCACAATTAGTGTGTTTTCCTTTGGATCACTGTTGAGTGAGCTTCCCTCTAGAGGTGACTGAGCTTAGTCCTCACTTTTGCAGAGAAAGGAGCAGCAAGAAGCAGTTGACTGCTTCCCTCTGGGTGCTAGGAGGAAAGAAAGCGCGTCAGCATTCATTTTGTTCTCCTCACACCTTGCGGCATGTGTCCGGCATGTGTCCGCCATCAGTCCGCTTCCCACCTCCGGTAACTCGTCAGCTCTTAACCCTCCGTGGGATCCCAAAGCTGCCTGAGAAATACCATAATATTGTGTGGGGCCTTTGACAGTTCTTTCCTAAAACCAAGTAGATTTAAGTCACAATTTAAATTTTAGAATAATAGCAAGAAACATTTGGAACACTTTGCAGATAGTTTCGGGTGTGCATATGTGAAGGTACCCTTTAGTTTCTATGCCAACACACAATAGAGAGAAAAATACCAAGGAGTGAAATTGTGTGTTGTGGGTAAACATGACGACTTCCTTCTCAAACAGACGTAACTGTGTAACTGCTTAAGGTGTTCAGTCTTTTATTCTGTTCTGACACTTTATCTTTTTCTACATTTACCTTTTTCTCTTTCAAATTCCTTGTTTTTATTGTTTAGTGCAGGACTCAAACACTCCTAAAATTGTTTGTTCTTTGTGGAAGAGAAAATGGCAGGAGTGAGGCAGTAAAACTTGTGGCCAAAATGACAGAAATGGCAGACATGGACAGCAGCCATTGCTAGGTAACTAAAACCTGGTGATACCCAAGCACAGATTGGACCAGTGCTGAAACAGCATGGAAATCAGAGCGCTCAGGTCCCTTAGGAGCTGTGGAATATACCCTGTTTGTTTCACAGCTGAGGAAATGACATTCTGGCGATTTGGGCCGGATCTGTACAGCAGCGTTGTCTATGGAACCGTGGCTTTCCTGACTGTATTTGGTACTTTTCCATGACTGAGATGAGATTAACTTAGAAGTGGTAAATGGTAGTCACTGATGACCCCATGCCACACTGGGGTTTTATCGGTGTTTATCTTACCTTCATAAAAATGTATGTTTCAAGTTACGGGATTATTACCATCACAGTGTTCACTACAGACTTTGATTTACAAGCTTCTCAAGTGTACGTCTGTTACAATCAATTCCAATATTGATCATATTGATTATTCATAGTCTACCGATGGGAGAATTGGTTGTATCCATGTGCTAACATATTATACTTCTCAATTTGGAAAGAATGTCTTAGGGCATTAGGAAATGCTTAAGGTTTGTTAAGTGAAAGTCCTGAACAATATGTGCAATGTAATACCAGTTATATGTTTTAAAAAACCAAGTATATGGTTGCTTAAAAGTTAATAATGACAGTGGTTCTTTGAATGCTAGCATTATGAAGATTTAAATTTTACTTTATTTTCATGTTTCCTACAAAGGCACATTATAATCAAATGAGTGAGTATTATAAAAATGTAATTTATAGTAATTCAGTTTCTACATTCACAAATAATGTATGTGGTAAAAAGAGCTCTATCTGTGAAACTCTTTGGTGTGGTGTAAGTTATTATTTGTGTAATAATCTTCTCTCTCTACATCTTTATTTTTCTGCCCTAGACTCTTATTAAATATATTTTTATTCCTTAGAAAATTCTTCCCCATGTGGCTTTATTATATTTCATGTGTTCTCTATAACCCCTTTAATTTTACCTTTACTTGTAAATTTTGTTCAAATAATGCAGGTAACACAGTTTGTAAAGTAAAGATACCACGAGCCTTGATGCCAAAGCATAGCAGTCCCTAGCTTCACCTGTTTTCACCCTCAGGCTCACATTCGGGAAGGAACTTACTAACACATTAGCTGTTTAATCTACACATTGCTCACTAAGTTGCTGCTTTTCCTTTTTATTCATTACCTTTGAACAGCATTTACTTTGTCATCATAGATGAGATTTTAGCTCCCATGCCCCTCTTTTCCTCTTCTTTCTCATTCTCCCTGTGTGATTAAATGAGTATTGGAACTAAATAAGCAATTATGTTTATAGTATTTTGACTATGTAAACAGTGTGTCATTCTTTCACACCCCTCATACCAAGTAATATAATTATGTTCCCTTTATTCTGTAGTTTTTGTTTTTCCTTAAAATCCTATTTAATTTTTAATTAGCAAATAATAATTGTATATTTAAGGGGTACAATATGATTTTTTGATACATGTTTACAGTGTGAAATGATTAAATCAGGCCAATTAAAAAATTCGCCTCACAAAGTTGTCATTTTGTATGGTGAAAACATTGAAAATTTACTGTTTCAGCAATTTCGAGATAATACAGTGCAGTATGATTTATTATACTCACCATTCTGGACAGATTACTAAAGCATGTTTCTTCTGTCTAGGGGAAACTTTGTGCCTTTTGCACAAAGCATTTCTCCTTTCCCCACCTACCCTCCTGCCCTAGCCTCTGGTAATCATCTTTCTGCTCTCTACTTCTATAAGTTCAACCATTTTGCGTTCCTCATATGAGGGAGATCATGTGGCATTTGTCTTTCTGTGACTGTCTTATCTCTGTCAGATGTCTTCCAGGTTCATCCATGTTGTTGCAAATGACAGAATTATCCTCCTTTTAAAGGCTGAATGGTATCCATTATATATATACCTGTGTATCTATATCTATATTTATATACCGTGAACGTAATATACCGTTTTCTTTACCTGTTTCTCTGATGATGGATGCCCGGCTCGCTTACATATCTTGGGTATTGCAAATAATGCTGTAGTGAACATGGGAAAGTAGATGTCTTTGACATACTGTTTTCAGTTTTTTTGGCTATAGACTTGGAAGTAGTATTACTGGATCATAGGAAAATTCTGTTTTTAGTTTTCTGAGGAGGCATACTGTTTTTCACGGTAGCTGTACGTATTGACTGTTTTTCACGGTAGCTGTACGTATTGACTGTTTTTCACGGTAGCTGTACATATTGACTGTTTTTCACGGTAGCTGTACATATTGACTGTTTTTCACCGTAGCTGTACATATTGACTGTTTTTCACGGTAGCTGTACGTCTTGACTGTTCTTCACGGTAGCTGTACGTCTTGACTGTTCTTCACGGTAGCTGTACGTCTTGACTGTTTTTCACCGTAGCTGTACGTCTTGACTGTTCTTCACGGTGGCTGTATGTCTTGACTGTTCTTCACGGTAGCTGTACGTCTTGACTGTTCTTCACGGTAGCTGTACGTCTTGACTGTTCTTCACGGTAGCTGTACGTCTTGACTGTTCTTCACGGTAGCTGTACGTCTTGACTGTTCTTCACGGTGGCTGTACGTCTTGACTGTTCTTCACGGTGGCTGTACGTCTTGACTGTTCTTCACGGTGGCTGTACGTCTTGACTGTTCTTCACGGTAGCTGTACGTCTTGACTGTTCTTCACGGTAGCTGTACGTCTTGACTGTTTTTCACGGTAGCTGTACGTCTTGACTGTTTTTCACGGTAGCTGTACGTGTTGACTGTTCTTCACGGTAGCTGTACGTGTTGACTGTTCTTCACGGTAGCTGTACGTCTTGACTGTTTTTCACCGTAGCTGTACGTCTTGACTGTTCTTCACCGTAGCTGTACGTCTTGACTGTTTTTCACCGTAGCTGTACGTCTTGACTGTTTTTTACGGTAGCTGTATGTATTTCCTATTTTCTTCTCCACTAACAGTTCACAAGAATTTTCTTTTCTCTACAGCCTTGCCAATACTTGTTATCGTCTGTCTTTGATAACAGCCATTCTGACTGGTATAAAGTGATATCTCATTGTGATTTTAATTTGCATTTCTCTGATGACCATTTTTCATATGCATTGGCTGTTCATATTTGAGAATTGTTCATTTGGTCTTTACTTTGTTTTTTGATTGGCGTATTTGTTTTCTTGCTATTCGGTTGAGTTCATTCCATATTTTGGATCTTAATCCCTCATGAGATGTCTGGTTTACAGTGGTTTTTATTTTTTTTTAAATATGTGTTACCACTTCACTTTACTGTTTGTAAACAATTAGTAAAGCGTTACTGTACAGAGGCTTTCTAGTTTTATACAATCCATTTATTTTTGCTTTTGTCATCGTGCTTTTGGGGTCATATCTAACAAATCCTTGCCCAGACCAATGTAATGGAGCATTTCCCTTATGTTTTCTTCTAATAGTTATACAGTTTCAGGTCTTATATTTAGAATCTTTAAACTGCTTTGAATTGATTTTCGTATGTGGTGTGAGATAAGGATTCAGTTTTATTCTTCTGCTTGTGGATATCCAGTTTTGCCAGCAGCACTTATTGAAGAGACTGTGCTTTCTTCATTTTGTGTTCTTGGTATCTTGGTTGAAAATCAATTGACCATAAATTTGTGTATTTTATTTCTGGTCTCTCCATCTATTTTGTTTGTTCATTGTGTCTGTTTTTGTGTCAGTTCTGTGCTGCTTTGATTACTGTAGCTTTGTAATAAATTTTGAAGTCAGATAATGTGGTACCTCTCTAGTTTTCTACTTTTTGTGTATATGATTACATACAAGTTTTAGGATTGTTTTCTATTTTGGTAAAAAATATCATTGGAATTTTAATATGATTATGCTGAATCTGTAAACCACTTTTAGTAGTATGGACATTTAACTATTATTTCTTTGAGTCCATGAACACGAGGAATCGTTCCATTTATTTGTGTTGTCTAGTTTCTTTCAATATTTTATAGTGTTTAATATACAAATCTTTCAGCTCCTGGGTTAAAGTTTACTTTTAGGTATGTTTTTTGATGTCGTCATGAATCGGTTTGATTTCTTAATTTATTTTTCAGAAAGTTTGTTGTTAGTGTAAAGAAATGCTACTGACTTTTGTGTGTTGATTTTGTACCCTGCAGCTTTACTGATTTTGTTTACCTGTTCTAACAGTTTTTGGATAGGTCTTTAGAATTTTCTAATATATATGTTATCAGTTAACAGAAGGATTTTCAATTTTTGCTTTCCTGTTTAGATGCCCTTTATTTCTTTTTCTTGTCTAATTGTTCCAGCCAGAACTTTGTTCTGTGTTGAATAGAAGTGGTAACAGATGTTCTTATTCCTGATCTTAGAGGAAAACCTTGCAACTTTTCATCGAGTATGTTCGTTGTGGGCTTTTCATGTATAGCCTTTATTATGTTGAGGTGTCTTTCCTTTGTGTCTAATTAATTTTTATCATGACTTTTTATCATGAAGGGATATTGAATTTTGTGAACTGCTTTTCTGCATCTGTTGAGATGATTGTGGAGTTTTTGTCCTCATTATGCTAATACGGTGTATCACATTATAGATTTGTGTGTATTCAACAATCATTGTATCCCAGGTGTAAATCTCACTTCGTTGTGAATGATCCTTTTAATGTTCTGTTGAATTTGGTTTGCTAGTATTTTGTTGAGGATTTTTGCAAATATGTTCATCAGGGATATTAGCCAGTTACTTACTTGTAGTGTCCTTGTCTAGCTTCAGTATCAAGGTTCAGTCTAGCTATACTGGCTCTGTAAATGGATTTTGTAGGTATTCTCTTCACTTTGAGTTTTTGGAAAGGTTTGAGAAGGAATTGGTATTAGTTCTTCAAATGTTTGGTATAATTTTACCTTGAGGCATCTACTGCTGGGCTTTTCTTTGATGGGAGAGTTCTTAATTATTGATTCAGTCTTCTTACTTGTTACCGGTCTGTTCATATTTTCTTTCCCTTCTTGATTCAAATTTGGTAGGCTGTACATTTCCAGGAATTTATTCTAGGTTATCCAGTTTGTTGGTGGATGATTGTTCTTAGTGTTTTATGATCCTTTGTACTTCTGTGGTATCTTCTGTGTTGTGGTATTTCCTCTTTTGTTTCTGACTTATTGTTAGAGCCTTCTTTTTTCCTTAGTTTGCTAAAAGTTTGTTGATTTTGTTTATCTTTTTAAAGAATCAACTCTTAGCTTCATGAATCTTTTTCCTATTTTCTTTCTATTCTCTGTTTTATCTGCTTTTGTTCTGGATCTTTATTATTTTATTTCTTCTCCTAATTTGGGGTTTCATTGGTTCTTATATTTATTTGAGATCTTTACTCTCTTTTGATAGAGGCATTTATTGCTGTAAACCTCGCTTTTAAAACTGTTTTGATGCATTTCATAAGTTATATGTTGTCTATTTTTTTTTGTCTAAAGATATTTTTATTTGTTTTTAAATTTATTTGACCAACTGGTTTTGAGGAGCATGTTGTTTATTTCTAGGTGTTTGTGAATGTCCCAAGAGTCCTCCTGTTACTGGTTTCTGGTTTCATTCCATTATGAGTAGAAAAGCCATTTGATGTAATTTCAGTCTCAAATTTATTAAGACTTGTTTTGTAGACAAGCATATAATATATCCTGGAAAATGTTCCATGTTCACTGGAGAGAAATGAGTATTCAGTTGCTGTTGGATAGAATGTTCTGTTTATGTCTGTTAGGGCCCTTTAGTCTAAAGCATTGTTCAAGTCCACTGTTTCTGTCTGGATAATTTGTCCATTGTTGAATACTGAGTATTGAAATCCTCTGCTGTTACTGTATTGTACTTCAGAACTATTAAAATTTGCTTTCTATATTTAGGTGCTCCAGTATTGCCTGCATATATATTTAAAATTATTCTGTTCTCTTCAACAGAACATAAAATAATGTCCTTCTTTGTCTCATTTTACAGTTTTGACCTAAAGTCTGTTTTGTGTGATGGAAGTATGGTCATCCCTGCTCTCTTTGGATGATCATTTTTCATCCCTTTATTCTCAGTCTGTGTGTGTTCTGAGGCTAAAGTGAGTCTTTCATAGGCAGCATATTGTTGGATCTTGCTTTTCTAAACCATTCAGTCATTGTTTTTAAAATCCATACAGTCATTTGATTGGATAAAAAAGTTTTTTTTTTGAGAGGAAATCTCTGTTGCCCAGACTGGAGTGCAGTGGTGCAGTCTTGGCTCACTGCAACCTCTTCCTCCCAAGTTTAAGCGATTCTCCTGGCTCAGCCTCCGAGTAGCTGGGACTACAGCTGTGTGCCACCACACCCAGCTAATTTTTTTTTTTTTTCGTATTTTTAGTAGAGACAGGTTTTCACCATGTTGGGCAGGCTGGTCTTTAACTCCTGACCTCAAGTGATCCACCTGCCTTGACCTTCCAAAGTGCTGGGATTTCAGACATGAGCTACTGCATCTGGCTAATTTTTGTGTGTTTAGTTGAGACAGGACTCCGCTGTGCTGGCCAAGTTGGTCTCGAACTTCTGGCTTCAAGTGATCCGCCCACCTGGACCTTCCAAAGTGCTGGGATTACTGGTGTGAGCCACCATGCCTGGCCTGGCTTATAGTAATTTTTAATGAGCTACAAATAACACACTCAGTACAGTGGTTGTTAGTAAATGGTGGTAGTTCTTACTTACTAAATTCTTCCTCTTACCTTTTTCTCACCAAGAATGTGAGCTGTCTAGTAAGCACCATGTTTGATTGATTGTTTTGCTATGATAATTGTTTGGCTATGATAATTTTGAATTTAATGGAATTCAGAAGGATCTAAGAAGAGTCAGATCCTTCTTAAGCCCTAGAGCCTACTCAAAGGGAATAATTTTTCTAGTAAATTGTGGCATTTACAGTACAGCAATTTGCTAAATATCTGTGTAGTCAGAATTATTCTTACGAAATCCATAGACAGATGCCACACTGAATACTGACAGAGACTATCTCCTACTGTAATATATCCATTTTTTCTTTCACCTTAGGAAGAGATTCACTGAGTGCCAGATGAAAAAGTTGACTTGTGCTTAAAAGCCATGTTATTAAAAAAAAATTCTTGAAATGCTACCGTTGGACTCAGCAAGTCGAGATGCCACAGCTAAGACCTGTTGAAGGAATAGTGAATTGACATCTCCCATTGCACTACATTGTGCAAAATATACTCATTGAGGAGAAGGGTCCGTAAACCCTTGTACTTCTATGTTTTTGAGGATTGGAAGTGCTAGAGCCAGCCAGCTTTCTATACGTGAGTTTGAATGAATTAAATGTGAATTCACAGTGTTTCCTCTACTCCAAAAGTTCTTTAGGCAATTGTAGGAAAGGACAAAGGGGACACAGACAAAGACAATATGACAAGCTCTGTTGGGAGAGCTGCCCCAGTGGTGCCAGGGGTCTGAGGACCCTGGGAATACTTGGGACCCTAATTGGCATGCTTCTCTAGTGTCAAGAGTTAGGGTATTCTTGCCAGAGTTATCTGTCATAACTCTTGTTACTGACTGTGGGTATTTCATTTCACACTTTTCTCTTCTACTGGTTTATTAATTTAGAAATTTATATATTAATTTACTTACTGGCTAGTTGAATTAACTTAAACTGTATATTCGGTATTATGTTCTGAAATTTTTTTAGTTTCCTCAGGTTGCACTTAGGTTTCTATTCAGATGCTGAGTTTAATCTGTTAAAGAAGTTCAGTGTGTGTGTGTGTATGTGTGTGTGTGTATGTTTGTGTATGTGTGTGTATGTTTGTGTATGTGTGTGTATGTTTGTGTGTGTATGTGTGTGTATGTGTGTATGTTTGTGTATGTGTGTATGTTTGTGTATGTTTGTGTATGTGTGTGTATGTTTGTGTATGTTTGTGTATGTGTGTGTGTGTATGTTTGTGTATGTGTGTGTGTATGTGTGTATGTGTGTGTATGTTTGTGTATGTGTGTGTGTGTGTGTGTGTGTGTATTAAACATGTTCTAGTGCTTGGACTGTTGAAGTTATTAATAAAATTTGTGGTCTCTATCACAACAAAGTTTACCAAACAAAACAGAGAGAGAGCACATGAGTTCATTAATAAATGTGAGTCTGGGTTTTTTTATTTTGCATTTTATGTTCAGTGATTGAGTAATATGTTATTCTTTGTGTTAACATTTTAAATTTATATAGGGCATTTTTGAATTCTTAGAGGTTTTTAAGTTCAGGAATTTAAAATAAACTAATTTTTTAAATTAAACTAGAGTTACTATACTATAAGAAGCCAATGTGGCTCGGTGATTGAAGGAATGGAGGTCAGGTGTGGCAGCTGAGTCCTGTAATCCCAGCACTTTGGGAGGCCAAGATGGAATGATCTGTTGAGCTCAGGAGTTTGAGTCTATCTTGGGCTACATGGTGAAACCCCCTCTCTACAAAAAAATACAAAAATTAGCTGAGCATGGTGGCATGCGCCTGTAATCCCAGCTACTTGGGAGGCTGAGGTGGGAAGAATACTTAAAACCAGGAGGGGATGAGCCAAGATGGTGCCACTGCACTGCAGCTTGGGTGACAGAGTGAGACTCTGTCTTAGAAAAAACAAAACAAACCACAGCATGGTTTCTGACTCTAAAGACCTGAGAGCAATTCCTGGCGGTGTCACATTCCAGAGCAGCACTGTCTAGAATGGTAGCCACGGGCCACAAGTAGCTATTGAGTACTTGAAATATGGAAAATATAGGTAGGTTGACTATAGAATTTTAAGTTGTCTTTAATTTTCATTGATTGAGGTCGAGGTGGCCATGTGTGGCTAGTGGCCACTGTAATGAGCCTCATGGTACTGGGTGACTGACTTGACTTCTTTGTGTTCAGCTTTCCCGTCTGTACAGATGAGGTCGTATAAGTTACATTTTGTGGTTACTACAAGAATTCAATAAAATAGTACAGTTAAGGAGTTCAACACTATGCCTGGAGCAGAATATTTCCATGAGAAATGGTAGTTGATTATAATGACATACATTGAATAAACGAGTTGTTTTGCTTTTGAGCATTAATTTAAACCTGTTTATTTTTGTTCTTCCCTTCCAGGATTAATTTATTTTGGAAATCAAGTGCAATATTGGAAGCCATTTCTACTAATTTTATTTCATTTGTAAATTTATGATTTGATTTGAATACTATCATGGGAGGAGCTGTGAGTGCTGGGGAAGATAATGATGACTTAATTGATAATTTGAAAGAAGCTCAGTATATCCGTACTGAAAGAGTGGAGCAAGCCTTCAGAGCGATTGATCGTGGAGATTACTATTTGGAAGGCTACAGAGACAATGCTTACAAAGACTTAGCCTGGAAGCATGGAAACATCCACTTGTCAGCACCTTGCATTTATTCTGAAGTTATGGAAGCATTGAAACTTCAGCCAGGATTGTCTTTTCTTAACCTGGGAAGTGGAACCGGATATTTAAGTACAATGGTGGGCTTAATTTTAGGTAATTTTATTTTTGTAAAATTCTATTTTTAAAAGTAAGCCTATTTTGTATTATGTTTTATGACTTATGGGATTTGTAACTTTGTGTACGGTTTGTGTATGTTTGAATGTGTACACTCAGTGTAGGTATTTTCCTTACTTAGATGTGAAAACACAGGTAGTAGTTATCTTTTTTCATTCCCAGCCCTGACCCTGGTAGTTCCCACAGGGTGTCCTCGACTTTCAGTAGCTGTGGGAACTACCTGTTCTCTGTTAGTCGCGGTCTGTACTTAGAGTCAAGCAACCAGTAGGCAGGAAACTCAGGAGTAATATTTCATCTATTTCAGGTAGAGTGTTCTGTCTTCTGGCATATACAGTTTGATGGTTATCTAAGAGCATTGTGCCAGGTTTTTTTAGAGAGACAGGAATATGTGGGATATATAAGATGCGGCACTGTTGGGGCAGCGCAAGGGATTAGAGAACAATGGAGAAGAAAGAAGTGTATCTTATTAAGCTTTCAGCACGCTTTTCAAGTGTGTGCTGTGTCAGGCATTGTTGCTGGCATGTGCATCTGCCAGTGATCTAAAGGGACTAAGATTCCTGCCCTCAGAGTGCTTCCTGGGTGTTAAATGCTAGGTATTGTTTAAAGCAGTGTGTGTGTGGTAACTCATTCAGTGTTCCGAATACTCCTTTGAAGTACATGCTAATCTTCATCCTGTTAGATGGGCAAGTCAACGAAGGCCCAGGGAGGCTAAGTAACTTGCCTGAAAGTCAGTTATCTAGGAAGTAACAAGTGAGTAATACGGAGTATAGGTGAAAGATGCATGGATGGAGGAAAATCTGCTCTAAGACATTATGTTGGATGGCGGACGACCAACCATGAAGTTTACCAAGACATTTAGATCAAGTGTCACATTCACTGGCTGCTACTGTGAGACATACATTAAAATAGAGCGTTATTTAGCGATGTGGAGTGTGAAAAGACATAAGAAAATCAGTAGCCTTCATCTAGTCTCATAGGTCTGTAGTTGAGGTGCCTGCCTAAGTTAATAAGGATGAGAATGTGGTGTAAAATTCATTCTAAAGTGATGGGAAATTATTGAAGAATTTTAAATAGAGAATGGCATATCCTCTAGTAGGGTGACTGTTCCAGTGTGCTGAGGGAGTCCTACTTTATCCCTGTTACTCTAGCATCGGTATTAATAATGTCCTTTCATTCCTCGAAGTGTCTGAGTTTGGACAGTAAATTATGTGGTCACGTTATGTGACTTCTAAGGTATACTCAGGTCTGAAATTTCCTCCCTACACACTAGCTAGCTCCTTATCTGTTAGTCGTGGAACTTCCCATCTGTTTCATTCAAAAGAGTAGGGATGGAGCCTTTCATTCTGCAACTGGCTTAGTTCCTAATGTATAAGAACTGCTCAAAAGTGATAGGGAAGTTATTAATTTTCATCAATAAAGAGAAGTTTAGAAGCTTACATTTAAATTTGCTGCTCCTCCCTGTCCTGAGACAGGAATTTCTTAACAGGTTGGACTTCCAGATATATGTCACTTCTATCACTAGGTTCTTTGAAAAAGGAATATCTGGGGTTTGAGACGGTCTGCAAAACCTAGAGGGGAGAGTAGGGAGAGCTGCTGCTTTAAAAAAATGGGAATTGCTATCCTTGAACGTTTCCTAACCAGCTCTGGCAACTCTGGGCTGGAGTCCAAGCCTTATACCATGTTTGGCCAGCCTGAAAGTCCCTGTTTATTCTGTCTTCCACTTCTCTAGTATGTGCCAACTGGCTTGTGCTGAGGGAGGTCAATCTAGCCAAACTTGGGCTGGGGGGAGGTATGTATCATAATCTGCAATCTTGCCAGCAACGAGGTTGCCTTCTCAAGACTCATTGCCTACTCCCAGGCTCCAAGAGATTAGATTTCTATGGCCAGATGGCACCTGTTGGCAGATGTCAAACTTTTTGTATCATGAATGTCTCTCAGTCCGTGTCATGGGCAGTGTGGGGAAAGAGACCATTGTGTAAATGACCTACAGTGCACAGATAGTTTCCTCCTGCTACAAGGCTCTGGGGAGTCATGGAGGTTTAGTTACGTACATGGCAGTGGCTTCTCCGTACTATTCCAGGGTTTATCTTTGTGTGATCCTGCTTAGTTAAGACCAAGATGTAGTTGTTCTTATTTTAGTTAGGAATATTCCATTGGTGAGAAAGATTATTTTAAAGAAGGAGAAGCAGAAACAACAGTCTGTAAAACTGCGATTAGAGCTGATAAATCTTAGGTTCACCAGGCTTCTGAGGAAACTTTATCTTCTTTACCCTGCTCTCTTTTTTTAGTTTGTGTTTTGTGTGTGTTTTATGTCATGGAGGAGAAGGTATCCATCCATAAAAATCACTTAGGACTGGATCCAGAGGAGGATGCTCACATGCTCCCTGTGGCTGTCAGAGTATAGTGAATCAAGTTTGGCTCCACAGCTTCACAGCCACCTTATTAACAAGTTCTTTCCTTCTTAAAAACAAAAAACTACAACACTATGGCTTAGCCATGTTTCTCTTCCACTCACAAGATGGGGATGACAGGTGCTCCCCATAGACAGTGGTTCCTATTGGAGTACATACTCAGTAGTCAACACTGGGGAGTCCTGGCCGAAGCAGGGAGAGCAGGGCGTCTGTGATTCGGTAACACGGTTAGGGAAGAAACCCTTTCACTCCAGAAACACAAATGTAGAGGATGAGCTGTAATTATTATATAGAGCTTTTGTTATTCAGTGGGACTAAGGTAGATTTTTCTTTTATTACTATTATTAATTAATTCATTTATTTATTTTTAGATAGGGTCTCACACTCTTGCCCAGGCTGGAGTGTGTTGTTTTGGTCTTGGCTCACTGCAGCCTCGACCTCCTGGGCTCCAGTGAATCTCCCACCTCAGCCTCCTGACTAGCCATGCATGGCTGATTTTTGTATTGGGTTTTCTTCAGGAAATTTCTCATCATTAACGCACACTTAGAGGCCGGGCGCGGTGGCTCAAGCCTGTAATCCCAGCACTTTGGGAGGCCGAGGCAGGTGGATCACACGGTCAAGAGATCAAGAGCATCCTGGTCAACATAGTGAAACCCCGTCTCTACTAAAAATACAAAAATTAGCTAGGCACGGTGGCACGTGCCTGTAATCCCAGCTACTCAGGAGGCTGAGGCAGGAGAATTGCCTGAACCCAGGAGGCGGGGGTTGCGGTGAGCCGAGATTGCGCCACTGCACTCCAGCCTGGGTAACAAGAGTGAAACTCTGTATCAAAAAAAAAAAAAAAGCACACTTAAAGCAATTATTCATAAATTTACTTTTATCCAAGACAATGGAGAATAGATCACTCCAACTCCTGAGATTTCTCATTGAGTCATGTTTTTGAATTTCGAATTGAAGATAATCTTCATGTCCTGCTTGCTTCTCCTTAAATATTTTCCCTGAACTAAGGGTTTTCATAAAGATATAGTACTTAATTGATTCTCCTCTCAGTACTGTCTTTCCATTCTTAGGGAATCCCATTGAAAAATAGGATGCAAAAAAAAGCAGCCTTCCACATCCTGTAGTTTACCTCTGCTTTCCGTAACTGAATTGAGTATCAGAACCACAAAAACAAGTTATTCCGACAAACTCTTTGTGATTCAGGTAGGGATTCTTAGGTATTAATTTCCATTTTCTTTTATAACTCACAAAAATTCTAGGTATCTTACAAAACCTATAATATACAGATTCATCCCTCATAATGACTTTCTTTTAGTCTCTTGCCTAGTTTCCTAGTTGATAGGACTGACTCTGGGGAGACTGCCAGTGTCATCCAGCACTGTGGATGCCACTGCCTTGGTGCTACAACATTCACTCCTAAAGGTGAAACAGTTGATAGGCAGGAACCTTACTACCATAACCTACGGTTGCCCTGTTGTTCTGTTGCCGTCACGTTTGACCTCTCTACACTCTTTCTTTGTCATAGGACGGTAAATGGTCCTTACTCAGCTAACACTGTTTGCCTTTGACCTCAGAGCTCGTGCTGTCTGTCCTTTGCCTGCATGCTTATGCGTACTGTGCTGGTCCTCCCTCTAATGAGGTGTGATTGGCATACCGTTAAGTTTACTCATTTAAGTACAATTCAGTGATTTTAGTTAGGTTTACAGAGTAGTGCAGACATTTCCACAATCTAGTTTGAAGACACTTCCGCTGGGCTAAAGAGATTCTTCCATGCCCAGCTGCATCCACTTCCAGTACGCAGCCAGTCCCTGACAACCAGTTACCTACCTTCTGTCTCTGTAGATTTGCCTTTTCTGGACATTTCATATACATGAAATCATACAATATATGGTCTTCTGAATCCAGCTTTTACTTAGCATTACATTTTCAAGGTTCATTCATGCATAGCATGTCTCGGGTATTTTACTCGTTTTTATGCTGAATGCTGTTTCATCATATACACCACATTTTGTGTATCCATTCACCAGTTAACGGGTGTTTGAGTTACTAGTTTTTGGCCATTATACATAATGCTGTTACGAGCATTTATGTACAAATCTTTGTGTGGATATACATTTTCATTTCTCTTAGGTAGATTCTTAAAGGGTAGAATTGCTGGCGTGTGTTTGTTTTTAAGAGGTGAACAGTGTTTTCTGGAGTGGCTACACCACGTTAAATTCCTGCCAAGGTTATGTGAGGTTCTGGTTTCTTCACATCTCACTAATGCGTGTTACTTTGTATTTTAGAGCCTCTTAAAGAATGTTCTTTATTAGCTTACTTTAGGCCAAAAGATGAGGGGGCTCCAGGGTGGTCAGCTCCCCCGTCCCTCACCCTCTCCTTCTTCTTGGTGAGATAAGACGCATTTGGCGGGTGTCAGGGTTTTCCTGCAAGGGGGACTCTGTTTTTTGCATCGCACCAAACCCGTCTTTTCCTGGATCTTCTGTTACACTTTTTTTTAAAGGAAGTTTTTTTTTTTGGCGGGGTGGGGTGGGGGTGGGCGGGGAACTGTCTTGCTCTGTCTGGCTGGAGTGCAGCAGTGCGATGTTGGCTCACTGCAGCCTCTGCCTCCTGGGTTCAGTTGGTTCTCCTGCCCCAGCCTCCTGAATAGCTGGGACTACAGGTGCTCACCACCACACTTGGCTATATATATATTTATATTTGTTTTTATTTTTGTGTTTTCAGTAGAGACAGGGTTTTGCCATGTTGGCCAGACTGGTCTCGAACTTCTGACCTCACGTGATCCACCCGCCTTGGTCTCCCAAAGTGCTGGGTTACAGGTGAGCCACCACTCCTGACCCTGGTTTTTTTTCATTTTTAGGAATTAATCTGTTCTGTTTTTTTTGGCTTGTTTGTTTGTTTGTTTTGAGATGGAGTCTCCCTCTGTTGCCCAGGCTGGAGTGCAGTGGTGCCATCTCTGCTCACTGCAACCTCCGCCTCCTGGGTTCAAGTGATTCTCCTGGCTCAGCCTCCCAAGTAGCTGGGATTACAGGTATACGCCACCATGCCCAGCTAATTTTTTGTAGAGACAGGGTTTTACCATGTTGGCCAGGATGGTCTCAGTCTCCTGAGCTTGTGATCCCCCTGCCTTGGACTCCCAAAGTGCTGGGATCACAGGTGTGAGCCACTGTGCCCACCCATCTGTTCTTGATACATGATTTATTTGGGACTCTGTGAGCAAATCTGTTCTGAAAACCTTTTGTTTTAGGCTAATGACATTTTATGAAATTCATAAAACTCTTAACTATTTGAACTAACTTCTTAGTCCTAGTTAGACTTCTGGGCATCTTTTTTTCTGCCCTTGTGCTCTATATGGAGTTGCCACCACTGTTCTATTTCTTAGATTTTTTTTCCCCCTCTCACGTATACTGGTTGTGGAGTAGAAGTCATTACTGTCAACCACCTCTTTCATTGCTGCTGCCTCTGAAAATCAATACTCAGGTGATTTTATGTTTATGGATAATATTACTGCTGCTTACAGGGTAACAAATAGTAAATAACAAAGGTGATAAATATTTGGAAGCAATACAGGTTTTACGAAGTTTTCGTAGTCATTTCTTCTGATGATGTTTTTTCATGCTAGTCTTAGAAGTTAGGAGGAAATTTCTCCAGTGATGTGAAGTGGCTTAGGTGTTTCCCTGAGCTGAGCATCTTGAGTTTTATCTTTGTGATTAACTGTTTCTCAACCAAGACTGTCTATGTAGCAAATGCAGCCAGTTTTTACTATTTGGAAATTTTGTCTCTTGAGAACTCTCTTACTGACTAATACTTATTTGAAACCCCCAAATCCAACTCACACTGCTTTCATGATTACTTGCCAGCCTGCAGAGAGGAACAAAAAATCTGAGTCTCCTGCTTTGCATCTTCCTAGCCGAGGTGGAATAAAGTGAAGCACTCTCTGCCTTCTTGTCTCTGTGGTCATACAGAAATGACCAAAGGATTGAGAGGGGAGAGGCCAGCGCATGTCACAGGCTCCATTCTTCACTGAGGCCTGTTGATGGCTTGAATCCCAATTCTGGCAACAGTTCGTGGGGTGGCTCAGGCAAGTCACTAACACTTCTTAAGCTTATTTTCTCTTTTGCGAAATAATATAGTCTCTACCAGGATGAGTTCTCAGGATTTAATATTATTATCTATTTTATATATTTATATATGTACGTATTTTCCTAAGGAGCAATAGTTCTTTTTTTGCTAATTCAATGTTTGCTGTATTTTTTAGAACATAACTTTTATACAGTAAATAATGCGAATTGATTGTTACTTTGAGAAAAGTACTAAACCTTCCTGAATTTGTTTCCTTAAGTGTAAAATTTGTGAATCTCTATCTCCCCGTGTAGAAGCTGGCACCCATGGAATTGTCTTTCTTTTTCTGTGACACAGTCTTTCCTGGGATGTTGGACTGAGTGCCTCGGATTGCAGCTCAGAGGTTGCTGGAGTTGGCAGGGCTGCTTGGTCCGCTGGAACTCTTGGTCTCCTCTGGAACCCGCTTTTACATTCTCTCTGGGTTAGGTTCCTGCAGGGTCAGCCAGGCTCCCCTCCCACACCCTTGCCAAAAATGGTTTCCTTGGGTTTTATATCTCAGTGTGTTAGTTATATTTATAAAGGCTTTGTCCTTTTTAGGGAACAACTTTGGATTTCTCCTGTAGTGAAGGGTGAATCTTTCTTCTTTCTTCAAGGAACATCCACATACAAAGGATTCATAGATTTCTGCCTCCAAAGTCTGTCAGCTGAGCTCTGGACACTCTTGATCTTCCAAGCTGGGTACTTAAACATGTGGTACCTGCATCCTGTTTCTTCTTCAGTGTGCAGAAGGTTCCAGAAGTTCAGTCTGCCCCCAACTTTTTTTTTCCTGCCCTCTTTCACACATGACAAAAAGTTCAACAGGTTCTCTTCTTCCTCCTCTGTTTCCTTTCTTTGTGAAGAGTACTTTTTTCTTCTAAATTGGGTAACATGGAAACTTGAGTACCAGACTCTCCTTTTTAATTTTATTATGAAGTAGGTAACATAATCACAGGGCTGAACAATTCAAAAGTATCAAAGGCGTACATTGAAACATTTTCCTTCTTCTCCTCGCCTGTATTTTCCTTAGTTGCCTCCCCACTTTGATGGTAACTGCACAGAGCTCCGAGGACACTGCGATTTTTGCATATACATAATGTTTTATAGCAATGATAGTTGGCTTAAAATTGTTTAGGAATAAAAGGAAAATGTTTGTTGAATTTTGGCAGATTTCTATCAAACAACTAAAATTAATAAGAAATTAATTTTGAATGGAATGTACTTCATCATAGCATTTACTTCGATGGCATGCATCATTCCCTACCGTCAGATAATATAGATTGAACATATTTTTTTTTGCTCATGCACTATTTTAAAATCAAGACATGAAAAATATTTTTATGCTTTGTGGATATCATTTGTTTCAGTCTTCGTTGTGAACCTTTTGAAATTTGAGACTGTAGCTACATTTATGAACTTTATCATTCTTTAAAGAGGTATCATATTAGACCCTGTGCCAGCTGCTGTGGATACAGAAGTGTTCAAGACACATCTCCTACCCTTGTACATGATGCTTCTGAACTAGCAATAAAAGTGTGGTGTTAATCTTATTGGCCGTTCTTCATTTAGTCTAATAAATATTTATTGAGTATGTGACTATCACCATGCTGGTCCCAGGTATCTTCATGTACTTAACAAATAAATGTGCAGTGGAATGAAAGAGCTGATGAAAATGTCTTCCAGAGAAAATGATTGCATAAGAAGAATTTGAGTCAAAATCTGAAGCTGTTTAAATTAGCTTTTTAAACGATTCTGTGTTATACCTGAACACATTTTTTTCTCAGTTTATTGAATTTGCTGTGTTAGAAATTTAATCTCTAATATTCCATTGTGCATATTAAGGTATAGTCATTGGTTGTTCTTGACCTATTCATCTTGAATATTATCAGCACGTTGGGTAGAAATATGTAAATGAACTGATTGTGACATCTATTCTTGATATTTGGACATTTTAGAGATATGGTTTACTTAGGGCTTGGTTCCATTTCTGTAACTGTTAAGCCAATACTTTGAGATCTCATGTAAACATATTTCTAAGATTCATGTGAGATAAGAGAGTAGCATTTACATAGGCATAGTCTGAGAGGAGCCTGAGGAACCGGATCTTGTTTCTGGTAAATTCCAGGGCTTGTTTCAGAAAGCTTTTCTCAAACCTGGAGAGCAGAGAACAAGGTCTAATCTTATTAGCTTCAGAGTGGTTAAGCCAACATGGGAAGACTCACCTGGAGAGCAGAGAACAAGGTCTAATCTTAGCATCAGAGTGGTTAAGCCAACATGGCAAGACTCAGGACAAGTTTGTCAGTGCTTGATGTAAAACAGTGTGATACGGTTAGATGAGAGAAACCATAAGAAATTAAATATATCTTAATAAGTGGGAATATATTAGAACAGCTTCTCTTAATTGTCTAGTTAATGAATACTTAGCCTTTTGCTGATTGCTCTTCTCCCTTTTTCTTTATTCACCTTTTGGTCTGTTTTATTTTTGTACGTTATACCACAGGATATTCTTGGAGCGAAACCTATTCCTGTTGACTTTTACCTGTGACTGTTCCTGAATGCTTCCAAAGCTGCTTGTAAATCTTCACAAAGATGCCTTATTTTATATAACTCAAATTAGTCATGAAATGTAATTTGTTGAAAGATCCTTTTCTATTTTAATTCTCATTGAGTTTCTATTAGTTTCATAGAAAGCTAGTGATTGATCCACCTACTCCCCCTTGTGGCAAATATTTAGTTTAGCCGAAATACTTTTAGCTTGTTTACTCTTGGTGTTACTTTACTATAATGAGAACAGAGATTTGGATAGCTCAAAGCAGATTTAAAAAAATAATTTAGATTGGGCTTTATAATAATTAGGAGGGGTGGCTAGCACTGCTCAGCCCAGTTGGATGTTAGGATTATCTGCAGACCCTAGATCACACTGAGAGATTCCTTTCATCTGTTTGTGGGTAGGACCCAGGGATTTACAGTTTAAATCAAATTAAGTTTAATCTACTTTTAACAATTAGAAATTTCCAGGTTATTCTAATATACAGTCAGGGTTGAGAACCACTTATATGGTTTATAATTATGCTTCTACAACGAACTGTTTCTGTACATGGGGAGAGAGCACATCATAATTTTCAACAACAGTTTGTCCATTACATTATAGTGTGCAAAGTACTTTTACATAATGTAATGATTTTTCCCAGAGACTTCTTTTATATAGTGGGAACTGGTCTCACAGTGACTGGCTGGTCTCAGATTATACAACAGTTAAGAGGAGGAGCTGGGATTTGGAAGCCAAGACATCTGACATTTAATCTATCTCAGCACACCAGTATTTTGACGTCAGAGTTCTCAACTGAAATGATGGATCTTGGATTATTTCATCTTTAGAACTCCTCTTATTATAGTACTTTTTGCCTGTGGCTGTGTTCTGTAAGTTCGCTTTACACAAAATACTAAAGTTTGCGCAGTGAACTTCATTCAGATGCAGTGTGGAACTCGCAGGTTTCCTTGGTGTGCCTCAGTCTTCTACACACCAGCACCACAGTGTCAGTCTGTTGGACATTACATGGGGTGGACATAGATACAGATTTAACCATTAATTTGTATTTGCCTAAACCTAATCATTATTGACTTTTTTGTACAAGCTTGTGTTCTTGACTGATTGGTAAATGATAAGTGAACTAGATTAGATCCAGTTACTAGAAAAGTCCTCTTAACGAGTGCAGTGAATGTGATTTGAAAACTTGAAAGCAGTCCAGATTTTATTATATTTGTTACTGTTCTCAATGGGGGTTTGTCGACCTTAAAACTTATTTCTTATGTAAGATACGTAGGTATTTCTAATAACTGTATTTGTTTTAATAAACTTGGCCGTCGCTGTATGTTTTCATGTTCTCTTTAATATTTAGCTATCAAAGGTCAACATTTTCTTTTTTTAAAAGCGTGTATGTTACAAAAATTAAGCCCCTTATTTCATAGAAAAATCCTCACATTGTCAAATACAAAATAAACATCAGAATTCAGAGTCAAATTTATGATTCACTTGGCCTGTTAACATCATCATATTTTGGATATTATTTCACTTTTTTCCATTGACAACTTGTATCTTTCTTTAGCTATATATTATTTATTTATTTGAACATTTGTGCTCTTTTTAAAAAAATCAGTAGCCTATTGCTTTTTAATTGAAAAAGTTATACATGCAAATGGTTAAGACACACTTCACACAACAGCATATCATAATCGAAATGTTTCCTTACCACCGTAGATCTCTTCGTCCCCTTTCTCGGAAGCAGCTATGTATGCTTTTTAAGTTTTCTGGTTCATTCTCCTGTTGTTCTATTTAATACAGATACCAAATGTGAGTTGTAGTAATCAGCATTGCATTATATTTTTATCGTACACTTAATACATTCAAGTTGTATAATCACATTCTAAATAAATGAGATATTGGTGACATTTCTATTTAAATTCTTCCTTTTATTAATGTATTTTTCTTTTGTATTGACTTTAAACATGTTAGTTACCATTCACATTGTTACGTAGTGAGCATTAAAGATGTGCCTCCATCATTTAAAAATTAAAGTTTCATCTATAAAAAATTGTAAATGTCGTTTACATTCAATATTAATGCATAGAATATTTTACATGTGTATTTATGTTTGTGAAAGATCTTTTACATATTAATGAATTGTCTATCTTTCATTATTAAATATCTTATGTCAAGGTAGTATGAAAAACAAGTTATGTGAAAATTAAGAAATTTTCTTACACATTAAACTTATTGGCATAAGTTGTCACTTTGCTGTGAGACAATAAGCAGAAAACAGGAAATAAAAAAAGGGAAAAAGAGACCAGTGGCATCCTTAAGAACCAGAACTTTGAAATTCAGACTTCCTCTCTTAATAAGGCATTTCGAAGTATGGATTAGAAGCCTTGATTTCCAGATTCTTAACACCTTTGATATTATATTTGCATTTTCTGTCTTGTAGGAAACAGAGTGCTAGCAATACTGACCTTTTTAATTGATCTCCTATCTATGCAGCCCTGGTTTTTCATAAAAATGTAACTAGATTTTTTTTCTTTCTTTTTCTTCCTTTTTTTTTGGAAACTGAGTTTTTGAAATGGCACCATCTTGGCTCACTGCAACCTTCGCCTCCCGAGTTCAAGCAGTTCTCCTGCCTCAACCTCCCAAGTAGCTGGGCTTACAGGCATGTGCCACCACACCAGGCTTATTTATTTTTTTTTTTAGTGGAGTTGGGGTTTCTCCATGTTAGTCAGGCTGTCCTTGGAACTCCTGACCTCAGGTGATCTGCCTGCCTCAGCCTTCCAAAGTGCTGGCATTACAGGCGGGAGCCATCGTGCCTGTTTTTTTTTTTTTTTTTAAAAGGCAGTGTCCCACTCTTGCCCATCCTGGATTGCAGTGGCAGGAACATAAAGTCTTATAGGAAGCAGAGTGCCAGCAATGTTAACCTTTTTAATTAGTCTTTTATCTATGCAGCCCTGGTTTTTCTTCTATTATTTTTTTTTCTCTCTTTTTTTTTAAGACAGGGTCTCACTCTTGCCCAGCTCAGAGTGCAGTGTCAGGAACGTAACTGAAGCTTCTATCTCCTGGTCTCAAGCAGTTCTGCTCAGCCTCCCAAGAAGCTGGGGTTGCAAGCATGCACCAAGCCTGGCTATTTTTTTGTTTTGTTTTGTTTACTGTAGAGATGAGGTCTTGCCATGTTGCCCAGGCTGGTCTCGAAGTCCTAGGCTCAAGCAGTCCTCCCACCTTGGCCTCCCAAAATGCTGGGATCACAGGCATGTGTCACCGATTACAGGCATGTAATGATTACATTTATGTGCCTGGTCCTAGGTTCTTAACGGGTAATGAAAATGTAAACATCTCACATGTTTTATAGTCAACGATCACTTTAAAAAGAAGAAAGGGAAATTAGGTTTATGTCATAGGATAGTATTTTTCTTACTATGTTCATAATGTTAAGTAATTGTAGTTTTATTTGATTTTTTTTTTTTTTGAGACAGTGTCTTGCCCTTTCACCCATGCTGGAGTGCAGTGGCAAGATGTAGGTTCCAACCTCTGCCTCCTGAGTTGAAGCAGTGCTCGTGCATCAGCCTCCCAAGAAACTGGGATTACAGGTGTACACCACTACACCTGGCTAATTTTTGTATTTTTACTAGAGAAAGCATTTCGCCATGTTGGCCAGGATGGTCTTGAACTCCTGGGCTCATGCCATCTGCCTGCCTTGGCCTCCCAAAGTGTTGGGATTACAGGTATGAGCCACCATGTCCTGCCTATACTTGAGTTCTTTTGAACAAGGAAAACTATTTGGTTTTTTTAAACCTTTTATATGTTGACACCTATGGAAATTCAAGTTCCCAGAATATTCACATTTAATGTATTAAAAAGTGACCTTACTGTGTGCTTTTCTAAGTTTAATATTTTGGCTGCTTTATAATTTTGAACATCAATGAGATTTTAGTTTTACTCAGCTTGTCTATAGTAATAGGGAATTACAAGATGCCTTAAGTGATTTTGGAGAGATGTTCCAGTTTTCAGATGACGGCAGATAAAACTAGTTCATAAGAAAGGAGGGCCAGGCGCGGTGGCTCAAGCCTGTAATCCCAGCATTTTGGGAGGCCGAGGCGGGTGGATCACGAGGTCAAGAGATCGAGACCATCCTGGTCAACATGGTGAAACTCCGTCTCTACTAAAAATACAAAAATCAGCTGGGCATGGTGGCGCGTGCCTGTAATCCCAGCTACTCAGGAGGCTGAGGCAGGAGAATTGCCTGAACCCAGGAGGCGGAGGTTGCAGTGAGCCGAGATCGCGCCATTGCTCTCCAGCCTGGGTAACAAGAGTGAAACTCCGTCTCAAAAAAAAAAAAGGAAACGAAGCAAAAAGTTTAACGTTGCTTTAATCAGGACAATTTATAAAATGTAAAAGCATTGCAGAAGAAGTTCTGTGGTGGTTTGATGAATCAAGTACCTTTTTATTTAATCTTCCTATCTGAACACATTTTTCAAGTGAAATCAATGTTTTTAAAAAGCAAAAGTTTAGTAGGGGAAGGCATTATCCTTACCTGATTTGGGTTTGAAGATTGTATCTGAACATTCTGGTTAAATTTTTACAGTTTCAGTATTTCCTGGACTGCAAACCATTTTTTATGTTGGCATGTTAACATGCAAACATGACAATTTATGATTGTGATTTTTTGCTTAAAAATACCTAATGGTCAGTAGAAACAATTTCATGCACTGTCGTTTCGGACAGTAGTAGAGGGCACATCCAGTTAAGAATTTCCTAAGGATACTGAAAATAATCCTCCTTCCGTAGGATCAAAGTCAAACAAAAATGATGAGTGGAAACCTGGTTGGCTCAATTTCAGAAGTTGAAAAGGGACTGTGTAATTCGTGTGTTATTCTCATGTGGGTCATGGGGCAGGTTAGTAGGTACGGGTAGCCTTAGGAGACGCTGAGTCTTCGTATTCGCAGTGTGAACTGGTACCAAGGTGGGGAAAAGAGCCAGCCCAAGAACATCTCTGGGGGCTGGGAAAGCCCTCCTTGATTCATTCTCCTTTTCCTGAGAGGTCAGTCCATCCATGGGCATTTATAAAGAAAAATCCTTAGAGCTGTAAAGTATGCTGGAGCCTGAGGGTCAAGTCTAGTAAGTACGCTGCCCGAGGGCCACATTCTGCAAGGCGCCGGGAGCTCCGAAAGGAGTGGAATGGGTGGGAATTGAGCCTTTTCTGCTTGGGGGTAGGGATGCTCTGAGACATTCGTGAAAGGTTACCTGTGTCAGCCCTTGGTTTTAGGTATTTTTGAATTACCAACTTTTTAGCAAATGATAAATGAAAATAATACCAGGTACCTTAAACTTCATGTAGAAATGTTATTGTTTTAGCAGTGTGTCCTGCCAGATAAGCTACTCCCTTGGGAGAACTCTAGGTTTCAACGTTATTCTTGCTAGTATTTTTTTATAGAAAACTTGGGTGAACTGTTTTTTGGTTTTGTTTTTTTTTTTGTTTTGTTTTTTCTTTTTTTACATTAAAGCAATGTACATAGATTTCCATTCAACCTTTAAGGCTGTGGCTAGGAGGTATTTGCATATTTCAAGCTGTCTTTAAATACTCCTGTGACGTATAAATGAGCAGAACTTAAAAGAGCTCCGTAAGGGCATATGATTAATAATTTTTATAAAAATGCTGCTACGATTGCAGGTCCTTTTGGAATAAATCATGGAATTGAGCTTCATTCAGATGTGGTGGAATATGCCAAGGAAAAGCTGGAGAGCTTCATCAAAAATAGTGATAGCTTTGATAGGTAAGTATTCACATCTACAGTTGGGTTTGAAATGACTTACTAAACAGACACATGGAACACGTCTATTCTTGAACACTGTTGTTGATCCTGAGTTGCTCAACTGAATGCAGCAAAAATCAGTGCACCGTAAAATGAGAAAAAGTTAAGACTCTTCCATGCTAACTTTTACTATATGTAATTTTATAGTCAATTATAAATCTAGTAAATTTTTGCTACTACCATTATTAGCAATGTTGAATTCATGAAACATTATTCAAGTATTTTTTATGGAGATACTATATAATACTGTGATTGCAGTATTTTTCTGGAACTCTTGTTTTACTTTTTGAATAGTAATTTAATAGTTCTTTGCTGAATCTTCAGTTGTATCATACGAGGTGGTCCCTATCAGAACACAAAAGACTTTAACATATTCAGCTACTTTGTAATATATCCAGAAGAAATGATCATAGAAATACATTGATATGTCTTGTGATAGGATTGTTTATGAGAAATTAGTTTATAAAACCATTGTTTTGAACTCACAATGGAACTCCCTTTAGAAGAAACATTGTACAGGCTTTTGTCCTTGGGCTGGCAGGAAAAGGCCATTTGGTGTGTAATCCTACTAGAATTTTGCATTGCTGTGGAGCAAGGGCACTTATGCCGATGTTCATGAACTCTTTGAAATTGTGTAAAACTTGGAGAGCTTTTACATCTCATTTCTCTGTGTATCTTATTTTCAAAGAGATAAAGTGTTAAAAACGATAGAAAACACAAGCATAGAACACAGTCACTTTAAAGAACAAACTTTCAGGCAAAAGCATTGAGAATTCCAACTTGGCTTGTTGGGAGTGGACCCTCATCTTCAGCTCGTGGCCATGGCTGTCAACAACTTGAGGGGGAGGGGGCTAGATCAGAACTGAGGGCTCTGTTCTAAAAGATCTAGATTGAAGAACAGCACCAGGAGAGAAGCCAAAACCCTTGTAAATATCTTTAGAGGAATGGTTTTTTCCCCTCCTCCCTTTGCCCTTTCTCCCCTTTCTCTTGCACTTTTTTCGTCCTCCTTTGCAATGCCAGTCTGTATTTATCCTCTGGCAAGTGGCATTTGATTGAAGAATAGAAACCTGATGTAACGGAGCAAAATCCGCAGTACTTACAGTGAAGGCAAGGTCTTGAGTCTACCCAGGTGTGATTGTAACTATGTTAAAGGCCACAGACAGGCACGGGGGAGTTGGGAAATGCTCGTGTTTTATTTTCACTGTGGTTCAATGGATTGAAGCAATCATTTCGGTGTTCTGCATTAATTTACCGAGCACCATCCTTTATCTTGTTTATGCCGGTCTTTATAAACACGTGTAATGCACATTTTTGATTCAGTTTTCAAGGCTTACTGTGTAAGCCTTTCATATCCTATTTTCAAGAAAAGCACATTGGTAGAAATAAATGTTTAGTCCAAATTATTTGATAAGAAATTTGGTTTCAATTTTAGCATCCTTTTGTGTCTTTATTGTTTCTCTCTGTCTTGAGAATTACAATAGCATAGTAAGTGCTTAAGATGTAGTCGTGAATATATTTGTATACAGTTATTAGACCTATAGAATTTTGTTCATTTTATTTAACTGCTATTAAGTATTTGTTTTTATCTTGAACGTTAATGTACACAAAAGGGCTTTTTGAATACATTTGAACTTGGAAAATATAAAAGTAGTATTAGTAAAATCAACTGTTTAAGGTCTATTTAAGCGGTTTTATATTAGTTATTAATAGATTACACCTATTAATACATGAAGACACAGATAATTCCGTTTCGGGTCATTATTTGAGCAGAGCAGACTCAAGGAAGACTCTTGAATCAGTGAAGCAATCTGTACAAGTGTCTGGAGCTCCAGTTTATTCCTGGCAAGTGGGTATAGTCCTGGGAAACAGTAAAATATGCAATTTAAAGCATTTCTATGTTGATGTAATTTAAATAATAATCCACAACACAGATAAGTTTCAAGACTACTTATTTAAGTATCTCAATTTTTAAAAATTTCTCTTATTTTTGTAATTGTAAAATGCACAAATTTCCCTGCTTTCTATTTCTTTAGTTTTATTTTGTTGTTACTGTGTTATATAGGTTTGTTATTCATCAAATTATCCATCATGAAATACAGTGATGTGACTGATATGTTTCTCTATAGTTTTCAATGGTCTTGTTTTAATTATTATATGTAGTTACCTCTCAAGTGTTTGTTACAGGTTGTTTTTGAAACAGATTCTTATTTTTATGAACTAGTCTTGAAGAACACAGTTCTGCAAGTTTTTTGTTACATTTATACAGTTTGGTTTCAGAGACAAATTATAAAATGATATTTTTTTCTTACAAGTGTTTTATTTTCAATTTCTCTTGATGTTTGTGGATAATATTTCAACTAATTTTCAAGTTAAAATTTTACAAGCTTTCTGGGCAAAGCGGTTTTAAAAATCTTATTTCTAAGCCGTTTTGTTAAATTATGTACGGTTTATCAAAGTACATATTTTAGTTAACAAAATATAAAATAACTGAGGAAAATTAATTGCCATTTATGTATTCCTTAGTACCAGATTATCCCTGATTATGTGTAAAGGAGAGAGAATAAATAGCTGAAACCTAATATTCTTCCAGTCTTTTTTATCCTGTCAGTTTGGATTTTTTTTTAATCAATCCCCTTTTCAAAAGTATTATCATGTCACTTATGATTTCAATTGCATTTTTAAAATTTTCTTATATACATTTATTTAAGATCATAGAAACTCCCAAATACAGTAGAGGGGAAAAAATCCTTACGCTAATCAGCATTAGAATATATAATGTTAGATGACCTTTTTAAGAACACAAATATAGGCTGGGCATGGTGGCTCACACCTGTAATCCTAGCAGTTTGGGAGGCCAAGGCAGGTGTCTTGCTTGAGCCCAGGAGTTTGAGACCAGCCTGGTCAGTGATGGTGAAATGATCTTTACAGAAAAGGAAAAAAAAAAAAATACAAAAATCAACTGAGCATGGTTGCACATGCCTGTATTCCCAGGTACTTGGCAGGCTGAGGTGGGAGGATCACTTGAACAGAGGAGGCAGAGGTTGCAGTGAGTTGAGACTGCACCACTGCACTCCAGTGTTAGCGACAGAGTGGGACCCTTTCTCAAATAAAGTACAAATATATGTTTTTATGTTGTGTAAAGCTTGATTCCTGTGTCTTGAAAGTAGTAGTCTTTCTTTTCTGTACTTTTAAAGTGTCTGTGTCTTAGTCTCATGTCAGCAAATGAAATAATTTAGAGAGGCTACTCTGAATTTACTGTAATGGAGATGGGAGGGAAGGAGTAAGTTTCGTGTCTGATGTAATCCTTTGTTACATATGGTATTCTTAAATTCACTGAAATTCTCTTATAAAAATGATGAGATTGCAAGGGTCCTCTGAAACATTGGCAAGCTTTCCCCACAAATCCCAGTGAGTAAATCTTTGAGGCTTCCTAAGCTAAATGGTCTCTGTTGCCACCACCTGACTCTTGCTTTGCAGTATGAAATTGGAAACACATGCCATGGAAATGAATGGGCGTGAGGGTGTTCCAGTCACACTATTTACACTAGCGCTCTGTTGATGAGCTGGCCTCTGGACTTGGCATGCTGTCCGTAGTTTGCTGACTCCTGTCGTACTTTTACACATGCTCTCCTAAACATTCTGTTTTTAGCTGGACAAGTAAAGGCCTTTAGATATCTGGCTTCTGAGAGAAAAGAAGGACGTTGGGAAAGTCAAATGGTGAGTCAGCATTTGGGCGGATACAGTTAAAAGACATCTCTCCGGCTCCAGTTACTTCGAAGAGGATGTTAGTTACAGGAGCCTGAATTATAAACTTTTTACCCTGCAAATACTTTGCAAATGAATTGATTATTAGTATAGCACTTATTTATGGCCACAGGTATGTGATGCATATACACGTATTATTGGTTTGGCCCCTAGAATGCATGCTTTGGAGAGGGCCATGTTCTTGTAAGCAGTAGGCTGGAAATCTGTATTCCTCTCCTCCTAGATGACTTATAGCTGTGACTTTGACAATCTGACAGTGTCCATAGCCAAATGAGTATAATGTAATTTGAATGATTGGAGATTTTCGTTCCATATGAACCAGAGACCATTGTCTCTGTGTTTTTTGCCGTAGAAATGAGTCATGATGTCAGGAACAAAGACAGTAACGAGGTGGTAAAAAATAATCGCACCTCCTATGCATTGTCTGTGCGTTAGTGTTAACCGTCCTAAACGTTTTATCCACAGTATGAATTGGCATGTTCACATTTCCCAGATGAGAAAACCGAGGGTCAGACAAAGAGGCTATCACCCGAGCCTGGGAGTCTTTTTACTTAGTTCTAGTTTGGCTCTTATCATGTAAATGTTGATTTATTCTAATATCTCTTCCTAGCAAGGGGCTGCTACCAATGAATTACAGCCTAGCAACTTGGATAGGAACGGTGAAGCAGCACTTTCATTTCCATCATTTACCTTCCTCACATTAGCATGAAGCCATGCTGTCAGTGTGTAGCTCACGTAACTCACCATGGCATTTATACACAACAGCATGCCTCCTTGTTCACTGACACTTGCCTATGCCAGGAAGTTTTACTGGGGTCAGGGATGGCTGGGGGAGGCAACTCACTCCAAGTTTAGTTGAGGTCTAAGTTTTATATGTTGAGTTAGAAGATTTAGTTGATATGGTTGTATCTACTAGCCTTATTTTAAATTATATGTTCATTTTTCACATATGATTTGCATTTGAAAATTAGATGTTTCTGTATTCTGTCATCTTTTATTCATCTTTGTGAGAATTATGCTTATTTGAACGTTTTCCTATATATAATTCATTATATATTCAATATAATTTCAAAATATTTCTCAAATATGTGAACACATTGGTATTCTAATAATGTTCACAAGTAGTTTTAGAACAATTGTTAGAGATTGTCACTCCACTTTCAACTTACGACAGATACGTAAATACGTTTTTAAATTATGACAGACGTGCAGATGTTGAGACAGAGGAACCCTTGAGTGTAGCCATCGGGACTCTCGGTTGTGTATTTTAACCTCTGCTAGAAGTGGCGTGGGGAAAGGTTGCATGGCTTCCAGCACATCTTTAGAAGAAGAAATTGTTGAACTACAATTTCAGCAATAAAAGGTCTCACCTGTATAGGACTTATTGGTCACATTTCCTGTAGAATGTGTGGACGTTGTTTTTGTTACTGTGGATTTCTCTCATGCTTTCTTTAATGAACAAGAACTGTATTTACTTACAGCACATTGCTTGGGATAATGCTTGAATTATTCTGAGATGCGTTTGATACATTTGAGAGGGAAAACACTTGAAAACGTAAAGTTTTGTTTTACAGAAAATTATAATTCAATAGCTTAATTCTTGGTTATAAGAGTCCTTGAATTGTACAAGTGTATTTGGAGATCGAGAGTTTAACATTTCCCTTGGTTTTCTTCACAATGGAAACGTCTGAAGTTTTGTTTTATCTTAATAAAGCAGCCATGGTTCTTAAAACTCAAAATGCGTATTTTGACAGAATATTTCAAGGAAAAGAAGTTTTTGTGATACATTAACAGGTTATTTTGGATGAGGTGTGAGAACAAGGTAGGATTCTTTTCCACGTCCTCGAAGTTTCTTTATTCCGCTGGAATAATTGTCTAAAGTTTCAGTAACAGCATCCTGTGGCACATGATAAACTACGTGTGCAAATTGTCAGCCCCACTTCAACAGTGTATTGAAGGGGAATGTTGTTTTTTCTACTCTCAGTCAGCTCCTAGACCTAGACTATCCGTCTAAGAGGGAAGCTACAGGGCAAGGCTAGGTCACCCTGATCTCCTAGCAGCTTATCAAAAGAATTATATGGGCAAGTTGGCAAGGTCCCTGCTGTGAACGAAATCATCTGTCCGCCTGAAGATGGAGATATTCCAACATGCACCTATAAAGAAAGCCACGGCTAAGGTAAGTGATTAGAATCCTGGTGTTATTTTGGGCAAGTGTTCATCTTCTAAACCAAGATATCTATATGCTCTATATTTTTCATAAATGATTTTAAGGGTATATTTTATTGATAGTATGTCAATTACTTTTCCCTATCCGCATAAGAGAATCTGAAAAATATTCATTGGATTTTCAGGTTTGAATCAATAAATGATTATAAACCTAGAATGAATGCTTTTGTGGTTATATACATTTCAGGACTGTTGATTTTTTTTTCTGTGTACAGATAACATCTTTTTGGTAGCATAATTTCGGAGTGTGGGTCATCTCTATCTCAGAAATTTTGTTTTGAACATTTTTTTCAAAGCATAAAAATGATTGCTACTTTTTATTTTACTTATAAACATAAAATTTTAATGAACTCCTAAATCAAGTATAACAATTAGGGAGGGAACACACCAACCATTCTTTTACAAGTAATTGTAACCACAGGTCAAGTAGACTCTGCCGTTTTTTTTTCTTCTCAGATTTCATTTATTGTGTGGTTGATGTAAAAAGGTAGATTTCAGATTTTCTCTTTCATCATTTTTAATTTATGTGTGAAATTTTATAAATAGTGTAGTATTATTTTGTAATAAACTGAGAACTTTCATTGAGTTTATTGTTCAGTCTAATTGATTATATAGAAATTGTATTTGTAGTTTAAAATGTGTCCTCTACCTCTATAGGTTTGTGGAAGCGTAGGTAAGGTACAGCTTTCAGAAGATAGTCAGAGCCTAAGGGGGAAAATTCTTTTTTGTTTTCTTCTCTACTTTGGAAGAAACAATAGAAGTTGTAATTTACTCTGCTTGATAACATGGTGGCTACCATTTGTGTCTTGAATCAACCGTCTAGTTATTCACATATATAAATATATATACAAATATCAGTAAACATTTACCTGCATTTTTTTTTTTTTTTTTTTTGAGACAGGGTCTTGCTGTGTCACACAGGCTGGAGTGCAGTGACATGGTCATAGCTACCCATAGTTTCCAGCTTGTGGGCTCAAGAGTTCCTCCCACCTTGGCCTTTGGAGTAGCTAGGACCATAGGCGTGTGCTATCATGCCTAGCTAACGGTTTAAAAAATATATATAGAGACAGGGTTTTGCCACGTTGCCCAGACTGGTCTGGAACTCCTGGGCTCAAGTGATCCTTATACCTTGGCCTCTGAAAATGCTGGAATTGCAGGAGTGAAGCACCACACCTGGCCTACCTGAAAAATTGTTACCATTTGGAAAAAATATAAACTGAAGTTTTGGCCGTTGTATAACCTGATTGTTATGAATTTGTTTACATAGAATGCTGTATAAAAATAAGTTATGGGCCTGGAGGAGTGGCTCACACCTGTAATTCCAGCACTGTGGGAGACCCAGGCAGGTGGATTGCCTGAGTTCAGGAGTTCAAGACCAGCCTGGGCAACATGGTGAAGCCCCATCTCTACTAAAATACAAAATATTAGCCAATTCCAGCTAACTCGGGAGGCTGAGGCACAAGAATTTCTTGAACCCGAGAGGTAGAGATTTCACTGAGCTAAGATCGTGCCACTGCACTTCAGCCTGGGTAACAGAGCAAGACCCCCCCGCTCAAAAAATAAAAAAAAAGATAAATGAGCCATGATATTACTATCAGAATACAAAATGTCTTAAGATTCTCAATGGTATACCCAGTCAGAAAAACCAAAGTTCAACTATAATTACTTTATTGGAAAGTTAATCCTTAATCGCTTTACAGATTGAAGAAAAGTTAAGAATATGCAGTTCAAGAGCTTTTTTCTTTAACTGATTGTGAAGTTTCATGTATTATGGCCAGAAAAGGTTAAGCTGTACTTACGATCCTAGATAGGACACTTTCTCTGGTGGACATGTTTTACAACCGTTACATTGGCATGTTACCGTCTTCTTTGCAGTGTGTTTGGCATATGAGTTCTCTTATACGGTCCAGATTTTTCAGTGCCAACATTTAAAAATACCCTGTACAATATTTTTGTCTTTCAATTTTTATTTTTACATTTTGTAATAGTGCACTCCTTTTTGAATATTGTCTTAAATTCAAGTAAACGTTCGAATTTGAGTATTCTGGTAATCAATTTAAACATGTTAAATGAAAGTATAAAGATCCCATATGTGTTTGCTAGAAGCAGAGTTGCAATGACTAGAAATTACTTATTAATTTAGAGATTTGATTTTCCTCTGCAGTGATCCTTTGTATTAATAATTCCTCTTAGATAGGTATACTTCTTCTGCTTTACATTAGAGGGAAAAATGTTCATGTCGTGTACTAGAATAATAAGGATGGTTGATTTGAGATCTTCAGAAAGCCCTCTAGCCCAAGAAAAACCTGCCTTTTATTATAGGAGAGTTAATTATTCATTAAAGGCAAGAGTTTGTTTTTCCTCTTTTGGCATGTTGGGAAAAAACTATGTATTTTGTAACATGAAGGTACAGTTATAGTAACCAATTTAGCGAAACATAAACTATTGTATTACTGCAAAGAAGTACCATAGGTGGCGGGTCACAGTGGCTCACACCTCTAATCCCAGCATTTTGGGAGGCTGGAGTGGGAGGATCACTTGAGGCCAGGAGTGCAAGACCAGCCTGGGCATCACAGCAAGACTCTGTTTCTATATTTTAAAAATTAAAAGAATTAAAAGAAGTACCGTAGGCATATGCTTTTTCTGTAACTTTATCTCTAGGGAAGCTTTCTTTTCTACTCCTGAGATTTTTGTGATTAGCATATTTAATATGTCAAATTTGGGTTCATGTTTAACGTTGGTAGGTAGAAAAGACAAAACATTTATATTTCTCATATGGTTCATTTATTTAATATATGTATTTTGAGGACAGTAATAGGTGATGGAGATCCAATTAAATTCAGAAGAAATATTCTAGCAGGAAAATAAATTTTAAAAATGTTTCAAAGGGAAGATTGTGTTAAGGAGAAAGTATGAGAAGCAACTCTTTAATAAGTGAAAGGGTAGTTATTTAGTATTTCCATTTTGTGTGACTATTAAGACGTATGATATTTTAATATACAAATATCAAAGAATTACTGAGATAGTTTACATTCTTTTAAAAAGTCTCGAAAACCCATGTGAATGTTAAACTTACAGTACAGCTACACTTGAACTAGCCACATTGTAAGGGTTTACTCATCACAGTGGTTGGCGGCTTTTATCTTAATCGTGTGGCTCTAGATTGTCCTGTCTCACCTTTCAGATCCCAGCTTGCCATTTCTCAGGGAGCCCTTCTCTGATCCCCAGGCCTGTCATTTCCCCTTAGAGCATTTATCACAGTTGCAAATTATGTTTCAATTAATAGGATTGTTCGATGCTTGTCTCGTCCAATAGATACAGACACGAGTATCTCCCATTATATCCTCAGTCATTGCACAAAGCTGGTTCTCAGTAAATAGTATTTGACTGAAGGAAGTGTGGAATTAATGTGTGAGGTAACTTGCCAGAGCCACACATTTAATTTTAGAATCAAACACTAAGTTCTAATTTATTTTGCTGTGATGAACATGTATAAAACATCACTAACATGAGAAGTGGTTTTAATTGTAAGTTGCCGTGACCTGTGATGGTGTTTTCCTTGGCAGTAGTTCTGTAAGCTACCGCGTATTTTTAACTAGTAGGAAGCTTTTAAAGCTACAAGTATATTTTTTAGTTGATTTAACATATTTGACAAAGAGGTTTAATAATTCAAAAATTTTTAATTATTTAAATTCCCTGCTCACATTCATTCTGAAAAATATGAGGTTGATATAAATTATTATAAAATTAAAGCATTTAAATGAATTTCTTTAAGATTTTTAGATAGACTTTACTAAAATAGTCCAACTTATTTTTAAAGAATGCTTACTGTGAATTTGATAAGATGATTAAACCATGTGATCTATAGTATCTAGTTACTTAAAAGCCAATAATTGTATTTTGGCCATACTTTAAACAATCTGAGGCATGCCATCGTTTTGAGTATGAAAGATAAATTAAACATGATTCTCTAACCGAGGTAAGCTCCCATTTTGTGTGTGCTGTGCCAGGAGAAAGAACGAGGTACTGTTCAAGAATTGAGTAAGATTTCATTGCCAAGCTAATATTTGATCTGTATCTTGAGAAGATACCAGGCATTTATTAAGGGTAGAAGGAGAGGGGAAGGGTATATTAGTTAAGGGAACAGCACATACACAGCTGCAGCATTTCAAAACACAGTGTAAGTGTCCTGTAAGGAATCAGAAGCAAGTAATTCAGTCTGCCTGCAGAGTAGTGTGTTCAGGCTCGAGCAGAGACAGGAAAGGTCTCATAGAAGGACTTGACGGTGGACTCATAAAGATCCTCCACGTAGCACTCCTGGGAGCTTGAAGTTACCCACTTACCTTGTGCAGTACAGAGCAAAGGGATGGAAGAGAGACCTGAAAAATGTGATCAGTGAGATGGCAGTTACAGTAAAAGAAATGATGGGGCGTGGACTGCCTTAGTGTAGGGGCGCAGGGGCACCCTTAACCCTTCCCACCCCACCTTTTATCCCATTCCACCAAAAAGACAAGAAATTAGGACAGGGCATACATTTTGGTAAATTTTCTTCTTTAGAAAATAGATGTTTATAATGTGTCTGTGTTTTAGTGACTCCGAATGGAAACTTACTGTGTAATAAGTCTATTGATTACTGAAAGGACAAGATATATTTTATAGAATGAAATGACTGTTATTCAAAAGTGTTATTTTTCAGTGCATGCCAGACCTTTTACTGTAAATTATTTCATCCTCAAATAATAGTCTGCTTTTGCCCTATGATCATAGTAACTTTACTCAACTTAAAAGTGAAAGGATATGAATTAATTTTAAAAAGATTACCCATCTTATTAGTGCATTGGAGTTTTAATTATGCTTATCTTAGAGCCTGTTTTCAGTTTTGTTTATCAAAATTTAAGAAATAAAGTGCAAGTCCAGATAGGATAGGTTGTAAACGCATAACTGTGTGTACCATGAACCAACACTGTAACCAGGAACAAGCAGCCCAGATAAAATACTTTTGAAATCATACATATCTCCTGTTGCTCAGGGAGATCATCAGGGCCAAAGCAGTGCATGAAAAAAGTAGTATTCATTCTCCTCTTTGTCCCAACCAGTAATGTTCCTCAGACGAAGTTTATTAGAAACTCTTCCTAACCTCAGTGGTTGCAAGGGTATGTGGTCAGGATACTCTTCTCTTTTTTGACAAAGCTATCCCACTGTTACCCTCAGCAAAAGTGTCAAACCGAGATGAATTCTACAGTCTTCTCATTTCTGCTGACCCCTCATGTTTTTTGGAAAGGACAATGCAGAGTGAAGCCTTTTCTCACTTATAGATCCTTGTGATGCTCATTGTTACCACGTGTTATTTTGGGGGTATCACAATATTGAGGTTGTGATGGGCTTTCCATTATATTTATTTCTTAATACTTCAGTGAGGTTTCAGTGTGGCCAAAACTGTTAATGTTTTGACAACACATGTCCCATGTCATTGATAATAAAATAATACATTTGATGAGTGCTAAACATATTAAATATAGTTAAATGAAGTTTGTAATAATTTTGTCCTCATAATTAATTTTGGTAACTTCATTATTTTAAAGGACTGGATTATGGTAAATTTCTTAGAGCTAATGTTTTGCTTAAATGAATTAAAATATATTTGTTTTCAATGCAGATTTGAGTTCTGTGAACCTGCATTTGTTGTCGGTAACTGCCTCCAGATAGCATCTGACAGTCATCAGTATGATCGAATTTATTGTGGAGCTGGAGTCCAGAAAGACCATGAGAACTACATGAAAATATTGCTAAAAGTTGGAGGCATATTAGTCATGCCTATAGAGGATCAGGTAACTTTTACTCTCCTTTTGTTTCGTGGCCGAGGAAGCAAGCACATTTCTTTAAGAAACGTTGTCCGGGCATGGTGGCTCACACCTGTAATCCAAGCACTTTGGAGGCCAAGGCAGGTGGATCACTTGAGGTCGGGAGTTCAAGACCAGCCTGACCAACATAGTGAAACCCCGTCTTTAAAAAAAAAATAAAAAAAGATTAAGAAATGTTATTCAGTGAAAAGTAATTGTAACTTTTAAAGAAAAATACTTTTCACCAGATCTATCTTATTTGTTTAGAAAAAACTTGAAACATCTGATGATTTAAACAAAGCAAATAGGGAAAAGATCTCTCTATTATGACTAGAGGCAGCTCTTTCAGTTCAGCTCAGCTACTCCCTGTGCCTGGCATTTAGCATGCTGCTTCCTCCTCTAGTTTGCTCACCTAAAAGTTGAATGTGATGTTCTCTGCCAGCTGCTCAGTTTCCCATATTCTTCAGTTCTTTGAGCACAGTGAAAGGAAATCCTTGCTAGGCATGGTAGCTCACGCCTGTAATCTCAGCACTTTGGGAGGCTGAGGCAGGCAGATTGCTTGGGCCCAGGAGTTCAAGACCAGCCTGGGCAACATGGCGAAACCCCGTCTCTACAAACAAATACAAGAATTAGCCATGCATGGTGGTGGTGCACCTGTAGTCCCAGCTACTCAGAAGGCTGAGGTGGGAGGATCGCTTGAGCCCAGGAGGTGGAGGCTGCAGTATGCCGTGATTGTGCCTCTGCACTCCAGCCTGGGTGCAAAGCGAGACCCTGTCTCAGAAAAGAAAAGAAATCCTGTCTGTGGTTTGATTTTGAATGGCTTAACTTTGTTAATAAAACCAGTGAACTAAAAAAAAAAAATCTTCATCAGTACCGTATAGACTCATTTGAGCTTCAGCTATTCATGAACATGATTAAATTTATATTTTTTGCCTTGGTTTAGAATTATTAGGTATAATGTAAGAACTACTAGTTTATTCAGAAAATAGGTACATCTTTCAGAAGCAAATTACTTTAAAAAGTTATAAAAACACATTTAAAAATATAATCTCTAATATTCACATTAACTGAAATCTGAAATGTTTAAAAGACCTTGCAGTTTGTGTAGTGGAGGTAGAATGTTGAAGACGGCTGGGACCTAGCATGATAGTTGTGGAGTGTATATATATCTTGGAGGCCCCTTAACATCACCATGTGTCATTTGCAGCCCAGTGGATCTCATTATTACCATGTACTATGCTCTGTAGCAAGTCATTTGTCAGGTATTAAAAAGGCAGAGTATACAAATACTCAGTTTAAAAAGTTCATGGAAAAATATTATTAGGATGCTTCCAGGGTTTAGACTCCCAGTTAAAAATCTTTTTTTAATTTGTTTTTCTTTAACAATGCATTTTCAAATGTATAAAATGTGACCTCCTTATCAATATTTTGTGGAACACTTACGCTATACTGTTTTACAAATACTAAATAGAATAGCGAGCTGCTTTTTGTGGTATAAGTTGAATATACTAATTAAACTTGAACAAGATGTGTATTGAGCTATTTTTTTTTTTCTGTGACCAGTGATGTTTGCTGAAATGGTAAAACTCCTAGTCTCTTTGTAACTACATTTATTTGTGAAATATCAAGTTGGGGGTTGAATTAGAATCTTCATGACGAATGAGCATGAAGTCAGCTTGTTGGCACAGTAGTCAAAATATGGCCTTATTAATAGAATGCCTTTAACCAAATCAGTGAACCTGTCTCAGACATGTGTTTTGGAAGGCAATGGCCTGTATGGATAGTAGTGCTTTCCTAGACACTGTCAGACCCGGATCTGACATTGCAGACTTACTTGGCCACATTTGAGTACCCCATTTGTATTAAAATACCTGTATTACCAACAAATAATTTTCACTCCTTTGATATTTTATAGCACATATTTAAATGGAATTAATTGGATTACATTTAAATATAAGTGAGTGTATGGCTCTCATTGGCATTGTGCCCTTAAAACAAAATTTTGACTGTACGGTGACCACATTGGTAGGATTAAGCTGTTCACTTTCTTTTTTTTTCTCTAAATAGTTAACCCAGATTATGCGAACTGGACAGAACACTTGGGAAAGTAAAAATATCCTTGCTGTTTCATTTGCTCCACTTGTGCAACCCAGTAAGAATGATAATGGCAAAGCAGATTCCGTGGGACTCCGTGAGTAGCTCTTTCTACTGTCTGATTGAATTGTGACTAACAGTATTCAATCTGTACGCTTGGGATTTAAGACTGAGTCATTATGAAGAATTCAGTATTTACACAGTAAGATATGTGGTGGATTTATTCTGCTTTTTTTTTTTTTTTGAGACAGAGTCTTGCTCTGTTGCCCAGCCTGAAGTGCAGTGGCACCATCTCGGTTCACTGCAGCCTCTGCCTCCCAGGTTCAAGCGATTCTCGTGCCTCAGCCACCCAAGCAACTGGGATTACAGGTGTGTGCCACCACACCCAGCTAATTTTTGTAGTTTTAGAGGAGGTGGAGTTTCACCATGTTGGCCATGCTGGCCTGGAACTCCTGACCTCAAGTGATCTACCCACCTCGGCCTCCCAAAGTGCTGGGATTGTAGGTGTGAGCCACCATGCCCAGCCTCAACTTTTCTTTTGGTAAAATAAAGCCCTCACCTTATACCAGACACTGTTAGCTACTTTCATGGAAATGTAAGAAGAATACATGCAAAACCAAATGTATTAATTATAGTTTGTGATGTGGTTGCAAGTCACTGGTGGTAGGAAGGGCACCTACTGTAGGTGTGGTGGTAAGGAAGACCTTTCCGTCAAGGCAGCATCTAAATTATGACTAGAGTAATAGAAAAGGGCTTGCCACATCAAGATTTAGTGGCAGCATTTTTCATACACAGAGACAGTGAATACAGAAGGCTTTAGGCTGAAAAGATCTTGGTCATTTTCAGACCAGGCATAAGGTCCAGAGTGGTGGAAGCTCATTGGCTTGCTGTGGAGGATGGATTATCATGGGAAAAACAGGCAGGCAGCCAGTCAGCAGGCTTTTCTTACACCCAGGGGAGAGTGGATGATGGTGTGGATGGCACTGTTTGGAGGCAGAAAAATATCAGACTCTAAGGAGTGTGGGTGGCAGAAAAAGAGGAATTTGTTTTCCCTTGAGGCTTTCTGAGTGCTGGCATTATGTACTGTTGCTGGGAAGACTGGAAATGGCATGATTTGGAAATAGGTACAGAAAGACCCAACATTTTCTTTTCACCATGTGTGAGTTGTCTGTTAACCATACAGACAAATGTCAGGTAGTCAGGTGGCATGAGGACTGCATGAGCAAGGTGGAAATGGAGACCCTCAACATGAACGTGGCATTTTAGGCTGGTATGGAAATGGATGAGATCACTTAGCGGAAAGTGGAAGTAAGGAGGAGATATTGGAGCTGGACCTGAGGTCCGCCAGTTTCCAGAGAAAATGGAGGAAGGTGAAGTAGGGAAGGAGAGGCCAGAGGTGGGGGGAACTAGGGTCAGGTCCCCAGGGTGTTGGAGACCCAAGAAAGAAGAGTTTGAAGGAGGGAGTGAGCAGCCTAATGGGGTGGATGAGAGCTTGAACAGGAGAGGAGAGAGTGGGATTCATTGGTTTGGCTTAGACCATAGTTCTGTTAACTGTGAGGTAAAATTATTTGCCAAAAAGTAACCTCTTGCCTTAGTTTGCCTTTGAAATGAATTTATTTCATAGGAACTTGGCTTTATAGAAAGATATAATTTTATTTTCAGTGTTCATTCTACTACTCTCTTTGGAGCTGTGTAACTTTGGTACTTTTGGGGTGTTTTTGAAAATTCTATGAAGTAATATTTGTTTTGTTTTTACAACGGAGTTTCACTCTGTTGCCCAGGCTGGAATGCAGTGGCAGGATCTCGGCTCACTGCAAGCTCCACTTCCCAGGCTCAAGCAATTCTCCTGCCTTAGCCTCTTGAGTAGCTGGGATTACAAATGCCCACTACCAGCCCTGGCTAATTTTTGTATATTTAGTAGAGACAGGGTTTCACCATCTTGGCCAGGCTGGTCTTGAACTCTTGACCTCAAGTGATCCTCCTGCCTTGGCCTCCCAGAGTGCTGGGATTAAAGGCATGAGCCACCTCGCTCGGCCTGAAGTAGTAATATTTGTAAAGTGCTTTTCTTAGTGCCTGGCACGTAGTAATGGCTTGATAAAAAGTGATGTTGAGTTTTTGGGAGGGCTAGTAAACTGTATTTGCTCTTCCCTGCCTAAGTTCTTAGCAAATGGAGGTAGGCTTGGAGGTCACATAGATAAAGGTTGAGAGGTCAGCTTTGTTACCAGGCAAAGTAGGTGAGAGAATATGGCTTTGCCTTCTACCCTGACGTTAGACAGACCAACCCACTCACCCAGTTTGAGGCAGCGGCGCCAGCCTGCCACCGTGGGAGTCTACCTTTAAATACGTGGTGAACAGAGCCTAGTCAAGGTGTGAGTCCTAGAGGAAAGTAGGCACATCCCAGAGGAAAAGAGGAAGGAATGACAGCCAAACATGGCCAGCTGTTCTTTGCGCCGCTGAAATACACAAGCCTAGCCGTTCCTCCACCCTTGGGAAGAATGCATGTGATGATGCAGAGAGGCTCACGTGGCTCTCTGGTGAGTGTTGCTTGCTGAGAGTGTTAGGGGCATAACCGTTTCTTCAGCTTGACCTTGGGAGAGTACTTTGCAAGCGTTTTTCTCTAACGGGAACCACCATCTCAGAGGAGAGATGTTGACCGACCGCTCTTTACAGATTTGTGAGTCAGACTCTGTGCTCTCGTTGTGATCTCATTTAGAAAGAAATTAAGCAGTCCTAAAAAGGTTTCAACCTTTCATAATTCAGAAAGTGTTAGCAACCCTGGTTTTCAAATACATTTGCTAATATATACTTTGGCTACCTACAAAAAGGATTTGAGTCCATATATAACAATCCGTATAAAACAAGAAAATTAAAGATAAAACAAGAATGATAAAAAAGGATTATCGTAAGAGAGACTTATTCTATTGGAAACATGAGGTTACTGTGTGGAAATGTTTATTTAAACTTCCTGTCTAGTAAAAATCAGGTGTCACTGGGTATGCTCTGGGACATAGTAAAGTACAGGACATTCATTTCTTTCTAGCACCAGAGTCAGTGATTATCACTTGGCTTGTATTATCTGATTATTTCCGTGAAGTCTACTTTTTAGTAGACTACAAATGCTCCTCGACTTGTGGTGGGACTGTGGCCAGATAAACCCATTGTATGTGACAAACACTGTGAGTGGAAGTGGATTCAATGCTGGCGACACAGCAGACGGTCCCCCACTTAGGATGGCTCGACCTTAGTTTGATTGCAAGAGTGACACTCATTTAGTAGAGTCCGGAACCGCATCATGAGACATAAGTTGAGCTCCTCAACTTAAGGTGGGGTCACATCCTGATAAACACATTGTAAAGTTGAAAAACCCTGCCTTGAACCATTGTAAGTCAGGGACCATCTATATATTCTATCTATCTCTGCTATATTCGTTCTATTTATTACAGTAGACTATACTACAGTCACTGGTCCCTACTTAAACTCCTTGCAACAATAATAACGAAGTGAAACTATTTTCTCCTTCCTGGTTTTCTAATACTAGAATTACAGTTTATGATCATTTTTGTTTAAACTCTCCTAACTGGATGGGAAGTAATAAAAAGAAGTAATGAAAATCTCAAAGCTTGGCTTTGACAGTGGCCTAACCATAAATATCATACAAAAGAATGCTCATGGAATCCCTTGTTGATTTCTGTGCAGCAGCTGTTTAACTTTGTAACTGACACTGTTAAAATCTCAGAATTCTATCAGTATACTGTCATTTTATTTTTTACCTGACAGTTTATTACCATTTATACTTTAAGTTCTCGGGTACACGTGCAGATCCTGCAGGTTTGTTACATAGGTATACGTGTGCCATGGTGGTGGTTTGCTGCATCCATCACCCCATCGTCAGCCTTGGGTATTTCTCTGAATGTGATCCCTCCCCAATACCCCCATGCCCTGCTATTCCTCCTCTAGCTCCCCCACCCCCCAGGTTCCAGTGTGTGATATTCCCCTCCCTGTGTCCATGTATTCTCATTTTTCAACACCCACTTATGAGTGAGAACATGCGGTGTTTGGTTTTCTGTTCTTGTGTCAGTTTGCTGAGAATGATGGTTTCCAGTTTCATCTGTGTCCCTGCAAAGGACATGAATCCTTCCTTTTTATGGCTGCATAGTATTCCATATTGTATATGTGCCACATTTTCTTTATCCAGTCTATCATTGATGGGCATTTGAGTTGGTTCCAGGTCTTTGCTATTGTGAACAGTGCTGCAATAAACATACCTGTGCATGTGTCTTTATAATAGAATGATTTATCATCCTTTGGGTATATGCCCAGTAATGGGATTGCTGGGTGAAATAGTATTTCTGTTTCTAGATCCTTGAGGAATCACCACCCTGCTTGGTCCAGATCTGAGTTCAAGTGCTGGGTGTCCTTGTTAATTTTCTGTCTTGTTGATCTGTCTGATGTTGACAGTGGGGTGTTGAAGTCTCCCACTATTATTGTGTAAGAGTCTCTCTCTTTGTAGGTCATTAAGAACTTGCTTATCTGGGTGCTCCTGTATTGGGTGTGTATATATTTAGAATCGTTAGCTCTTCTTGTTGCATTAATCCCTCTACCATTATGTAATGCCCTTCTTTGTCTCTTTTAATCTTTGTTGGTTTAAATCTGTTTTATCAGAGACTAGGATTGCAACCCCTGCTTTTTCTTGCTGTCCATTTGCTTGGTAAATCTTCCTCCATCCCTTTATTTTGAGCCTATGTGTGTCTTTGCACATGAGATGGGTTTCCTGAAAACAGCACACTGAGGAGTCTTGACTTTTTATCCAGTTTGTTGGTCTGGGTCTTTTGACTGGGGCATTTAACCCATTTACATTTAAGGTTAATATGGTTATGTGTGAATTTGATTCTGCCATTTTGATGCCTGCTCATTGTTTTGCCCGTTAGTTGATACAGTTTCTTCATAGTGTCGATGGTCTTTACATAGCATAGGTAATATCCTGTGAATGCACAGTTTCTATCTTCCCTCATTTTAAGAATGTCAGCACAAACCTAAGTAGCTGGTAAGACTATCATTGGTTTGGTTGAATGACATTTATAACTGTGAATGTAAAATAGGAATCAATTTAGTAGAATAAGGTAAATTGGAGGAGAGGAGCCTAAATTTATTAAAAAATCCATTATACCTCTGAAATATTTACAGACTAAATGATATAAAACATTTTATCAAAATAATCTGGGGTGATCATGGGAAGGGTGATGAGTGCTGCAGCTGAGTGCCCAGATACATGGGAGTTATTAAACTATTGACTCTTCTCTGTGTACACCCTTACCCTTGGGGGATGTGTTCCGTTACCCTCCAGGGGATGTCTGGGCCTGCAAATGGTACAACATCCCATATATACTGTGTTTTTCCTATCTGATAACTGAGGCAGCTACTAAGTTACTAACAGGTTGGTGGTTTATATAGTGCAAACATTGTAGACAGTGGGAGGATGATTCACGTCCCAGGCAGGACTGCATGAGATTGTTCTACACTAGCTACAACAGCTGCACAGTTTAAAACTTAGGAGTTGGCTTATTTCTGGACTTTTCCATTTAATATTTTCAGACCTTGGTTGACCGTAGAAAATGGAAACCGTGGAAGGTGAAACCGTGCATAAAGGGAGACTCTTTCTGCAGTAGAGAAAAGTCATCAGTAACCAACAGTAACTTCTAAAAATTAGTCCGGAATTATGTGAATTTCTGAGAAATAAAAGCTTCATATAGTAATATTCAGAGAATGAAAAAAGTTTTAAAAAGTGATATTTGCCAAAATGTAATAGGATGCATGGAGAATAAGTTTTTGTGGGTGTGTAGTGGTAAGTCAAAATAGCTTTCTTTTGAGAGGACATTATTGCATTAATTGCAGGGAGTTAAAATGCGAAAGAATGCAACTACAGGAAAACCCCAAAATAATATATATATGTCAGTTTTTTTGCCTAATGTATCTTATAGTAATTGAATTGCTCATATTAAACAGCTTACTAAAGTGGAATCATCATTTTTCATCTTGATTCATTACAAATTTTATTCCACTAAAAAGTCATATTTCTTTCTATGTGGGTTATTTTTTTGATGGGGATGGGGAGAAGACATTCTAGAAAGAAAGATGCATTGTTTAACGATCAGGGGCAGAAGAGACTTCATAAATTGTGGGACTACGTCACATTGAGCTATATGAAGTTGCTGCTTTCCAAGGTCATGAAAGACCCCCACATCATTAGTTTTGCATGTTTCAACCTGCATAAAATCCCCTTTTCAATCTCTGTTAGCAAACAAAAATGATTTCTGACTCCTAGACTTCTATAAAACCTAAAAATCCACATAAAGCTTACCTTTTGGGAAACAAATGGAGCTAAATGTGTGAACTATAATTTTGGAATAAAAGTTTAAATTTAAAAAGTTTTCATAGGAGTCAGGATTAGTATAGTCTCATCTATTAAATTCTAATCTCATAACTGGAAGTGTTAGAAACACTTAAGGAATAGACTATACGGATTATGTTTGAATAAGTAGGACTGAGACTTATCTAAAAGGTTTTGTTTCATTCAAAAGAACTTTTTTTTTTTTTTTTTAATATTTTGAGACAGTGTTTTACTCTGTTGCCCAGGCTGGAGTGGAGTGGCATGACCACGGCTCACTGCAGCCTTGACTCCCTGGGCTCAGCTGATCCTCCCACCTCAGCCTTCTGAGTTTCTGGCTCTACAGGCGTGTACCACCATGCCCTGCTAATTTTATGCTTTTTGTAGAGACAGTATTTTACCATGTTGCTCAGACTGGTCTCAAGCGATCTGCTCACCTCAGCCTCCTAAAGTGCTGGGATTACCGGGTTGAGCCATTGTGCATGATCCAAAAGGACTTTTAAATGAAGCTCACATGAATGCGACTTTAGGGCTTCTGGGTGTTGGCAGCTACCAAAGTCAAGTCTGAATCTTTTTCCATGCCGGGGCCAGTGGTCTTGATGAATCTCAGGTATTCCTCTGATGGTTTAGGATTGAAAGATCTATATCCCTGGTATAGCACACAGGATTGGCAAAGGAAGGGCATAATTACAGTGTTGACAGAGAATACCAGTAAGATTAGAGAGATTCAAGAGCAAAGGTCAGCTGAGAAGACTGATACAGTTTCTGTTTCCTGGCTCCTTTATAATGTCTAAAACTTTTAGGGTAGATTTATTCTTTACTCGGTCCCTCTACGGAGCTCTCTCAGGCGTAGTCCTGGGTGCTTTCCTCTGCTCTTGGTCTTTGCATGTTACCACGGGCTGATGACATGAGATTAGCGTCTCCAGCCCTGACCTTGCCCCTCAGCTCCAGAGTCATGATCTAGCTGCTATGGCAGGACATGCAGCATACACTCTGAAGTCAAAACCTGCATTCCGTATGTAATCTCCTAACATTGAGTTATTACCTGTGAAACATTGAAAATGGTGACGAGTATAGCGTTGTAGTTATTATTATCTCTACAATAACATTGTGGTTATTATCTCTTCTGTTCTATGAAAAAAGGAAAAATAATTAAAATTATTATTTCAGAGATAATAATGTGAGTATGTAATAGACAATTCACATCTAACACAAACTAAGTACACTTTTAAATTTTCTTCTCAACCTGTTCTCCCCTCTGTCTTTCTCATGTTAGTAACTAATAACCAGCATCTCGCCTAGTTGCTTAGGCCAAAACCTTAGGTGTTTTCCTTGATTATTTCCTTCCCTCTCATCCCCTACATCAAATCCATTTCTATCCTATCTTTAAAATCTATTATACTGAAATGTGCCCATCTCTCCCATCTGTTCTGCCACCCCCTATGGAGTGTGATCGTATTTCATGTGGATTACCGAAGCACTTCAGCTGATCTCGTGCTCCCAACTTCATCTACACTAGCCTTCCTTCAGCTCCTTGGTCAGCTTAAGCTCATTTACCTTTTAGGGCTCTGCTGTTCCCTCTGCCCCAAGATATTTACATGGCTGGTGTATCATCTAGATCCTAGCTAGGACGTGATCTTAGGGAGACCTTTATGACCACCTAATAGAAAGCAACCAGGGCTAGGCACGGTGGCTCACGCCTGTAATCCCAACACTTTGGGAGGCCGAGGCAGGCAGATCACGAGGTTAGGAGATTGAGACCATCCTGGCTAACATGGTGAAAACCCGTCTCTACTAAAAATATAAAAAATTAGCCAGGTGTGGTGGCACGTGCCTGTAGTCCAGCTACTTGGGAGGCTGAGGCAGGAGAATCACTTTAACTGGGAGATGGAGGCTGCACTGAGCTGAGATCATGCCATTGCACTCCAGCCTGGGTGTCAGAGGGAAACTCAGTCTCAGAAAAACCCCAAAAAACCCAGAACCCCACTTCTGTCATATCATTGGTGTTTTCCTTTTTTTTTTCTTGCATTCCCTATTTTTCTTCTTCATAATTGATTTTTGTTTACCAAGTCCTAGTAAGTTGTGTCAGTGCAGGGAGTGCACACTTGGTAGTCTGAATCATCCAGTGTGTTTAAACGGGTTCTTTAGCAGTGCCTGGCAGATACAAGTTAATATATATTTGTTGACGAGTGTTAAATAACTTAAATGAACAATTTTGCAAGATGGGCAGAGCAGGTGGTTTTCGAACATTTTAACATATAGGGGCCAGGCATGATGCTTTACACCTGTAATCCCCATATTTGAGGAGGCTAAGGTAGGAGGATCACGAGCTCAGGAGTTAAAGAGACTGGCCTAGGCAACATAGTGAGGTCCTGTCTCTGCAGATAATTAAATTATCCTGGCGTGGTGGCATGCACTTGTGTCCCAGCTACTACTTGGGAGGGTCACCTGAGCCTGGGCGGTTGAGGCTGCAGCAGCCATGATTGTGCTGCTACACTTCAGCCTAGGCCATAGTGTAACCTTGTCTCAAGACAAACAAGCAAAAACCATATAAGGGATGAGATCTCACATCTGTTGTTATGAATAGATAGTACTTTTCATATGATTTAAACATCAAAAAGTATAAACGATACGCAGGGTAGTCTCTTGTCTCCTAATTCCTTCATTGCCATGCATCCTGTTTCCAAATCGTTATGCTTCCAGAGAACATTTATGTATATAAATTCCAACACGCAGACACACACATACATGCCCCTGTTGATTTTAACATCCGTGCTGTCCATCAGTGCTTGGTGTATAATAACTACTCTGAAGCCTTTGTTTTCATATTTTCTGTATTTGCTAAAATATGCTAAGAAACCCGTTTTGTTCCATGAAGAAAAGGAACAACAGATAATGTTTTATTTGTAATGTTTTCCTTCTTGTGTTTTGTGTTTGCCTTTAGCTCCCTGTGCCGTCAGGAACCTGCAGGACTTGGCTCGTATTTACATCCGACGCACACTTAGAAATTTCATCAATGATGAGATGCAGGCCAAGGGGCTTCCTCAAAGGGCTCCACCCAAGAGGAAGAGAAAGAGAGTTAAACAGAGAATTAATACTTACGTATTTGTGGGTAATCAGCTTATTCCTCAGCCTCTAGACAGTGAGGAGGATGAAAAAATGGAAGAAGATAACAAAGAAGAGGAGGAAAAAGATCTCAGTGAAGCGTCGAAGCCAGAGGAGCCACCTCAGAATTTACTGAGAGAAAAAATCATGAAGCTGCCCCTCCCTGAATCTTTGAAAGCTTACTTGACGTATTTTAGAGACAAATAACTTAGGTCGAGAAGAAAGAATGTCTACTGATAATTCCTTTAGTCTTGAAACTGTAGCATTTGTTAGGAGTTAAAAGAGAGAATTATTTCTTTCATCAGAGTAAATATAGTGGAAAAAATTATTATAACTTGTGTCAGTAACAAAAATGACGTATTCAGTGATTAAAAGAATCCCTTTTATAAAATCTATTTTTCTTTAAATCTTGGAAAAATGTTTTAGCTCAGAATGATTTCAAAGTGGAATGCAACAGTAGTTAAGAACTGTGTACTATCAATCCCTTTCTGATTCCTTACAGATTTGTAGTGGTGAGGGTTAGATTTGATTTTATATAAGGTTTAAATAATCATTAAGCTTATGTAATCTGATCTGAACTTCAGCTGTTTCCATTTCCTCTATGAAAACTTTGGTTATAGGAAATCACATGCTTTGTGGACCTATTCACCTGACTGTCATTGCAATCACTGTTGCTGGATTGCTGTACATTCATTCTGGGCAATATATGAGTGCAATAACAATACAAGATACTGAATCATTTAGCTTTAAAAAAATCCCACAAATCTTATGAAATTTTACAGCCCTGCTAGTTTTGCTTTTGAATCTCTTGCCAAAAGACATGGGTAAAATATCTGCTTCTCTCATAGAGATTTTTAAGAGCACAGCAAGTGAATTATTAAAATAGAAAGTATATACTATTACTCTTACTTTGTATGGACCCTTTACATTTTCAGTATTTAAAAAATTGAGGTTATCTTAACTCTCTAGAATTTTAAAAGTATGGTTAGAATTGTTTTTTCTGTAGTTCACTGTATGAAGTATTTGGTTTTTTTAAAAAAGCAAAACCATTGTTATCTGTGAGTCTTGAGAGGACACAGAATGAGTGAATGAGCGTCAGTGATGGCCCCTTTTTTGGATGGCTCCGTTAAGTAGCAGGGCCAGCGTAGACCTGGTCAGCGGATGCACTTTAGCAGATGGAACTTCTAGTTTATCTGAATATTTATCTTTGACAAGGTAGGGCTGAGCTTGCCTACATTTACTTTGGATCTTTCTAGTATAGGAAATATTCACAGAAATTCTATGTAGATATCTTTTGTTTTGAAAATCCTGTTCAGAAAATAGTGTAGCTTTGGGACCCATACCACATTCATTTCACTTCTTCCCGTATTTTTTGTGTTTCTTTTGGTAAAACTATAGTGGTTTTCATTTTTTACTTAATATCACACAGTTAAACTGTTCCTATTTGAGCTGTATTGTAGCTTATCAGTGGAAAACAGGTAATAACTGCCATTGTTCGTTCTCCTAGTAAGGCCTGAAAACACCCATTCCTTGTTAAGAAATTGTACAATGTAACATACTTACTAGTGTTACATGGATTATGTATTTCTTAAAGGGAAAGGTTTGAGAGGATCACGGACTGCCACCAGCATTATTACTGCAGTGGTTGCTCAGATTTTGTCAAGGAATCCCAATCAAAGCATAACGAAAGGATTATTATCTCTCTGCTAAGTTTCAGATATTGTTTCAAAAATCTCAGCTGCAGTAATTCCACGACATCTAAGGACAAGTGTTTGTAATCATGGAAGCAAATTGTCCCAAGTAAGTGAGGATATTTTAGTTACGTGACAGATAGCTTCATGGAAGGCCTTTGTTTATACCAGTGGCTGGGCGGCTGGAATTGAGGGTATTTCTACAGTTATTCTTAGATGATTACTAAACGCTTAAGAAATGCCCCATGCCATTTGTGTCTAGGAAAGGAAACCGTTTTCATCCTGTCATCTGTCAGAAATGTTCATTTTGTTTTGAATTAAATGTTGCTTTTGAAGTTTAATCTTGAATTCCTGGTGGCATGTTGTTATCTGGAAAACCTGTGGAAAGTTATCATCTGTCCCATCTCCCATTTTTTTTAACCCCCTTTGGTTGGAACTGCTGTTGAGATGTGTAAAAACACTTATTCTTAAATGATGCTTTTACTATTTAGGAGAGAGTTTTTGTTAAGGGTGTTTTTGAAGATTGGCTTTTCCATATAGTCTTTCCTTCTTTGACTTTGGCAAAGTGTACAGTAGGTTTTCATGATCATTGCATATCTCTTGTCATTGAAATGTATCTTTTATGTTTTTCAGTGCATTCATTTTACAGTTGTGACTTTATCATTGACTTTAAGAAGAAATAAAAAATGAAAATTAAAGTGAAATCCTTATCTATTAATGCAGACATATTAGAATAAGAATATCTTGGGTTTGGGGTTTGTGTTTTATTTTTTAATGAATTTGTGTTTACCTGAGTATGGGAGATTATGCTTTATAGGTGGAAAAGCAGCAAGTAAAGATGAAGCAAACGTAAGTGAAAATGATGGGGAATGTAGTCATGAAATCTTAGATCAAACAGGAAGGATCACCTAACTTGGGTGTTTATTTTGCAAATGAAGAAACAGACCTGTAACTATGCCATGTTTTGCCTGAAGCACAACAGTGAGTTAGAGACAGGGCCTAAGAGAGTATCCAGCATCAGATCAATCCAAAGAATCCATCAACATCGCAGCTACCCAAGAAGATAATTTGAATCTCTACTGTTTATTGGTCAGTTTATTTGGTTCTAGTATTAATAAAGAAAAATGTTATTAAAATAGCACACATAGTGGTAAAATAAAATAAAAAGTACATGTTGATTTCTAGCTGTTTGAGATGGTGAAAGTGAAGCAAAGCTGTTAAATAATTGGAAGACCTGGAAAATATTTTAAATAAACAATTACATATAATTAAGCATCGTTCTCCGATGGCCTGACTTTTATGTTTGTCTTCTTTTTTCATTTAGACAATCTCAGTACAGCTGTGGATGTGCCCGGTTGTGGGATGCAGTTGTCTTTATTTGGATGTGCCCAGTTGTGGGATACGGTTGTCTTTATTTGGATGTGCCCAGTTGTGGTATACGGTTGTCTTTATTTGGATGTGCCCAGTTGTGGGATACGGTTGTCTTTATTTGGATGTGCCCAGTTGTGGGATACGGTTGTCTTTATTTGGATGTGCCCCGCTGTGGTATACGGTTGTCTTTATTTGGATGTGCCCCGCTGTGGTATACGGTTGTCTTTATTTGGATGTGCCCCGCTGTGGTATACAGTTGTCTTTATTTGGATGTGCCCCGCTGTGGTATACGGTTGTCTTTATTTGGATGTGCCCCGCTGTGGTATATGGTTGTCTTTATTTGGATGTGCCCAGTTGTGGTATACGGTTGTCTTTATTTGGATGTGCCCAGCTGTGGTATACGGTTGTCTTTATTTGGATGTGCCCAGCTGTGGTATACGGTTGTCTTTATTTGGATGTGCCCAGCTGTGGTATACAGTTGTCTTTATTTGGATGTGCTCAGTTGTGGTATATGGTTGTCTTTATTTGGATGTGCCCAGTTGTGGGATGCAGTTGTCTTTATTTGGACATCTCACTGTCCTTCGACTATTGCCACCTCTGCAAAGTATGCAAGTTTTTAAAAATATAGTTTTATAAAATGGTAGGAAAATTTATAAAATATTCATGAAGTGTAGGAAATAATTTAGTGTACATGGAGGTACGTGTTTGTACCCATTAGGTTCAACTAATAGCTTCACCATCTCCTGCGTGCCCCTTCCCAGCCACATCTTCCTCCCTCCCTTCTCAGGCGGAGCGATTTGGTGTTTATCACCATCTGCCCTTTGTTCTGGATTTATTACATGCCTATATCTCTAAACAGTTCATCCGTGCTAGCATGCATTCTGCTGTATGCATTCTGCAGCGCTCTTCTTCACGTTCCCTTTCTGAGATTGCCCCATGGTGTATGTTGTTGTGTTACATTCACACTTCACATTTTATTCTACTGTTGGTGGACATTTTTTGTTCCTTCAGTTCGGTTGTGAACATTCTTTATATGTCTTGTGACTGTACCTACGTGAGAGTCTGCATAGGGTGTACATCTAGGAGTAGAATTACTGGGTCATAGGAAATCGTTTCTATTCACTTTTACCTAGATGATGCAAATTTACTTCCCAAAATAGTTTAACTGTGTGTTTCTTCTAGCCACGTTTAAATGTCCCAGTTATTTTTCACCTACATGTGACAGGTTTTTTCCTGTTTGGTAGGTGTGTAAAATATCTTCTTAGCGGACTTTGTTGCTTATGAAGGTTATTTATTAAGGGGGTTTTATCTTCAAGTGTTTCCTCATTTTAGGTTTCCTTTCTGCAAACTGCTATTCAAGTCTTTTGTAAATTATTTTTTATTGGGAGGTTTTTAAAAAAATTGCTTTGTGGGATTTCCTTTTGTAGTCTAGATGTTATTCCACTGTCAATTGTTGCAAATATCTTTTCTCAGTTTATGGTTTCTTACTCTGTTTATGGTGTCTTTTTGATGAATTGACATTTTCAGTTTTAATTGTCATATTCATCTTCACTCTCAATCTTAAGATCATGGAAATATTAACCTATATTTTCTACAGAAGTTCTATGATTTTGCCTTTCACATTTAAATCTGCATAATAGCTGGAATTGATCTTTGTGTATGGTGAGAAATAATGGTCAGGTTTCTTTTTTTAATTTTTGATCAATTGTTTGAGGACCATCTTTTGAAAATTTCTTTTTTCTTCTTTGAGCTGCAGTGTTAACTTTATCGTAAGTCTTCATTTATTTTTGCTTTGTGTCTAGGCTTTCTTTTCTGTTTTGTTGGTTTATATAACCGTTTGCCAACACTACACAGTTTTATTTACTGGAAATTTACAATAATTCTTAGTCTAGTAAGATAAATCCCTTCACTTTATATGCTTGGAGTGTCTTGAGCCATTAGGATTGTAGACTTGAGTGTAAATTTCGGAATTGGGTTCTCAGATTACACACACACACACACGGGTTCTCAGATTACACACACACACTCGGGTTCTCAGATTACACACACACACACACACGGGTTCTCAGATTACACACACACACTCGGGTTCTCAGATTACACACACACACACACTCGGGTTCTCATTTTACAAACACACAGGTTCTCAGATTACACACACACGCACTCGGGTTCTCAGATTACACACACACACACTTGGGTTCTCAGATTACACACACACACACTCGGGTTCACAGATTACACACACACACGGGTTCTCAGATTACACACACACACTCGGGTTCTCAGATTACACACACACACACACACACACTCGGGTTCTCATTTTACAAACACACGGGTTCTCAGATTACACACACACGCAGTCGGGTTCTCAGATTACACACACACACTTGGGTTCTCAGATTACACACACGGGTTCTCAGATTACACACACACACACACACTCGGGTTCTCAGATTACACACACACACACTCGGGTTCTCAGATTACACACACACACTCGGGTTCTCAGATTACACACACACTCGGGTTCTCAGATTACACACACACACTTGGGTTCTCAGATTACGCACACACGCTCACACACACACTCGGGTTCTCAGATTACACACACACACTCGGGTTCTCAGATTACACACACACGCTCACACACACTTGGGTTCTCAGATTACACACACACACGGGTTCTCAGATTACACACACACACTCGGGTTCTCAGATTACACACACACACACGGGTTCTCAGATTACACACACACACACTCGGGTTCTCAGATTACACACACACTTGGGTTCTCAGATTACACACACACACTCGGGTTCTCAGATTACACACACACACTCAGGTTCTCAGATTACACACACACACTTGGGTTCTCAGATTATGCACACACGCTCACACACACACTCAGGTTCTCAGATTACACACACACACACACTCTCCTCTTTGGGAGTTTCTTGAGAACCACTTTGAATTTATAGATCATTTTATGCAAGAATTAACATGTTTAAGTTCTCCAGTCCATGAACATAGTAGTTCCCTTTTTTAGTTAGGCCTTATTAAGTACGATTTGTCTCTAAGGTCTAATATCTTTTGTCAAATCTAGTTGTAGGTATTTTATGTTTTTTAGTGATGTAGTTTACAAAATTGTATTTTATTGGTTTCTGTATATTAATTAAATCCAATACTATCACCTGATTCTTTTAGGTTTTCTTTATGGTAAATCATATCATCTTTGAATAAATTTTAGACAGTTTTTTCCTCCGGGTTTTATTTTTTATTTTGCCTGATTTGCCAGTTGAGGCCTCCAGTATAACTGAATAGTGATGAGCAAGAGCACCCTTATTTCTTTATTGTAATGTTTTTATTTTTTCATAGTTATTGGGGTACAGGTGGTGTTTGGTTACATGAGTAAGTTCTTTGGCGGTGCTCTGTGAGATTTTGGTGCACCCATCACCAGAGCAGTGTACACTGCACCCTATTTATAGTCTTTTATCCCTTGCCCCTCCCCTCCTTCTCCCCAAGTCCCCAGAGTCCATTGTATCATTCTTATGCCTTTGCATCCTCATAGTGTAGTCCCACATATCAGTGAGAACATAGATGTTCTCATGGTGTTGGGTTTTCCATTCCCGAGTTACTTCACTTAGAATGGTAGTCTCCAATCTCATCCAGTTTGCTGCAAATGCCATTCATTCATTCCTTTCTGTGGGTGAGTAGTATTCCGTTGTGAATACACATACCACAATTTCTTTATCCGCTCATTGATAGATAGGCATTTGGGATGCTTCCATGATTTTGCAGTTGTGAACTGTGCTGCTAGAAACAGGCATGTGCAAGTATCTTGTTCGTCTAACGACTTGTTTTCCTCTGGGTAGATACCCATTAGTGGCCTTGCTGGAGCAAATGGTAGTTCTACTTTTCGTTCTTTGAGGAATCTCCACGCTGTTTCCGTGGTGGCTGTACTAGTTTACACTCCCACCTGCAGTGTAGCAGTGTTCCCTGGTCACCGCATCCACTCCAACAGCCACTGTTTCTGGTTATGGCCATTGTTGCAGGACTGAGGTGGTATCGCATTGTGCTTATGATTTGCATTTCCCTGATTACTAGTGATGTTGAGCATTTTTTCCATGTTTCTTGGCCATTGTACATCATCTTTTGAGAGTTGTCTATTCATGTCCTTAGCCTACTTTTGATGGGATCGTTTTACTGATTTGTTTGAGTTTGTTGTAGAGTCCGGATATTAGTCATTTGTCAGGTGTGTAGATTGTGAAGTTTTCTCCAACTCTGTGGGGCGTCTGTTTACTCTGCTGACTGTTCCTTCTGCCATGCAAAAGCTTTTTAATTAAATCCTCTATATTTATCTTTGTTTTTTATTGCATTTACTTTGGGTTCTTTGTGATGAAATCATTGCCTATGCCAATGTCTGGAAGGATTTTTCCAGTGTTATCTTATGGAATTTGTACAGTTTCAGGTCTTAGATTTAAGTCGTTAATCCATCTCGAGTTGACTTTTGTCTAAGGTGAGAGATGAGGATCCGGTTTCATTCTCCCACGTGTGGCTAGCCGAGTATCCCAGCACCATTTGCTGAAAAGGGTTCCCTTTCCCCACTTTGTTTTTCTTTGCTTTGTTGAAGATCAGTTGGCTGTAAGTATTTGGGTTTATTTCTGAGTTCTCTATTCTGTTCTGTTGGTGTGTGTGCCTATTTTTATACCAGTACCAGGCTGTTTTGGTGACTATGGCCTTACAATATAGTTTGAAATGAGATAGTGTGATGTCTCGGATTTGTTCTTTTTGCTTAGTCTTGCTTTGACTTTGTGGGTTCTTTTTTGGTTCCGTATGAATTTTACAATAATTTTTTTCTAATCCTGTGAAGAATGATGATGGACGCTTGTTTCTTATTTTACTGCTTTCATATGGTCATTTTAAAATAAATAGCTTTTTTACACAGAATGTTCTGCAGATGTTCATTGTAGTGTTCTAATGCCAACTGAGAAGTGTTAAAATTGTGTTGTTGAAATTCCATATAGCCTAAGTAAATTTGTGTGTGTGCCCACATCAACTGTGGAGGGAGACATGGCAGAAGCTCTCATTTTGATGGTAGGAAGTCAGTTTTTTTTCATGTAATTCTTTTGATTTTGGCTTTATTTTGGTGTGATAATATATGAATTATGTCCACTGGCGATTTGAACGTTTAACGTCATGTAGGAGCCTTCTTTATGTTTAGTAATATTCTTTGCTTCAAAGTCTCTTTTGTCTGATACTCGTTTCGCAGTTTTTCTGTAGTGAGTAGTCACCTCGTAGATATTTTTCTATGCTTATTTTCAACCCATTTTTTATCCTTATGTTTCAGGTGTGTTTCTTATAAACAACATATAGCTGAGTTTCTTAAAAGTTACTCGGACAGTCTTTGAGTTTTCCTTGAAGCATTGCATTCTTTTCGTTTTCGTTGTTTCTATAGAGTGTTATGTTGTGCTTTACACCTATTAAGTTTTTCTTTCTCCATTTTTTTAGGATTGATTGTTGTTTATTTCATCTGTTACTAGTTTGAAAGTTAATATATTACTTTTTCTGCGCTGTTAGTGATGACTCTGCATTTTAATGCCCTCACCTAACTTACAAACTTCTGAAGTTAGTTACTTCCCTGTCCTTCCCTTATGTGATACAAGGCCCTTAGAGCACTTCAGTAGACTCTGGAGTCATTACCTGGAAATTATATGCTAGTCTGTTGTGCTTGAATGATAAAACTGTAAGCCCCCGTGGCACACCGTCTGTTATGTATCTAACCAATGCTCAGTTTCAATCCCATTTACACTTGTCTTTTGCTCATTATTCCTCCTTCATTTTGGACCATCTCAATTTCCTTTTGCCTAAAGTACATCCTTTCAAATTTTTTTTTTTAGTGAAAGACTGTAGCTATTTTTTCTGTCTGAAAATTTTTATTTTGACTTTGTTCTTAAAAAAAAAGTCCATTAATATTTTCTCTAAAACACAAGAGTTGTTATTTCTTTGCATTCTGGCATTCATTGTACCTATTAAGTCAGCTGACAGTGATTTCTCTGAAGGTCATCTGTGTTTTCTTTTGATCTACTTTAAAGATTTATCTTGACATTGTTGATATTCTTGTCTTGCCACTGTTAATTTTCTGTAGTTTCATATAATGTGCCTGGGTACGAATTTCTTTTCGTTTATTCTGCCTGGTCTTGTAGCTTTGTGAGTTCGTCTCTTTCGTCAGTTCTAGAAATTCTTGGCCATGTTTTTTCTTACAAATATTGTCTCGCTCAGCATCAAAATCTAGATTTCCTTAAACAATATCTTCCTATCGTGAATCTTCTCTTTGGTTGCTTTAAATCTGGTGTTAACCCTTTACGTTGAGTTTTAATGTTTTAGTTTCTTGTTCTGTATTTTCAAGTGTGCCTGGTAGTTTTCACAGTCCTCTGCTCTGATTAACGTGTTCATCTCTGTACACGTACTGCCTCATTCTACTCTACGTTGGATTCTAGTATCTGAACCCGCTAAAGTGGGCTTATGCTCGTAAGGTTTGATGGCCAGCCTTCATAGCACTGTTTCTTTTGTATTTTGTGGGTTTTGACTGAGCTTGTATTGTAGACCTTTATCTGTGGCATCATTAGAGACCCCAGGTTGTTTTTGCCAGGAGCACTGCCAGCTTGTGACCTTTTTAAATGCTCCACTTAAGGATTTTTGTACCATCCAAGCGGAGTGGCCCAAAATTCCATATGAAGTCTCCATTGGAGTTACCACACCTCCAGGAAGATTTCTTAGCTGCCTCCCCATAGCAGGCTTTGAAATAGGTCATTTTCCTTGTGTCTTCTGGGGTGGGTGGAAGTGGAGGCAGGGGGCAGAATTGTTTTTAGTTCATCCAGAAGATATGGCAGTGGCTTTATACAGGGCATTTTGGAAATAAAACTCTCTCTAAGAAAGGACTTTTCTTTTTCCTGTATTCCTGCCATTCCAGGTCCTGCCGGTCTCGAGCTGCACCAGCCTTCATTTTACCCGCCTTGCTGGTTTCTCGTGTTCACTTCATGTTTTTGACTCTTGTATACGTCCTGCTGATTTCCTCAGTAATAGCACTTCGATGCGTTTGTAGAATCTGAAAAGTATTGTAATCTGGGACATGTAGTTGTTTTCCACTGGAGAGTTGGCCCAAGGCACTGTCCAAAAGGACTTGTGGTCACGAGCAGGTCACACCTTGCAGGTCTTAATCCTGTACTGACAGTTTGGAATCAGTAAATTTTTTTTTGTTTTCATTCAGCTTAAATTTAGGTTTCTAAAGTGGAAAGCTTTTTGTATTTTTTTCTGGGAAAAAAAATATTTTATAGGCAGGGTGCAGGTGGGTCATTCTTGTAATCCCAGCACTTTGGGAGGCCGAGGTGGGCAGATCACGAGGTCAGGAGATTGAGACCATCCTGGCCAACCTGGTAAAACCCATCTCTACTAAAATACAATAAAATTAGCCAGTCATGGTGTTGCACGCTCCAGTTATTTGGGGGGCTGAGGCAGGAGAATTGCTTGAATCCCAGAGGCAGAGGTTGCAGTGAGCCAATACTGTGCCACTGCACTCCAGCCTGGTGACAGAGTGAGACTCCATCTCAATTAAAAAAAAAAAATGCTTTAAGCATGCAAGATTTTTAAAGTAATTTAAACTGAAAACAAGGCACGAAAACTTGCAGGATTTCTTTCCTTCGACCTAATTAATGTACACCCTTAGCCCAGTGACTTTTAGAACTTCACATCTTGCCTTTATCTCCCTCCTGAACTTACATATTTCTAAGTTCCTACCCTTTTAAAGTCTGCTCTATGAATGCAAGATATTTTTACATTTTATTTATGTTTTTTATATCGTATATTTTGAACTGCAAACAGGGCACAAACCTGCAGGCGTTGTCTGTGTCCTCCAAATCCCGGGCACTGCCAAGAGCATAGTAGTTACTGAGGGGATTGAAAGGAATAAATTTACTATTTTTGGCTTTATGGGTATACTTGGACAATAAAGTCGCGAACAGTGTCAAACATGACGTTTACAATCAATCATTCTTGTTCATGGAGATTGGTTTTTTAGATCTTTCTACATTTTGATCCCCCAAATCACATATTTAAATGTGAACGTTTTGCCAAAAGAGGGCAGTATTCACCTACAGTAGAACGTAAAGGGAACAAAAATGACTGCAGTGAGAAGGATGAACTCGTTTTCCTCCGAAGATGGGTCCACTTGTCTGATCATCTGGGGCCAGTTTTCATTCGTTTTCCTATTACTTTTAAATATTTGAAACATTTTTGTTTGAAAATGTCAGTCCTTAAAGATAGAGCCAAAAATCTGTTTAAAAATACCTGCTTACAGAATGACCAAAAGGTAGACGTTTTACTACAAAACATATTTATTAAATTTTCACGTGTCCCCAAAGGGGACCGCTCACTTCAGGGAAACGTGGCTAGTTCAAACCACTGTTGAAAAGTGCAGCCAGGGGGCGCTGCTGCCACCGTGTCCCGAGGGCGCTCGCACCTGTTCCACGTCACATACACACACCTGGGTTTGTCCGTCAGTCGTCTCTACAAGGAAGTGTGTGAGTTCGTGGGTTTAACTGTAATGTTCAACATTAAAGGAAGAAATCGGAAGTAGCCCTTTTGAGTCTTACAAGAGTGAAATGTGTTGGGGTTCAGAAGCAGAATATAAAGAAGGAAATTAACCAATTTTTATGAGCATAGTTTGGAGTAAGGAATATGTGCACCTAGATGAACTAACTAGAGCTCTGCCTGCCCTTTAGATTTTATCTGTTACCTGATAAAAAAGAAGAAAAGCTGTTTTGCGTTGTTTCAATACATTATTTGGGCTTCAGAAGGACAGCTAGGGGCTAAAAGGCCGGGGCTTTCATCCAATGTGCAGTGGAAGCAACTTTGGGGAAAGTCTGTTTGCATTATGCTGCCTGAAACACGGTGTTTTAGAGAGAGGCTTTTGCACTGACAAGCTGCTCGTCCTCGCCTCTGTGAGTCCAGTGCCTCCTAGAGCAGCTGATGCCCTCAGCCCTGTAATGTGATACCCCTCCTCCTGGATTGGCCAGAGGGGTGTCCTTTCCCTGGGAGCCGCTTTCCACCACTGCTCCCAAACGTGGCTCAGCCCAGCAGCCACCGTCACCACCACCGCGGTTGCTGCTGCAGCTGCAGCTGCTGCTCTCCCTTCGGCTGCTGCTTAGCGTGGCCAGCAGCGAATGGAGCGATGGAGCCCAGACTGCTCTGCTGGACCAGCCTCTTTCTCCTGGCCGGGTGGTGCCTGCCAGGGTTGCCCTGCCCCAGCCGCTGCCTTTGTTTTAAGAGCACCATCCGCTGCATGCACTTGATGCTGGACCACATTCCTCAGGTGCCACAGCAGACCTCAGTCCTGTAAGTTCACACGATTTCCGGGAAACCCTGTCCCACATGCTTCATCGCTTCTCTGCTAGGATGCCGTGTCCTCCTCCTAATGTACGATTCCTAATGCGCTCCCTGCTTGTGTACTTAGGAGAGGCTTTTCACTTTTCAAACAATTTCATGGTTCTGCTCTGTTAGACTAGAAAATATGAGCAGTGATGAGCTGACATAAATATCTTTGTTTCGGGTTCGGTTCTCTTCCAGCATCTTCCAGAACTTACCGTTGAGAATTCTCATCTTCATTCCTCCTTCAGTAGTTTTCCTGCATAGGTTCTCAGTTTACTCCTTTTCATCCTCTGCTCCCACATCTTCGGGTCTCTTAATTGGTCAGCATGTGTCTGTCCCATTTTGGAAGGAACTAGTTTAACTTTACAGTGTGGTTTCAATCGATTATTTGCTGGCAAAGTGTTAGGCTCTGGACTGTGTGTCCCCAGCACAGACCCTCAGATGGTCCAGAAGAGTTCTTGAATGCTTAAAAGCCCTGCAGAGAAGCCGCTTAGACTAACCGGCATCTAGGAGGCCTCATGGGATAGGAGGGGAAACCAGAATTTGGAAGCCAAACAGGTCTGAGCTCAAATGCTACCGTCTCATCTTTACTATTGGTATAATAAACCCAAATGTTTTAATTTATTTAGATTAAGTCATAATTAGATAATTGGAAGGGCAATTCACCACAAAAGAAGGGTCTGCTTCTAGGGTCTATTTTTAAAGGAAAAAAAAAAGAACAAATTCAAAAATATTAAAAAATAAAAAACAGAAGAAGGACAAATGCCAAAAGATGCACACTGAAGAGGCTTCCTGCTCTATAATAAACGTTGTGTGGATCGTGTCGTGTTCATGGAAGACAGAACTGCTTGCAGTGTTTCGAGTCAATTCGAGGGAAAGGGAAATAGCTTCAAATTCCTGGAATTTTGAGAAACATGTTTAAAAGGATCAATGCCACACATTTGTCAGCCATAGTCATGAAATGAGGACTTGGTAATAAAAAGTCCAATTTGATGCTATTCCCATAGCAAATGACAGATGTGATCCGTAGGTTTTCATTTCTGTAAAGCATTTCATTAATTTTATATGCATTCAAATATCAAAATCAGCCTTACTGTAATAATAAAAGGGTTCTTGAACCTGGGACCACTGCCTATTGCTGTGCGGACAGCACAGCTCTAGAGGTGCCTTCAGACCCTGAACCAGCTGCTTGTCCTTTTGCAATGAGAGTTTTTGTTAGATAGCAGCAAAGTCTTAGAGAAGGGGCTGCTTGTCTAATCAAGTGGCTTAGAGCTACCTAAGGTCCAACTCGACCTCAATTTTGTTTCCTAGGTGTTTCAAAGAAGAGATTAGCACCCATTAGACACACATCTCTAAAGGTAATGAGCAGAACTGAAGGGACATCGATATTGTGCAGAGCCTTCCAGTGTTTAAAAATAAAGCTCAATGGTTGCTTTCTCAGGCCCTTGACAGGGAGTCTCGTGCCGCTGCTGACAGAATGTGTGTTGCCTTAGAGACGTTCTCAGCTTCTTGGCATCTTGATTTCTAATCTGTAAAAATGGAGATGCTAACAGCGTTTGCCATGGTTTGGATCTGTGTCCCCACCCAAATCTCATGCTGAATTGTAACACCCAATGTTGGAGCTGAGACCCGGTGGGAGGTGATGGGATCGTGGGGGTGGTTTAACACCATCCCCCTTGGTGGGTCACGGCAAGAGTGAGTTATCATGAGATCTGGTCATTTAGAAGTTTGTAGCTCCTCCTGCTTTTCTTTCCTCTTGCTCTGGCCGTGTGAAATGCTCACTCCCACTTTACCTTCTGCGATGACTGTAAGTTTCCTGAGGCCTCCCCAGAAGCCAAGCAGAAGGTGCTGTGCTTCCTGCACAGCCTGCAGAACTGTGTGCCCGTTAATCCTCTTTTCTTTATAAATTACCCAGTTTCAGGTATGTTTTTATTGCAGTGTGTGAGAGCAGACTAATGCCGTGTTCACATTCTTGGTTATTTTGAAGATTAAATGAGTTAATGCATTTTAAGTACCCAGGAAATTGTCTAGCACCAGTAAACACTGGAAGTTTTCACTGTTAGCATCATGTTTGCAATAAAGGACAGAAGTTACAAACTTAAATGTCTCCGGGAACCTGGCAGTAAGTAATTTGAGGGAAGTGGGGTAGATGAAAGACAAACTACCATGTGAGTAGAATGACGGATAGCAGCTAGCCTCAAGCTTGGAGTGTGTGGGGATGGTAATGGGGCAGCCAGCTACTTAGCTGATGGATGGCCTCTGGGAATTTGGGCCATAGTTTCACGAAAATATGGAAGCCAAAAGTGACATTCTCTAGCTTTTCAATATTAGCAGCTAATTACGTCTTTAGAAATGGAAAGGTAAAAATATACAAGCCCGTGGCCAGGCGCAGTGACTCACACCTGTAATCCTAGCACTTTGGGAGGCCGAGGCGGGTGGATCACGAGGTCAAGAGATCGAGACCATCCTGGTCAACATGGTGAAACACCGTCTCTACTAAAAATACAAAAAATCAGCTGGGCATGGTGGCGCATGCCTGTAATCCCAGCTACTCAGGAGGCTGAGGCAGGAGAATTGCCTGAACCCAGGAGGCGGAGGTTACAGTGATCCGAGATAGCGCCATTGCACTCCAGCCTGGGTAACGAGCGAAACTGCATCCCCCCCACAAAAAAGATATATATATACACACACACACACACACACACAAGCCCAACCACGCCTATTTGTACGTTGTACGTTGCTTTTTGCCCAGGGCCTTCAGTGTGTGACTTCTACTAGAGAAATAGTATAAAAGCTGATGTGTATGCTAAGCCTGTGAGAATTGGTCCTCTGCTCCTCTGGGGCTAAGAATCCTTGATGTCGGGTTGCATTTTACGTAAGCAATATCATGAAAGATGACAATCACAATTCTGAAAACGAAAAAGCCAATTTAGTTTTTGAAAACTAAGGCAAACGGAAGCCGGCTGAATTTCTTCCCTAGCAGCAGAACCAGTAGTTTCTGTTAAACCACCTGATGTGTGTATTGTCACCATAACGTGGAAATAATGTGATAAAATATTTAGCTCTGCAAACGGCCGACATGGCTGTTAGATGCTAATTCATAGTATTGTTAACATTTCCTTTTTTTCCATTTTTACATGGTTTCAAAATTGTAACCTGAATGCAGAAAATACTTTCCCAAATTGTGGATAAGAAAACTTTATTAGTTTAAAGATTGGTTGTAGTTGATCAGGGTTTTAAGTTGAGAAAAATGCAAAACTGTCCCTCTAAAGTTCAATTTCGTCCCACCTATAAAGATACGCTGTTTCTAGCTAGTGTCATTTACCAAATAGCCTGCTGCCACGAGAAAATCTCACCCTTCATGCTGTAGATTTTAGTAAAACAAATCTTTCAGAATTCAAATTTGCAAACAAAAACATGTCCAGCAGTGAACTCAGCATCTTTAGGGAGGCTGTTCGGTAATCAGAAGCAGTGTTTGGTGAGTGTGATTTGACTCCATCCTGTCCCAGAGTCATTAGCTTGTGTTTCCTAATTTCCCCAGTTACTGGCTAAGAAATAGGATGTTTTACTGTAATAACTGAAAAGATTCTTGAACTTGGGACCACTCCTGAGAATCCTCAGGATGGGAGGTGGAGACTCATGCGGACTCAATGACTGCAAATTGAACATGTGCTGAAAACCACCTTGATTATATTAGGAAAAGTTTAAGCTTAGGGCTGTTTTAATGATTGAGGATTTTCCCAAAAGCCATAAATACAAAAGTATGTATGATGTGAAATTCTAAACATGTAATTTAATTTAAAGGCATTTTCTGTATATAGAAAGCTTTCTTTGCTGCCCAAGTAATACAAAAGCTTGGGGGAAAAGGCGGGGGTGGGGAATTGGCAAATGTCTTAAGGTCAGTCATGAGAAAATGTGTCCAGCTGAAAAAAATTTCACCTTGTTCAAGAAGAAAATAGAAATCCTTCAGCTTTTTCCAATTTCCATTCATTATATATATATAGTGATGTGTTATGGAGCAATAGGGAGTAGTTGCCACCTGAGGCAGCAAAATTATATATATATCATTTTATAATTTATGAATAAAACATTATGATCTAAGTTACATATAAAATTTTATAATAACAACCTAATAGGAGATACTTTGATCTTTGTTACAAATGGTTTGTAGCTTGTTTGTAACCGACATAACTTACTGGCTTTGAATGATCCCTTAGCAGTAACGAACAGGCCTGAACTCCTTAGACCTTCCCCCACCTGCCCCTGTTGAGGGAAAGCTCAATGGGACTCAGCTGAACTGTGTCAACATTCTGACTTCCCCGTCAGGGAGAGAAATGAAACCAAACGTGGGCTGTCACTGCCCTCCCGACTCAGGTCCGTGTGGTCCTGTGGAGAGGGGCTGGAAGAGGCTTTTCAGAAGGAAGACCAGGTGAGTGTGGATGGAGCCGAAGTGGGATAGTGGATGTAAGGACAGTGAGGAGGGGACAGCCTGAGGAGGCAGAGCAGTAAAGACCAGCAGTTGTCTGCACCACTGGCTGAGGTGTAACGTACCCTGTTGACTTGGGAGTCATCCTTCAAGAACCAGATGGACAGGAAAATTGCTTTAGAAGGTCAGTGGAGCTCGGATATCCTACGACAGCCTGTACTTAGATGGCATCTGCTGATTAAAGTATTAGAACAGTGTTTCCTACACTAAGCGCTGCATCTCAGCCCTCCTGTAGGTTCTGTAAATGAGGTGAGGGAATGTGTTAGGGAATAATAGCTCTGTGGGGAGTAGCTGCCGTCGGAGGCGGCAAAGCTGTGGTCTCTGCTAGCTGGAGAGCACTGCACACGGGCGAGGTTGAATGACAGCACAAGTCTGGTGTTAGAAGGACCAGTTCTGCTTTTGCATTTATAGAGTAAAAAGGAATGGTGAATGTCCTCATTTGTCAACAAGATGGGCAACATTGACAGTGAAATGCGTGAAACAGAGGAGAAAAAGTTTTGAATCATTGAGAGTGTGAAAGCAAAATAAGTTCTGGGGCCCCAAAATCACTAAGTTAAAGGGAAAGGCCAACCTGGGAGCTGCTCAGGGCCAACGTGCCTCCCATTCTCTTCACGGTCACCCCTCTGCTCACTGAGATAAATGCGTATCTGACTGTCTCCTTCGGAGGCTGATCGGAAACTCAAAAGAATGTAACCATTTGTCTCTTACCTACCTATGACAACCGGGAAGCCCCCTCCCCGCTTCAAGTTGTCCCACCTTTCCAGACCAAACCAATCTTCATATGACATACCGATCGATGTCTCATGTCTCCCTAAAATGTACAGAACCAAACTGCTTTGTCATGTTGTCGGGACCTCCTGAGCTGTGCCACGGGAGTGTGTCCACAACCTCGGCAAAATAAACTTTCTCAATTAACTGAGACCTGTCTTGGATATTCGGGGTTCGTACATTATTGAGTTTCATTGCATTTTACCGGGGCATTCTGGTGGAAAGGGTAGGGGCTCAGAAATATATAAGCGCAGGAGGGAGACTGAGGCAAGACTTGCAGTTCCGAGAGTCACTGGGCTAAGGCTGTGCATTAATTAGGTTGAAAAGAAGAAATGAGATTTCCCGGAGGGAAGAATGGGAAAAGGCCACATAGGTTTGAATTCTGCACCACATGTGACCTGTGGGTTGTGGGTTGGATGTGCTTGCTTTAGACAGTGAAGTGGAGCAGCTCAGAATTTTATTTAAAATCCATCTTGTTCTGCTGCTCCTTCTGATTAATTTACATAATTTATTGGTCTTCTCCAGTGATTCTTCATCAGAGTAGTAAAAACACCAAAAACCAGTAACTGCAATTCTGTTTTATGCATGCATTTTAAAACAGAAAACAAAATCTTGAATGTGACTCCAGCTAAAAATAATTTTTAAAAATTCCTGTCTACTACTTATTTAAAAAAAAACCCATCAGAACTAAAAGCCCTTATTTAACCACAGATGCTACAGAGTGCTAATGGTTACACATGCTATGATACACATGCATGATATTTTGTGCAAATGATTTCCAAGAGTAAGGACGTAGATCTTAAGATTCATCTACTCATGTCGCCTGGAGTGACAGCCCCAGGAATAAATGAAAGAAGGAGCTGCCTACATGCATGGTTTCCAACAAACCTGCAGGTCCCCCAGAGGTAGATTTCCCAACTTACCCGTTCAGCTAAGACCCCAAAGAAAGCTCTCCATTTTATCTCACTAAATGGACTAACGAAATCCGCTTATTAAATTAGTGCCTGCCAGTCCGGAACCAATGCAATCAGCACATAAGTGGATTGTGTTTTATGAAGGTGCAGCTGCAAGTCTAGACATGCGGGAAGCCAAATGGGCTTTGTGTGCACTGTGCTTCCTGCCAGGAATGCATTCATGGCCCTTTTCCCTGCACTGAGTCTGCTCCTGCTTGTTCTGCAGACGCAGGTCGGGGAAGCCTTCCTTCTCCTCATTACTCCCAGGCTGCGTGAAACACCTTTCCTGTCTTATCCGAATCTGGGAACATGCCACGTGGAATTAGCATCATTAACTGGACTTTCTGACGGACTGAGTTTCCTCTGGACAGTGAGCAGAGAAGATAGACGACATAAAATAGACCAACATAAAATATTTTACATTGAAATATTAACATGAAATATGTTGCATGCAGGAATGAGCCAATTGGCCCAGCGAAACTTGAGGGTGCTGAAGATATTGCCCACTGGAAAGTCTGACACAGGGCAGGCCCTCCATTGTAAGCGTGCTGTGGAGCGCTCTGTTTAACAGGGGGGTGCCTGGACTGAAATGATTTTAGCTGTAAGCCTCACCTACTGCCTCGCCTGTACTGATGACCACTCTCACAGACGGGCTTGTGACCTGTGCCTGTTCAGAGAGGAAAATCGATTCCAAAGACGAAACTTCTAGGGCAAATGAGGTAAGGGAGAAAAGAGAATTGGAGGCTAATTATTCTGAGAAGCAGACATGAGAACTCTTTGAGTGCTGATGTGATGCTGAATCCTGTGATGCTGTGACAAGTGGACATGGGTAGGGAGAAGCTTACAGAGATCTCCATCTCTCTAATTGGCACCCTGGTTTTAAACCAGATTTGGGTGCACAGTAAAACAGTTTCTTCTTCATACCTAGATGAGAATGCCTCCTTACCTGGAGCTTCCCACCTGGGTCACTGTGCCCTGTTAGAGGCTGATTTTGCCATGGTCTATATTTTGGCCAACTCTAAAGACAAGTATAGTTGAAAAGCTGTTGCAGTGTTGAGAATTTATTTTTAAAATGTTGCGATTCAGCTAAAAGCAGCCACCTCTGTTTGCATGGGAATCCCAGACAGCTGTCATGGCCCCGTCCCAAGACAACAATCAATTACTACACTTTTACACTTCCTGATGTTGGTTATAATAATTATTTTATTTTCTTATACTTCACATTTAGAAATTTGCTTAGGAAAACTTTCTAAATTTAATTTTAAGTTCCAGGATACATGTGCAGGTCTTGCAGGCTTGTTACACAGGTAAACATGGGCCATGGTGGTCTGCTGCACCTGCCCACCCATCACCTAGGTATTAAACCCCACATACGTTAGCTGTTTATCCTGATGCTCTCCCTCCCTGCCTCACCCCCGTGGGCTCCAGTGTGCAGGTGAGCCGGGGAGGGAGAGCATCAGGATAAACAGGATAATTCTTCCCCTCGTGTCCATGTGTTCTCATTGTTCAGCTCCACTTAGAAGTGAGTACAAGTGGTGTTCAGTTTTCTGTTCCTGTGTTAGTTTGTGGAGGATCATGGCTTCCACCTCCATCCATGTCCCTGCAAAGGAAATTATCTCATTCCTTTTTATGGCTGCATAGTATTCCATGGTGTATATGTACCATATTTTCTTTGTCCAGTCTATCATCGATGGGTATTTGGGTTGATCCCATGTCTCAGCTATTGTGAACAGTGCTGCAGTGAAGATACGTGTGGATGTGTCTTTATATAGAATGATTTCTAGTCCTTTGGGTTTATACCTAGTCATGGGATTGCTGGGTCAAATGGTATTTCTGGTTCTAGGTCTTTGAGGAATCACCACACTGTCTTCCACAACCATTGAACTAATTTACACTCCCACCGATAGTGTAAAAGGGTTCCCATTTCCTCCACAGCCTTGCCAGCATCTATTGTTTCTTGACTTTTTAATAATTGCCACTCTGAGTGGCGTCAGATGGCATCTCATCGTGGGTTTGATTTGCATTTCTCTAATGATCACTGATGTTGTGCCTCTTTTCATGTTTGTTGACTGCATAAATGTCTTCTTTTGAGGAGTGTCTGTTCATGTCCATTGCTCACTTTGTAATGGGTTTGTTTGTTTGTTTGTTTGTTTGTTTTCTTGTAAATTTGTTTAAGTTCCTTGCAGATTTGGATATTAAACCCTTGTCAGTTGAATAGGTTGCGAAAGTTTTCTCCCGTTCCATGTGTTGTCTGCTCACTCTGATGGTGGTTTCTTCTGCTGTGAAGAAGCATGTCAGTTTAATCAGATTCTGTTTGTCAATTTTTACTTTTGTTGCAATTGCTTTTGATGTTTTCATCATGAAATCTTTGCCTGTGCCTATGTCCTGAATGGTACTGCCTAGGTCGCCTTCTAGGGTTTTTTTTTTTTTTTTGGCTTTAGGTTTTACATTTAAGCCTTTAATACCTCTTGAGTTAATTTTTGTATAATATATAAGAAATGTGTCCAGTTTCAATTTTCTCTGCTTATGGCTTACCCAGCACCGTTTATTAAATAAGGGATCCTTTCCCCATTGCTTATTTCTGTCAGGTTTGTTGAAGATCAAACGTCTGTAGATGTGTGGTCTTATTTCTGAGATCTCTATTCTGTTCCATTGATCTATGTCTGTTTTGGTATTAGTATCATGCTGTTTTGGTTACCGTAGCCTTGTAGTGTAGTTTGAAGTCAGGTAACATGATGCCTCCTGCTTTGTTCTTTTTGCTTAGGATTGTCTTGGCTATATGGACTCTTTTTTGGTTCCATATGAATTTTAAAGTAGTTTTTTTTCTAACTCTGTGAAGAATGTTAGTGGTAGTTTAATGGGAATAGCATTGAATCTATAAACTACTTTGGGTGGTGTGACCATTTTCATATTGATTCTTCCTATCCATGAGCATGGAATGTTTTTTCATTTGTGTCCTCTCTTATTTCCTAGAACAGTGCCTTATAGTTCTCCTTGGAGAGGTCCTTCACCTTCCTTGTAAGTTGTATTCCTAGGTATTTTATTCTCTTTTTAACAATTATGAATGGGAATTTATTCATGATTTGGCTTTCTGCTTGTCTATTGTTGGTTTATAGGAATGCTTGTGATTTTTGCACTTTGTATCTTGAGACTTTGCTGAAGTTGCTTATCAGTTTAATAAACTTTGGGGCTTAAACAATGGGGCTTTCTAGATATAGGATTATGTCATCTGCAAACAGAGATATTTTGACTTCCTCTCTTCCTATTTGAATACCCTTTATTTATTTCTCTTGCCTGACTGCCCTGGCCAGAATGTCCAATACTGAGTGGTAAGAGAGAACAGCTTGTCTTGTGCCAGTTTTCAAGGGGAATGTTTCCAGCTTTTCAAGGGGAATGGGTCCAGCTTTTGCCCATTCAGTATGATATTGGCTGTGGGTTTGTCATAAATGGCTCTTATTATTTTCAGGTATATTTCTATCAATACCGAGTTTATTGAGAGTTTTAACCATGAATTTTACTGAAGTGTTGAAGTTTATCGAAGGCCTTTACTGTGTCTATTGGGATAATCATGTGGTTTTTGTCTTTAGTTGTGCTTATGTCATAAATTACATTTACTAATTTACTAATTACATCTACTAATTTTAGTTCTGCTCATGTGATAAATTACATTTACTAATTTGCGTATGTTGAGCAGCTTTGCATGCTGGGGATGAAGCCAGCTTGATCGTGGTGGATGAGCTTTTCAATGTGCTGCTGGATTCAGTTTGCCAGTATTTTATTGAGGATTTTCACATTGATATTGATATTTATCAAGGATATTTACCCGAAGTTTTCTTTTTTTGTTGTATCTGTGCCAGGTTTTGGTATCAGGATGACACTGGCCTCATAAAATGAGTTAGGTAGAAGTCCCTCCCTTTCCATTGTTTGGAGTAGTTTCAGAAGGAATGGTACTAGCTCCTCTTTGTACCTCTGGTAGAATTTAGCTGTAAATCCATGTGATTATGGGCTTTTTTTTTGGTTGGTAGGCTATTTATTACTGCCTCAATTTCAGAACTTGTTATTGGTCTATTCAGGGATTTGGTTTCTTCCTGGTTTAGTCTTGAAAGGGTATATGTGTCCAGGAATTTATCAATTTCTTATAGGTTTTCTAGTTTATTTCCATAGAGGTATTTATAGTATTCTCTGATGGTTGTTTGTATTTCTGTGGGGCCAGTGGTGATATCCCTTTTATCATTTTTTATTGTGTCTGTTTGATTCTTCTCTCATTTCTTCTTTGTTAGTCTAGCTAGTGGTCTATTTTATTATTTTTTTTCAAAAAAACCAGCTCATGGATTTATTGATTTTTTTTGAAGTGTGTGTGTGTGTGTGTGTGTGTGTGTGTGTGTCCTATCTCCTTCAGTTCCACTCTGATCTTGACTATTTTTTGTTTTCTGCTAGCTTTGGAGTTTGTTTTCTCTTGGTTCTCTGATTCTTTTAATTGTGACGTTATAGTGTGGATTTGAGATCTTTCTAACATTTTGGGCATTTAGTGCTATAAATTTCCCTCTTAATACTGCTTTAGCGTGTGCTAAAGATTCTGAAACATTGTCTCTTTGTTCCCCCTGATTTCAAAGACCTTTCTGATTCCTGCCTTAATTTCGTTATCTACCCAGGAGTTGTTCAGGAGCACGTTGTTCAATTTCCATGTAGTTGTGTGGTTTTCAGAGAGTTTCTTTATCTTGAGTTCTAATTTGATTGCACTGTGGTCTGAGATACTGTTTGCTATGGTTTCAGTTGTTTTGCATTTGCTGTGGAGTGCTGTACTTCCAGTTATGTGATCGATTTTAGAGTAAGTGCCATGTGGCACCAAGAAGAATGTATATTCTGTTGCTTTCTGCGTGGAAAGTTCTGTAGATGTCTATGATGTCCACTTGATCCAGAGCTGAGTTCAAATCCTGAATATCCTGGTTAATTTTTTGTCTTGATGGTCTATCTAATATTGACAGTGTGGTGTTAAAAAGTCTCCCACTATTATTTTGTGGTAGTCTAAGTGGCTTTGTAGGTCTCTAAGAACTTGTTTCATGCATCAGGGCACTCCTGTATTATGTGCATATATATTTAGGATAGTTATCTCTTCTTGTTGAATTGTTCACTTTACATTATGTAATGCTCTTCTTTGTCTTTTTTGATCTTTGTTAGTACAAAGTCTGTCTTGTCAGAAATTGGGATTGCAACCCCTTCTTTTCTGCACTTTGCATTTGCTTGGTAACTTTTCCTCTGTTCCTTTATTTTGAGCCTGTCTGTGTCTGCATATGAGATGGGTCTCTTGAATACAGCACACGGATGGGTCTTGACTCTATTCAGCTTGCCATTCTGTGTCTTTTAATTGGGGCATTTAGCCTACTTACATTTAAGGTTAATGTGTTTGTGTGTAAATTTTTTCCTCTTATCATGATGTTGGCTGGTAATTTTGCCGCAGACCTGTTGATGTAGTTGTTTCACAGTGTCATTGGTTTTTTTTTGTACTTCAGTCTGTTTTTGCAGTGACTGGTAGCTGTTTTTCCTTTCCATATTTAGTGCTTCCTTCAGGAACTCTTACAAGGCAGGCCTAGTGGTGATAAATTCTTTCAGAATTTGCTTATCTGAAAAGGGTTTTATTGCTCCTTTGCTTATAAAGCTTAGGTTGGCAGATATGAAATTCTGGGTTGAAAATTATTTTCTTTAAGAGAGTTGAATATGGCCCCCAATCTCTTCTGACTTGTAGCATTTCTGCTGGGAGGTCTGCTGTTACTTGATGGGCTTCCCTTTGTAGGTGACCTGGTTTTTCTCTTGGGCTACCTTTAACATTTTTTTCTTTATTTTGACCTTGGAGAATCTGATGGCTATGTATGTGTCTTGTCATTGATCTTTTCATGGAGTATCTTACTGGGGGTCTCTGGATTTCCTGAACTTAAATGTTGGCCTGTTTTGTTAGGTTGTGTGAGTTCTCCTGGTTGATATCCTGAAGTATATTTTCCAACTTGCTTCTATTCTCCCCGTCTCTTCCAGGTATCCCAATCAGTCATAGGTTTGGTCTTTGTACATAATCCCATAGTTCTCAGACGTTTTGTTCATTCTTTTTCATTCCTTTCTCTCTAATCTTGTCTGCCTGTCTTATTTCAGCAAGATAGTCTTCAAGCTCTGAAATTCTTTCTTCTGCTTGGTCTATTTGGTTAATAATACTTGTGGTTGCATTGTGAAGTTCTCATGTGTTTTTCAGCTCCATCAGGTCATTTATGTTCCTCTCTAAACTTGTGATTCTAGTTAACAGCTCCTGCAAGTTTATTTTTCCATTAATTTTTTTTCTTTTAACAGAGTCTTGCTCTGTTGCCCAGGTTGGAGTGCAGTGGAATGGTCTTGGTTCACTGAAGCCTCTGCCTCCCAGATTCAAGTGATTCTCATGACTTAGCCTGCTGAGTGTCTGAAAGTACAGACATGTGTCACCACATCCAGCTAATATTTGTATTTTTAGTATAGACTGGGTTTCACTATGTTGTCTAGGCTGGTCTTGAACTCCTGACCTCTGGTGATCCAACCATCTTGGCCTCCCAAAGTTCTGGGATTACAGGTGTGAGTCCTGGTGCCCAATTCCTATGTTTTGTCATGATTCTTAGCTGCTTTGCATTGGGTTAGAACATGGTTCTTTAGCTCAGCAAAGTGTGTTATTACTCATTTTCTGAAGCCTACTTCGGTCAATTCATCCACCTCAGCCTCTGCTCAGTTCTGTGCCTTTGCTGGAGAGGTGCTGTGATCATTTGGAGAAGTGGTGCTCTGTCTTACTGAGTTTTCAGCATGTTTTTGTGGATTCTCGTGTTTGTGAGTTTGTCTAGTTTTGATCTTTGAGGCATCTGACCTCTGTGGGGTTTTGTGTGGACTTTTTGTTGCGATTTGTTTGTTTTTAACAGTCAGTTCCCTTTGTCATAGGGCTGCTGTGGTTTGCTGGGGTCCACTTCAGATCTGGGTCCCTCCTGTCCCTGGAGGTGTCATCAGCGGAGGTTACAGGACAGCAAAGATGGCTGCTGCCCCTTCCTCTGGGCTGTCTGTCCCAGAGGGACACCAACCTGGGCCAGCAGGAACAGTCCTGTAGAAGGTGTCTGGTAACCCCATTGGTGGGGGAGGTGTCTCACCCAGTCAGGAGGCATGGGATTTGGAACCCACTTAACAAAGCACTCTGGCTGCCCCTTGGTGGATGGGGTCTGCTGTGCTGGGGGACATCCCATTCATCCAGACTGCCTGGATTTCTCGGAGCCCACAGGGGTAAAGACTGTGTGTGCCGATTCATAGAGACCGTGGCTGCCTCTCCCCACAGGAGCTCAGTCTCAGGGAGATCAGGGTGCTGTCCCTAAACCCAGGCTAGAGTTTCAGAAACTCCTGCAGGGAGACCCTGCCCAGTGAGGAGGGCTGGGTCAGGGTGTGGCCTAAAGAGTCAATCTGGCCACAATCTGCCGGGGCCATTATCCTGTGCTGTGGGGAATTCGTCCTGGGCCCCAACCATCCAGTCCAAATGGCAGTGGGCTGGAGCTGCAGTAATGGCTGCCATCCCTTCCCTGGGAGTTCACTCGTCCTAGGCAGCAGGCAGCTGCAGTGACGATGAACACCCCTCCCCCCGGGAATTTGGTAGTTTTAGACAGTCTCCAGCTGAGTGGTTGCTGAGAGTCTGCACAGCTGTATGCTTGAGACCCAAGGCCCTGTGGTGTGGGCTCACGAGGGTCCGCCCACAGGGCCTTGATCGATTCCCAGGCAGGGTAGCTCCGTCACTCACCACCTCCCTCGGCTGCGGATAGGAGCTCCCCTTGCCCTGTTTGGTTCCCAGGTGGGCTGTTGCACCAGCCTACTTTTCCTTGCTCTCTGTGGGTCATACCAACCACCTAGTCAGTCCCAGTGAGAGAACCTTGAGACATCAGTTGCTGGTGCAGGATTCACTCCCCATTTTTATTCTTCTCAGTGGGAGCCTCAGTTTCTAGTTGGCCATCCTGACCCCTCAGGGAAGCTTTCAAGTAGCTGATTGCTCTTCCTGTTTCAGGCAGAAGGTAAAACTCAGTGTTTGCCACCTACATTTTCTAAATCATTTCTTTTCTTTTTTGTACCTGTTTTATTTCTGATTATATTTTTCTTTTAATATTAGTTTCTTTGAACATTTGAAGGCAAAAGAAGAGAAACAGATTCTGAAACAGAACGGAATATATTTGTTCTAAGTGGGACATCATCAGATTTACAATCTATTGCTGAATCTACTCATCTGGGCATCTAGGTGCCTGTCCTGAGAATAGAGCCTATATGAAAAATCTAATGTCCAAGAACAGCCTCTGTAATGATTAAGCATTGAAGGATGTTATATCTACTATGGAATTTTTTATTTGCCGTTATGTGGTAAAGCAGGACAAGTACCAGCCTGAACTGTCTAAAGAGAGTGGGAAGCTCACACTACCGAGGGGAGCTATATGAACACTTGACTTTTAGGGTTGCACGCACCAGCAGGGGTGATGAGTTGTGCAAAACTTCTTGGGTACCCTTCCATACTTTTCTCCATCCAATGGCTTTGACCAAAAAGATGAAATTGGGGCAGCAGAAAGTCAACTGGATGACATGGTCACAGCTGCGTTGAGCTGAGCTCTTGCTGTTAAAGAATGGCTTTCATTTCATGATCTTCAAGTTCTGAGCAGTGGTTGGTTAAGGGTGCCTTCCTGAGTGATTGCAGGTCACCTCTGTATAGTTTGGAAGGCACCGTCACCCCCAGTCCTGGCCAATTTGGACTACAGAGTTGTGAATATGATCGGAGTCTCACCGAATAAATCCCATGGAAGTCATGTGGCTACATGATTTATCGGTGTTTCTCTGTGTAAGAAGATGACTCTCAGCAAGGTTAGGCTTTGCCTACAATGCATTTTTGGCTCAGAGATCTAGTTGAGAGGCAGGAGAGCTCAGTAGTTAGGACCGTGGATCCCAGAGCCTGACGGCTTGCACTGCAATTTTCCCTTCACAGGGTAGAAGCTGTGTGGCCTTGGGTAAGTAGCGTCAATCCTTTGATGTCAGTCTTCTCACCTACAATTTCATGTTATTTACCATGTGCCAGGAACTAGTTAAATGTTAGCTGCACCTATTAGTACCAGTATCATTGCTTCCATTAAAACCCAGAGGTGAAAATGGTCAATTCTAGAAGATTCTTTATCTCTTTTTAAAAAATAAGGCAGGGTACAAAGAAATGCCTTTACCAAGACTATGAAAATGATCAAGTAGTATCTCTTGAAGCTAAAAAGTTGTTTTTGTTGAGAAAGTAGTAGAATCGCTCACTCTTAGCATGACTTCACTACGGCTAAGTTCCTGAAACGATGATTTCATGTTCGGAAAACGTTCTCTTTTTTCCCCCCCGCAAACTAACGTTTTTACTGGGTGTGAGAACTACGTGGCACCCTGGAGAGTATGTTTAGTGGACGGTAAGCTAATGGATTCTTAGACGTGGAGTCTGCAGTCAGAGGCACACGGATCTTCACAGCATCGTCGTCGTCTCATACCTTGCTCTGATAACCACCGCTATACCTTAGCGAGCCTCTTTGTGGAGGAGAAAGGAGGAAGGTCTTCCAGGTCCTGGTTCTAGCCGTGGCTGTCAAAGCTCTGTACAAAGCTGTATCCCAAGGAAAACCAACGCTTGTAAATGGTAGTATTTCCCCATCTCTCGTTGGTATTTATCAGAGTTCTGAGAGCTGTGCTGTAGGAAAACTCCTCCCTCATCTTTTCCTGAAGGATATGTGTGGGAGGAAGGAGGATCTTAAGAATTGATTTGTTTTTGTGCTCACCCAGCTGTAGGAGCCTGCAGCTTCAGAATTTTTAAAAATAAAAGGGAATCCTTGGGGAGGTACAGTATGGTATCTAGAAAAAAATCAGAAAACTTTGGAGATCTAAAAAGTACCCAGAAGGAAAGGAAAAGGGGCAGATGGGGAAAAGTTTTCACTTTTGAGTTATTTCACTATATCTCTTGGGTATAGAGGAGTGAAGGAAACATTAGCTCTGGAGAGAGCCCTGGAGGGGACCCTTGCTGGGAAAAAATGGAGGAGCTTCCTGACTTACCTGCAAGGAAGGCAGGCCTTTTGGTGGGGCTGTTTACATGGCTGAACAGGCAGGCCTCAGGATTTGGGATTTGAGGGGCCCATAGCAAACTTTTAGCAGGCTGGGTCCCACTGCTCTATGCTTCAGTGGCATGCTGTACTTGTTTTCTGACACCTTTAATCAACATTTGTGTTTACTTGTTCGACGTTTTCCCTGTGACATTATAAGGTCCACAAAAGGGATCATTCTGTCTTCAGGAGCACTCCGTCCCCAGCTCATAACAGGGCCTGGAATACAGAACATGTGCAGTAAGCATCTGTTATGTGAAGGCTCTGGCGGTATTAATCATGTTCCAGTAGCTTTCTTGCGGCCAGTGTTGCTTTCCTGCGTGCCTGGCGTGCCTGGCGCTTGACTAAAGGGAATAGGACAAAGGCACACAGATCAGTTCTCACGGCTCCCCTGGGAAGCAGGTAGCAGCTTTGGGGTCGGTCGCTTTACAGCTTCAGCTTATGCCCGTTCCTTGCTGGGGCCCAGACAGGCAAGGCCCTGCCCGGAAGACCTCTCCTTGTCACAGCAGGGAAGGTGATGAGATGCTTTTTTCTGGTGCTGGGGCTGTGAGACCCTGTGTCAGGCGGGGAGAATTCGCTGGTCTGGATGGAGCGGGGAGAGGGTGTTGGCCCTGGGATCTGAACCACAAGAAGGACTAGCCTTTCCAAGGTCTGGACTCAGCAGGGTCACGCAAGCACCCAAGGTGGGGGCAGGCCGGTGCAAGAAGGGTGGACTTGTAGAAGCTGATGAGGCGGGGAGGCGGGGGCCTACTCACATCCGTCCAGGGGGTGGCTGTGCTCTGAGTGCAGAGGGAGCCCTGCGGACCCGCGAGACAGGCCATGCTGTGACCCCAGACCCCTCAGACAGGGGCGGGGAGCACAGGTGGAGACAGGGCAGTGCAGGGCGCCTGGGGGCGCGGTGCCGCGGGGGAGCTGGGCAGGAGCTCTCCCCACCCCTCTTGCGGGGCTCTGCCTCCGCCCTGGAGCCTGCAGGAAGGAGCGGCCACCAGGCCCCCAGGAGCCCCACCCCGGGCCGCCCCACAGCAGGTTCTGGAAACGGCGCTCACCCAGCTCTTCCTGACACCCCGCGGGTGCTTGGGAACAGTTTGAGTTTAATAGATCATTTAAATGCGTTTTTTAAATCGGCAATTGAGAACGAACAAGAGGGATTTTTTAAAAAAATGAATATGTGGGGATAGTGTAATATCGCACTCAGCACAGAAAGTCAACACCAGAACAAAAGAATGCCAAATTACAGGGTTTATTGCCGGCGACCACGGAGGACTCACGTCTCTCCAACCCGTGGCCGAGAAACAAGAGTGACAAGACCTTTTTATACCCGCAAAACCACCTTGGGAGTGGGGGTGAGGAACGGAGATGGGAATGAAAGCTGTCAATCACCTCCAAGGCTGAGACGAGGGTGAGGGGGCTCCAGATATTCCAAGGGCCAGGGGACTTTCGTCATTCCGATTGCCACCTAAGTGGTTTACAGAGGTCAAGGTAAACATTAGTTTATACATTATTTGGACAGGTGTGGGGTCCACATAATTTTAGGTTACTTGGCGCCAGGATGGAATTATCTGGGGGTGCTTACTTTGGTAAACAAAGGCCAGCAATTCTGGCAGTTACAGGTAAGAGAAAGTGTGCAGCTTGTCCTCTCTTTGCATTTTGCAAGGTCATCTTAGTAGTTTACAGAAGCCGTAGCTAGCAGTCACTGTGAGGAGAATGGAAACAGTTTTCCCATTTTAAAATGGCACTGTACTGGTTCTAACTCTAGGCCAGCTGTATCACAATAGGACATGGGAAATATCTTTCCCGCTCCTCCTGGGACTCATGTTTAGCCCCTGCCTCCTAAAGCAACTGCTCAGGTTCATAAAATCTAGGGTAGACTCCGTAACATTAATGGCATTAAGGTCTCAAAATGGGCCCTTAGAACCAACAAGCAGTACTAACCTGCTGGGGGAATCGGTGATTTAATTCCTGTAAATAAAACAAGGGGGGAATGTGAGATGGTAAAAGCCGCATAAACCGCACATCCCGACCACACCTCGGCTTTCGGTCGGAGCTGTTACCCTAATGTCACAGGCAAGCAGTCCAAACCCACGCCATCTTGGCCCCTGTGACTTGTAATAGGTAATTGAGGTCTGTGATTTCCACCCTACCCAGAAAATGTGTAAACAAATGCTGATCTTGACTTTTGTGAACGACTTAAGTAACAATCAGAATGTCCAAAGTCCCCTGGCCTCGGAGCGTCAGGAACCCCTCACCCTCCTCTTCACCTAGGGATCCACTGGAATGTCCAGAGCCCCTCACCCTCCTCTTCACCTAGGGATCCAGTGGAATGTCCAGAGCCCCTCACCCTCATCTCCGCCCAGGAGGTGAGTTACAGAATCCACTGGCCCTCGGAATGTCCGGAGCCCCTCACCCCCACCCCTGCCCCTCACCCTCACTCCTGAGGTGGTTTTACAGGTATAAAAGGTCTTGACTCCCTCCTTTCGGGGCCACGGGTTGGAGAGACGGGAGTCCTCCGTGGCCGCCAGCAATAAAGACTCTGCAATTTGGCAAAAAAAAAAAGAAAAGAAAACTGAGCACGTTTTCTAAATGAAATATTTTAGCTACTGTATATGTACCAGGAAAGATACAACGTCAGGGTTTGTTTGCTTGCTTGTTTGTTTTGTCGTTTTTAAAAAACGGTTTGTTCATTTTTCTAGTTTGACCAAAGTCTGCAGCCTGCACCTCAATGGGACAGAGGGATTTTACATCACAGACCTGCAGACGAACCGGAGCAGTTCTTAAGAGTTTTTCTCACCCCGGTATTCTTAGATTATTAATGTATTAAGGAAGAAATGAGACAGTTTTGTTTAGACTTTTTCTAAAGTCCCATATTTTTTGTCCAGATATTAGAGTTGCAGAATAAATGTTTTTCATATATTAAAAAAAAAAAAAAAAAAAAGGCCGGGCGCGGTGGCTCACGCCTGTAATCCCAGCACTTTGGGAGGCTGAGGTGGGTGGATCACAGGTCAATAGATTGAGACCATCATGGACAAGATGGCGAAACCCCATCTCTACTAAAAATTAGCTGGGCATGGTGGCACATGCCTGTAATCCCAGCTACTCAGGAGGCTGAGGCAGGAGAATTGCCTGAACCCAGGAGGCGGAGGTTGCGGTGAGCCGAGATCGTGCCACTGCATTCCAGCCTGGGCAACAAATAGTGTGAGACTCCGTCTCAAAAAAAAAAAAAGAGTGGTAGCCCTCCTCAACGCCGCAGCAGGAGTAGGGGCTGTGGACACCTGAGGCTGGGCCCACCCAACCTCACCCCTGCTGCCCTCTGCCACCCTCCGCTGTCTCCAGGCCCGTCCCTTGCCCCTCAGTGCGGGACCCTAGTGCCTGGACAGTGTGGTAGGGAGCTGCCCCTACAGCATGGCCCACGTGTGGACAAGGGAAGAGAGGGATCCTGAAATGTCTGCCTCATAGACAAAATAATGCTGCCCTCACTTGCTCCTGGAGGTCAAAAGAGAAAATAAGAAGAGGTTGCAACTCAGGACCTCGTCTTAAAAAAGAGAAGGCTTAATTTTAAAAAGGTGGTAGAACCTTCCACCACAGTATTAGCAAATGAGATAGGAATTTAAAGGCAAAATTTAAAGTAATTGAATGTTTCTTTGAATATTCATTCTGTGGGGTCTGAGGCCGGCTGGGCCTCACCTGCTGGTGGAGGAAATCCCACACGTGCCGTTTGAATGCCAAAGCATCACCCCCTCTTCCTCTTGCATGGTATTTTATTTCATTCTCTTTCAAAGTGGGGGTTTGCGAAAAAATAAAAAATAAAAACCTTTCCAGAAGGTTTTCAGTGTATTTTGTCCAGGTCTATCAGAGGATTCACTATCTATGGCAGCTGTGGCCTTAGGAAATGTATTTCATAAATAATAAGACTTGCATGTCAGGATTACTCCTTGATCCAGGCCTGCAGAATGAATCATGTGTTAGTAGGCATGAGAACAACACTAACATGTTTGTATATCTCCGTCAGGACTCTTGGGTGACCAGGTGCATTGGCAGTAAGTGGTAATACTTTGAAAGGATTTTTTTTTTTTTCTGAGAAGTAGGTCTCACTGGTAGACTTAAAATATTCAGTAAACCTTGCTGTAAACATTTGTGCTGTCCTCCAGGCTTTGCCGTTTCATTTCTAGAGCACAGGCTAGGTAGATTTAGCATCATTCTTAAAGGCTCTAGGATCTTCAGAAGGGTAAATACAATTTGGCTTTAATTTAAAGTCATCGGCTGCATTCCCTCCTCATGAGAGAGTCAGCCTGTCCTTTGACGTTTTGAAGCCAGCATTGACTTCTTTCTGGCTGTGAAAGTCTTAGGAGGCATTGTTTTCCAATAGCAGGCGATTTCCCTTACACTGAAAATCTACTGTTGAGTGTGGCCACCTTCATCAGAGATGTTAGCCAGGTCATCTGGATAATTTGCTACAGCTTCTAGGTCAAAACTTGCTGCTTCACCTTGTGCTTTTATGTTACGGAGCTGGCTTCTTTTCTTAAACTTCATGAGTGATCTCTGCTACCTTCACTGTGTCACAATTGCTGGCTCTTCCTCTCCCCAGGGCAAGAAATGCTCTCAGAACCACACTGGGGGGTTGGGGTGGGGGTGAGAATGGGGGTGGGGGAGTCAGTGATTCAAGAATGTTCTTCTGCACTTTTGGAGGCCGAGGCAGGCAGATCACTTGAGGTCAGGAGTTCAAGACCAGCCTGGCCAACATGAAATCCTGTTTAAATACAGGATTTATATTTTGTATTTACTGAAAATACAAAAATTAGCTGGAGGTGGTGCTGGGTACCTGTGGTGCCAGATACCAGGGAGGCTGAGGGAGGAGAATCGCTTGAACTTGGGAGGCAAAGGTTGCAGTGAACCAAAATCGTGCCACTGCACTCCAACCTGGGCAACAAGAGTGAAACTCCATCTCAAAATAAATAAATAAAAAGCGAAAAGAATGTTTTTCCTACCTCTTCAGTGCCTCTTTCAGTGATATGAAGTTAAAACCAGGTAATGCGAGTGCTCACCTGGTTTTTGGTTCTTACAAAGGTGTGTGTGTGTGTTTTTTTTTTTTTTCTTGTTGATAGTTGTTTAATTTGCGTCCTTGAAGCGGGAATGGTTGGAGGAGCCTTCTATTCTACCGTCTCCCTCCTAGCTTCAAACTTTTCTTCTCCAGCCTCCTCACTTCTCTCAGTCTTCACGGAATTGAAGGGAGTGAGGGCCTTGCCCTGAACGAAGGTACACAGGCCTGGCTTTTGGCCTGTCTCGGCTTTTGACATGCCTTCCTCCCTGAGCTTCATCATTTCTAGCTTTGGATTTAAAGCCACAGATGTGCGACTCTTCTTTTCCCTTGAACACTTAGAAACCATGGGAGGGTTATTGAGTTGGTCTAATTTCAATACTGTTGTTTCTCAGGGAATAGGGAGGCCCAAGGAGAGGGAGAGAGATGGAGGGAACAGCAGGCTGGGGGAGAGGTCAGAAAACACACAACATTTAAGTTCACCGTCTTGTGACGTTGTGGTTCATGGGCCCACAAACAATGACAGTAATAACTTCAAAGATTGCTGAACACAGACCGCTGTAACAGTTATATAATAATGAAAATGTTTCAAATATTGGGAGAATTACCCAAATATGATACAGAAACACCAAGGGAGCACATATTGTTGGGAAAATGGCATCGATAGGATCACTCCACTCAGGGCTGTCACAGACCTTCGCGTTGTAAGAAACTCAGTATCCCCAAGCATAGTAAAGAAGAGCACAGTAAGACCAAGTCTGCCTGTACGTGAACTACTAATGTGTGTTCTATGAATCATCAAAATAATAAAATAGCATTTGTGCCTTTGAAATATGCCTTAAATGTACGTGTCCTCAGGCATTGTCTAATGAACCATGTCAATCATTTCATTCAAGTGTTTTTGGCAGGTGCAAACAACCAGCATTGTGTTTTTCGTGATAAAATTAAAACAGTAGATTCTGGAGTTAGAGGGAGGACACGTTTTAGAAGAGCATAAAGGACCGTGATCAAGTTCATCCTAGAAACAGCTTGTTCCATATAAAATGTTTAATTCCGCTAGGTCTTGATGTAAGCCTAGGAGTTTCGCTGAAGACCGTTTGCCCGAGAGAAATTTACAACCACCGATGCCAAAAATGTGTCTCGGTTTTTCGTTTCTAATTTTATGATCATAGAAGCATTGCTTTCTGGGCATTTAAATTATCTCAATAAGCAAAACCTATATATAAAGATGCTTTAATTTTAATAGAAATATAATATTTCCTGCTAAAAAGAGGGGAGTTAAATGATTTTGCTTTTTAGTCACTTTAGGTACTAAAGAATTATATATATTTTTCTTTTTTTTTTTTAAGACGGAGTTTCACTCTTGTTACCCAGGCTGGAGTGCAATGGCGTGATCTCGGCTCACCGCAACCTCCGCCTCCTGGGTTCAGGCAATTCTCCTGCCTCAGCCTCCTGAGTAGCTGGGATTACAGGCACACGCCACCATGCCCGGCTAATTTTTTGTATTTTTAGTAGAGACGGGGTTTCACCATGTTGACCAGGATGGTCTCAATCTCTTGACCTCGTGATCCACCCACCTCAGCCTCCCAAAGTGCTGGGATTACAGGCGTGAGCCACCACACCCAGCCCTTATATGTATTTTTCTACACATTCTGTTCTGTGCTATGAAATTTATAGCAATGTTGTAAAGGGAAGCAATGCAGGATGGTGTTTTCTAACTGCAGAAAAGTTTCTGTGCTTCCGAATCCGTGCCTCTCCGGCGAGCAAGCCAGCGCTTTATTGTGTGTTCAGGCTTTCCGTTGTCTTTTGTTACTAACCGTGTTGCACTTGTTTCGATGAGCCGTTGATCCAATCAGGAGCGATGCTAAGATTGGCTGTAATGAGAGGCGTGCAGCAACTCGGCTATCCCACGATGGTACTCTGTACTGAACGCTCGGGAACTGTCTAAAGGCCCTGTGGGTACTCTGCTGCTTACAAAGATTTCACGTTGCCTTTACGGAAAATGTGAAAGAAACACATAAAGGTCATGAATGAGATTCTGGTATGAATATATTATGCTGATCGATCTGCTTGAGAATTCATAAAAGCAATAGAAAAGCATCATTTGTCAAGGAGAAATAATTCGTTTTGACTGGTAAAATATGCAGTTTGGTTCCTCGGTAGTTTTGCAGGGATCTTCCAAACATTAACAAACATAAAGTGATGTCTCATTGAAATGCCTTTTCTGGAGGTGACAGAGGAAGTAAAATTATTTATCAAATGTGTCCACTTCTTGCTGGGAAAAAAGAGAAGAGCCTTTGATAGTTCTTGGTCTCATAGGCTTTACCGTTTGCTAAACCGAGAGCATGTTGAGCAGAGATTTCTGAGCAGTTGTGCTATGCCACGACCTGTTCTACCAACATATACCTGCTAGTTCACATGGTTTTCAAACTGATTTTTTGGTGGAGAGGTGAAATATTTAATCACAGTCTGTGTATCTTCCAGAAGATATGTATAGTCATGACTCAAGAGCAGAACCTCCAACTCTATCTAAAAACATAGTTTTAGCCCTATTGACTTACAGTGCTTAATTCCATTGTACCAATTTCTTCCCAGGGAGACTAATTCTAAGCCTTGGGAAACATATCAACCGTTGTTTGGTGGAGATGCTGTGGTAGGAGCTTGGGTATCTGGCCAATGTGTCCCTATGGTTCAGAATTCCTGTTACATATGGAATTTCTCCCTGTTGCGTAGAGATCATCTATCCTCCAAATTTAGGTGCATATATTTCAATAATGGGCTTTCCAGGAGTTTATCCATTGTTTGTTCCATATCAAAGATACTTAGTTGAGTATTATTTTTATGTGGTTTAGTTATAATAATGCATGAGTAGAAAAAAATTGCCATTCAATGTAAACTTTTTGGCTTCCAACTCCTGTACTGCTGGGTTGTACTCTGCAAAGTTTTAAAGGAGTGTGGACATTCCAGAAAACCAATCAAAAGCATCAAATTATTACATTTCCATTCTGTGATTCTTTCCTAAGGACAACTGTTTGGAACCACTTTATCCTCTGTTAGTAAAGGCATTGCGTGTCCTCTGTTAGTAAAGGCATTGCGTGTCCTCTGTTAGTAAAGGCATTGCGTGTCCTCTGTTAGTAAAGGCATTACGTGTCCTCCGTTAGTAAAGGCATTGTGTGTCCTCCGTTAGCGAAGGCATTGCGTGTCCTCCGTTAGTGAAGGCATTGCGTGTCCTCCGTTAGTGAAGGCATTGAGTGACCTCCGTTAGTGAAGGCATTATGTGTCCTCTGTTAGTGAAGGCATTACGTGTCCTCCCTTAGTTAGTAAAGGCATTACGTGTCCTCCGTTAGTTAGTAAAGGCATTGCGTGTCCTCCGTTAGTGAAGGCATTGCGTGTCCTCCGTTAGTAAAGGCATTGCGTGTCCTCCGTTAGTGAAGGCATTGCGTGTCCTCCGTTAGTGAAGGCATTGCGTGTCCTCCGTTAGTGAAGGCATTGCGTGTTATTATCTGTTAGTAAAGGCATTGCGTGTCCTCTGATAGTAAAGGCATTGAGTGTCCTCCGTTAGTAAAGGCATTACGTGTCCTCCGTTAGTGAAGGCATTGAGTGACCTCCGTTAGTGAAGGCATTACGTGTCCTCCGTTAGTGAACGCATTACGTGTCCTCCGTTAGTGAAGGCATTACGTGTCCTCCGTTAGTGAAGGCATTACGTGTCCTCCGTTAGTGAAGGCATTACGTGTCCTCCGTTAGTGAAGGCATTGAGTGTCCTCCGTTAGTGAAGGCATTACGTGTCCTCTGTTATTGAAGGCATTACGTGTCCTCTGTTAGTAAAGGCATTGCGTGTCCTCCGTTAGTGAAGGCATTACGTGTCCTCCGTTAGTGAAGGCATTGAGTGTCCTCCGTTAGTGAAGGCATTGAGTGTCCTCTGTTAGTGAAGGCATTACGTGTCCTCTGTTAGTGAAGGCATTGCGTGTCCTCCGTTAGTGAAGGCATTGAGTGTCCTCTGTTAGTAAAGGCATTGCGTGTCCTCCGTTAGTGAAGGCATTACGTGTCCTCTGTTAGTGAAGGCATTGCGTGTCCTCCGTTAGTGAAGGCATTGCGTGTCCTCTGTTAGTGAAGGCATTACGTGTCCTCTGTTAGTGAAGGCATTACGTGTCCTCTGTTAGTAGAGGCATTGCGTGTCCTCTGTTAGTAAAGGCATTGAGTGTCTTCTATTAGTAAAGGCATTGCGTGTCCTCTGTTAGTAAAGGCATTGCGTGTCCTCTGTTAGTGAAGGCATTACGTGTCCTCTGTTAGTGAAGGCATTGCGTGTCCTCTGTTAGTAGAGGCATTGCGTGTCCTCTGTTAGTGAAGGCATTGCGTGTCCTCTGTTAGTAGAGGCATTGAGTGTCTTCTGTTAGTAGAGGCATTGCGTGTCCTCTGTTAGTGAAGGCATTGCGTGTCCTCTGTTAGTGAAGGCATTGAGTGTCCTCCGTTAGTGAAGGCATTGCGTGTCCTCTGTTAGTGAAGGCATTGCGTGTCCTCTGTTAGTGAAGGCATTGAGTGTCCTCTGTTAGTAAAGGCATTGAGTGTCTTCTATTAGTAAAGGCATTGCGTGTCCTCTGTTAGTAAAGGCATTGCGTGTCCTCTGTTAGTGAAGGCATTACGTGTCCTCTGTTAGTGAAGGCATTGCGTGTCCTCTGTTAGTAGAGGCATTGCGTGTCCTCTGTTAGTGAAGGCATTGCGTGTCCTCTGTTAGTAGAGGCATTGAGTGTCTTCTATTAGTAAAGGCATTGCGTGTCCTCTGTTAGTGAAGGCATTGCGTGTCCTCCGTTAGTGAAGGCATTGAGTGTCCTCTGTTAGTAAAGGCATTGCGTGTCCTCCGTTAGTGAAGGCATTACGTGTCCTCTGTTAGTGAAGGCATTGCGTGTCCTCCGTTAGTGAAGGCATTGCGTGTCCTCTGTTAGTGAAGGCATTACGTGTCCTCTGTTAGTGAAGGCATTACGTGTCCTCTGTTAGTAGAGGCATTGCGTGTCCTCTGTTAGTAAAGGCATTGAGTGTCTTCTATTAGTAAAGGCATTGCGTGTCCTCTGTTAGTGAAGGCATTGCGTGTCCTCTGTTAGTAAAGGCATTGCGTGTCCTCTGTTAGTAGAGGCATTGCGTGTCCTCTGTTAGTAAAGGCATTGCGTGTCCTCTGTTAGTAGAGGCATTGCGTGTCCTCTGTTAGTGAAGGCATTGCGTGTCCTCTGTTAGTGAAGGCATTACGTGTCCTCTGTTAGTAGAGGCATTGCGTGTCCTCTGTTAGTGAAGGCATTGCGTGTCCTCTGTTAGTGAAGGCATTGCGTGTCCTCTGTTAGTAAAGGCATTGCGTGTCCTCTGTTAGTGAAGGCATTGCGTGTCCTCTGTTAGTGAAGGCATTGCGTGTCCTCTGTTAGTGAAGGCATTGCGTGTCCTCTGTTAGTAAAGGCATTACGTGTTATTGGACTGAGCCGCAGAAGGAGGGTTTCTGCAATGTCCAGTAGCTGTGGGCACTTTGGGCTGTGCATACAGCATGGTGGACATAACAAAGCACTTTTCTTGGTGGTATTTGGGCTGTGCACAGCTACGTGATGCCATCTGGTTTTTAGGCACCAATGCATACAACTTAAGAATTTATCTTGTAGCAAAAAAAAAAACAAAACAAAACTGGAAGACGATCGTCTCCAAGTAAAACGACACTGATTTTTAAACCCATCTTGACACTTTTTACCCAAAAGGAAGCTATTCTCATAATTATGCAACAATATGTTTTAACTAAAATTTTATAAAATTATATGGATATTGCCTGTTGCCTAAACCATTAGCCACTGTGGATGCAAGAATGCTGTATTCTTTTTGTAAGTCTATTTGCATTATTAATGTTAAAATCGCAGATTGTCCTGCTTGTTAAATTGAGTGCAGAGGGAATGCTCAGTAGGGAAACAGTCTGACATATTCAGGACGTTCCTAAGCCACTAAAGTGAATTTTCTGCCTATAAAAGAAATTTTATGGAATAAGGTTATGTCAACCTCAGAAGGTTGCTGGTGGATAATTTAGCCTCATGATATGTAGCATGCCTTGGAGACATTGATTGGAAGCTGTGCTACATAGACTGAGATTCTTCCTTTTATTTAGTGTGCTGTAAAGGAGTGAGAATATGCTAGACATGTTATTCAGTGTAAGTCAATACATATGAGATGAGATTAAGAAGCATCTGTCAGTATCTTGTGTGGAACAATTTGTTCAACAAATATTTTACCAGTGACCACTATGTGCCCTGCACTGAATTCGGCAGAAGAAGATGAGTAAGTTCTTTAAGAAGCTGATAGTCGGGCGGGCTCAGTGGGTCACACCTATAATCCCAGCACTTTGGGAGGCCGAGGCGGGTAGATCACGAGGTCAAGAGATCGAGACCATCCTGGTCAACATGGTGAAACCCCGTCTCTACTAAAAATACAAAAATTAGCTGGGCATGGTGGCGCGTGCCTGTAGTCCCAGCTACTCAGGAGGCTGAGGCAGGAGAATTGCCTGAACCCAGGAGGCGGAGGTTGCAGTGAGCTGAGATCGCACCATTGCGCTCCAGCCTGGGTAACAAGAGTGAAACTCTGTCTCAAAAGAAAAAAAGAAAAAGAAAAACAAAACAAAACAAACAGAAGCTGATGATCTATAGAGAATGACAGTAAACCTTTCAATGGCCGTGATTAGTCCTGCCATGGAAGGGAACTGATAAAAGCATTTATCCTGCTAATGTAAGGATTCAGCACTTCTCTTTCTTTGTGCCATTGAAACCTGGTGGCTTATGCTTTGACCCTCTTACCCTTGAACTTGGAGCTCAGCCCTTCTCCTTGAACCTGGACATGCGGTGACTGCTTTCATCCACAGAATGAGGGGGAAGCCCGAGGCCTCTCTGAAGGCCAGGCAGCACTGCTGTTCACTGCAACACTCACTCCTGGAGCACTGGGCCCCTTGCAAGGGTCCAGCATCCAGGGGCTGGGAGTGGGCACTCCTGGCAATGGTCCTGTGAGGTCAGTCTTTCCTTTTTATCATCTGAACCCCTAGACACCAGTGGGCGGAGACCGGCCCACCCTGCTGTTTTGCCCAAATTCCTGACCTACGCTGTGGTTAACTGTAGCAGCAGATCACTGGAACACATGTGGTGACGAGGCGATAGCTAAGGATCAGCTGGACGTGACCGTGAGGAGGGTGGGGCGGGGTTCCGGGCAGGAGCAGCCTCAGCCAGGCTGGAGGTGAGAGTGCCTCTGGGCACACGTGTCTGTGTGTCAGCAGAGCTTTTGCGTTTCTTCCTCTGGATTGGATGATGACATGAGAGGATAATACCTGAAAACGGAGACTGAATAGCAAGGATCAATGAGCCTGTGAGCGCGTGCGAGCAGCAGACCTCAGCCTCTCCTGCCAGGCTGTGCCACCCTGTTTCTCCCCTTTGCTAACATATTTTCCCTGGCCTTTTCCTATCTTTGGAAGGGGAGGAGCCCAGGAAACATGTTTTATGTGAATATAATTATGCTACTGAACAGTTTCCACTGAAAGGAAGGTTATGAGGAGAAGAAAGCAAGACTCAGAAAAAATGTAAAGTGAATCAGTATCAAGAGGCTGAACCCTCTATAGCTGGAGGAAGAGCCGTAGGGAAACTGGTGTGCCTCCATGCATGGTGAAGTCCCAACTGACTGGCTGGGCAGTCCAAAGCCATTTGAATCAGCAGCTCTTCTATGGTGCCTGCAAGTGTACTCATTCTTTTAATGCTTTTAGACAACGTGGCTGGGTGCGTGCATGTGCCCCCAGCATCTACGCCAGGCACACAAAGTCAGAAACAAGAGGCTGCATCTTCTTCTCACTTTCCTTTATCCTAGAAAACCTTCCTCACAAAAGGCACACTTCTGATTTATAGAGGTCTCCTTTCCACGATGCGTGTCTATAATGTAAATATTTTATTTAACTTATGTGCTGTAGACCCCTAAGTGTTTGTGACACCTGAAATTCATGTGTTGGAATCCTAACTCCCGACGTGATGGTATTTGGTAGTGGGGCCTCTGGGAAATGATTAGGTATTGAGGATGGAGCTCTCATTAGGTCATAAAGGTAGAACCCTCATGAATGGGGTTACTGTTCCTATGAAAGAGGCCGCAGAGGCCAGGCGCAGTGGCTCATACCTGTAATCCCAGCACTTTGCGAGGCCTAGGTGGGTGGATCGCCTAAGGTCAGGAGTTCGAGGACAGCCTGGCCAACATGCTGAGACCCCGTCTCTACTAAAAATAGAAAAATTAGCTGGGGGTGGTGGTACGTACCTGAAATCCCAGGTACTCAGGAGGCTGAAGCAGGAGAATTGCCTGAACCCAGGAGGTGGAGGTTGCAGTGAGCTGAGATCGCACCACTGCACTCCAGCCTGGATGACAAGAATGAAACTCTGTTTCAAAAAAAAAAAGAAAAAGAAAAAACAGAGGTCCTAGAGAGGTCCCTCGGCTATTCCATTATTCGGAGACGCTGTGAGAAGATGTTGTTTATAAGTGACTCAGCATATGGTAGTTTGTTACAGCAGCCAAGCTGACTGAGACATTCCCCACACATGAGTTTTGATGGTTTCTCAGTGTGGGATGAGCAGGCAAGTGTGTGGTCTCCTAGACCAGTGTTTCTTCACCTGTGGTTCTCAGACTCATGGGAATTTACATGTGTATTTTTGGGTGTCTGAGAATTTTCTTTGAGAAAATACATTATTTCATTTTGGTGGCATTTTTCAGTATCTGCATTAGTATTCCTCAAAGTTTATTGTGCCTGCAAATCACTGGGTTATAGATCCCTTTCAGAATCATCGGATCCTCGGAGGGCCTGAGGCTCTGCATTTCTTTTTCATTTATTTATTTATTTTTAAGGCAGAGTTTCACTATATTGCCCAGGCTGGAGTACAATGGCGTGATCTCAGCTCACCGTAACCTCTTCCTCCTTTGTTCAAGCAATTCTCCTGCCTCGGCCTCCTCAATAGCTGGAATTACAGGCCTGGCCACCACACCCAGCTAATTTTTTTTTATTTTTAGTAGAGATGGGGTTTCCCCATGTTGGCCAGACTGGTCTTGAACTACTGACCTCAGGTTATCCACCTGCCTCAGCTTCCTAAAATGTTGGGATTACAGGCGTGAGCCACGCCAGGCTAAGGCTCTGCATTTCTAACAAGCTCTCTGGTGACAATAGTGTGAGTGTGGGAACAGTGCTTTGAAGAGCCAGGTTCAAGATGCCCCTTACAGCCTGCGACTGCCAAGTGATGTCCCTGCCTGCCTGTGTTTGTGAGTGCTGCTTTCATCGTCACAGATAAAAAGGAATGAAGACAGCCAACTAGCGTTTGGCAGCCTTCTGGTTGCCAAGAACGTGCACTGTTGTCAGAGCAGAATCCACGAGATAGAATTTATGGGCACACGTACTTGGTGGATCAGAACCGGGAACTCTGTGCCATCAGCCCTCTCCGTCTCTGCTCGTCCTTCATTTCTGCTGCCTGGGCCTGACTTCTCTGGGCACAGGCTTTCTCAAGGTAATGGGCCAGCTGCCAGCGGCAGCTCCACCCCTTCCCCTCTGCCCCCGCATCACCGTACTGTGCTGTTTCCACTGCTCCGTCCCCTCCCCTCTGCCCCCCCGCATCACCGTACTGTGCTGTTTCCACTGCTCCGTCCCCTCCCCTCTGCCCCCCGCATCACCGTACTGTGCTGTTTCCACTGCTCCGTCCCCTCCCCTCTGCCCCCCGCATCACCGTACTGTGCTGTTTCCACTGGCCTATTTGATTCCTTTCCTCACTCTTACCGTCAGGCGTTCCTGACATCTGGGACCTTGTGGCTGGCTGTTTGGATTAGATGGCAGTTCCCTCTCAGCCACCCTGGAAACTCACATAGGTGCCCACAGGGACTTCACCTCGCTGTCAGATGATGATATATGTGACCTTCCCTTGCGCATAGCCTTGGCCTAGAGGACACTTGGAAACTGGGTGATGGGGTGAGTAGGGGAGGAGGGCCTGTTTTAATCACATAGAGCTCATGTACTGATGGGAAGCTATCAACCTGTACACGTAAAATATTCATGTCTACCCATAGTCTCACTGCAGTATTATCTTTTCTACTCTACCCCCTTTTTATTAGTGGTTATTTACTTTAACATGTGTCTTTGTTTATGAGTAGAAATGGACATAGTGTTTGACAATCTCTGAGAGCCAGGTCGGGGTGATAGCCCTGAGGTAGAGAAAAGTCAAGACCCAGTGAAAGGTTGTCGGCAGCATGAAGTTCTTCCTAGATTGTCAGTCTTTACAATCTCAGAGCTGTAAATAGCAGAAATCAGTGTATTCTTTAGGAAGTAAAAGAGCATACTGTTGGAAAGGAAATACTTGCAAAGACTGAATCAGAAATAAAATATAGCTTCTGGCAGCAATTGGAATGCCAGAAAGAAGACATAGCAGTTATTTTAGGAATTATCATTATCTTTCATTTAAAAGTGAAATCGTGGGAGGCTGCAGAGCAGAGAAGAACGAGCTGGAGTTTGAAGTCTCGCCGACTTGACCTTGGATCACGGCTCTGCTACTTTCCAGTCCTGTCGGTTCGGGCAACCTGTGCAGTCTCTTGGAGCCTGTATCTTCTTCTGTAATAGTGATAATATCTCGCTGGAAAAGTTGTGAATAGGAAATAAATAATGAGCATAACATCCCTAAGAACACGTCATCTGTAGAAACCACTCAACTAGGAAATTACGGCTTAGAAACTGTGCGTGGAGGGGAGCGATGAGTATCTTACATAGGCTGACACTGTGGTGTGATTATTCCATGACAGCAAAGAATTAGAGTTCAGAAGCATAGCCTGCCACAGGGGACACAGGGCAGAGCTTCCTAGTGGCTGCTCTCCAAAGTCCCCATCATGAAATTCACAGTAGTGAAATTTTGTGTGTGAAGGAATAAAGGTCACACTGGTTTTGTTCACTTATGAATTTATTGGTAAGTATTTATTTCCGGTCTTGAGCTTCTGAGCATTTGCTAGTATTTACGGCTTTCATCCCTGGCTCTATATTTCTGTTCCTTTTGTGTTTTCCAATACACACCGCAGAATAACTTGTTGTCGTTGTTGTTCTGTTTTGTTTTTGAAATGGAGTTTTCCTCTCGTCTCCCAGGCTGAAGTGCAGTAGTGTGATCTTGGCTCATTGCAACCTTCACCTCCCAGGTTTAAGCGATTCTCCTGCCTCAGACTCTCGAGTAGCTGGGATTACAGGTGCCCGTGATCACGCCTGGCTAATTTTTGTATTTTTAATAGAGACGGGGCTTCACCATGTTGGCCAGAGTGGTTTCGAACTCCTGACCTCAGGTGATCCACCCGCCTTGGCCTCCCAAAGTGCTGGGATTACAGACATGAGCCACCTCGCCTGGCCAGCACCAAAGAATAACTTAATGACATCCAGTTGACTTCATGAAGGGTGCATGTTTGGTGCTGCCTAAATCCGCGTTAAAAATTCAATGATCCGAAACGAGAACGGAAAGTAAAGTTGGAAAGCAAATGGCCTTCTTCTTTCTGTGGCTGATTGTACTTTATCTGGCATTAGACACCTGGTGGCAGCTACGATTTTACTTTCTCCTCCTGATAATTTTTGTGCAGCTTACGTTGACTGAGAATTCTTCCCTTCCAGTGTCACCCCAGGCACTTGCTGTGCACTGACACGCTCATTATCACGACCATCTTATAAGGTAGATAAAATCTTATTCCTGCCTTGGGGGTGTGAACGTAGGCTCAGAGCCACTAGGTGACTCGACATCGTCACCCTACGGGGTCAGTGTTGGAAGATTGAAGCTTGTATTCCCACCATGGGAGGAAGCAGTGACATTAAGCAGGTTTTAGAGACTCTCACCATTTCACATAATTTAAATGGGCATGTGGCTATAAGATATCTTATAGGAAATGAGTAGTTCAAGCATTGCACTTTGTATACCTGCTTTGCTTTTACTTTAATATGAACATATTGGAAGTTTGAATCTGGACTTGGGTAAACCCACAGTGATGTATCTTACGTTGCCAGCTGTAAGGTGTGGAGGGGCCATCTGTGCGGACCGTCTATGTCTGCATTTGTTCCTGGGCTAAGAAACAGCATGAAAACCAGGGCAGAGCAGAAGGGGGAATGTTAAAGAGAAAATTATTCAGGACTATTGTGATGTATGTCAAGACTACTGGAGTAGCGGAAAGAGATGGGCTCAACTTTAAATACAGCCAAGACAGCTGGGGAACTACAGCCAGTGAGCAGACCGAGGCGGTCACTGGATGGAAACTGACTTAAGAGGAGACTTCAAGGGTGGAGGGATTCTTGCTAAAGAATCCAACTTAGCGGGACTCTTGCTACAACTGGACTAGCAGGCCAAGGCAAGGTGCCAGGGGGAGGCCTCATTGAGAAGCGGGGTCAGAGAAGCCTGTATGAGGTTTACTCAAGGCGGGGGGCTTTGTCAGGGTGACACTGGTGAGCCCTGCAGAGAATCAGAGAAACGCGTTCCACGCGGAATTGAAAACTTTACACACTGGAATGGCAATAAAGTGAGCCATTTAAGTTGGCTTTGGTATTTTCGATTAATTTTGTGATACAGTTAAGAAATATTAAGAAAACTTATTTTCTATTTATGCTCTATATAGTGTCTTCTCTTTGGGGGCTACAAAATTTCATTAGCTTTGTTTTCACTCTTACGCTACTGAGTCTTCTTATTTTAGTAATCAGCTCATTCTATACATTTGCGGTAATGGCCTTTGTGGATGGACAGATAGTAATTAATAAGCAACCTACCTAAGTGAATGAAAGTTGTATAAATATACTTTCAATGTATTTAAAGGGAGAACAAAACCCATTAAATGTTATACTTATGTACATATTTAATTTTAGAAGGAAGCAAATCATTCTGTTATAGACTTTCAGAAACTTCTTCATTGGGTGAATTCAAGGAAGAGTAAAATTTCACAATAACTTTAAAATGTATCCTGAGGCAGGAGAATTGCTTAAACCCGGGAGGTGGAGGTTGCAATGAGCTGAGATAGGGCCCTAATGCCCTCCAGCCTGGAGACAGAGCAAGACTGTCTCAAAAAAAAAAAAAAAAAAAAAAAGTACCATGTATCTGAGGATTGTATTCTTGTATTCTGAGGTTTGAAAGTGTAAAATGATATTAAATGCATTTTTCCTATTTCATGTAAACTTTACAAAACAACATAGGAGAATTTGTTTTAAAGATTTTCTACTTCAAATTGTTGTATTTTTGTTTATTTTCCTTTGTTTTTGCCAATATTATGATAGGAAATGATAAAAAGCCACACTGGTATTTTAACAAAAATCATCAAGAGCCATTCTTTTGCATGCACGATATTCACAGATTTCTAATTTATCTTTGTAAACCTCCCTTGTGAACATCCATATCAGAAGGTTTACGTGGTTATTTTAAACACCTCCTCAATCAAAAGTCGTTAATATTTTAATCTTCCCAATCATGGATAATTTAGAAGAAGTAACATCGAGCATACTTCTCTGGAAAGCAATAAAGCATAGGCTTTAAAAAACAGAAAAAATATTTTATTAACTAGTGAGTACCATTGGAAGTTACATTTGTTTTAGTCTTAGGAGGTTCAACATTATTGCTTTGAAGTGGGGAGAACTGTTCTGATTATTCTCAGAAAGTAGCAGAAACAGAATGCAAACCACAGTTTAAACAGTCGCTTAAAGTTTTGTATACTAGAAAATGAAAGAATCTGCTGTTTCAATTGCCATTAAACAGTTACAATCGCAGAATTTTACTTAAATGACTTTCTTCTAAATTAGACTAAAAACATGCATATCGAAGTGCTGAAATTACACTGGCAATTAGTATTTAATGCTCATTTAAAGTTTGATTCTACGTATGAACTGTCTTTGCATTATCTCAATTTACATGTCCCTGTGATTTTCTGAATCTTAATCCCAGTAGCAATGCTGATGTTTAAGCTCCTCTTTCAAGAAAGAAAGAAAGGCTACAAACCACTTTTTCATACATTACACATAAAGATACGGTTCCGTGGAATAATCTTGAGGAATTCGTTGTGAAAATGGTAAATGGTATATGCTTAGTTAAAGAAGGCCGTTTCAGTGTGAAAGTGTGAAAACATTGTTTCTTAGCAGAACGTTAAACTTAATAACTGCGAAGAAAAGTAACTAGCATTGTAAAACTGTAACAAAGCAATCTGACCCCATTGACTTCTAAAGAGGAATCCCAGTCCAAAAATAAACCTGTGGCCTGGTGAGGTGGCTCAGCCTGTTATCCCATCACTTTGGGAGGCCGAGGCGGGCAGATCATGAGGTCGAGAGATCGAGACCATCTGGCCAACATGGTGAAACCCCACCTCAACTAAAAATACAAAAATTAGCTGGACCAGGTGGGGTGCACCTGTAGTTCCAGCAATTCCAGAGGCTGAGGCAGGAGAACCACTTGAACCTGGGAGGCAGAGATTACAGTGAGCTGAGATTGCACCACTGCACCCCAGCCTGGCGACAGAGCGAGATGCTGGCTTAGTCAATGAGTACATAATAAACCTGCATTGCACTTCTTGCTTCCTGAGATGGAAACTTGGGAACAAACTCTGGAAGGTGATTGTGGGAGGACTGGGGCTACTGGTTTGCCTTTTTGATGTCTAGTTCACCCTGAATCTGTTTCTCTGCACTGTGACGTCCCTCCTTGCTCATGAAGAGCGTTGTGCGGTGAGACTATTTCACAGCCCCTTCTTCTCCCAGGGGGGCCGCAGAAGCCTGCATCTGAGTCCTGTGGCCGAGTGAAAGAGTGGCTGTGACGTGGTGCTTCCCACGGCATGCTCTAGAGCCAGAGGCTGGGGCTGGCTCCCTGCCTTACCAGCACTGACCTTGAATATGACTTTTTTTAAAAAGGTAGGGGGAGGGTGGGCAACAAAACTACTTACCTGCCTGTTTGTCATGAGGCTTCAATGATATAATATACGGAAAGGCGAAGCATGGTGTCTGACAGAGAGTGAATAATCGAATGTTAGCTGGCGCTTTTGTTTTCAAATGTGTGGGTTTGCATATATCCATAGTTGATCTTATTATCATCCTGATATTTCTAACCCTCTTTATTCCAAATAAACCACGTGTGTGGACCAGTGGCTGAGGTGTGGAATCCAGGGAGCGCCTGGTCCAGCAGCCTCGTGCTCGGCTGCTTCCAGGCAGAAGAGCCTGGTCTCTTTCTCTCTGTCTCTTTCTGTTTCTCTGTCTCTCTCAGTTGTTTCTCTGGCTTTTTCCTTGTTCTCTGACTCTCTCTGCTTCTGTCTCTTTTTGCTTTTTCTCTCTGTCTCTGTCTCCATTCTGTGCTCAAGGATGACCCTAAAAGCAAGTGACATACTTCCCGGGTCATCTTTCCTTAACTGTCCCCAAGGATGGGGTCTTTGTCATCTGAGGGACAGCTCCTGAAACCTGGTCAGGAAGCAGGGTCAGGAAGTGTCCTGAGACACCAAAGTCACTGTGTGTTTTCACTGTAGGCCTGTGAGGATTACAGTAGGTAGATTGTGTCATTTTTCATAATGTATACATTTATTTTTCCTCTAAATTATAAGCGTCTGGTGCAGATAGAAAAGTTACTCTTTATAACTCTCCTAATTCAGTGTTTGCTGTAAATGATCGGATAACGTAGTCTTTGCTGAAATTTGTCAGATAGGACTGCTGTGGTTTGGCTTTGTTTGTTCCGAAACTTTTCCTTAATGTTCTCTGTGGTGTTGAGATTTCTCAGGAGCACAGAGTGTTTCTGTGTCACTTGGCGAATTTGGCTGGACATGTTTTTATTTTGGACATATTTTTGAAAATCAAACCGTAGGTCCCTGGTTTCAAATCACTCTTCAGTCCTGCTGTTGTTTTTGGCTTCCAGAGACAAGACCGATAGCAGCATGCTACGGAATATGTGCCATTGTCTAGGGATCCAAGACTGTGCCGTGGCTGCCGCTGCTGTCCGTGCGGCTGTGACGGCGGAAACAGCACTTTCCTTTCGTGGGAAGAAGGCGTGGTGTGCAGTACTGGTCACTGTTGGAGAGATGTTTACGTCTTGTACATGAAGCGCTGCCCTCCCTCTGACAGCCGCTTGCCAAGTGGTTCCATCCATCACTGGGAGCAGGCACCACACGGCTCACTGCCCCAAGGTATCCTGAAATATTTCTCCCAGCTTTAACGTGTTCATTCTCTCCAGCTTAATCTGCGGTGAAGATATCTACCCCACAGGAGATACGAGAGCGATTTGCCTGGTTTAGGACGATGGCGCAGCTGTTCTGACTTTAAACTGCGTGAGTAGTTTATGTCACAGATCCTGCTGAAGGCCTGTGCATTCTGATCAAGAGACAGGAGACAGCGGGAGACATGGAAAGGATTATATAAAGACTGTTGCTTCCTGGATTCATGGACCAATGAGGAGAAAAGCCAGTTACATTCTGTAGCAAGCAAAAAACCAGAGGAAAAAACTCCTTTGAGCAGAAGTCTGGATGCCTCCATCCCCACTCTGAGCCCCTATTCCCATGCTGAGCGTCTATCTTTACGCTGCGCCTCCATGCCCACGCTGGGCCTCCATCCCCATGCTGGGCCTCCATCCCCACTCTGGGCCTCCATCCCCATGCTGAGCCTCCAACCCCATGCTGAGCCTCCATCCCCATGTTGAGCCCATCCAGCTAAGCCAGTGTTCTTGGAGCTTCTGTTTTTGCTTTACTATTAGCTCGATGAAGGCCTAGACTGTCTTTGCCACCTTGATCATAGCTATTCAATCAAAGCTTATTGGAAGAATGGGATGTTACCCAAGCACAAGCTCATGCCTGTAATCCCAGCACTTTGGGAAGCTAAGATGGGTGGATCATGAGGTCATGAGTTCGAGACCAGCCTGACCAACTTAGTGAAACCCCATCTCTACTAAAAATACAAAAATTAGCCAGGTGTGGTGGCACATACCTGTAATCCCAGCTACTCTGAAGGCTGAGGCAGGAGAATCGCTAGAACGCGGGAGGCGGGGGTTGCAGTGAGCCGAGATTGTGCTACTGCATTCCAGCCTAGGCAAGAGAGTGAGACTCTGTTTCAAAAAGAAAAAAAGAGGCCGGGCGCGGTGGCTCACGCCTGTAATCCCAGTACTTTGGGAGGCTGAGGCGGGTGGATCACGAGGTCAAGAGATCGAGACCATCCTGGTTAACATGGTGAAACCCCATCTCTACTAAAAATACAAAAATTAACTGGGCATGGTGGCGCGTGCCTGTAATCCCAGCTACTCAGGAGGCTGAGGCAGGAGAATTGCCTGAACCCAGGAGGCGGAGGTTGCAGTGAGCCAAGATCGCGCCATTGCACTCCAGCCTGGGTAACGAGCAAAACTCTGTCTCAAAAAAAAAAAAAAAGAATGGCATGTAATGGTTCTGTAATGAACAAGGCTCGTCTGCCTGTTGTATAGTAAGCTACTCGCTGATATGACAAGTTTGCAGTGGAGGAAAGATTTTATTTACAGGCAGCTGAGTGAGAAGATGGGAGAACAGCAGTCAAATCTGTCTCCTTGGAGATGGGGTTTTAGGGATATTAATGGGATAGAGGAGCCAGGTGGGCTGAAGCATAGGGAAAGGTGATGGGGATAAGGAAAAGTGAGGTGATCCATGATCTGTGCAAGTACAGTCGAGTTTCATAGCTCTTCATGGCATGTTCACAAAACAGCAGCATTACCGTGATGAGAGGGCGGAGATTTTGGCCCTCTGACCTCAAAAGGTCACCCATGGGATATTCACTCGGGTCCAGTTGAAGGGTCAGTGGTCTCGGCTGGCTTGAACTGGACAAGAGCTGATTCCAACTTCCTGAAAAACAACTTAAGGAAACATTTCCATGGTGACCTATGCATCGGAGACACTGTCTACAAGGAAGACGGTGGGAGTGCAGCTATATGTTGCTTAGCTATGTGACTTTTAGCTATACGGATTTTAATATCAACTAGAAGCAAGTGACTAAGGTAAAGTTTGGTGAGGCTAATCAGATTAGCCTTCAGTTTCATTTCTAATGCATGGGGGTTCTAAGTTTCTTTTAGTATGAAATATCTATGATTACATGTCAAAACATGTACCACAGGAAAAGAAGGCATTATTGAAGAAGTAGGAAATGATCAAATTCCTAAAGGCACGTGGCTCTTGGATGGCTAGAGAGAATGGGCAAAGGTTTCACATGAGGATGATCAAGACTACCCGGAGACTGGGGCTGAGAGCTGCGAAGGCAGCACCCACTATCAAATATCATGAACCAGGAAAAAGTGTACTCAGCCACAAAGTCAGGAGCTGAAGGTTAATTCCATCACGAGCTGGAGTAAGAGTAGGGGCAGGTGGCAGGAGCCCAGAGCTTGCACAGATTTGAAGTCAGAAGCTTTTCCAATATTTGAGCAGGTTTTTGGAGTCACGGTAGCTATTGGACCAGTTTTATGAGGGTGGACATGGGCTGGGTCTTCATCTGGGCCTCAACTACAAATTCTGAGGAGCAGTCAGTATTTCTTCCCGTAAGAACTGCTGGGCACATAGTAAACCGTTAATAGACGTTTGGTGGAATGACTTTGGTGTGACTCAGCTAGAAGACGTGCAGTTCGTTCCACGGTTCCTCTGCCCACCAGTGATGTGCATTCCTGTTCATTCCGTTTTGGCCTCATTTATAACACATAGAGTGGTGGTGTTGAACGTGCCGCCCTTCTGTGTTTTGTAGTTATAATGTGTGTGTGTGTGCACATGTCTGCATATAAAGGATTCAATCCAGCTTATGGCCCTCAGGTTCCTTTTCCTCTTCTCTTTCAAATTCTTCATGGCTTGTGAATGCTGAGAAAACCGAGTCCTGTATTAACCTGATTACCTGAACTTTCAGAATTTGGTCGTTACTGACATTATGAGTTTTCTCATGAATTCCTTTCCCCCCCCAGAACTTTCACTCATGTATAAACTTGAATATAATGAAGTTAACTTCCTGTAATTCATTTACTCCTATTATATCAGAAAGATCATCAAAATTTGACGTGAAACTCAGTTCACATGAAGTAGCTGTTGGCCCTGAACAAGTCAGTTAAATCCTCTTCAGAGGAAACGCTCGGAATAGCAGAGCAAGGACTTTCAAAAATCCACTTCCCCCGAAAAGCAAAAAAAAAAAAAGAAAGAAAGGCTTGCAACAGTTCAAGGAACATCTATACAAAAGTGACTGAATCTCAGAACAGTGAGCTTGGTTCACCGCTTTGTGAGGTTTGAACTTAGTCGATTCCCTTCGCTTTCTCTCCACCTCCGTCCGCAGTAGCCTTGAAAAGCAACAGCCTCACAGCCACGGTAACTCTCAAATCAGGAGCCTAGAAACCAGTAAGACGAAAGAATAGGTTGGGAGATGCTAAACAAAGGCAGGTGATCGTCATTATTTGTCCTGTCTGGAAACATTGTGGAAAATTCCCATTCACAAATGTCTTGAGACCAGAACTCTCTCCGTGAGTAACGTGTTAGCCTCAGGGCTTTGGTTGAAAACATCAGCCGCAATTATTTAATATATCAAAGTAGCCCGTGGCAGTTATACCTGTTGTGGCAAACGAGAGGATAGCCAAAAATTTTAAAAGGAAAATCTGAAAAATGAAACACCTGTAGCAGGCTTTGAACACATAACATGTTTTTCTGACATATTCCAGGGGATCTAGAAGACCATACAAATATGGTAGGGGATCCTGAGGCTCTGCACAGCAGGAAGTGAAGGCTAAGGCACAGAGGCAGGCTCTCAGAGTGTTGAAGGCGTGCCTCAGGACACACACATACACAGCCCCTGAGCAAACCATGGGAGACTCATTGGTTCAAGGCGTTTGAGGAAACCTCTGTCAAATAATTAGCTAACAGTTAGCCGAGTAGAAACTTCAGCAGCCTCACATGACAAACAATACAGACTTTACAGAACTCATCTTAGAAAATCACTAAACAAGCAGGGAAAACATCAAAACTAGGAAGGGGTTCAGATTTTTAGAGTTGCCCTGTTATATTATGTTAAACGTTCAGTTTTCAAAGTAGAAGGGGGAGGGGAAGAGACAGAGATAGAGAAAGGCAAAGAGAAAAAAAACAAAAGAGGAAAGGACTGCTCACCCAGGGGAAGGGCAATCAGTACTAAGAACACTCACTCCGATGTTGGGCTTACTTGACAAAGACTGTTATAAACACTTTCAGTAACTGAAAGAAATGATATCTAAGGAATTGCAGGACAGTCTGGGCATGGTGGCTCGTACCTGTAATCCCACCACTTTGGGAGGCCAAGGCAGGCGGATCATGAGGTCAAGAGATCAAGACCATCCTGGCCAACATGATGAAACCTTGTCTCTACTACAAATACAAAAATTAGCTGGGGGTGGTGACACATGCCTGTAATTTCAGCTACTCAGGAGGCTGACGCAGGAGAATTGCTTGAACCTGGGAGGCAGAGGTTGCAGTGAGCCAAGATCATACCACTGCACTCCAGCCTGGCACCTGGCCACAGAGCGAGACTCTGTCTCAAAAAAAAAAAAAAAATTCTCATTGTTATATCCCAGGCCCAGGTGGCTTCACTGATGAATTCTACCATACATTCAAAGGATAATTAATACTTCTTCACAAATTTTTCCAAAAAAACCCTGAAGAATAGAAAATATGATTGGCAATAAAAACTTTATGCTACAACATGGATAATATTTTAAAACATTTTGCGAAGTGAAAGAAGCCAGTCACAAAAGACTACCCATTTTATGATATCATATATATAATATAAATAACTGGAATAGACAAATCATAGAGATGGAAAAGCAGATTAGTGATTTTCTGGGGCTAGGGAAGGGACGATGGGGAATTACTGCTAATGGATATCGAGTTTCTTTATGGGGTGTTGGAAATATTCTAAACTTAGGCAGTGGTGATGGTTGAACAATTATGTCAATATGCTGGAAACCACCAAATTGTACATTTTAGATAGGTAGATTTTATGCAAAGTATATATCATTAAAGGTGTTATACATTTTGTTTTCTCTTTGCCTTGTTTTCACATTTGAGAGATAAAAGGGCTGGGGCTGATTATCTATATACTTTGTGTTGATGGAAAGAGTCAGAATCTGTAAAATGATTTTAAGAGATTTATTCTGAGCCAAATATGAATGACCATGGCCCATGACACAGGCCTCAGGAGGTCCTGAGAACATGTGCCTAAGGTGGTCGGGGTACCTCTTTGATTTGTGCATTTTAGGAAGGCATGAGATATCAATTAAATACGTTTAAGAAATACATTGGTTTGGTTTAGATAGGCAGGACAACTCAAAGTGGAGGCTTCCAGGTTATAGGTAAATTTAAACATTGTCTGGTTGACAATTGGTTGAGTTTGTCTAAAGACCTGGGACGATAGAAAGGAATGTTGGTAAAGGATTGTGCAGAGGAAGCTCTCAGATAGCAGACTTCAGAGAGGGCAGGTTGTGAACTGTTTCTTACCCAACTCAAAAGCCTGCCTGGCCCTTAGTTGATTATCTCCTTGATCTGGGAAGGAAGGAAGAAAAACAAGGGGGGAAGGGGATTCTCTATAGAATGTGGCTTTTTCCCACAAGAGACTTTGCAGGTCAATTTCAAGGTGTGGCAAGGAAATATATTTTGGGGCTAAATATTTTTTCCTTGTCTCATACTGTTATGCTGGAGTCAGACTGAAAAGTAGGTCACAATATATAGGGTTAAATAAATCCCGTCTGGTGAGAATTTATGGTTTGTAGGGCATGACTCCCCAGACCCCTTAGGTAGGAATTTGGGTAAAATAAAAAATCAAAGCTGTACTTCTCATTTCTTCCAGCTCATGTTTTCAATGGATGTTTGCCTTTGAAATTGCATGGAAATAAAACTTAAGGGTAGAGCCCTATTTACTCAGTGTTTTATTCTCAGAGACGCTTGAGCTTTGTTTCCCACGTTCGCTGTCAATCCTACACTCTAAGATTCTCTATGTCCCAGTTGCTCTGTAGAGTATAGAAATGTTTCGGCAGGGCGCGGGGACTCAAGCCTGTAATCCCAGCACTTTGGGAGGCCGAGGCGGGTGGATCATGAGGTCAAGGGATCGAGACCATCCCAGTCAACATGGTAAAATCCCGTCTCTACTAAAAATACAAAAATTAGCTGGGCATGGTGGCGCGTGCCTGTAATCCCAGCTACTCAGGAGGCTGAGGCAGGAGAATTGCCTGAACCCAGGAGGCGGAGGTTGCCGTGAGCCGAGATCGCACCATTGCACTCCAGCCTGGGTAACAAGAGTGGAACTCCGTCTCAAAAAAAAAAAAAAAAAAAAAAGAAATGTTTCACAGCAGCTTCCAAAGAATGCACACGTATTTAAAATTAGTGTGTATGTGTGTCTGTGCATACAATACATTATGAGTGTTAGGTTTAAAAGAGAAGTTTAATCTAGGCAGAGAAATTATTTAAATTAGGTGAAATTTTCTGTTATATTTGTTTTTTTTTTTCCACTAAGCACCTTTGGAATATCTTTTCTCAAGAGGCACTAAAGTAAGTGAGATATTTCACATAAGTAAGTATAGTCATCACAGCTAGAAGTAAGCAGATTTTTAAAAAGAATACCAGAAAACCTCAGTTTAAATTTTAACTCTGACATGAGCAAGTCTATTAAGAGCTTTAAATCTTAGCTTTTTGTTGTAACTTACATTATGTATGCAGATTATACCTATGTGTATGTGCATACGTACATACCGTGAGGCATAGCCTTAATATTTATCAGGGATGATACTAAAAGAATGGCTGGCAGTTATCGAGCACTGGATATTAGCTAAGAAATTCATGCGTACAGTCTCATTTAATCCTCAAAAGAATCCCTTATAGTAGAAATTATTTCTCATCTCATTTTACAGATGAGTGAAACCAAAGCCATCAGGTTAGGAAGTATCTGGAATAGGGCTGTTAGCTTCTAGGAAATGTTCTTCATAATACATTCTTGGCAAATGCCCTGAGATTTTGGAGAAGCTGCTGTTTGTAAATATCAAGTAATCGATATCATTCAATTCAAGAAGCTAGTAAAAAGTTTAAGTGATTTTCTTCAGGCGTACCATGAACCTGGCTGGGAACAGGGATTTCTCCCTGAACGAAAGTGCACAAGTATTACAAAGAGACAAAGGGAATTTCAGAGTTACTTTGGGATTCCAATGTGCACCCGTGACTATGGGCACTGTTTGCTGGTATCAGTGCGGCACTGTGTTAGAAACTTCTCTTCCTGGGTTCACAAGGGGCGTGGTTTCAAAGGCAAGAATTTCCCGGCTCCAGGCGTCCATCTGGGGACCAGCTGGGTATGCTCTCCTGGTTACATAAGTAGGGGATGTTAAATGCTAAAGTTTTAAAATGCCACCGGTTCACATTATTATAAAATGATGTGCTATTGAAATAGAAGGGGATCTAAATCTCATTGCAGTACATTAATATTACATAAGACTGCATCAAACAGCAAAATTTGCATTTGAATATAGGGTAAGTCAGTGTACTTGCTTGTCTCACACTCTGTGACAAATTTCCAGGGGAGGATTCATTTTATTTCTGTACTCGACTATTCATTTAGAACACAGTGCTACTCTTTGTAATTTCACAATAGCGTTGTTTTTAAAGCTCAGTAAACCATACTGCTTTGTAAGCTTTGCTAACTTCACCGACTCCCTTATTCCTTCCTACTTGTCTAGAGTATTAGACTGAACCCCAGCTGGAATGTGGAGTTAGGCAATCAAGTGTGAAACTTTACTTGTACTTGTATAAGTGTTAACATATACTTCCATGCCTTAAACTTGTTAAGGATGAGAGATTTCCAAATTAGTCTCGACAAGGAGTCAGGTTTTGATGGACTTCTGAGTATTAACATACAGAATTGCATTTTGGTTTATGAAATGTAAATACCAGCAGGGGTAGCTTGGGTTCCAAGCTAATTATTAGGAAATTTTTTTCCCTTTACCTGGAGAAGAGTAGCCTCAGAGCTGGTAAAGAGGTTTGAGAGGGGCCTTAAGTGGACCCTCAAGAAACAGCACCTGAATGTTTGGGGCGGCTGAGGTCAGCAGGATTTACTGGGGACCGTCAGGTGCTCGGAGTGCATGGCCTTGGCCAATTCATCCTTGCAACAACCCTGTCACCAAGCAAGATACTGCATTTGGCAGGAAATGAAGACCCACGTTAAATTAAATGTTCAGACACCGGTCTAGGAAACTGGAGCAGGTGAGGAACTTGGCAGGCGAGGAACGTCCAAGTTCAGTCAAGTATAAGAACAATGTGATTTGTGTTCTTGCTTATTGCTGTTTGGTTTCTTACCGAAACGCTATTAGTGTGAAAAACTAATGGTCATCTCTGGAAGTACTTTTAAATGGAGAACTGATCTGTCAGTCATTCTTGCCTGGGGAGGATTCTCCACTCTCCCTTCTCTCTCTCCCTCTCTCTCTCTCTCCCGCCCCCCGCCCCCCACCCAGTACTCAGTGTGTGCCTATTTTGTGCTGGTCAGAGTACCTCATGGCCCTCCCTTGTGGATCTTATGCCCAAATTGGGGACACATAGAAAACGATCAAATACAGAGTGGGAATTCTGAGACATCCTATGCAGGAAGTGGAGTGCAGTGAGGAGACACTGGTGGCAGGGGATGAGCTTATTTAGAAACTTCATCAGGGCAAACATGCCTGAGAATGTGGTATTTAAATTGGTGCTTTCAGACAGAGGAGGCAGTGAAGCAGAGGTGTGAAGTCTAAGGCAGGAATACATTTGGACAGAGACTGAAAGAGGGCAGTGAGACTGGCTGGAGCTTAGTGGCTGGAGGAGAGTATCACAAGACTGATTAGATCAGGTGCCTTCCTCAACCAATCCGTGGCAAACAGAGATCCCCTGGGAGCCTCTGCTCGTTGGGTCCAGTGCTCAGTGCTGACACAGAGCACCTGGTAACCCTGACTCCTGTTTGCAGGGGCCATTCTATTCCAGCCCCACGAAATGCTTCTCCCCATGTCTTGCTTTGTCCTCAAAATAGAAGGTGACATTGAGTTTCCAAATGTGCCAAGATTCATGGGTTGCACCAGTGGCAACACTGGAGAGAGTCACTGCTTTGGAGCTCAGGGAGGATTAGGAGGCTGTGGAAATTTATAGGTAAGAGAAAGCACAAGCACATTGATTGGCTATATGAGTCCATTTTTACACTTCTATAGAGAACTGCCTGAGACTGGGTGAGTCCTAAAGGAAAGAGGTTTAATTGACTCACAGTTCTGCATGGCTGGGGAGGCCTCAGGAAATTCACAATCATAGTTGAAGGTGGAGGGGAAGCAGGTACCTTCACAAGGTGGCAGAAAGGCGAATGCACGTGGGAGGAACCACCAAACATTTATAAAACCATCAGATCTCATGAGAACTCAGTATCGTGAGAACAGCATGAGGAAAATGGCCACCAAGACCCAATTGCCTCCAGCTGATTTCTTCCTTGACATGTGGAGATTTATGGGGATTATAATTCAAGATGAGGTTTGGGTGGGGACGCAAAGCCTAACCATGTCCCTTGTCAAATCTCTCCTCTCAGGTCGCATGAAAACCATTCTAATCCTTGCAAAGTATTTTTTCCATGTATTGTTGAACATGTATTTCCTCGAATTTCTTTATGAACCAAATATGGTCTGGAATTACTCATACATTAGCATGGAATCTGTGACAATTGTACATGGTGGCTAAGGAATATTAGACAACTCATCTTATTTTTAAATTTGCAATATTCTTACATTCTTATATATGTATGTTTAGCCATAATATGTGTGAAGTGAGATACAGATTCTCTCCACTGGTAAGTAGGTGGACCTTGGATGTTTAACTACAAATAGCTTTACTTTTGTAAAACTATTTAGTAAGATGTAATTACATCTTCATAAGTAATAAAAATATTTTAGCTGGCCGGGTGTGGTGGCTCACGCCTGTAATCCCAGCACTTTGGGAAGCCGAGGCAGGTGGATCACGAGGTCAAGAGATCGAGACCATCCTGGTCAACATGGTGAAACCCCGTCTCTACTAAAAATACAAAAATTAGCTGGGCATGGTGGTGCACGCCTGTAGTCCCAGCTACTCAGGAGGCTGAAGCAGGAGAATTGCTTGAACCCAGGAGGCAGAGGTTGCAGTGAGCCAAGATCGTGCCATTGCACTCCAGCCTGGGTAACCAGCAAAACTCTGTCTCAAAAAATATATATATATATTTGAGCTTAATTTCAATAAAGTTGATTTAAAATTTGACATTATTTACATTTTCCTTTAATGTTAAGGTAGTTTATATTATAAAAAAACTTTTCAAAGTATATGAAAAATATATATTCAGTTTTTTACATTTAATTTGTATTTTCATGAAAATATATTCAGATTTTGTAGTCTTTGGATACAATTACATATTTAAAAGTTCTTTACATCACTAAGAATAAGCACATGTCAAGATGGGGCTAGAAATAGAGAAAAATAGAGCTCAGAAAAGGGGCAGAAGCAGCAGAAAAGAAACCAAAGAAATTCAGAGGCAATCTGCTTACAGTTTAAAATTCCTGAAACAATGAAAGAAAGAGTAGGCTTCTGTCAAGCATGACCCATATAACATTTGTGAAAAGTACATAACACATTTTTCAGATTTAATTACTGATCAAAATGATAAAAACAAGCCAAGTGGACATTGCAAATTATTTAGACTTTTGCTAGTGGCTGTAACAACGGAGATGAGCAAGCACATTTTTCTCCTCATATCCCACGTACTCAGGTCTGATGAACTCCATGAAAGTTTATATTTTTAACTAAGCAAAGATTGAAATACTGATCAAAATTTCGTGACTAAATCACACAAGTGTTTCCATCTAATTCCCAGCTTTGAAGCAGCAAAGGCACCTGGGCCAGGTGATAGATGAGGAGCACTGTCCTCCCAGAACCAGCCACAGGAGCAGACAGTGGGCACTGCTGAGCCTTCTGTCTTGCAGAAGCTGATCCTGGAGGGTGCCTTTCTATCGTCGATGATGTTAGGAGGTTTCTTTTAGAAAACAATCTGATTCAGATTAATGACTGTAATTTTTCACTGGATGGAAAACACGTCTAGAGGAATCGGCCCTTATTTTAAGTTCAAAGGTTACGTATATCCTTGTTACTACTGTCACATGTTTTATAGCTGAACTCAAGACCAGCGTTGGGCAATGAAGTTAGTTATGATGGAAATGCTTAGGTTCTTGATTAAGAGAATATTTTTAAAGAATCACTATCAGAGAAAAGTATACGTGATACAATGGCTAGAACTGAAAAGTTGTGAACGAACAGCAAAACAATTAGTACCATTTGACAAAGAAAAGTAATAGTATAAAACATTGCTATGGTGTTCTAAACATAAGAATGTCCAATATTTAGCGAAGCAGAATGATGCTTCTTTTGACATTAACTATCCAACATTTCTTGAGAAGAACCGATAGTTTCTAAGTCAAAAAGACATGATTTTGGGATTTGAGGCTAGAATGTCTGAACATGTAATACAGATAAAAAATAAAACAAATTAAAACTAGAATGGCAAAATAAAAATAAAATTATCTTTTTATGCATAATGAAGTGAGAGAAAAAACACATAAAATAAGTTTTGGAGAAATTTTTTTCTAAATTGAAAGGTGTTTCATGTGATATATCTAAAGTCACACAGCTGTAAAATATAAGGACATTAGAATGAGGAAATGGAAATATTTGCATTACTCTGAAGCAATGAAGCTATGTGTATAAATAATTCCAAAACTAATTTATAGATACTGTTTTCCCATCATTATACACTGAGATGTCTTAATTATAAATTTTCTATGAAATATTTCAGCTAAGAAAAATTTGAAAAAATTTAGAAGTATTGTTGTATGGCTTTGGGTATTTCTTTTTCTTTCTTTTTTTTTTTCTGAGACAGGGTCTCACTGTGTCACCCAGGCTGGAGTGCAGTCATGCTCTCTCGACTTACTGCAACTTCTGCCGCCTGGGCTGAAGCCATTCTCCCACCTCAGCCTCTTGTGCTCTGGGACTACAGGTGCACCACCAAGTTCGGCTAATATTTGTATTTTTTGTAGAGATGGTGATTTTGCCTTCTTGCTCAGGCTGATCTTGAACTCTTGACCTCAAGTGATCTGCCCACATTGGCCTCCCAAAGTGCTGAGATGACAGGGGTGAGCCACTGTGGCCAGCTAAATTCTGATATTTCTCTATGAGATGGTGTGATTTATAATACATGTAATACATTTACAAATGTGATTTGTAATGTATCACTTTTGTAATGCATCACATATATTTTAAATCACATACAAACAAATGTATCACATTTGTAAACGCATCACGAGTATTATAAATCACAGTCTCTTAAAGAAATGTATCATATACAATGTATCATATACACCCTCTCTAAAAGAAATGTATTATATACACATCTCTTAAATAAATGTATCATATACATTTAAAAATATTGTAGATTTCTTCTAGGATAATGATAATTTTTATTTTCAACCTGTCCTTAGAACTTCTAATTCCATTGAACGTAATAGCAAAAACCGTAATTACTTTAGCACCAACCTAATATATGTAAAATCTAATTTTTCTGATTTTAAATGTCACCTAAAATAATTTTATTGACAGTTGCTGCTAACTTAGCAGAATGAAATTTCTCTATACGGAAATGAACCACCGTGACTCAAGAAGGATGGCCTGATTTAGCAATAGTCTCAACAGAAGAAAATTACATGGAAAATTTTGACTGCAAACACACAATTAGTGATTTTGTTAACAAGAAGGTAAAATATAAATTTTATGAAATACATAGGTGAATATTTATAAGTTATGTATGTCTTGATTTTCTTATTCATCAGGACATCTCAAAAGTGAGTGATAGGTCAGGCATGATGGCTCATGCCTGTAAACTTAACACTTTGGGAGGCTGAGGTGGGCAGATCACCTGAGGTCAGGGGTTCGAGACCAGCCTGGCCAACATGACAAAACCCATCTCTACTGATAATACAAAAATTAGCTGGGCATGGTGTTGCATGCCTGTGATCCCAGCTACTCAGGAGGCTGAGGTAGGAGAATCACTTGAAGGCGGGAGACAGGGGTTGCAGTGAGTCAAGATAGTGCCACTGCATTCCAGCCTGGGTGACAGAGCAAGACCCTGTCTAAAAGATAACTAACTAACTAAAAATCATTCTATTCTGTTATCATGAATATTTGATCATGACTCTACCATTTTAATATTTTATGATTAGGAAGGTGTACTTCTCAAGATAGTAGAATAGAACATATTTTACCTACAGTTTAATTTGCTACATTTCACTGTTAGATGTATGATGTGGGGCCCATTTGTCCTTTAGTTCAGACTCTACAGATGTTAGAGGCCAGCCTGAATGGTGGATCTCCCATCATTCCATGTGTGCTCTCTTGTATTCTCTAGTAACTTGTGCAGAGTAAGTAGTTAACCAATGTTTGCAGTGCAGGGTGCTGTGGCTCACACCTGCAATCCCAGCTACTTGCGAGGCTCAGGCAGGAGGATCCCTTGAGGCCAGGAATTTAAGGCCAGCATAGGCCACATGGTGAGACCTCATCTCTAAAAAAATTTTTTTTCAAATGCGGACTTAACAAATATTGCCTTCTCTGACTTCTCTAAAAACTATTGTTAAATGGGGAGAAATGCCGGATATAGGTGACAGGGGGATGGAGGCAGCAAACCACTTTGCCATGTATGTACCTATGCAACAATCCTGCATGATCTGCACATGTACCCCAGAACCTAAAGTACCCTAAAAATAAAGAAAGAAAAAGAAAAGCAAACAAACAAAAAAACTACTGTTAAAAAAGACCTGTTGAAAACAAGTTGACTTTCAAGCCCCGATGAACCAGCTCATTCGTGGGGAAGGCTTTTTTATTCCCTTCAGCCAGAAGCCATGGCTCTTCCCCTGCCCTTGGGCAGGCTTCACATCGGGTCCCATGGTGGGTTTCCTTTCTGCTCTCAGCAGCTGCACCTCCAGTGAGATTGGCAGACCCTGAGGGCACACACAATCACACTCCCCAGTGCCCACAGGATCGGGCACCTGGGTATTCATTATGTTCTTTTTCACTGACGATCTATATTTTTAAGAGATCGGTATGAATAAATTCCTCTAGTAAAATCCTCATTTCTCCGTATGTGAAATAAGAACTTCTGCTTTTATCTTTTTTGCATCCAGCCTTTGGAAGTCATTTTGTATCCTTGTGTTAAATACACACTCACAAACACTGTACGTTTTCTGAGACTGAGAATAGTTTTGACAAAATTTCTGTGTAAAACCCTGGGGCTGCTCTCTAGTGGCTTGATAATTGAGAGACGTAATTTCAGGGCCAGAGGTGTATTAATCGGTTGAGGTTGAGACTTTCATCAAGTCAGACAAAGGAATGGCCACTGTGCGTAGGGGAGCCCACTGCAGGCTAGCCTGGCTGTGGGTCAGTGTCTCTCAGCCTTGCCGATTGGTTCATCTGCTTTTGAAACCACCTCTGCCTTGTTTGCTGTAGATGATCAGCTTTCAGCAGCTAGAATGTCCTCAGCAAGGTTTACTCCCCGTTATGTACCTGATTTCTTTTTCATTTTTTCTTCCTTGTAAACAAATCTTTCCAACTTGACCACAGCTGAATTTCTCTCTCTCTCTCTTTTTTTATTCTGCTTGCTTCAGGAAAAAAAAAAAAAAAAAGAACCAGATCATCAATGAACCTTTTAGTGCCTTTTAGAATGAGAAGCAAGGTGCAGAGGTTTAAGTACTTCACTGAGTTTCTGTTTAAGGATGATCCTGTGATACTGTGGATCAGAATGAATGCATAAAAAGATACTCTTCTCTTCTGCTTCAAAAGCAGTTCCAAATTAAATTATGTCAGTTTACGAACACCTGAAATACATTCTCGTCTTCCGAATGGTAGAAATGAGGGATTATAATTCCCGTGGCTCTCTGCTCTTTCCTTCAGGGTCCTCTGTGTTAAGGATTCTTCCTGCTATTCATCGTCTCCCTCCTGGGAAATCGTGTGATGGTAGTTTAAAGACGGAAATGAGTGATCTTATTCAAAAATACCTCTTTTTTTTTTTAATAGCCAATAGCACATTATGGCTTTGGATAAACTTTAATGGACAATGGAATGGGGAATTTGCTTTCTCTGGAAACTATATTCACATTTGTAGGACAAATCTGTTCTCCGCATAATAATTGTGCTGTTCCTTATTTACTGTTCAGCTGTAAATAAGGTCGAAGGCTCACTGATGTGCAGGAGAACGGCACCTGCTGGAGGCAGCCGCATGTTGGCAGTTACCATGAAGCTTTTCCCTAGGATGCTGGCAGGCACCTTGACCTTGAGCTGAGACATCACAGCTACCCCATTTGCAGATACTTGTACCCCTGCGTGTGTCCCGTGACTGCTCATTCTCTGTGAACAGACTTTGTAATGTGGACAGTATTCACGAGGAGCTGAGACGTGACCACCAAATTAACCTCCATCTGCCATTAAAGCCAATATTTTTGCTTCAATGCCAAACAGATTCTCTGGGGTATAACTTGATGCTTTATTACAGTACAAGCATCACTAAAGACATGAACAGTAATTTTAAATAAGATGGGCTTTGGGAAAATGAACCATGAGGGCAGTACACCTTGCTGCAGAGGTGTGGGCACACCCAAACCCACCCCAAATCCTTTAGTCAGCGACTGTAGGTGACAGAGAAGCGTGATGCTGGAATGCCTGGTCTGCATTAAATAGCCCTTCTGTGGCAGGCCCGGTCTCACTAATGCAGGCCTCCGTAACAACTGTTTCAGCACTGACTGAGTGGTTAAGTTAAATATTAAAAGCCGAGAGAGCCAGTGCCCTTATACAAAGGCTGGAATGTAGCAAAAACCCACCAAGAGTCTAGCCTAGGCCTTTCCTGGGTCTTGAAGCATGACGAAATAATGAAGGAATTCTTAACAGGACCGGTTTAGGATTAAACAAGTTTTACTGGGGGTCTGAAGAAACTCCCCAGGCCTCCACAGACAAGTATATCGGGGGTTCAAAGGAACTCCCCACACCTCTGTGATTTAGCAGGAGACAAGATAAGGGTAATCACCCCAGCCCACAGAACTTAATTTACTAAGGCTCCAGAGGAAGGTGTTCAGAACTCAGACCTTAGTTATAGATTAAAAGAAGTTAATCACTTATGTCTTTAGATGAGCGCACACTTACACATAGACATGTAGCTTAGAATCTGAAAAACTTGGGAATTTTGAGTTGGTCTGGCGATAGTTTCCAAGCCTTCTCCCTCTAACTGGTGGCAGAAATACAAACTCTCTTGCTCCCCACTTCATCTGCAGCCTCTTATTGGGCCATGAGAAATCGCAGCCCGACCCTCACCGTGGTCCAGGAGCACTTCTATGCCCAAGTTGAAGTACAGAGTGTTTCTCTGGGCTGATAAAGAGCAGGTCATTAGAAGAAAGGTACAATCCTACGAGAATTTACTTTTCTAAACCTTTATTTTCTTTTTGGGATTATTGAGGACTGGGTAGAATTATGAGAAAGTCAGAAAGAAAAAGGATGAAAGCACACATCTGTTTCCCACGCCAGCTTCTTACAGTTTGCTCGCTGTGGAATCTGGGCATGGTCAGATGGCGTGATTTGGAGGACTTAGTTTTTAATCAGACCAATATTCTAACACAAATTCCCTTTTCTCTGCTCAGACCTTTTGAATTTATGGTGATGTGGGGTCAGACAAGGTCATCTAACGTCTGTAGTAAATGTGTGAAATATTAGAAAAAACATGAGCTCCAGCATAATGTAAAAGAAACATGCCAATTAATTTATTCATTTATCAGGCAGAAGTCATTATTGGAAGTGGTGGTAAAATTTTAGAACAAAATAAATGATACTTTGATAGGGGCAAAGTGTATACATGAACTACTCAGAAAATTATGATTTAATAGTGTTTGATCTTAAAAGCATGATCTTTAATGGTGACCTATGTTAGTACAGTCTCATGTCATTGTAAATTACATTGTATCAGTAACTTTGAGCTTTTAGATAATTAAGGTTACATATTTAGCCTTATATGGCTGAGCATTTCCTTACCCAGAACGAATTGATATGACCTGTGATGAAGTCTCTCAATGCTTCTTGGCAAAGTAAGAGCAATGATATTTCTTTTCTGAAAAGTCTTTGCAACTGTCTGAAAGCACCTTTCCTCTATAAAGATTAAAACCTTTTTACAAAACTAACTGGCATTTTCTCTGCTGAGACTTCATATTTTTTCCATCCCTCAGCAGAAAATTAAAAACTACCAAAGTGGCCTGGTGCGGTGGCTCGCACCTGTAATCCCAGCACTTTGGGAGGCCGAGGCGGCTGGATCACGAGGTCAAGAGATCAAGACCATCCTGGTCAACATGGTAAAACCCCGTCTCTACTAAAAATACAAAAAATTAGCTGGGCGTGGTGGCGCGTGCCTGTAATCCCAGCTACTCGGGAGGCTGAGGCAGGAGAATTGCCTGAACCCAGGAGGTGGAGGTTGCGGTGAGCCGAGATCGCGCCATTGCACTCCAGCCTGGGTAACAAGAGTGAAACTCCGTCTCAAAAATCAAACAAACAAACAAAAACAACTACCAAAGCATTCGTAACTTTTGTGCCTAGCTAGGGAAGAGTTCTCTGTCTAAACTGTCTGTTTACAACCACCTCCCCTTCTCCATTGGGGGTACATGGCGAGGCCCTCAGTAGATGCCCTCAGTGGATAGTGCTGAACCTGTGGATATGTACTATTTCTTCCAATAGTACATATCTATGATAAAGTTTAATTTACAAATTAGGCACAGTAGATATTAACAATAATAAGACAGATCAATAATAACAATATACTGTAATAAAAATTACCTCAATGTGATCTGCCTCTCTTTTATATTTGGGTGAGTTATATCACATTTCTTCAGACACCTTAGGGCACTGGGGACTGGCTGGAAGGAAACGACTTTCAGGTAGGTTTGATAATTGGCGGGGCAGTAAATAACACCATCTCCTGCCGTCTGGAACTCAAGGCAGATTTACAAAGAGCCCTTGTTTAGATGTTATCTGGGTTTAAACCGATCGTCAGGTAATACAGTCATGCACCACATAATGATGTTTTGGTGAATGATGGACAGTGTATGTGACAGTGGTGCCATACGATTATAATACAGCTGAAAAAGTCCTGTTATTGTCATAGCTGTCTTAAGTCATAGAGCGATGCACTGCTCAGGTGCTCGTGGTGATGTTGGTATCAGTGACCCGACTCAAGAAGAACCTCAGGGAGGTCCTTCAGGAGGTATCCAGAAGGAGGCATTATCATAGCGATGATAACAATGCGCTGAGGATCTTCCAGTGGGAAATAATGTGGAGGTAGAAGATGGTGATATTGATGATCCTGACCCTGTGCAGACCTGGGTTAATGCGTGAGTCCGTGTCTTAGTTTTTAACAAAAATATTCAAAAAGGAAAAAAAAATTAAAAAGCTTGTAAATAAGGATATAAAAATTTTGTACAGCTGTACGCTGTGTTTGTGTTTCAAGCTAAGCATTACCAATGGGTAAAAATATTTAAAAAATAAAAACTTTCTAAAGTAAAAATGTTACATAAGCTAAGGTTAATTTTTATTGAAATAAATTAAAAAAAATAAGTTTAGTGGACAGAGCATGGTGGTTCATCCCTGTAATCCCAGCACTTTAGGAGGCCAAGGCTGGCGAATCACAAGGTCAGGAGATTGAGACTATCCTGGCCAACATGATGAAACCCCGTCTCTACTAAAAATACAAAAATTAGCTGGGCATGGTGGCCAACACCTGTAATCCCAGCTACTCGAGAGGCTGAGGCAGGAGAATTGCTTGAACCCGGGAGGCAGTGGTTGCAGTGAGCCAAGAGGGTGTCACTGCATCCAGCCTGGTGACAGAGCGAGACTCCGTCTCAAAAAAAAAAAGTTTACTGCAGCTGAAGTGTCCAGTGTTTTTAAAGCCCATAGTGAGTGGTGCACATGAATGCCCTTCACATTCACTCACCACTCACTCAACTGACTCACCCTGAGCAACTTCCATCCTGCAAGCTCCATTCACGGTAAGTGCTGATACAGGCGGACCATTTTAATCTTTTATGCTGTATTTTCACTATACCTTTTCTATGTTCAGATACACTATACTTACCATTGTGTTTCAGTTGCCTACAGTATTCAGCATGGTGACACGCTGCACAGGTGTGTATGGCTGTACCGTGTAGCCTGGGAGTGTGGCAGGTGTGTATGGCTGTATTGTAGAGCCTGGGAGCGTGGCAGGTGTGTATGGCTGTATTGTAGAGCCTGTGAGCGTAGCAGGTGTGTATAACTGTACCATGTAGCCTGGGAGCGTGGCAGGTGTGTATGACTGTACCGTGTAGTCTGGGAGCGTGGCAGGTGTGTATGGCTGTACCATGTAGCCTGGGAGCGTGGCAGGTGTGTATGGCTGTACCGTGTAGCCTGGGAGCGTGGCAGGTGTGTATAACTGTACCGTGTAGTCTGGGAGTGTGGCAGGTGTGTATGGCTGTACCGTGTAGTCTGGGAGCATGGCAGGTGTGTATGGCTGTACCGTGTAGCCTGGGAGCGTGGCAGGTGTGTATGGCTGTACCGTGTAGCCTGGGAATGTGGCAGGTGTGTATGGCTGTACCGTGTAGTCTGGGAGCGTGGCAGGTGTGTATGGCTGTACCGTGTAGCCTGGGAGCGTGGCAGGTGTGTATGGCTGTACCGTGTAGTCTGGGAGCGTGGCAGGTGTGTATGGCTGTACCGTGTAGTCTGGGAGCATGGCAGGTGTGTATGGCTGTACCGTGTAGCCTGGGAGCGTGGCAGGTGTGTATGGCTGTACCGTGTAGCCTGGGAATGTGGCAGGTGTGTATGGCTGTACCGTGTAGCCTGGGAGCGTGGCAGGTGTGCATGGCTGTATTGTAGAGCCTGGGAGCGTGGCAGGTGTGTATGGCTGTACCGTGTAGTCTGGGAGCGTGGCAGGTGTGTATGGCTGTACCGTGTAGTCTGGGAGCGTGGCAGGTGTGCATGGCTGTATTGTAGAGCCTGGGAGCGTGGCAGGTGTGCATGGCTGTACTGTGTAGCCTGGGAGCGTGGCAGGTGTGCATGGCTGTATTGTAGAGTCTGGGAGCGTGGCAGGTGTGTATGGCTGTATTGTAGAGTCTGGGAGTGTGGCAGGTGTGCATGGCTGTACCGTGTAGCCTGGGAGCGTGGCAGGTGTGTATGGCTGTACCGTGTAGTCTGGGAGCGTGGCAGACTTCACCATCTCGGTTCATGTGAGGACACTATGATGTCTGCACAACACTGAAATTTTCTAGGACGTATTTGTCAGAACACATATTTCTCAGAACATATCCTCATCATTAAGTGACCCATGACTATAGATTACTATCTGTTTAAATCTTAAACCTTCCAAGAATGTCATAGGATGCAGCTTAGAAGATTATTTTTATTCAACCATTGGCAGACATTCCTTGAAGTAATTGTACCTCCTTGTGTCACCTAATTAGTATCAATGAATAATTTAAGCGTGTAGTTAACACTGCTACCAAAATGTTTAAAATCATTTTAAAAAAATTCATAATTATTCCTTTTACATTGATTTTTTTCAGGTTTTGGCTAAATTTATCCTATTGTACTTAAACTAGTATGCCTTCAAATTCGTAGTGAAATCTAATGGACTTGAAGGAGACTGCAGGTTTTAAATAAACCGAGTTTCTTCTGTGAAATGCATTCTGCTTATTTTTAGTGCCCTAATGTTGAGAGCAAACACTGCAGTCTCCCAGGTAGTTTGGCAGGTTGTTTTGGACTGATGAGTGTTTTAAGGCCAAGCTGTTTATTCCATGAACCGGGGAAAGGACCCATGGCAGGAGGCCACTGAGGAAGGTAGGGGCTTCTGGACACTTGGGTGGACACTTGAGCCCAGGGGCTTGTATCCTTGTGTCACTCTTGTCCAGATCCTCAATTCCTTTTTTGTTTGTTTGTGTTTTCTTGAGACGGAGTTTCACTCTTGTTACCCAGGCTGGAGTGCAATGGTGCGATCTCGGCTCACCACAACCTCCGCCTCCTGGGTTCAAGCAATTCTCCTGCCTCAGCCTCCCGAGTAGCTGGGACTACAGGTGTGTGCCACCATGCCCAGCTAACTTTTTGTGGTTTTTTTTTTTTTTTTTCAGTAGAGATGGGGTTTCACCATTTTGACCAGGATGGTCTCGATCTCTTGACCTCATGATCCACTTGCCTCGGCCTCCCAAAGTGATGGGATTATAGGCGTGAGCCGCCGCACCCGGCCCCCTCAATTCACTTTTAATTCTATGGTTCCTTGTTCACAGTTTTTAAATAAACCCTCCACCCCCATCCTCAAACAAACTTTCCAGCTGTTCTTGCTAATCCAGGACAGTGAACCTTGGCCCAGGCAGTGAGGCTGTGCTCCAGTTGGGACCAGGTGGCCTGCAGGAAGACAGTGGCACTCTGGAGTATGCCACCCCACTTGCCCTCCTGCCACCTACAACACAGGGCTTGAGCCTCTCGCCGTCTGGGGCAGTCCCAGCTCTCACCCCCAGGGCTCATGTCCATGAGCAGAAAGACGACCTACATTAATGACAAAACCCTTTCCATCCCCACTTCGGAAACATGCACTGGAAGAAAGAAATCTAACTTATTCAGTCTGCCTTATTAATTAGGAAGCAATCTCCAAAGAGTAGGCAAATGTTAATTTGCTATTTAGAGAATCAATTACTGATGCAAACTGACACGTATGTGTAAGTGTCCGATGTGTCTTATGACTCATCACTTAGTAGCTTAGTGGTCACTGTCATAGGACTGGGAGGCCCTGAATTAGAAGCCCGCTGTGTCCTACAGTAACAAACTACTCAAATGAGCTTGAGTAAATCGCCTTGCTAATGATTCTCAATATATTAACTCTGTACCACTCACACCCAGATGCTTATGGAGGTACCGTTACTGCTGCTATGTACACCAGAGGAAGCTGCGACCTAGGGAGGATAAGTAACTCCTTTCCATCCTGTCAGCTTGTGCGTGGAGGCGGAGACCACACCCCCAGCCAGGCTGGCCTCTGAGAATGAGCTTTCCCTCCTCCTGCTATTTTGGAATAAGGTGACTTTTAAACACAAATGAATCTTTTATTGCTTCAATGACCAGGTTGAATGCATTAAAACTATGGCCTGGGAATTGACCCAAGTTTGATCCAATTTAGCTAAAATGCCAGTGTGACACCAGCTAATTGTACTTGAACTCGTTTAAGATGTAGCCTGGAAGTGTTTCTGGACGACTGGAGCACTGCCCTAGCTCTGCCAATCCCCTTATTTCCTGGTTCAATTGCTCTCCAAAACCCAGCTCAAATAAAGGGGGTCAACTTGGGCCTCTCCTTGGCATTCCCCGGGAAAACAGGTTTCTTCTTACTCCTTGCTTGCATGCCACATTAAACATGCCACATGTAGTTTCTGTCTACGTTGTGTTGAGGTGAGTTTGTAATTCTCCACTGTGAGTGAGTTAACTCATACTTCCCCCACCCTTCTAGATTTTGAGTTCACTTAGAATTACTGGAGAGCAACTGAGATCACCTGGCGGTCGTGGCAGAGGTGACACAGGGCAATGAGCAGAATGAAATAACACTGACAAATCTACAGAAGAGTGAAGCATCACAATGTCTGCCTTCTGCCTGCACAGTGCACGGGATGGATGTCTGGGGTACCCATGTCCAGTGCCAGGAAGGAAGGTTGAATCAGGTCTTTCAGTCTCACAGGGAGAGCCTGAATTTCATGCTATAGACAAACAAAACTCCATCATGAGTTTTTCTGTTTATAACAAAATATTTTCCATATTAGTCTATAACTTTTTGTTTTTCTTAAACATTTTTGATGGTTTTGTTAACTGTAAAAACACATTTGGCTTGGCACAGTGGCTCATACTTTAATCCCAGCACTTTGGGAGGCCGAGGTAGGAGAGTCCCTTGAGCCCAGGAGTTCAAGACCAGACTGGTCCACATGGTGAAATCCTTTCTCTAAAACAAGAAAAAAAAAATACAAAAATTAGCCGGGCGTGGTGGTGTGCACTTGTAGTCCCAGCTACTTGGGAGGCTGAGGTGGGAGAATCATCTGAGCCGATGGTCTAGGCTGCAGTGAGCTGTGATCATATGACTGCACTCCAGCCTGGGCCAGAGTGAGACCTTGCCTCAAACAAACAAACAAACAACAGAAACATTTCTTCAACCACAAGAAGCGACAGATAGACATTACTGGGGCTTATAAAGTAGATAATAACGGTTTACCTCTCCACCTCCCTAATACGACAGCCCTGAGATAAACACTACACGTGTAACAAGCTTTTGAGGGGGACTTGTCTGTTGCCCCAGAAATGGTAACCAAGACTTACCAGTGCCAAACACAGACAAGACCTTTCTGTAACTATCCGTCACCTGACATCTGCCTGTTCTCGATGAAGAGTGGGGCGGGGGGCAGAAATCAACTATATCAGTGTCCTTGGGCTTTCAGGAAGTTCCATGGTTGGTGGCCACTCCCCCTTCTACTAGGGGTGGGGCTGCTCTGGGGCAATGTCTTGGAGAGATTGAGAAGTTCTACAAGAAGAGACGACTGACACCTGATTCCTCGAATGGAGGCTTCCTTAATAGCAGGTGCATTTTAGCACTGTCCTTGAGAAAGAATTCTTGAACATGAGGGGTTTAAGTGAATCTAGAGATGATGACCACATCTCTGGAGCTTTCAGATGGAAGTCTTGCTAATAGAAAGTCTTGCTGAAGAACTGTGGAATTGCCTGTCTTAAAAATAATGGTAGGGCTGGACAAGGTGGCTCATGTCTGTAATCCCAGCACTTTGGGAGGCTGAGGTGGGAGGATCACCTGAGATCAGGAGTTCAAGATCTTCCTGGTCAACATGATGAAACCCTGTCTTTACTAAATATACAAAAATTAGCCAAGCATGGTGGCACAGGCCTGTGATCCCAGGTACTCAGGAAGCTGAGGCAGGAGAATCGCCTGAACCTTGATGACAGAGGTTGCAGTGAGCTGAGATTGCACCATTGCACTTCAGCCTGGGTGACAGAGTGAGATTCTGCCTGGGGGGGGAAAAATGTAGTGATGGAGAATTTCCCTCATGTTTCCTTGACTCTTGGAAGAGTGTGGAGGTTGACCTGAGTGCCTGCGCTTCTGCATCTGAAAAAGTAGGACGGGGAGAGGACAGGACGGAGGCCAGACTGTGATGTTCCAGACTGCCGGGCCTGAAAGCAGTCACGTGACTCTGGGAACAGGGCGGCCGTTTGTCTCCTGGTTTAGATCAAGCTGTCTGAAAATGAATAAATGTGCTGCTTTAGTTCATACTTTCTTTGATTATCTAGCTTTTTATGAGAATATAAATTGAAGATCATTTTGTATTTTAAAGACTTGCTGAGAGATGGATAAGATTTTTAAATGGAAGCGAGGTGGAGAGGCTGGACCCGCAGAATCAGGGTTGTTTCAGTTGGTATTTGTTTGCTGGATTGATTTTCTTCTGTTTGTTTTGTATTCTTTTTCCTTTGAGTAGCATTTGAGGTTTTTGAAGCTGGAATCTTAATCTTGACATACCATTGAATTACTGATGAAAAGTCCTTTAAGATTATAATCTATTAGATAGTAATTGTCCAGAGCCAGTTTCACATTTAAGTTTTAGGCATTGGGTGTTTTCTCAAAGTAAGCAATAGAAGCCAAAATAACAAATAAGTGGGTTTCTCTATTTATTTAAAAAAAATTTTTTTAAGCCTACAGCACCCGGTATTCCCAGGTGGTCTCCCATCCAAGTACTAACCAGCCCTGACCTTGCTTAGCTTTCAAGATCAGATGAGATCAGTTGTGTTCAGGGTGATATGGCCAGACATAAGTGGGATTCTCAACAATTTTATTGCATGATAAACATCTATTTTACTGTTAATAGTATCACATCAGTAAATGGCATTTCCATCCTGAGTTTAAAATTCTTCCCGCCCACCCACCCTTCCTTCCTTCCTTCCTTCCCTCCTTCCCTCCTTCCTTCCTTCTCTCCCTCCCTCCCTCCCTCCCTCCCTCCCTCCCTCCCTCCCTCCTTCCTTCCTTCCTTCCTTCCTTCCTTCCTTCCTTCCTTCCTTCCCTCCTTCCTTCCCTCCTTTCTTCCTTCCTTCCCTCCTTCCTTCCTTCCCTCCTTCTTTCCTTCCTTCCTTCCCTCCCTCCCTCCCTCCCTCCCTCCCTCCCTCCCTCCCTCCCTCCTTCTTTCCTTCCTTCCTTCCTTCCTTCCTTCCTTCCTTCCTTCCTTCCTTCCTTCCTTCCTTCCTGTTTTGTCCCCACTTTTGTCTAAACTGTAAAAACTGCTTGAGATAACTGTGGACTTACATGAAGTTGTAAGAAATAATACAGAGAGACCTTGTATACCGATCACTCGGTACCCCTTAATGGTAACTGACATCCTACAAAACTATAGTGCAATATTAAAATGAGGAAATTGACACCAACATAATCCAGGGGTATTATTCAGATTTTACTGTTTTTATGTGCGCACAGTTCTCCCCCGACCATGGGAGTTTAGTTCTACTCAGCTTTCTCATCTGAGTAGATGCGTGTGATCACTGCAACAGTCAAATTAAGTTTCGTCACAAGGATTGACTCTGCTCCCCTGTTATAGTCGCCGTCATCCCTCTTCATCCTCCCAGCTCCTGGAAACCACGAATCTCTTCTTGTCTCTTTAATAATGTCGTTTTGATAGTGCTGCATAGGTGGACTCATGCAGTCTGAACACTCTAGGTGGGCTTTTCATCAGCATCATTCCCTTGAGACCCAGCCAAGTTGTGGCTCATTTCTTTCGCTGTTGCTGAGTAGATTCCACAGTATGGATGTAGCACAGGTTTTTTAACCCCCTGGTTAAACGCTGAGGTATATTTGGTTGTTTCCATGTTTTGGGTGTTACGAATAAAACAGCTGTGATCTTTTAGGTACAGGTAATTTTGTGTACATTTGTTTTCATTTATCTAATGCAAATCCTAATAGAGCAAATGCTGGCTCAATGTAAGTTCACGTTTAGTTTTATGAGAAACTGCCATACTCTTTTCCAGCATTGTGATACTTTACATTCCCACCAGTAATGTGTGAGTGATTAGTTCACCCACATTCTCACTGACGTGTGACCTCACCACAATATTTTATTTTAATTATTCTGATGACAAAAATTATTTGGATATATTTGTATAGGTCTATTTTGGGGTTCTCTATTTTGTTTTATTGACCTATGTGTGTGTTTCTCATCTAATACCACACTGTCTTGAAACTGTAGCTATGTAGGAATCCTTAACATTTCTCAGATTGATTATTCTCAGTAAATTCTTCTTTTTCAAATTTTGTGACCTGTCTTTTTTAGCTATTTAGATCCTGTGTCTTTCCTTGTAAAACTAAGAATAAACTTGTTTGTCTTTTAAACCAACAAAGACCAAAAAGGACAAAGAAGAGCATTATGTAATGGTAAAGGGATCAATTCAACAAGAAGAATGAATAATCCTAATATATACGCACCCAATACAGGAGCACCTAAAATCGTTAAACAAGTTCTTAGAGACCTACACAGAGATTTAGACTCCCACACAGTAATAGTGGGAGACTTTAACACCTCACTGTCAACATTAGACAGATCATGAGACAGAATATTAACAAGGATATTCAGGACTTGAAGTCGGCTTTGGATCAAGTGGACCTCACAGATATCTACAAAACTCTCCACCCAGTGTTTTCTATTATTTTATAGAATATACATTATTCTCAGTGCCACATGGCATTTACTCTAATCGATCACATAATCGTAAGTAAAACATTCCTGAGGAAATGCAAAAGAACTGAAAACATGGTAAACAGTCTCTCAGACCACAGCGCAATCAAATTAGAACTCAGGATTAAGAAACTCATTCAAACCCACACTACATGGAAATTGAATACCTGCTCCTGAATGACTCCTGGGTAAATAAAGAAATTAAGGCAGAAATCAAGAAGTTCCTTGAAACCAATGACAATAAAGAGACGATGTAAGAGAATCTCTGGGATGCAGCTAACGCAGTGTAAAGGGGAAATTTTTTAGCAGTAAATGCCCACATCAGAAAGCTAGACAAATCTCAAATCCATACATCACAACTAAAAGAACTGGAAAAGCAAAAGCAAACAAATCCAAAAGCTAACAGAGGGCAAGAACTAAGATCAGAGTGGAACTGAAGGAGATAGAGACACAAAAGCGTTTCAGAAAATAAAGGAATCCGGGAGCTGTTTTTTGAGAAGAATTGATAAAACAGACTGTTTGCTAGAGTAATGAAGAAGAGAAACAAGAATCAAACAGACACAATAAAAAAGGATGAAGGGGATATCACCACTGACCCCATGGAAATACAAACTACCGTCAGAGAATGCTATAAACACCTCTATGCAAATACACTAGAAAATCTAGAAGAAATGGATAAATTCATGGACACATAGACTATCCCAAGACTGAACAAGAAAGAAGTCAAATTCCTGCATAGATCAATAACAGGTTCTGAAATTGAGGTAGTAATAAGTAGCCTACCACCACCACCACCACCACCACCACCAGCAACAAAAAAACCCAGGACCAAACAGAGTTACAGCTAAATCCTACCAGAGGTACAAAGAGGAGCTGGTACCATTCCTTCTGAAACTACTCCAAACAACGGAAATGGAGGAACTTCTCCCTAACTCATTTTATGAGGTCAGCATCATCCTGATACCAAAACCTGGCAGAGACACAACAAAAAAGAAAACTTCAGACCAATATCTCTGATGACCATTGATGTAAAAATCCTCAGAAAAATACTGGCCAACTGAATCCCGCAGCACATCAAAAAGCTCACCCACTATCCGCCTCTTCCCTGGGATGCAATATTGGTTCGACATATGCAAATCAATAAGCATAATTCATCACATAAACAGAACTAAAGACAAAAAAAACCACAGGATTATCTCAATAGACATCGAAAAGGCCTTTGATAAAATTCAACACTTCTTCACGATAAAAAACTCTCAATAAACTAGGTCTTGATAGAACATACCTCAAAATCAAAAAAGCCATTTATGACAAACCCACCGCCAATATCAAACTGAATGGACAAAAGCTGGAAGCATTCCCCTTGAAAACCGGCATGAGACAAGCACGTCTTCTCTTACTGCTCCTACTCAACATAGCATTGGATGTTCTGGCCAGAGCAATCAGGCAAGAGAAAGAAATCAAGAGTGTTCAGATAGAAAGGGATGTCAAACTGTCTCTGTTTGCAGATGACATAATCCTACATCTAGGAAACCCCATCGTTTAAGCCCCAAAACTTCTTTAGCTGATAAGCAACTTCAGCAAAGTCTCAGAATAAAACACTGACAGATTTTAGGAAGAAGGTCAATAAGCCATACTTTTAACAGCTCACATATCTGTAGTGTGTGTGGAATAAAAGGTACAGAAAAGCCTGTTAGAAGGCCTGTGGGGTCAGTTGGTGGACATTACTGACTTTGGTGTGTCTGCTCAATACTCAATGTGAACTCCACGGCCAGCATCACGATCCTTTGTGGTCCCAGTCATCTGCATGACTAGAGGACAGAGCACACGAGAGACTGGGGAAGAGTGAGACTGAGAGATGAGGCCTCCGGGGCAGGCAGGTGGCCAGGACTGTACATAACATGTCAATCGCTGGGAGTTTCACAAATTGATGGGGACAGGTATTCGGTGAGAGTGAATCTTAATCGCATCTAATATAGAAAGCATGCTAGCAGGAGCGCTAAGGATTAATGGGGGCTGGTGAGAAGAGATGGGCAGATATAGAAAGCATGCTAGCAGGAGCGATAAGGATTAATGGGGGCTGCTGAGGAGATGGGCAGACAGGAGTGGTGGGGCGTCTGACAGTGAACTTTGCAGAAAGATAACTGTGCTGAATGTGAGCATCTTTCAGACACCAGCAGGGTGAACTGGAGGAGCAGGCAGGATGGAAAAATGTCTCTGAGGCAGAATGAATAAATCTTGACCATGAGTTGATTATGTAGGTGAGAGGAGCAAAGAACACGAGGTCTTCCTGCCTTCTTGGGAGAGATGCTTTTCATCAGGGTAGGAAGAGGAGAAAGAAGAGTGCTTGGCCCTGGCTGAGCCTTGAGCAGGGTGCTCATTCCTTCATTCATTGAAGAAATACTCATTAATGCCTGCTGGACATCAGGCTACACCTGACTGATAGGCCTATGGGATTGAACTCAGCTGCCTTGGTCATTGCTCACATCAAAGTTCAAGTCCTATGCGGTGCTTCTTTTCGGGCACACACGTCTGTCACGTATGAAGTCCCAGAAGAACAAAACAAAATGTAATGAAATCAGATGTCACTGTTATAGCTGAAACTTCTGTAAGTGATCAGAGTAGGGGGAGGACACGTGATGTTTCCATTAGTAGAAAAAGAGAATTTTACCTTTTTGCAATTTTGTTTTTTTAATTGAGAGAAGTGTGGTAAGGAGATGGTCATTTTGGTGGCAGAAAAAAGGTGTCTTTCGGATGTTGGAAATTCAAGTAGGAAACTTGGTGAGAGGTAAGGACTAGGGACAGTAATGAATGCAGAGGCGCCAAGTTTGTGGGAGTGAAAAAACAATCCAGGAAGTGCATTTTGAAAATTAATTTGAAATTCTTTGTATTATGTGCCAATTAATTTTTTTTAAAACAATCACTCTTATAGACACTCTCAATTTTTTAAAGAACCATCACTCTTATAGACAAAGAAATTCATTTTAGGTATTAAAAATGTCAACCTTAAAACTTTATATATAGTTAACACTTAAAGGAAGAAGTGGAATTTCTTCCTTTCATTAGTTTTAAGACTCTTGCTTTTCAAGCATTTTAATTAAAATTAAGATTTCAGCAACGGAATATTTGTTGAAATAAGGCATGAAGGAAATGATGAACTTATCATTTATTCTTTACAGCTGTCCTGACGTACCACAGAGGTCTGTCTACCTAAGGGAAGAAACTGAGGCACAAAATATTACTTATGCAGTTGACCATACTTAGCCAAAGCGAGGACATTGCCTGGGATACGTTTTCCGGTTGCCTTGGGGAATGCTCCCCTTGCCTTTGTCACAAGCCGGTTTTTAAAGACACAAGGGAACAAGGAGGAGGCTGATCCAAAGGTGTTTGACAGGCGCTCTCATTGGTGTACAGAACAACACTGGTTAGTGATCGGGTGCGCATCGCTGAGCCGTCAGGTGTATGGCATCTCACAGCTCCTGGAGTCAGTCAGTCTGGAGCCTGCCTAGCAAGTGGCTTTATGAGGTCGTTAGTTTTGTTCAAGAGGGAGTGAGAGGTAAATGCCTCTCTGGGCCTGATAATTTAGAGGTTCATGTTCCTCACATAACGATTTCTTTTCTTTCTTAGGGCTACGAAAAACATCAGCCAGCACGGTGCACGTTCACTGTGTACAAATGCGTATACCAAAGACATATTCTGTGCGACACAAATGTATGTTCCTCTCCTCAGAGCTGTCTCTTGCGAATGATAAGTACTTTTAATCACGGGAAAAATGCCAGTGATGTTACCTTCTAAATGTCTAACTTACTTAAAGAATTATGGCTCTCTCAAGGGTACACGCCTCCATTAAAACCTCATTAACAATTCAACTTGGGAGTTTATCAGGCTTAGGGTGTGGTGATAGGCAGCTGGGGGAAAGAATATTTTCTGGGAGGAGCCCCCAGACCTGTCCAAAACCAGTTATAGAACTTTTATCTCTGTTTAGGCTAAATTGAAGAATTAATTATGATTCAAACATTTTAAAATTAATTTATTAATTCATTTGATTTATTTACTTTTTTCTGAGACAGTCTTGCTCTGTCGCCCAGCCTGGGGTACAGTGGCAGGATCTCTTAACTCACTGCGACCTCCACCTTCCAGTTTCAACTGATCCTCTTGCCTCAGCCTCCCGAGTAGCTGGGATTACAGGCGTGCACCACCACATCCAGCTATTTTGTGTGTGTTTTTCTAGTAGAGATGGGGGTCTCACCATGTTGGCCAGACTGCCTCGAACTCCTGACCTCAAGTGATCCACTCGCCTCAGCCTCCCAAAGCGCTGGGATTACAGGCTTGAGCCACTGCACCTGGCCAAATTTTTAATTTATTTTTAAATGGACAAAAATTATATATATTTATGGCATACAACATGATGTTTCAATATATGTTTACATCGTTGAATGGCTAAATTCAGCCAATTAGCATTCATTAGCTCACATACTTTTTTGTGATGAGAACACTTAGACTCAGCAATTTTCAAGAATAAATGTTGTTATTAACTATAGTTGCCATGTTGTACAATGATCTCCTGAATTTATTCTTCCTGTGTAACTAAAATTTTATATTCTTTGACCAACCTCTCCCCAATCCCTCCAGCCCTATTATGTTTATTTCAATTCGATGTTCCAAACCTGAGGGTTCTAAGACCTTCACTGTATTTACCTTTCATGCTCACATCTCTGCAGTTCTAATTCTGCTACGTCATATTGTTTTGAGTCTCAGCGGCTGCACGCCTGACTTCACTCTGTCTTTTAATTTTCCTTGGAGGTTTTAAAGAGCAGAGTAGAAAATATTATCTTTGCTTGATTTATTAGGTGTCAACATAGGAAATGCCAGATGGTTTTGTCTGGTATTTCTGCCATGCAATTAGAAAAATACTTGTTTGAAATTGCTAGGCAAAATGCCCATTTTTATTGTCTGTGTCTCTTAGCTCTCTCTTATTACGATGTTAAGGTTGTCATACAAACATTCTGTGTAGATGTTGATGAGCTGCAAGTTCCTGAAGAGTTAGGGATGATTCTCTCATCACCTAAAACTTCCATTTCAGACCCCAACTCTCACAACTGAGTAATTTTCACCGTTTTCAAAGGACAAGTGGAACTTAAATAGACCAGCTTATTTAAATCGTATGCCAACAGGAATTTAGGGTGTTGAAAGAATATTTCTAGGTATGTCCTCTTTACTTCAGTTTCTTTGATTCTTACTCTCAGTGTATAATTTAAAAACTGGTTTGTTTGAATTCACTATTTACTTATCTCCACTCTTCCCTAGCACATTGTTCTTTTAAAATAAAAAATGTTGGATCTTTAAGTCCTAAAATACTTATCCCAATAAGAAACTTAGAACGTTGCTATGCTATTGATCTTTCAAAGCTGCATATTATACTGATACTGAAGTTTCATGACTGACAGAAATTAACTGCCCTCTGCTGATAAGGTGCGAACATCATTACTCAGCTTATAAAATATAAATCTTTAAAAATAAAAGAAATATATATATTTTGAAACAGAGTCTTGCTCTGTTACCCAGGCTGGAGTGCAGTGGCACCATCTTGGCTCACTGTAACCTCTGCCTCCCGGGTTCAAGCGATTCTCCTGCCTCAGCCTCCCAAGTAGCTGGGACTACAGGTGCCCACCACTATGCCCAGCTAATTTTTGTATTCTTAGTAGAGATGGGGTTTTGCCATGTTGGCCAGGCTGGTCTCAAACTCCTGACCTTAAGTGATCTGCCCATTTCAGCCTCCCGAAGTGCCAGGATTATAGGCATGAGCCCCCATACCTGGCCTATTTTTTCCTTTATAAATTTCACTCTCACTTCGTTCTTTCCTCCTTCATGTTTCCTCCTTTTCTAGAACAAATCACCAGGAAATGGCATGTATATGCTTAGTTTTATAAGAAACTAGGTAACATAGGATGTGTAAATCTTTTCCTTTGTTCTAATTTTCTAAAACCAAAATCCACTCAGGTAAGCACATGTAAGTTACATGTTGGTGGCCGGGTGCAGTGGCTCATGCCTATAATCCCAGCACTTTGGGAGGCCAAGGCGGGTGGATCATGAGGTCAAGAGATTGAGACCACCTGGTCAACAAGGTGAAACCCCGTCTCTACTCAAAATACAACAAATTAGCTGGGCATGGTGGTGCGCGCCTGTAGTCCCAGCTACTTGGGAGGCTGAGGCAAGAGAATTGCTTGAACCCAGAAGGCGGAGTTTGTGGTGAGCTGAGATCGTGCCATTGCACTCCAGTCTGGGTAACAAGAGCGAAACTCAAAAAAAAAAAAAAAAGAAAGAAAAGAAAAGTTACATGTTGGAAGCCTATAGTCTTAAAGTGCTTTATAGAGTTCATTTAGGAATATAAATTATGGAAGGGGGAGGAAAATATGTTATTTATCTGTATTCTTCAGAATGCTACTGAATATGTTTTACAGTCTCAGGTAAGGTCACTACAGGGTTTTCCTTTTCCTCTCAGTCTTAGATTTACTCTCAGATTTGATTCTAAAGCAACTGTTTCTAGAAGTCATGCTTATCCACAGATAACTACCATGTGACAGGCACTGTTGCCAGAACAAAGCAGACAAACAGAACTTAGACTCTTCCTCAAGGGGACAAGTTGTTTGAAAAATGGCCACCGGGCACCTGGGGTTTGAAGTGAACAGAGAAGAACAGATTGTTGAAACCCTCTTGTGATCCCATGTCATATGGTTTAGCTGTGTCCCCACCCAAATCTCATTTTGAATTGTAGCTCCCAGAATTCCTACATATCATGGGAGGGACCCAGTGGGAGGTCATTAAATTATGGGGATGGGTCTTTCCCATGCTGTTCTTATGAGAGTGAGACTATCATGAGATCGGATAATTTTATAAAGGGGAGTTGCTCTGCATATGCTCTCTTGCCTGCTGCCATGTGAAATGTATCTTTGCTTCTCCTTTGCCTTCCGCCATAATTCTGAGGCCTCCCAGCAATGTGGAACTGTGGGTTCATTAAACCTCTTTCCGTTATAAATTACTCAGTCTCAGGTATGTCTTTATTAGCAGGGTGAGAACAGACTAATACAGTAAATTGGTACTAGTATAGTGGGGTGCTGCTGTAAAGGTACCCTAAAATGTGGAAGCGACTTTGGAACTGGGTAACAGGCAAAAATTGGAAGACGTTGATGGGCTCAGAAGAGGACAGGAACATGTAGGAAAGCTTGGAACTTCCTGGAGACTTGTGAATGGTTTTGACCAAAATACATAGTGATATGGACAATAAATTCCAGGCTGAGGTGATCTCAGATGGAGATGAGGAACTTCTTGGGAACTGGAAAGGTGACTCTTGCTATGTTTTAGCAAAGACTGGTGGCATTTTTCCCCTGTCCTGGAGATCTGTGGAACTTTGAACCCAAGAGAGATGATTTAGGGCATCTAGCAGAAGAAATTTCTAAGCAGCAAAGAACTCAAGATATGACTTGCTTGCTGTTAAAAGCATTCAGTTTTGTGTATTCACAAAGATAAGGTCTGGAATTGGAACTAATGCTTAAAAGGAAGTACAGCATAGAAGTTTGGAAAATTTGTAGCCTGATGATGTGATAGAAAAGAGAAACTCATTTTCTGAGGAGAAATTCAGGCTGGTTGCAGAAATTTGCATAAGTAATGAGGAGTCAAACGTTAATTGCCAAGACTATGGGGAAAATATCTCCAGGGTGTATCAGAGGTCTTCACAGCAGCCCCCCCATCACAGGCCTTGGAGGCCTAGGAGGAAAAAATGGTTTCCTGGGCAGGGTACAGGGACCCCTGCTGTGTGCAGTATTCAGGACTTGATGCCCTGTGTCCCAGCCATGGCTAAAAAGGGCCAAAGTAAAGTTCAGGTGATTGCTTCAGAGGGTGCAAGCCCCAGGCTTTGATGGCTTACAAGTGGTGTTGGGGATGTGGGTGCACAGAAGTCAATAATTGCAGTTTGGGAGCCCCTGCCTAGATTTCAGAGGATGTATGGAAATACCTAGATATCCAGGCAGAGGTGTACTGCAGGGGCAGAGCCCTCATGAAGAACCTCTACTAGCACAGTGCAAAAGGAAATGTGGGGTGGGAGTGCCCACAAAGGGTTCTAGTGGAGCTATGAGAAGAGGGTCACCATCCTCTAGACCCCAAATTGGTAGTGTCATTGATAGCTTGCACTGTGTGCCTGGAAAAGTTGTAGACACTCAATGCTAGTCCCTGAAAGTAACCAGGAGAGGGCTGTATCCTGCAAAGCCACAGGGGTGGAGCTGCCTAAGACCATGTTAATCCACTTCTTGCATCGTTGTGACCTGGATGTGAGACATGGAATCAAAGGAGATCATTTTGGAGCTTTAAGATTTGACTACACCATTGGATTTGGGGCTTGCATGGGACCTGTAACCCCTTTGCTTTGGCCAATTTCTTCCATTTGAAATGGGTATATTTATTCAGTGCTTCTAACCCCATTGTATTTAGAAAGTAAATAGCTTGCTTTTGAATTTACAGGCTCATAGGTAGAAGGGACTTTCCTTGTCTTTGATGAAACTTTGGACTGTGGACATTTGAGTTAATGCTGAAATGAGTAAGGACTTTGGGAGACTGTTGAGACGGGATGATTGGTTTTGAAATGTGAGGACATGAGATTTGGGAGGGGCCAGGGGCAGAATGATATGGTTGGCTGTGTCCTTACCCAAATCTCATCTTGACTTGTAGCTCTCATAATTACCACAAGTTGTGGGAGGGATTCAGTGGGAGGTAATTGAATCATGGGGCAGGTTTTTCCCATCCTATTCTCTTGATAGTGAATAAGTCTCATGACATCTGATGGTTAATTAAAGGGCAGTTCTCCTGCACATGCTCTCTTGTGTTCTGTCACATAAGATGTGACTTTGCTTCGCCTTCACCTGCCTCCATAAATGTGAGGCTTCCCCAGCCATGTGGAACTCTGAGTCCTTTAACAATTACCCAGTCTTGGGTATGTCTTTATTAGCAGCGTGAGTACTTTTGTACATAAAAATGTTTATTTATTGTTTACTTTTCTGTCTTCTTCCATTAGAGGATTAGAGGGCTAGCCGTTAGGGACAGAGATTTCATCTTAATCATGTCTGCATCCATGGCATATAGACACATCAATGGTATATAACAGACAATGCATAAACTGTTCAGAGGTTACTTGGGGGTTTTCTTCCTATCACATAATAGACATTCGGTAAGCTGTTCAGAGGTTACTTGGGGTTTTCTTCCTATCACATAATAGACAATCGGTAAACTGTTCAGAGGTTACTTGGGGTTTTCTTCCTATAACTCCAAAATAAGGCCTATAGTTTGATGACACCCAGATTATGAAAATAAAGCAATAATATATTCATAGAATGAGCTAGACATAAAAATTGGTTTTGAAATCTGAAATGTGTAATGAAGGAAAAAGCATTCAGGAAAGGTTATTTGATTATGTTGACACTTTAAGATAGACTTTATAAGTTAGAGCAGTTTTAGATTCATGGCAAAATTGAGTGGAAATTGCAGAGCGTGCCCATATACCATCTTGCCCCTGTAAACTACCCCCGTCAACACCCTGCATGAGAGGCCGCAAGTTATGAACCTACATCGACACATCTTTTTTAAAGTTCATAGTGATCACTTGGGTTCACTCTTGGTGCACATTGTAGGCATTTTGACTGGCGTGTGATGGCATGTATTCACCACTATACTAGCATACAGAATAGTTTCACTGCCCTAAATGTCCTGTGTGCTCCACCTATCATTCTTTCTCTTCCAACCATTGGCAACCATTGACCTTTTTGTTGTGTTCATAGTTTTACCTTTTCCAGAATGCCATAGTGTGCCACATAGCCTTTTTAGAGCGACTCCTTTCACTTAGTCGTATGCATTTGAGCTTCCTCCGTCTTTTTATGGCTTGAGAGCTCGCTTCTGCTTAATAGTTCCTTGTGCGGATGTACTACAGTTTATCCAATCACCAGCTAATTGCTCTCAAGTCTTGACAATGATATGAATATCTGTGTACAGGTTTTGTGCAAATGTAAGTGTTCATCTATTTGGGTAAATACCCAGGAGCACAGTTGCTGGATTGTACGGCAAGAATATGCTTATTTTTGTAAGAAACTGCCAAATTGTCCCAAAGTGGTTCTGCCATTTTGCATTCCCACCAGCAATGAATAAGTCTCTGCTGATTAGCATACTCACTGGCATTCAGTGTTGCTAGTCTTGGATTTTGGCTAAACGAGTGTCTAGTGGTATCTTGTTTTAATGTGCGATTTCTAATGACATATGACACTGAGCATATTTTCATATGATTATTTGTCATCTGTGTAACTTCTTTGGTGAGACGTTAGTGCAGATCTTTTGTCCATTTTTTTGTTTTCTTATTGCTGAGTTTTATTTTTTTGGTATATTTTAGATAACTATTCTTTTAATAACTAAGAAACAAGCACATTTGCCTAGGCCTGCATAGGGTCGGGATCATCAATATTACCGTCTTCCGCCTCCGTATCCTGTAGGGTCGGGATCATCAATATTACCGTCTTCCGCCTCCGTATCCTGTAGGGTCGGGATCATCAATATTACCGTCTTCCGCCTCCGTATCCTGTAGGGTCGGGATCATCAATATTACCGTCTTCCGCCTCCGTATCTTGTAGGGTCGGGATCATCAATATTACCGTCTTCCGCCTCCGTATCCTGTAGGGTCGGGATCATCAATATTACCGTCTTCCGCCTCCGTATCCTGTAGGGTCGGGATTATCAATATTACCGTCTTCCGCCTCCGTATCTTGTAGGGTCGGGATTATCAATACTACCGTCTTCCGCCTCCGTATCCTGTAGGGTCGGGATCATCAATATTACCGTCTTCCGCCTCCGTATCTTGTAGGGTCGGGATCATCAATATTACCGTCTTCCACCTCCGTATCCTGTAGGGTCGGGATCATCAATATTACCGTCTTCCGCCTCCGTATCCTGTAGGGTCGGGATTATCAATATTACCGTCTTCCGCCTCCGTATCCTGTAGGGTCGGGATTATCAATACTACCGTCTTCCACCTCCGTATCTTGTCCCAGGAGAACGCCTCTGGGGCAGTAGCACCAAAGAGCTATCATCTCCTATGACAACAATGCCTTCCTCTGGAATACGTTTTGAAGGATCTGCCTGAGGCTGATTTACAGTTCACTTTGAAAAAATATATAAGCAGAAGGAGTAACTCTAAAATAGTGATTAAAGTATGATAAATATATGTCGGTAACATCGTCATTTATTATCATTATTAAGTAGTATGTACTATACGTAACCGTATGTGCTGGACTTTGGTACCCCTGGCAGCACGGTAGGTTTGTCTACGTCAGCACAGCCACAGACACGTGAGTAATGCATAACGACCTGACGACGGTGGCGACATCACCAGGCCACAGGAATTTGTCAGTTCCGTTGTAATCTTAGGGGCCGCCAGTGCACATGTGGCCCACCACGGACTGAAGCATTGTTCTGCGGTGCATGACTGTATTTAACATGTTAAGCAGGAGAATAAATGTGTGAAATTGAAGAGAACAAGATTTGACTTTTGACTTTTTTCGTTTACTCTCTTAAAAGAAAAACTTTAGAGAAAACAAATGTAACAATCTCTTCAAACAAAGAACAATTCATGAACTGGGGAGCAGTGAACGCTGCGGAGGTCAGAGTGCTCTGCTGGAGTGTGAGCCGGGAGCTTTCGGGGGCTGAATGCAGAAGCAAACTTAAGACATTTCCTGATTGCAGGGCCGGGCGCGGTGGCTCACGCTTGTAATCCCAGCACTTTGGGAGGCCGATGCGGGTGGATCACGAGATTAAGAGATCGAGACCATCCTGGTCAACATGGTGAAACCCCGTCTCTACTAAAGATACAAAAATTAGCTGGGCATGGTGGTGCGTGCCTGTAATCCCAGCTACTCAGGAGAGAATTGCCTGAACCAGGAATTGACAGCTGCCCTTACCTCCCTGTCTTACATCTCTGTGCTCAATGAATCCCATTTCTCTGGGGATTCATACAGAATAGCTGAGGCAGGAGAACTGCCTGAACCCAGGAGGCGGAGGTTGCCGTGAGCCGAGATCGCGCCATTGCACTCCAGCCTGGGTAACAAGAGCGAAACTCCATCTCAAAATAAAGAAAGAAAGAAAGAAAGAAAGAAAGAAAGAAAGACATTTCCTGATTGCCTACTGCAGGCGTTTGCCTTATTTAGGCATAACATGATGGTAGGTCCCTCGTTCAGCTGCAACCCTGGTGGTTGGCTGTTTGGGATTGGCTGGGTCTAGGTGTTTCTTTTTTTTTTTTCTCTTCCTTTTTAGAGTCAGTTATAAACAAATACGTGCAAGCTAAGTTTCAGTTTGCTTCCATAAGTGCTCTGGCTACAGAGGAAACCTCAGGTCAAGGGCCTCCTCTTGTTTGCTTTAATAACTTCACATTCCCGAAGTAAATGTTTGGGTTTCATGTTCTTCTAAGGGATCCTGGAACAGTGGAGAGTTGTCAACAGCCGCACTGCCATGACGAGAAATGTTTTTAGTACTTTGCGTTATTGCGTTAACTTCCTTCGTTTCTTACAGTTGCTTCTGGGGCAGATGTTCCCGACCCCCACTGCTTAGCGGTACCGCGGAGTCACTTTGACGTGCGTTCACTGTGATTCTAATGTATGCGATGGTAAAAGGATCTATAGATTAAAAGCAAAATTCAAAACACATGCCACCTCTTTAGTACAAGCAACGTAAGGCATTTACGGTCAGTGTTTGAAATTCCCAAGCAAACTACCTTGTTCCTCGTCTGCACTTACAAGTACTTGTTTTCCAGCGTCTCAGGAACAACTGATTTCTTGATGCAAACATTTTTTTCCAATTCGTATTATATTGGTGTCTTCTTATATGTACAAATGGAAGAGTTAGATTTTTATTCAAAATATGCTCACACTCTTGGCCATGCAGGGAGGCCCGCCAAGGACCATGGTTCTTCTGTCATTTATGAAGGTGATAGAGCCTTTCTCAAACTGGAGGGAAACGATTGAACGTCCTGACTTTTCTTACTATAAAGTCCTTACTATAAAGTATTGCCTGGGTGTAAGAATCTAGTAGTACTTTGAAGGTATTCATGTAGATTATTTCAAAACGGTGATGAATAAAATTCAACTTTTCAGTATAGTAGTTTTTTTTTTTTTTCAAATCCTCAATTTTTTTAAACGAGCTTTTAGTGGATCAGTGTAATGAAAATGTTGAAAGGAGTCACACCAGATTCATTAGCTTTGTAAGTCACTTTAAGATTTGTTTATTTTAGGTGAAGTCATGTGCTGCTTGAAGTATCATTTAACATCGAACATTCCAGGAATCTGTTATCTTCTAACCTAGAATGTGAGTTAAAGAGTAGTTCAGGTGAACGGCAAAGAATAGCGATTAATGAAAAGGCCTTCTAGGCAAGTATGAAGACCTGTCTTCCTCATCTTCTATCTTTTTGCACAGTGCATCTACCTTTTTCTGCTCCCACGTGGTTTCCGTGAGCACAGAGATGTAAGACAGGGAGGTAAGGGCAGCTGTCCTGGGCCTTTCAATGAATCCCATTTCTCTGGGGTTCACCAAGCCCAAGGTGAAATGGGATGTTAGCCGCCTAGAGGAGCAAGAGGTACAAGAGCCGGCACATTCATCCACTCGGTAAGGGACTTGGGGCCCATGGGTACTGAGAGCTGTTTGCTCTACCTGGGACCCTGGAGGTAATGGGACTCGTTCCTGCTCCCATGGACCTCATTTCAGTGGGAGAAATGAACTATTCAAGAACTGATTTGAATCTGAATAGATTGTAGTTAGAGCTGCAACTGACATACACACAGAGCATCAAGAAACTCGGAATTTCTTTCTGCCATGTTTTAAGTCTCAGAATCAAGGACGTAATTTCACAAGATTCAAGATGACATTGGACAAATCCTTCTTATTTTACAGTTAAAGCTGAAGTTCACAGATGGAAGTGATTTCAGCAAGGTCGCATGGAAACATAGAGGCCAGTGTTGTTGAAATGGCCAGTGGTCACATTTAAGCCTAAGGAAGCAAAGTTTTGGAAAAATTACAGCCTGTAAAATCAGCTTACACATATAAGATGACCTGTGTCTTAGCTGTGTGTGAATATTGGTCTGTTGACGGTTTATTATCTGCCCTTGCAGAATGCAAAACACCTTAAGGCGTCTCACTAAAGAGAACTGGGTTCTATCCCCAATCAAATTCTTCCGTTGTTCCCCCTGTCCTAGGACTTACAATTCATGCCTGGGAGTGCTTGGTAATACAGATTTGACAAGCCGGCAGCTAACGGAACGAGGTGCTTCAGGAGCCTGAGGTAGGAGATGTTCTCCTTCTTCCACGGTGGAGGCCAGGACAAAGCTCCCGGGGAGGAAAGAGAACGCTCTGCCCCTGAATGTCGTATTAGAGAAGCCTTCTATTTGGAAGTGCTATTTTTATTTTGTAGCTAGGATGATCACAGGAAATAAAATATGTGGTGTTAAAAACACATTTACAAAAATAAATAGAATTTTCAATCAGTTTCCTCAGATTTCTTCAGGTACTACTAATAAATCCATAGCTTTTGTTTCTAACGCTCTTACTTCTTGCAGTGGGAAAGACAAAGCACTAACATGCCTGCCCACCGTGGCAAATGTCCTGTTCTTTCTGTGACCGATGGACATGGCGCCATGGGGATGAGGATGGAGCTGTTGATTGTCAACAAATATTTATGGAAGGTGTGAGACTTTCTAGATGTTGCTGTAAGCTTGTGGGTGCAGAAAACCCTTAAAAGGACCGTGTCCTCAGCACTTACTACACAGTTGAATAGAAAAGATACCAAATACAGACAAAAATTAGGAATGAACATCTGGAGTTCAAACCTGCAGAGAGCTATAACGGTGCCACTACTCTCTAGCTTGGGCCATGTCAAAAAAAAAAAAAAAAACCACGCACACACAATTAAGTGTCCAAAGGGAATAAATGGAGTTGGTGAGAGTTAGGGCCTGGCTCCTGGGTGAGGGGAACAGTTAGGGCACAGTTCCTGGAGGAGAGCTGGGCTGGGGTGAACTGAAACACACACGAATTTTGGTGATTGCTGAGAAAAGCAGTAAAGCTCACGTTACTCTCAAGGAAAGGGCAGGGGATCCGTAGGTGACACAAAGATTGGACAGGGGGCTGAGAGCTTTCAGGCTATTTCAGGTCTCATCTGGGCTAAGCCAGCTTCCACAGGGCTGGGGCGACCCACACATAGCCTGTCACTCACCTGTGCCTACACTGGACTTTGCTAGTGGTGTCCATGCACCTTACCGACTAAGAAGAACTATTCACGGTGGCTCACAGTGGTCTACTGCTGAAGGGCAGAAATGCCTCCACAGGTAAACACAACTTCAGGTTCCCTGAGTGTGCTCTCCCCGAGGTGTGATTGTTCCTTATCTTCTGCAATGTCACGTGGCCATCGGCAGCTAACGTACATGAGAGATCTCTGTGGTCTCACGCCTTGTTTGCAGACTGAGACTGCAGTGGTGGGGTCTCTGCTCCCCAGCAGCCCCTGGCGCACTTCCCAGTCTCTTTTGGTGACACCTCTTCCTCTGCCTGCTCTTAAATGCAGGTGTTCCTTATGCGCCTGTCCTCCAGTATCCGTTCTCCACACACTCTCCCTTGAGGCCCCTTCTACTCGCACGCCATCACTTAGCAATCTTGCAGAGATTCCCCAAATAGCCATTCTAGCCCCAGAGTCTCTGCTGAGCTCTGGCTAGCGGTCTCCACGCCTCCCCCTAACCTGAAACTTTCTCAGATGGGCCACTGCTCTGTGGGTAGCACCCCACCCCTATCCCTGGTCCACCGACAGCCAAGAGAGGCCTGTCCCGCTGGGTGCCTCCCTCTTCCCTTTTCTGCACCCTCGGCCCCTATTCAATTCAACCCTGACACTCCTGCGTCTTATTTCCTCCTCTGCCCCGCCTGGCCTGCCTCGAGGTCTCTCTCCTGGGGTACTACAAGTGGCTCCCGCTGTTCTCCATGCTGCCAGTTTTATTGTTTCCAATGCAGTCCTCTCAATGTTAACAAAAGTAAACTTTCTATAAAGGCAAGCCCGATCGTGCTCCCTCCCTGGCAATGCTTTCAGTGGCTGCCTACTGCCCTTAGGGCAGCCCCACCTGGCTTGGAGGACCTTTGTCGACCTGTTGGTGCTCCCCCAGCCCCAGGCCGCCTTCCACCAACCACTCCCTGCTGCAGAGACCCTGGATTGCTCTCGCAGTGGGGCCCTCCCGGGTCTCTGTGACCCATGAACTGCATGCAGCACGTTTGTCTCCTTGATGGACTTCTCTCCATTTGGGCCACAGCAGGGCCTTTCCTGACCTTCTGGACAAGGGTAGTTGGTTGGCTCTGGGTTGCTTGAGGCTGACATTGCCCTTGCAGGACTGCCTGTCTGGTGTCGCTGTCACCCGAGAGGGCACGGGCTCTGGGAAGCCAGAGACTGAGTCTGGTTTTAGTTTTGTTTTTCCTTTTCTCCTCTGTATCTGCAAGGCACAGATAAACTAGGAAGAGTAAATCGGAGTCTGGATTTCAGTCCAGGTCCATTTGAGTCTCAATCTGTGTTTGCCACTTTCCTGTTTTCTCTAAGTTAACTCCACATTAATTGGAAAAGTGAAGTTTTTTTTTTTTCTGAATACGATCCAGAAGGGACACTAATTGTCCTTTATAGATATTTTTCCCCAATTGTTCTGCTTGTAGACTTTGGCTAATACAGCTCTGCTTTGTTTCCTTTCCTTTTGCCCTTCCTTTTTTCTTTCCCTTTCCCTTTCCCTTTCCCTTCCCTTCCCTTCCCTTTCCCTTCCCTTCCCTCCCTCCCCTACATCTGCCCCCCTCACCTCCCTTCCACTCTCCCCCCTCCTCCCTTCTTCTCTTTTCTTTTCCCCTCTCCTCTGCTCCCCTCTCCTCCCCTTCCCTTCCCTTCCCTTCCCTTCCCTTCCCTTCCCTTCCCTTCCCTTCCCTTCCCTTCCCTTCCCTTCCCTTCCTTTTATTGTGTGTGGGGCAGGTATATGCTATAGAAATGAATTCTCGAGGCCATCTTGTATCCCCACATGTGAGCACCTAATCTCAGCTGTACTACCTGAGACCCCTTGAGTGCCAAACCTAGTGATACAGACAGGAGATAGGGGAATACTGGGTAGAAGAAGCAGTTCCATGGCAAAGGCCCCACCCTCAAGCCTGGAAATCCATGGCCCTAAATGAGAACAGGCACTCCTATTTTTGCTCCCCAAAGTTGCCTTTTGGCCTGCCATGTCCCTATCCTGTACTCATATAAACCCCAAGCCCCAGGGTCCATGAGGGGACAAACAGAAGAGCAGGAGAATGGCAGAACAGTACAGCAGAGAGAAGAGAAGGAGCATCTGAATGCTAAGAGGAGTTTGGCTGGGGACAGTTGGAGAGAAGATTGGCTGCTGGGCAGCCAAACCCCAGGGGAAGATCATCTTCCCACTCTATCCCCTTTCCAGCTCCCCATCCATCCCGCTGAGACCTAACTCCACCACTCAAATAAAAACCCCGTGTTCATCCCTGAGTCTGTGTGTGACCTGATTCTTCCTGGATGCAAAATAAGGGCCCGAGTACCAAGAGGCCACTGAGCTGATTAACATGTAAGCCGTCTGTGGACTGCAAAGCTAAAAGAATGCACTGTAACACCTGCCCACTTGGGATTCAGGAGTCGCAGGCTCCCACCCATGAAAGCTGCTGTGGAGCCAGAGCCTCGGGGCTCTCGCCCTGGCTCCTACACCTGCCCCTCTGTGTGCTCCCTGTCCCACAAGGGGTTGGAGTGCGCACCATGGCCGATAGACAAACCACACCCCTGTTGCACGTCCTGCAAGTTGGGTCAGGGAATTCTCCTGTTTCACTGGTCCCCCTTGCTTCCCCTTTTCCTCTCCAAAGTTGAAAGAAATAGTCATGAACCAGGGAAAGCTCAGCAGACCGCAGGCACCAGGGTGCATTGGTTAGCAGGGAACTGCTCGCAGAAGGATGAAGGTGGTCCATAGAACAGCTGCAGCAGATTATCAAAAACGTCAGCTCTCCTTCAAGGAGTTAGGGGTAAGCACTATCTCTGGTACTGAAGAAGTGAATACGTTTACAAACCAATGAGCAGGTGTCTCTGGGAACACTTTCACCATGACAGGCCACGCTGGGACAAAGCTGATAAAAGAAACGCTACCAGCATTGAAAACCAGCTTTGTGCAGACAGTCTGACCAGTTTAAGGAGACTGGCTGGAGCTCTGCCCAACTGTCTGTGGATGGAAAAGGACCACTTGCTTCTGGAGAGGGGGATGAGGATGATAATGAAGTTTCCGATCTTGTGGAGAATTTTGATGAGGCTTCCAAGGATGAGGCGAACTGAATTGAGTCAACTCTAAAGAAATGGAAGCGCGTGGTGGCTCAAGCCTGTAATCCCAGCACTTTGGGAGGCCGAGGCGGGTGGATCACGAGGTCAAGAGAGCGAGACCATCCTGGTCAACATGGTGAAACCCCGTCTCTACTAAAAATACAAAAAAAAAAAAAAAAAAAAAAAAAATTAGCTGGGCATGGTGGCGCGTGCCTGTAATCCCAGCTACTTGGGAGGCTGAGGCAGGAGAATTGCCTGAACCCAGGAGGCGGAGGTTGCGGTGAGCCGAGATTGCGCCATTGCACTCCAGCCTGGGTAACAAGAGCGAAACTCCGTCTCAGAAAAAAATAAAAGAAAAAGAAAAAAAGAAATGGAAGCTGCGGTCGTTACTGGGAGCTGCTTCTTTGTATCACGACTGCTTTTCAAATTGTTTTGTTTGTGGATCTCATAAAATCTAGGTCTCTGATACTTTTCAGGCCAAGTCCCTTGGATACTGTGGCTGTTTTTAGTTTTTGCTCATACACGGTTCATTCTTTGCAGCTAATTAAGCTGAAGAAACCTGGGAATAAAGTTGGAAACAAAGATTAATAGAGCTCTTTGTCTAATTAAAAAAAGCAGTGAGTTCTTGAGTGTGAAGCGTCTTTAGCTTTCGTGGTTCCTGCTCGTTTCCAGTGGCAGCCTCACTTTGGTCCATCCTTGATTCTGGGGTGCTGGACTGCCCTTTGGAGACTGTCTACAGGTTGGAGCTCAACCTGTAAGCTCTGAGTCTCGGGGTTCAGCAAGGGAGCTCTGAGGGCTCCTTCTCTGGCCCGGCAGCCTCTGAGACGGTGCTTCAGCTCCCCCACGGCACTACCCAGAAGAGCCACAGATATCCCGGGCCCGTGGTGGGACAGCTTTGGGAGGAAGATGAGATTCTGCCTGACGTGAGGGAGCATCTGTGTCAGCCTGCAGACTTTCCTTTGTTGTGCCTGAAGTAGCGAACACTTGCTCTTATCTTGCCTTCATGGGCCGAGGCAGAAACCCGTACGGGGCCAGCGGGGAGCTGGCAGCAAGAGGGAAAAGCGCCGTGAGCACTAGCCAACTGCATGCGATGCTTTTTATTCTGCTGTAAAGGTGATGGTGTTGGTCCCCCAGATGTTTCACCAAAATATCCAGCTAGGAAGTGAGAAACATGCCCAATTTTCAAGAGTTGATGAAATTAATGTCACTTGAATTTAGGGATTATTCAAGTGAGACTTCATCTATATGCGGCTCATAAAATGCCCAAAATACTTATGCAATGGACAGGACACATATTTTTACAATTTTACTTAATAAAAATAAAAAATACATGTATAAATTCTCAAAAAAGAACATACTTATTCACATGCAATCCGTACAAATAACACCATGCTTATGCCAATAAGTCTAATCTATAAATAGTAGGAAGTTGGAAAAGTAAGAATGAATGAAACCCTTCCAAAAACATTTTCAAAGCATCAGAAAAAATTGCCGAGTATTAAACATAGCTTTAAAAAAAAACAGTGCAGACAGAAAGAATACAATGTCATGCAAGTTGTTTTTAAAGAACAATTTGCTTCTGTATAAAACTTCCTCCAAGCTCAGGACGTCTGAGTTTTTAACACAAAGGACAAGTTCAGGATCCCGGTGAGCTGAACATATCCAGCTTTTAAAGTTCGAAGTCAGTGGAGGAGCGTGTGCAGATGACCAGCGGGAGTGAACCCCAGTACATCACAGAGGTGGCAAGAGGCGGTCCTCGGGGGGCATGCGAGTTGTCGCAGTGGAAATTGTGAAATGAGATACTTCCAGCAGATACATCCATCTCTGAGTTTTATAGCACAGGGAAAGAGATGTCACAGCACACTTTTCAAAAGAATTCTGTGAAAATTCTAAATGAAGCAAATGTGACTAGTAAGGAAGGAGAATTGTGCCTTTTTAGGGCAGTATATGAAAATGCAGTTAGAGGCAAACTATGAAGTTTGAGCCATGGTTGCTATTTCTTGGTTCACTTCGGAAGAAAACCAAAAAGATGAATTCTGGAAAATGTGCGCATAATTGAATTACAGACAACTTCTGCTTTTTTCACCCAACCTCCAGCGCAGCCAAAGACATTGGTGCTCCCGACCCTTGTCACTCTGAAGGGTGGAGAGCCTCCCTGCTGGGTCCAGGGTAAAGATGGCGTCCCGCACAATCGCCCAGCTCCTCCACCCCAGACCCTGGCCCCAACATGGAAGGTGGGCTCCATCCTTCCAGACTCCTAAGGCTGCCTGTGGCTGTGGTGTTGGGGTCCAGTTGGGACAGTCAATCCCAGGCCTTGCTTTCCTCCTGTTCCTTCAACCAGGCCTGCCTCCTAAGGCAGCCGTATCAAAAGAAAGCCATTTAAGGGAAGTGGGGATGCTCTCTGCTTTCTCTTGCTTAGAGAAGAATTTAGCAGTAGTTGTAACAATTAAGAAAAACAAGCTGGCCACCGCAGGGCGTGGTGGCTCACGCCTGTAATCCAAGCCCTTTGAAGGCCAAGGCTGGAGGATCACCTGAGGTCGGGAGTTCAAGACCAGCCTGACCAACATTGTGAAACTCTGTCTTTATATAAAGAAAAAAAAATTTTTTAAAGAAAAACAAAACAAAACAAAAAAACACTTTTAGCTCATTTGCTCAAAGGACACCACTTTAAAAGAAAACACCTTCACTATGACTCTCACTTTGCTTTTTGGTGACGGTAAGTTTTTGGAAACCCCCCTTATGATTAGCAAGGGAGGGGCAGCTGACTCTGGCAGTGGCTTGGCCGGCATCCATCCGTTCTTCTTCCTTTTTTCCAGCAGAACCCTTCAAAGCAACATTGCCTGACCACAGATAGTCATCTTCTCTCCTTCTGCTGCTGCAGAGGCCTGAAAGGTCTGGCCAGTGAGGCCTATCCTGGCCCCACTCAGGGGCACTATTTCCTCTTCCCTGAGTCCCTCTTCTGATTCCAGCTGGCCTGTGGTCTCTGGTCATGCACAAGCACTGATTATGCAGGGGCAACCTGGCACCTTGCCCGGCTTCCAGCCCAGGTCATGGCTTTCATTTTCTGCTGGGGCGTTTCTCAGATCCTGCACCATGGGAAGCCCACACTAGGGACGTGGGATGTTGGCACTCATGGAGCACCTGTGACCGACTGCGGATGGCCGCAACAGGCAGGTGTGTCCCCTTCTCTCCACCAGCTCTAAGTTCGGAGAGGCATTTTTAGACTCCACAGAAGGTCTTTTGCAAGTCATCTACGGTGCTGGCCAACTGCAGAATGTGTCCTTAGATTGGTCTTTCGCTCTTTCCAGCTTTCTGCATTCCTCACACCTGCTCCCTGGCATCACACTCGCAGGTAAACTCCCTGCAGCTGTGTCTTTACCGCAAGCTCTGCTTCCAGGGAAACTCTACTGTTGCAAGATGTCTGTGTGAGCCAGAATCAAGCGCATCTTTTTAAGAGCGAGAGACAGACAAAGTTGGTAAGTCTCTTCTTTCTCATTCCCGCTGGAAAAGACAGAAGTGATTTTGTCACAATGAGCGTGAAGACCATGTGCTAAGAGTGACAAAGCACACAGGTTGTCACCACTGGTACTCCCAAGCTACTGCGGCCACCTGGTCAGCCTCCTCTGGTCTAGTACGGTGCGAGTAGCTCCTGGGTTTGGGCCTGATTAGGATTTTCTGTTATTTGCAGCCCAAACCATTCCTGAGAGGGTAGAACAAAAAGCAACAACGAACAGTACTTGGATTTACAAACCTTAGGGCAGTGATGAGAATCTTGCCTTTTGAAAATCCCTGCATCTCTTCTCCTTGCTCACTGTGAGGGGCCCGAGGGAGCCTTCTCTCTCCTCCTGACAGTTACAGGAGCTACAGGTGCAGTCGTTTTCCACCTGCCTTTGGGGTGCCTGGTGTAGGTCCAGTGCTGCTGCTGTTTTCCTCTGTCATCTTTGACTTTCCCATATTATCATTTACTTTCTGAAATATGAATTAGACACACAAAAAGTAATCTGGAGAAACTCATGGCACACGTTTGGAATTCCTACACTGTTGTGCTTACGGATTCTAAAATGTATTTTCTCTCTCACAGGGCCTTTTCCTCACTGCAGTCACATTTGACTTGTTTCCCAGCAAGAATGCAGTAGTTCACAAAAATATATAGCAGAAAGTGAAATTAGTTAGCTACACCTCACTTCAACTAGCTCGATTAAAAGGTAATCTCAGCCGGGCGCGGTGGCTCACGCCTGTAATCCCAGCACTTTGGGAGGCCGAGGAGGGTGGATCACGAGGTCAAGAGATCGAGACCATCCTGGTTAACATGGTGAAACCCCGTCTCTACTAAAAATACAAAAAATTAGCTGGGCATGGTGGTGCGTGCCTGTAATCCCAGCTACTCAGGAGGCTGAGGCAGGAGAATTGCCTGAACCCGGGAGGCGGAGGTTGCGGTGAGCCGAGATCGCACCATTGCACTCCAGCCTGGGTAACAAGAGCGAAACTCCCTCTCGAGAAAAGGAAAAAAAGAAAGTTAATTTCATTCCATGGAATCAGGATGAGGAAAAGGAGAATTTATGCGTTGTGCCCTTGAGCATTGAATACTTGATTGTTTTGGGATTTTTGTCTTTTTGAAGGTGTAGCAAGGTGGCCAGAACTGCAATGGCCCTGAGGCACAGCTGTCAAGAAATATCTCCCAAAAGAGAATTGCTTCACTGAACATAGATCTTTCCTTTGTTCATTAGGACCTTGCCAGATGGGAATTCAGTGTTTTGAAAGCAGGCACGCATGTGGAATTTTGTTTCTGACATTGATGAATGACTGAATCTCTCCATGGAGTTTCACTATGGGGTGTCAGTGAGTGTCAGTTGAGGGCATGAGTATCTTTTCATGAGAGATCTGTAGGTGTCAAGCCAGTCTCTGGCTGAGCAATCACAGCACAACATCCGCATCTGTAAGTCAAAAGGGTAGAGGGAAACTCTTGAATTTAAATCTGCATATTGTAAGATTCTTCCAAGTGGACTAAATGGCATTAAAAAAAAAACAAAACTCCTGTTGAAGTGTCAGGTACTGTCACTTACTGTGCGTGACAAGAAACACAGGCAGCACAGATAAAACTCTCAGTTGTAGTCAGAAGAACCCAGAGTCAAAGCAACGGAATCTGCCCCACCTTGGGTCACTGTACGTCCTGAGCCAGCTGACACCTGGTACCTCCGCACCATTAGCTCGACTAGAAACCCGCCCTGGAGTCATGAGGATCTTTGAGGGCGAATAAACTGGAGTGGCGTTTGCAGAGCTTCTCCTGCGGCAGGTGCTGGGCCACCCATTGCTCTTTTGTTGTGTTCTGCCACAGGAAGTCAGTGAGGTGCTTGTCTGTACAGCTGGAGAAGCTAAGAATCATAGAAGTCAATAGTTTCCTCCATCACTTAGCTAGTAAATGGCACGACTGGTATTCACACCTAAGGCGTCTGACTCAAAAGCCATTTTTTTCACTCTTCTCTGCTGCATAGTGTAGGGATTAAAATTGCGCTTGGTGGAGTCAGTGGGAGTTCCAGTCTCTGCTTTGCTGATGACTAGCTGTGTCTTTCTGCAGCTAACCCAATCTCTCACCCTTCTGTTTCGCCATTCAAAACCAGCTGTATCTTACCAGGCCTTCGATTTGCCTTCTCCTGATGATCAGTGATGTTGAGCATCTTTTCATGTTCTTCTTGGCGCTTTGTCTGTCTTCTTTGGAGAAACGCCTATTCGAGTCCTTCACTTATTTCTGAATTGGGTTGCTTGTCTTTTGCTCTTGAGCTGTCAGAGTTTTAAAAGATGCTTTGGATATTAAACCCTTATCAGATAGATACTACATTTAAAATGCATCTTTTAGGTAACAATGGAGGCCTTTTAAAGAGCTGAGGAAAATGGCAAAAGGTATTGGCAACCAGTGCCGCTCTCCTGATATTCCCCGCAGTGGAAGCTGCTGAGGGGTTTTCATTTTGCCCCTGGAGAGGTTGGCCATGCTCTGTTTATGGCACTTAGGATTTATTCTTAGGTAGAAAGAAGAATATTAACAACTCAGTAGTGTTGTCTTTGTTTCCTTGAAAACAGACAGTTGAAGCTTTTGACTTTGTAAGTTGAGTGGGAATGCAGAGGATAAGACCAGAGCCAAAACGTGTCTGAACGGAAAGGTGTTTCGTTTGTCCGGTCAGGAGATTCGCTTTGCCTCACAAAACGGTGCAACAGAACAAATACCTCTGTTACCATTTTTCTTCCCCTCTTGTCATTCATTTTCCCTTTGGACTGTTATCTTCTCCTCTGAACTGTTCTCTGTGTGAAAATGCTGTACCTTCCTGATGTATACCCTAATGCTTTCAGAATAGCAACAGGTAATAGGAGATCAATTTTTAACAGTCTCAATATTTAAACTTAAACCTTTTCCACAATATTATACCCCGAAATCTTTTTTTCTACCATTGAGCCATTTAAAAAAAAAAGGCACAGACAGCTTCCCAGTGGTCACAGAATGCTATTCCTCAGCTGTAAAATGAAGACGGCGGATGATAGGGCTGCAGTTTTCCTAAATCAGCGAAATGAGGTCTTGGATCCATTGAAGTGCGAAGTACCCAATGATAAGTCGTCCTTCCATGCGGCAGAAGAGGGATCGGGGTGCACAGAGTATGGGCATATTTGTTAAAAATATAAGGCCTAGAAGATAACGTGATACATAACGCGGCCAATTTATGCTACAATCATTAGGGATGACTTAATTTTACTTGTTACAATATTCTAATCTTAAAAAGCAGTTGAACTTAATGTACTCTCCATTGTGAATAGCTTTAAAAAGCATTTCAGGCTGATCAAACTTTGTGGCTCTTGTTATTGTGTACAATTTTCTACATTTGAAAACTCCAAAAAACAATTTGTGCTTCTATTATATGTTTTTTTCAGACATAAATGTGTAGAGAATTAAAGTGATATGGAGGAAAGGTAAGATTGTGGGGTTTTTTTTTTTTTTTTCGGTAGTTTACTTTTATTACAATAAAACAAGTGACTGTTTTGCTTGGCTCTATTATCTTTCGAGAATACATTTCAACCCTAATTGAGATCAAAGGCCTATAATAGTGAATCAGATTTTGCTAATCAGTTCTTCTTATACTACAAATGCATCTATCTTCATGGTAAGCGCTTTATTTCTTCATTGATTCTTTTTCCTACCTGGGTGACAAAAGGATAAAGCTTGTTTTGACTAACCACGTCTTTTAGCATATCGATTTACGCTCAATGAATTTTTTGTGGTTAAACCATTGGCCCTTAATATACACAGGCCTGTGGTTTTACCTTTAGGTTACTTTTTAGAAACATGCTTGAAGAGGGTGTGAGAACAATGCTGGCCAGCCTCGCCTGCTCAGCTGGGGCGGGTGACAGAAGGCTGTTTCTGGGTGATGGGTGAAGGTCTTTCGTTTCATTCTCCAGTGTCCTTGTTTGAATGCCAAGTTATATAATCATGCTACATTTAGCCAGTTGCTGCTTCTGATAAGACGGCCTGGGAATTTAAAGTTCCTTTATTTAAAAAAGACAAGCATATCAAACCTGAGATAAGGAATGCCTTGTGGCACTACCTATTTCAGGTGAAACGTTCTATGTATTTAGCCTTAGGGCAGCTATGTCTTTGCACAGCAGCAAGCTGATATTATAAATACTTCCTAAAGTTCAAGTTTATCTAACATGATTTTCTAAAGATTAAAAAAGGTATGCTTGTTTTAGGTTAATGCTTTTCATATTAAGTCATTCAGAAATAGCCAGCACATTTAAACTCCAAATACTAGTTAAGCACAATGTTTACTGACTCACATTTTTAGGAGAAAGATTAAAATAACCTTAAAATTAGCTCACATTAGAGATTTAATTGCAATGAGTACCCTTTGAGCTTAGCCTTCCAGACTTTTTAGTTCTATGGTTTATTGTTGCATACTGAGAAATACTGTTTAGAACGAATGCTCTGAGACTGCAAAATTATGAATAATTGAAAAAAATGTCATTTTTATTACCCATTCATCATAAGGTATTAGAAAAATTTTCAAAATAGCAGTTTAAAAGGAATATTTTAACAGTTGCCAGGAATTCAATAAACCCAATTATAAAGTTTCCTGAGCATTGTGTCTAATCTAGATTTGTCTGTAAAATGTGCCATAGAATGTAGACTATTTTTTTCTTTTTTTTAAAAAATTTTTTATTGCATTTTAGGTTTTGGGGTACATGAGCAGAGCATGCAAGACAGTTGCGTAGGTACACACATGGCAGTGTGCTTTGCTTTCTTTTTCCCCTTCACCCACGTTTGGCATCTGTCCCCAGGCTATCCCTCCCTACCTCCCCCTCCCACTGGCCCTCCCCTTTTCCCCCCAATAGATCCCAGTGTTTAGTACTCCCCTTTCTGTGTCCATGTGTTCTCATTTTTCATCACCCGCCAATGAGTGAGAATATGCGGTGTTTCAATTTCTGTTCTTGTGTCAGTTTGCTGAGGATGATGTTCTCCAGATTCATCCATGTCCCTACAAACGACACAAACTCATCATTTCTGATTGCTGCATAATATTCCATGGTGTATATGTGCCACATTTTTCCAATTTAGTCTATTATCAATGGGCATTTGGGTTGATTCCAGGTCTTTGCTATTGTAAACAGTGCTGCAATGAACATTCGTGTACATGTGTCCTTATAGTAGAATGATTTATAGTCTTTTGGATATATACCCAGTAATGGGATTGCTGGGTCAAATGGAATTCCTATTTCTAAGGCCTTGAGGAATCGCCACACTGTCTTCCACAATGGTTGGACTAATTTACACTCCCACCAACAGTGTAAAAGTGTTCCTTTTTCTCCACATCCTCTCCAGCATCTGTTGTCTCCAGATTTTTTAATGATCGCCATTCTAACTGGCGTGAGATGGTATCTCAATGTGGTTTTGATTTGCATCTCTCTGATGACCAGTGACGATGAGCATTTTTTCATATGATTGTTGGCCTCATATATGTCTTCTTTTGTAAAGTGTCTGTTCATGTCCTTTGGCCACTTTTGAATGGGCTTGTTTTTTTCCTGTAAATCTGTTTGAGTTCTTTGTAAATTCTGGATATCAGCCATTTGTCAGATGGGTAAACTGCAAACATTTTTTCCCATTCTGTTGGTTGCCGATTCACTCTAGTGACTGTTTCTTTTGCCGTGCAGAAGCTGTGGAGTTTCATTAGGTCCCATTTGTCTATTTTGGCTTTTGTTGCCAATGCTTTTGGTGTTTTGTTCATGAAGTCCTTGCCTACTCCTATGTCCTGGATAGTTTTGCCTAGATTTCCTTCTAGGGTTTTTATGGTGCCAGGTCTTATGTTTAAGTCTTTAATCCATCTGGAGTTAATTTTAGTGTAAGGTGTCAGGAAGGGGTCCAGTTTCTGCTTTCTGCACATGGCTAGCCAGTTTTCCCAACACCATTTGTTAAACAGGGAATCCTTTCCCCATTGCTTGTTTTTGTCAGGTTTATCCAAGATTGTATAGTTGTAGATATGTTGTGTTGCCTCCGGTGCCTCTGTTTTGTTCCATTGGTCTATATCTCTGTTTTGGTACCAGTACCATGCTGTTTTGATTACTGTAGCCTTGTAGTATAGTTTGAAATCCAGTAGTGTGATTCCCCCCACTGTGTTCTTTTTGCTTAGAATTGACTTGGCTATGCGGGCTCTCTTTTGGTTCCATATGAAGTTCATGGTGTTTTTTTCCAGTTCTGTGAAGAAAGTCAATGGTAGCTTGATGGGGATAGCGTTGAGTCTGTAAATTACTTTGGGCAGTATAGCCATTTTCACAATATTAATTCTTCCTAACCATGAACATGGAATGTTTCTCCATCTGTTTGTATCCTCTCTGATTTCGTTGAGCAGTGGTTTGTAGTTCTCCTTGAAGAGGTCCCTTACGTTCCTTGTGAGTTGTATTCCAAGGTATTTTATTCTTTTTGTAGCAATTGTGAATGGCAGTTCGTTCTTGATTTGGCTTTCTTTTAGTCTGTTATTGGTGTAGACGAATGCTTGTGATTTTTGCACATTTATTTTATATCCTGAGACTTTGCTGAAGTTGCTTATGAGTTTCAGGAGTTTTTGGGCTGAGGCAATGGGGTCTTCTAGGTATACTATCATGTCGTCTGAAAATAGAGACAATTTGGCTTCCTCCTTTCCTATTTGAATACCCTTTATTTCTTTTTCTTGCCTGATTGCTCTGGCTAGGACTTCCAGTACTATATTGAATAGGAGTGTGAAAGAGGGCATCCTTGTCTAGTGCCAGATTTCAAAGGGAATGCTTCCAGTTTTTGCCCATTCAGTATGATATTGGCTGTTGATTTGTCATAAATAGCTTTTATTACTTTGAGATACGTTCCATCGATACCGAGTTTATTGAGGGTTTTAAGCATAAAGGGCTGTTGAATTTTGTCAAATGCCTTCTCTGCATCAATTGAGATAATCATGTGGTTTTTGTTTTTGGTTCTGTTTATGTGGTGAATTACGTTGGTAGACTTGCGTATGTTGAACCAGCCTTGCATCCCGAGGATGAATCCTACTTCATCATGATGAATAAGTTTTTTGATTTGCTGTTGCAATCGGCTTGCCAATATTTTATTGAAGATTTTTGCATCTATGTTCATCATGGATATTGGCCTGAAGTTTTCTTTTCTTGTTGGGTCTCTGCCGGGTTTTGGTATCAGAATGATGTTGGTCTCGTAAAATGATTTGGGAAGGATTCCCTTTTTTTGGATTGTTTAAAATAGTTTTAGAAGGAATGGTACCAGCTCCTCTTTGTGTGTCTGGTAGAATTCGGCTGTGAACCCATCTGGACCTGGGCTTTTTTTGAGTGGTAGGCTCTTAATTGCTGCCTCGACTTCTGACCTTGTTATTGGTCTATTCATAGTTTTGGCTTCCTCCTGGTTTAGGCTTGGGAGGACACAGGAGTCCAGGAATTTATCCATTTCTTCCAGGTTTACTAGTTTATGTGCATAGAGTTGTTTGTAATAGTCTCTGATGATGGTTTGAATTTCTGTGGAATCTGTGGTGATTTCCCCTTTATCATTTTTTATTGCATCTATTTGGTTGTTCTCTCTTTTCTTTTTAATCAATCTGGCTAGTGGTCTGTCTATTTTGTTGATCTTTTCAAAAAACCAGCTCTTGGATTTATTGATTTTTTGAAGGGTTTTTCCTGTCTCAATCCCCTTCAGTTCAGCTCTGATCTTAGTTATTTCTTGTCTTCTGCTGTGTTTTGAGTTTTTTTGATCTTGCTCCTCTAGCTCTTTCCATTTTGATGATAGGGTGTCAATTTTGGATCTCTCCATTTTCCTCATATGGGCACTTATTGCTATATACTTTCCTCTAGAGACTGCTTTAAATGTGTCCCAGAGGTTCTGGCATGTTGTGTCTTTGTTCTCATTGGTTTCGAAGAACTTCTTTATTTCTGCCTTCATTTCATTGTTTACCCAGTCAACATTCAAGAGCCAGTTGTTCAGTTTCCATGAAGCTGTGCGGTTCTGGGTTGGTTTCTGTATTCTGAGTTCTAACTTGATTGCACTATGGTCTGAGAGGCTGTTTGTTATGATTTCAGTTGTTTTGCATTTGTTGAGCAGTGCTTTACTTCCAATTATGTGGTCAATTTTAGAGTAGGTGTGATGTGGTGCTGAGAAGAATGTATATTCTGTGGATTTGGGGTGGAGAGTTCTGTAAATGTCTATCAGGTTTACTTGCTCCAGGTCTGAGTTCAAGCCCCGGATATCCTTGTTGATTTTCTGTCTGGTTGATCTGTCTAATATTGACAGCGGAGTGTTAAAGTCTCCCACTATTATTGTGTGGGAGTCTAAGTCTCTTTGTAAGTCATTAAGAACTTGCCTTATGTATCTGGGTGCTCCTGCCTTGGGTCCATATATTTTCAGGATCGTTAGCTCTTCTTGTTGTATCAATCCTTTTACCATTATGTAATGTCCTTCTTTGTCTCTTTTGATCTTTGTTGCTTTAAAGTCTATTTTATCAGAGATGAGAATTGCAACTCCTGCTTTTTTTCTGCTCTCCATTTGCTTGGTAAATCTTCCTCCATCCCTTTATTTTGAGGCTTTGTGTATCCTTGCATGTGAGATGGGTTTCCTGGATACAGCACACTGAAGGGTTTTAGATTTTTATCCAATTTGCCAGTCTGTGTCTTTTGATTGGTGCATTTAGTCCATTTACATTTAGGGTTAATATTGTTATGTGTGAATTTGATACTGCCATTTTGATGCTAAGTGGCTGTTTTGCCTGTTAGTTGTTGTAGATTCTTCATTATGTTGATGTTCTTTAGCATTTAGTGTGATTTTGGAATGGCTGGTACTGGTTGTTCCTTTCTATGTGTAGTGCCTCTTTTAGGAGCTCTTGTAAAGCAGGCCTGGTGGTGACAAAATCTCTGAGTACTTGCTTGTTTGCAAAGGATTTTATTTTTCCTTCACTTCTGAACTCAGTTTTGCTGGATATGAAATTCTGGGTTGAAAGTTCTCTTCTTTAAGAATGTTGAATATTGGCCCCCCACTCTCTTCTGGCTTGTAGTGTTTCTGCCGAGAGATCTGCTGTGAGTCTGATGGGCTTCCCTTTGTGGGTGACCCGACCTTTCTCTCTGGCTGCCCTTAGTATTTTCTCCTTTATTTCAACCTTGTTGAATCTGACGATTATGTGCGTTGGGGTTGCTCTTCTTGCGGAATATCTTTGTGGTGTTCTCTGTATTTCCTGCATTTGAGTGTTGGCCTGTCTTGCTAGGTGGGGGAAATTTTCCTGGATGATGTCCTGAAGAGTATTTTCCAGCTTGGATTCATTCTCTTCATCACATTCTGGTACACCTATCAAACGTAGGTTAGGTCTTTTCACATAGTCCCACATTTCTTGGAGACTTTGTTCATTCCTTTTTGCGCTTTTTTCTCTGATCTTGGTTTCTCGTTTTATTTCATTGAGTTGGTCTTCGACTTCAGATATTCTTTCTTCTGCTTGGTCAATTCGGCTATTGAAACTTGTGCATGCTTCACGAAGTTCTCGTATTGTGTTTTTTAGCTCCTTTAATTCATTCATATTCCTCTCTAAGTTATCCATTCTTGTTATCATTTCCTCATATCTTTTTTCAAGTTCCTTAGTTTCTTTGCATTGATTTAATACATGTTCTTTTAGCTCACAAAAGTTTCTCATTACCCACCTTCTGAAGTCTAATTCCGTCATTTCGTCACAGTCATTCTCCATCCAGCTTTGCTCCCTTGCTGGTGAGGAGTTTTGGTCCTTTCTAGGAGGTGAGGTGTTCTGGTTTCGGGTGTTTTCCTCCTTTTTTCACTGGTTTCTTCCCATCTTTGTGGATTTATCCGCTTATCATCTGCGTAGTTTCTGACTTTTCGATTGGGTCTCTGAGTGGACACCCAGATTGTTGATGATGGAGTATTTCTGTTACTTGGTTTTCCTTCTACCAGTCTAGCTCCTTCACTGTACGACTGCTGAGGTCCACTCCAGGCCCTGCTTGTCTGGGGTGCACCTCTAGCAGCTGTGGCACAGCGAGGGATGCTACCAGTTTCTTTTTCTGCTATCTTTGTCCCAGGATGATGCCTGCCAAATGTCAGTCTTTTGGATATAGAGGGGTCAGGGAGCTGCTTGAGGAGACAGTCTGTACTTTATAGGAGCTCAATTGCTGAGCTGTGCGCTCTGTTGTTCATTCAGGGCTGTTAGGCTGCTATGTTTGATTCTGCTGCAACAGAGCTCATTAAAAAAACTTTTTTTTTCTCAAATGCTCTGTGTTGATGGGTTTGGGCTTTATTTTTGGATGTCCGTTGAGGTGTCCTGCCCAGCTAGGAGGCAGACTAGCCACTGTTTGCCTGCCGAGGCTCCGCCCTGCTGTTGTGAGGTTCGACCTGTTGGGGCAGGCTCTCCTGTTCTGCTGTGGTCTCCGCCACGCCCTGTGGTGGAGTCTTTGCTGTAGTGGGTTGCCTCGGCAACGGCAGGCTGCCTCAGCAGTGGGCATGTATCTCAGTAGGGACGGGTTGCCTCGGCAATGGCAGGCTGCGTCAGCAGTGGGCGTGTATCTCAGTAGGGACGGGTTGCCTCGGCAATGGCTGTCTGCCTCAGCAATGGGCATGTATCTCAGTTGGGGCGGGTTGCCTCGGTAATGGTGGACGCCCCTCCCCCACAGAGCATCTTAGACCGTCTACTCGGGATCATTTGAAATCGCAGTTTTGTTCGTCCCACTGGGCTATCCCAAACGCTCTGTCCCTGCAATCCCCTGGGCTGGCCCACTGTCCAAGTTTCATTCAGTCTCAAGTCCAGACCTCTCAAGTCTCAGGTTGCCGGTTCAACAGGGCACCCGGACAAGTGCGCCCTTGGAGAGTGCTGGGTAGGGCCGGCTGCCGCCACCCCGGCTGCCGGCTTCACCAGGCAGAGGTACTGGCTGGCATCCCACGTCTCCTTTATACTTGGGAATTTCCCCGTTCTGTGGGCAACAGAGATCAGTCTGGAAATGCAGCTCCGACTCACCTCTCCGTGGATTCAACGAGAGCTCCAATCCTGTGTTGGTCTCACAGCGCCATCTTGAGTCCTCCCCCGACTATTTTTTTCTTACACTATAGAAGCTAAAATCATTATATTGTTCTTACACTATAAGAGCTAAGGTTGTCTGTTTACATCAACTTTGATACAAGTGATCATTGTCTAAATACTTATTTAATAGATGTTTATTTAAAAAGAAAAAGAAAAAATAGAGATGTTTATTAAGTGACTACTATGTCCCAGGCATGATTCTAGGTGCTTGGGATATGAGTGAGTTAAACAGAGAAAAATTACTGACTTCATTAGGCTTACATTTTAGCAGCGAGAGAGAGAGAAAGAAATACATTAGAAACATAATAAATAGGTATATGCTATAGTATTTCAGATGGTAATGAATGCTACATAAAAGAAAATGAAAGTAGCATAAAAGCAGTCAGATGTGCCTAATGAAAATTAGCTGAAATCAACCCCAGTAGTACCATAGGTAGTTTTTTTTTTTTTGGTTAAACAGACCCTTTTGGTCTTAAAGCTTGAACCTTACATTTGTTTCATCCAAGTTCTTTCCTCAGAAAATGACCTTCAGACCTAAAAAAAAAAACAAAAACAAAAAACAAATAATTACCAGGTTACCACACCCAGACAATGAGATGCCTGACTCCTCATTCCTCATAATTGCTTCCTTGCCTCTCCCCTAGCCTGGTTTCTTATACATTGTTACATTTCCTCGCTGCTGTTTAAACCCCTAGTTTTAGTCAATCAGGGAGACAGATTTGAGACTGAATTCCCATGTCCTCCCTGCAGTACCCAAGTAAACTTTCTTCTTCAGCTACACTCATCGTCTCAGTGATTGGCTTTCTGTGCTGCCAGCAGCAAGACCTAGAAAAAACTGCTGGTGTTTCGGTAACAATAAATGTTGCATAGAAAGGAAAATGAGAATAAGCTAAAGGCAGCCAGACGTGCCTAATGAAAATTAGATAGCTACAAGTATTTTTTTCTGACATCTTAAAATTAACTGTATACTACACATATATAGATATATTTATTTATACACATATACATACATATATACTTTTGGAAACAGTGGTCTAGGCCAGCATTTCCGTTTGGAAATTATAGAATACAAAGTCCCTTAACAAAACAAAGTCACTTAACAAAAGTAAGTTGACAAAAGTAATTGGAGAACAGAATACATGTAGAACTTAGAACTCATACCTCTCTGGTTCCCAACCATGTATGGTTTCTTTTTCATAATTCTGGAGCTTCAGGGCAAACTCTCAACTGTATTAGATCTTTGTAATGCTTATAATCTGAAGACAAGTCATATGTATAACTGAAGCAAAAAATCACAATGCATTGATGTGTTCAAGAGATAATTTTGGGTGGGTGTGGCATCTCATGCCTATAATCTCAGTACTTTGGGAGGGTGAGGCAGGTGAATCACTTGAGTTCAGGAGTTTGAGACCACCCTGACCAACATGGCAAAACCCTGTCTCTACTAAAATTATAAAAATTAGCCGGGCATATCGGTGGATGCCTGTAATCCCAGATACTCAGGAGGTGCCAGTCAGTTGGTGGTACCTTTGTGTTACAGGGGGCAGGTGGGCTGAGGAGGAGGCAGCAGCAGTGGGCCTGAGGCGAAGGAGCACCCAGGAGCCTGCCTCACTGGTAGCAATATTAATAAGGCAGCGGAAAGAAGAAATATGAATATGGCTCCATCAATACCCAGCCCCACACGAAGCCGTGAGTTACCTTGGGAGAGTTGGGCTCTGGGGAGTTAAGCCGAGCTTCCTACACCAAAGGTGTTTCCTTCCCCCCAACGAGTGAAATACTCAAGCAAACGATAAGAACATGAACCTGTGTGAAGGGCCTTGCTGCTTTTTTACAACATACATCAGGAGATACAGAGGAAGCTTTGTGTTTTCAGTGGCAAATACGGCAAGTTCAGCTTGCAGTCTGAGTTGCAGGTGATTGGAAGAGGATAAACTCTGTCGGTCCCCGGCTCTTGTGTTGATGGGAGCCTCCAGCGCAGAAGGAGTGCCCCAGAGTCGTTGGTGTGTGCCATGGGGCACTGCAGTGGGCAGCGGAGATTCGGCTCTTCATTCCAAATGCCTGCCGGTCCAGATGTTAACCCAGGTTTACGGGAAGTGCTGCTTGAGAGATCGCTGTCCCTGTCCTGTGGACCCCCAGTTTGCTCACATACTTGGGTTATCTGTTTGAGGGGAAATAAAAAGGGCAAAACACTCCACCTCTCGAAAGTCTCCCTTTTCTTAGCTTTCACGGAAATCAAGGGTGTTTTCCCAATATATTCTTCCTTCCAGTGTATACAAAAGAGATAATCCTGGTGTGTTCCCTCACGATACACATTAAATTGGTCCCTCCTCTCAAAGAAGAGCTTTATTAACATCACCATTTACACCAAAAATAACGATATTGTATTCAAACATTCTGGCCCCATAACAGCACACAAGTGGAAGCAGTTTTGTGTAGAGTGCAGGCAGATGTGATATATTCCATACAAATGATATATTTCATATCTAGTGTCTCTTCAAGGCCCAAGTGGATTAATGGATTTCACCTTGCCTCAAAGTAAAAAAGCCAGTTTTCCCCAGAAGCATACCTGAACTACCCCAGTGGACTGCGTTTCCTACAGTGAACTGGACAGTCCCGTGTATACTGAATCCTCGTCTGTCCTGGTAACTCCACTTGGGAACCCAACTAACTGAGCATTGTGCATAACAGAGCTGTCCTGCTTTTGCACAAAAATACCTATATTTTGTTCCCTACTTATAGGAAAGAATGGCCACTATATGTTTCATGGGTCCTTATGGCTTTGGAGACAGTCGAGATTCAAGGTGGGATCTATCCCCAATTCGGGGGAGTCCAAGGAGAAAGCCCAGGGATGGCAGAAATGGCCAGGATGCCGGGACAGCAGACATTCGAGACCCCGAGACTTGCGGGTTCACAGAGACACCAGGAGTATGCGCGGTGTTTGGGACATGAGGGATCTCAGGGACCTCGTGATCTAAGAGACCCTAGGAATCTTCTAGGTCAGTGAGACCCCATGTACGACAGACACAGAGACACGAGAGACTCCTGAGATCCTGTATACAGGAGGGAAGACTCTTAGGACTGATGCCTGCAGGATGAGTCTTATTTTGACTGTTACAGAGATAGTTTGATGGACGAGGCGCTCCAGGCCCTGAAAGTCAGTCTTGTGCAAAAGAGCGTTTGAAACATGAGGAACGGCCTAGAGAAGAGCTTTATCGTCAATATTTTGAGGAGATTCAGAGACGCTTTGATGCCGAAAGGCCTGTCGATTGTTCTGTGATTGTGGTCAACAGACAAAAGACTATGCTGAGTGTGTGGGGCAGAAGCTGTGAGACCCGGTGTGGTAGTGGACTTGATCCTCCTCAACAGAGGTGTCGTCGTCACAAGCCTTGGAGGATGTTAGCAGGGGACGTTCCCTTTTTCTATTGTCATCATCCAGCAACCCCAGATTCACTGCACCCGTGCAGCCAACATCATGTTTGGAAACCCGCAAGAGCATCGCGACCTGCGCCTGGCAGACGCCATGGTGCTGGTGGCCAGAAGTTATGAGCGTTACAAGAATGAGCACTGGGAGAAGGAACGTGAGGAGATTGCCAGAATGGCAGCCAGGATGAAGCCATCCTGCAAGAAAGAGAGAGAGGAGGCCCTGGGGAGGGAGTGTGCGGGGCCTGCTGGCAGACAGCAGGTGCCTCACTGCCGAAGAGACTGACGAGATCATCACCCACCTGCAAGAGTAGAAGGTGTGGCTGATGGGGAGCAGCACAGACTCTCTGCCTGGCCCGATTTCCTGCCAACCACTCGGGCGACCTCCGGTGCCTCGCTGAAGACACGGCCAAGCTCCCAAAAGCTCCAGAGAGGCCACGTGCTCCCCTCTGCTACACCCACTCCATCTGCATCCCCCACCTCCCAGCAAGAGTTTCAGGCCAAAATCCTCAGGCTCTTCAGTAGTGGTACAGGGTGGCCACATCCCCCTCAGATGCTGCCAGAAACACCCCGACCAGAATTTTTCCACAGCAGCAATCAGCCAGCCTCCGCAAAGATCACGGGCCTTTGGCAATCAGCCTCCAAGCATTTTAGGGCAGGGAGGACCTGCTCAGAACATGGGCCCCAGACCTGGGGCTCCTTCCCAAGGGCTTTTTGGCCAACCTTCCAGTTGCCTGGCACCTGTTGGCACCATGGCTAGCCAGTGGCCTGTGTCTTCCACAGGTGTCAACTTTGACAATCCAAGTGTACAGAAGGCTCTGGATACCCTGATCCAGAGTGGCCCTGCTCTCTCCCACCTGGTTAGCCAGACCACAGCACAGATGGGGCAGCCACAGGCCCCCATGGGATCTTACAGAGGCATTACTGAGGCTAAACCTTGCAGCTATCCCCGGTCCCCTCATCCCCTGGCCTCCTCCCACTTACTGCGTTCTAAATAGAGTTGTTTGGAGGATATTCTTTGCCTTCTCCAGGTCTGCATCAAGTGTCATCAGTTTCTACCACCTGCTCTCTCTCCTGCCCAAGGCTGTGTTGCTTATTCCTTACCAAGTTTATGCTGCATTTGGGGCTGTATTTTATTTTGTTTTTTGGATTTTTGTAGGAAATAAGTATCTCCGGGGTCACTTGGGCAGTACAGGTGTCTGGGCCTATGTCTGATGGGGTTTCTCCGGTCCCTCTGTCTACCGGATTTGGAGCCAGGCCCAGCTGGCCACGTTTGGAATGGCATCTGTCATGTCGGTAGCTACTTCCTTTGTTCACTGTGAACCTACCAAGGCTTTCCAGCTTCAAACACGTCAACCAGAGCTCAAGCTTCCAGCTCCTGCCTGGAGTTAAAGAAAAGTCGGCGGGCCTCAGCAGGCAGAGTGTCATCATCCCCCAGCCCCACATGTCTGGGGGCTGCTTGAGGATCCATAAATTAGCTACTCTGGATTGTTGAGGAATGGCCATGGCAGCCGCAGAAGAAAGAAGTTTTCTGTCTGTGCCAAGGTTGTTATTCGTTTCTTTCTCTTTTATTTTTCATTTTCATTTCATTGGAAGATCTCCAATGGACAGAACCGCTCCAGCCAGCAGCAGGTTAGCTCACACTGTGAATCCGGGCCCCACACTCTTCCCCCTGCCGGTTCTGTCAGCAGCCCCCTCCAGCAGCACTTCCGTGGAGTCGATTCTGAGACTCTGGCCGGGAACACTCATTTCTTCGGTGATTTGCTTTGAGCTTTTGGCTCAAAATCCCAGGCTCTTGTTTTCGTCTAGACTCTTGTTCTGTTTCCCGAGCAGCAGGAGGTAGGGACCACTTTGATGTCGACTTCTGGTAGCTGGACATGTTCTTGAGATAGGTGACTGTTCACGATGTTTGCAGCAGAGTGAAACTGTTGGAGGGAGGGCTTCTGGCTGTGGTTCTAAGAGGAGCCCCAGGGAGCTGCCCTCTCCCCAGGGGCTGTGCTCAGTGCATCCCTGTGGATCACAGTCTCGAGATCCTCTAGCAGGGGAGAGGGAGAGCAGTGACTTCAGCCGAGTCCCTGACAGTGGCAGAGAAAACAATGGTTTCAAAAGTCAAGGTCCCCGAATGGCAGCATTTTATGTTCTGACCTGTTTGTGGTATATAGTGTTTTTTTTTTTTTTGCTCTTTGGAACTCTTGTGTTATTAATAAAATGAAATGATTGGAGTTCAAGACCAGACTGGCCAATGGTGAAACCCTGTCTTTACTAAAAAATTCAAAAATTAGCTGGACGTGATAGCTCCTGCCTGTAATCCCAGCTGCTTGGGAGGCTGAGGCAGGAGAATTGCTTGAACTGGACCCGGGAGGCAGAGATTGCAGTGAGCCAAGATGGTGCCACTCCACTTCAGCCTGGGCCACAGAGTGAGACTCTGTGTCAAAAAAATGAATAAATAAAAATAAAATGAAATGATTACTTTTTGATTAAAATGAAAAAAGTAAAAAGAAAAAAAAAAGATCTCTTGAATCTGAGAGGTGGTTGTGCTGAGTGAAATGAACCAGGCACGGAAACACAAATACTTCGTGAGCTTACTCCCACGTGGGATCATAAATGGTCAGACTCATTCATAGCAGCAGAGAGTAGAATGGCAGCTACCGGGACCTAAGTAGAGTTGTGTATGTGGAAGAGATTGGTCAAAGGATACAAAGTTTTCGTTGGGAGAAGTAACTTCGGGAGAGGATCTATTGTACAACGTGATGACTATAGGTAGTTGCATTGTATTGTATACTTGAAAATTGCTATAAAAGCACATTTTTAATGTCCCCCCCCAAAAAAAATTGATACATATGTGAGATAACACATTTGTTTGGTAACCTGATAAAGCCATTTCAGAATATGTACATATATCAAAGCATCATATAGTACACCACAAATACGTATAATTTTTACTTGTCAGTTAAAATAAATTTAAAAAATTTAAAAGGAGACAACTTCATGTTCATTTATATGGAGGGAGAAATCTATGTGCTTCTATAAAAGTGGTACAATATAAAATCTAGAGCAAGATAGATTTTGTCTGGTCCAGAATCAATTTTTCGTGGCGTCTCAGAGCCCTACACTGAGGGTGGCAGGGTTAAAGGGCTGAGTAGAGCAGCCAAAAGGGAATGCTGGGGAATGGGGGCAGGAAGTATTTTTACCTCTTTTTTCAAAATTAAAATACCTTGATTGGCTTCTCTGGCTAAAAAGGCAATATATAGTTATCATAAAAATGCTTATGGAATAATGTAAACATTATAGTCAACGTTGTCAAAATGCCTGCTCCTCATTAACACGGAGAGTCTATCATTCTGGACTGGTATGTGTGTAGACATTTGCACACTAACTAAAATTTCACATAGGCAATACGTGCAAAACTTTCTATAGCTAGAATCAATTTTGTTTAATAGTATTCTATGAATAATATTTTATTTATAGTATATTGTGAAGATCATGTAAATAATATTGGTAATACACATATACATATATATTTAAGTACATGGATATCCTCATCCTTTTAATGACTACATAAAATCCCACCATGTTCATGCACCATAACTAATTAACCCTTCATTTCTTTGTAGATATTTCATAATTTACTGTTTATAAACAGAACTATGATGAGTTTGCATTCTTGTGCTCTTGTCTGTTTAGTTTCTTAGAATAAATTCTTAAAAATGGAATATTGGGTCAAAAGATGTTCAAAATTTATAATGACATTTGCAAGTTTGACTTTCAATTTATATCAGTAATGAAATTTACTAACTCTTGCCAACACAATTGATCCAAGTTGATATCTTTAATTTGCACTTACTTGATTACTAATGAGGCTTACCACATTTCTGCATTTATCTGCTATTGCCTCACTTTCCCTTCCTCAGTGGGGCTCCTTCTTCATCCCTTAACAGGCTGCTTGTCTTTGCTTAAACCCCGAAGACTGGAATCCCCGAGCATGCCATTTCAAATCACTTTGTTCTCCTATTGCCCCCTCCTTAATGATCTCATCTGGTCCCACAGTTTCAATAGTCACGTGCTGGTAACTCCCGGATTTACGGCTCCAGCCTTGACCTCTCTGCTGAATTTCAGTGCCTACCTGAAACTTCGACACTGGAACTAACATCCTATGCCACATAGGTTTAGCAATTAGTTATTTTTCATGAATTTGGTTCTGTATAAACTGAACCTAAGATCTCCTCTCAGTTCAGCATTTTTGTCTATTATGTTTTTGAGTATTCTTTCCTACAGATTCTGCTCTCTTCTTCCAGGATTCTCATTATTCTTCACAGGGCTGCCATCATTTTTCTTCCATATCTATGATCGCTGTGATTTTTATATCTGTGTTCTTTAAATTTGAGTTTCAGCCTATTCTCCACATTGCTGATGTACTTCTCTGCAACGGTAATTCTGTTCTTTACAGGTTCCTACAATGTGAGTTCATGAGCGTTCTGTTTCTTTCACACGAGAGCTCTCTTTTTATTTGAGTCTGCTTTCTTCGCTCCATTGTCTTTTCACCTTCATTGTGCGGAGCCAACAGCAGGTGCTCATGGAGGATAAGGAGATAAATGACTATGGGCAGCGGCTTCCTGGAGCCAGGTGTCCCACTGACAGGCCAGCTCTACAGCCCCTCCTTCCTGCTCCCGGATGACTCAGGTGCCCTTCCCTGTTCCAGCCATTCCAGGAGAATCATGATCAACGTGCTTATCATACTCTGACTTACCTGTTTTTCTCTTTTTCAACTCGGAATTTTGAGAGGACAAAAACTTTCCGTTGTTCGACATGTATTCTCAGAAACTAGTACAGAAGACTGGCACAAAGTGGGCCTTTTAGAAATATTTACTAATTTAATGAATCACGGCATGAGGATGTAGTTCTTACTATGCAAATTGTTGACCTTTGCTACACAGAATGTCAAGGTCAAGGACATCTGAATCAATAAAGAAAATATTATATGTATTTGTGTGTGCATGTATATATATATACACATATATATATGTGTGTGCACACACACACACACAAGTGAACTGTTATTCAGCCTTAAAAGAGAAGGAAATCCTACTATTCATGACAAGATAAACTGACCCAGAAGATATTATGTTAAGTGAAATAAGCCAGTCACGGAAGAACAAATACTGCCTGACTCCACTCATACGAAGAATCTAAAACAGTCAAATTCACGGAACCAGAGAATAGAATGGTGGTTGCTAGGGGTTGTGGGGAGGAAGAAATGGGGATTTGCTGCTCAGTGGGTGTGACATTTCAATTATTCAAGACAAATAATCTCTAGAGATGTGCTGTACAGAACAGTATCTGTGGTTAAGCATCAGCATTGCAACTTTAAAATATTGTAGATGATGGGTCTCATGTTAAGTGCTCTTACCACACAGAAAACAGAGCAAAAACGAAACCACAAAAGAGCACAAGAAAACTTGTGGAAGTGACGGGTATGTTTCGTGGTACTTGGCTGTGGCATCATGAGTATAGGCATATGTCCAAGCTCATCAAAATATATACATCAGGTGCATTTTTATATATACAAATATCAACTATATCTCAAATCTTAAAAATTCTAAAAGATTTAAAAAGGAACTATATTTGAAGGCATACTTGTTTAAGTGTGAATTTCCTCACATGATGAACTGCTAGTCATATGTCTGCCTCTGTTTTTATTAAAGGGTTATTTACTCTACTGGAGAGAGAGAGAGAGAGAGAGAGAGAGAGAGAGAGAGAGAGAGAGAGAGAGAGAGAGAGAGAGACAAGCCACTGAAAATACCAGAGATGCTCAGTTCTACTAGAAGTGAGCATGATACGTAACACATTATTAATGTAGCTTATTTCATAAATTTGTTTATGAGAACTGGGTTTAAATTTCAGGCTTTCATAAGTAGTAAAACAGCCTATGTAGATTCGGTAATGGTACAATTCCCTTTTAAATGATACACAAAGCAGAACTCATTGGAATACAAGCATGTCTTCCGCTGAAAGCCCAGAGCCCCTTTCAGTGGACGGTTATATGGAGACCCCCATGCCTGTGAATCAGAGCCTCAGTAAAGGCTCACGTCTGTCCGATCGTCCTGCTAAGAAGTTCACTGAGTTGGGAAAATTACATTCTTAGCAAAGAAGAGCACAAGAAACCTCATATCGTTGGTGTTGAGGTTGGAGTACGTATCAAGGACAGTACCTACCATGGCTTCTGAAGTTTTGGCAAAACCTCAGATGCGTGGCCTTCTGGCCAGGCATCTGTGAATTCATATGGTTGGAGCATTCCTGGTATCCCTGGGGGTTGCAGCTCTCTATAAGTTTGCTGTGGCTGAACCAAGAAAGAAGGCATATGCAGATTTCTACAAAAATTACAGTCCTGAGAAAGATTTTGAGGAGATGAAGAAGGCTGGTATCTTTCGTAGTATAAAGTGATCTTGGAATAGAAAGAATTTCTTCAGGTTGAATTACCTAGAAGTTTGTCACTGACTCGGGTTCCTGAACTATGACACATGAATATGTGGGCTAAGAATTAGTTTCTCTTGATAAATAAAAGTTAACAAATACAAAAAAAAAAAAAAAAGAAAACTCATATTGAAGTTTGATTTGTCAGTGGCATTTATTTTAAATTTTTGACAAATCTAGGCTTTTCTGAGGGAATCTTTGAAACTCAAATAGATAAGATGTTAAAAATCAGTCTCTTTTATTTGTTTTTCTGCTGCTCAGCTTGTAAACTCAGCTTTACTATTTAAATGCTGTTATCCTTTCATTTGCATAAGAAAACTATTACGATAAAAATAATTCAGATTATTACGGTGTTTAATGAAAATAAATATAACTATGTTAAAACCAGCAGTTGTTCTCTTTGTGCTTTAGCTCTCGCAAAATCGACTGTGGGAGCCTTTTCTGATGGCTCCAGTTTGCATCTGGTGTTCCTCCTGTGTGAATTCCCTACTTCTTCCCTTGACGCCAGTATTTTAACTACGTATTTACTCATTGATCTAAATAGACTGTGACATATTGGAGGTAAAGAGTCTTAACTATTTTTCTTTTTCTTGAGACGGAGTTTCACTCTTGTCACCCAGCCTGGGGTGCAGTGGCACGAGCTCGGCTCACTGCAACTTCCGCATCCTCTACCTCCCAGGTTCAAGTAATTCTCCTGCCTCAGTCTCTCGAGTAACTGGGAGTACAGGCACCCACCACCATGCCTGGGTAATTTTTGTATTTTTAGTAGAGATGGGGTTTCACCATGTTGGTCAGGCCGGTCTCAAACTCTTGACCTCAGGTGATCTGGCCACCTTTGCCTCTCAAAGTGCTGGGATCACAGGCATGAGCCACCAAGCCCAGCCAAGTCTTACCTATTTATCTTGGTGCCTTCTGTCAGTTCTGGAAAATTCTCAGCCATTATCCTTTTAAATACTGCTGCTAACTCATTCTTTCCATTTTGTCTGGAAACGCAATGAAAATAAATGTAAGTTGTGACTATCTATGTACATGTAAGAATCTACACACGTGCACATGCACATACACATAGATAGTGTTTTCACCAGGAGGGTTTGTCTGAAGTATTTGGTCTGTCTTTACCAGAAGCTGAACTCTGTAGCTAACATTAGAGATGGAAATCAATTGACTGAGAGAATAAACACACTCCCTCCTTTATTTTAAGTGTACTACAAATCTAAGTAAAACAAGGAATTCCTAATATAGAAAATATTCTTTCTCATATACATTATCTCACTGTGTTAATTTATCTTATTTAAGTAATATGCGATGTCTAATAGATTGCCACCTTCTCTTCCTCCTTCTTCTCCCTCAGAGTTAGCCAGTGAAATTACTGTTTACATGGCCACCATGCTTCCCGCGAAGCTCAATGTCACAATGAATCATGTTATTGTCCCTGTGGCATTAGTCATCAATTTGATTTCTTGGATGTTTTATTAGCGATATGCCATACCGAGTAACCTAAGGAGCTGTTTCAGTACGAGACTTGTAACGGGAGCTCCCCTTCAGTTTTCCAGTAGACATGGCAAAAAATGGGGGCTACTCTCAAATGTTAAGGTGAAGAGAGACCCTGGACCTAGAGAAGCGAGTGAGTCCTGGGGCAGAGGCCTCCAAGAAGGTGGGTCACATCCCTGGTGCCCAGGGCTCCCTTCGGTTATGTGGAGAACCCCCTGCTAGAAAATGAAAGCCTCAGTCGAAGGCTGATCCGGGGGGCAGTGCGCATTCTTTCTGGTCTTAGTCTTATCACCAGGTGAAAAAGGAGAAACTATTTTTTTTCCCCCTGAGAACTGCCAACCATAAACCAGCCCACACGATTTGGGACACGAGTTCACATTACTTGAATGGCTCCAATATCCCTGAGATGATAATTTAGTGTAAAGTGTTTATGTGTAGGTGCTGTTTATTAGGGCCCAATAAAGAAAATGGACATATATATATATATATCATGTGTCAGACTAATGATTAAGATCTAGAATACACACATTCCTAAAAATCAGTAAGAATGGAAATAGAGGAGAAGGGAGACTACAGTACAAAAGGCATTTTATCTAAGAGATCACATTCATGGCCAATAAACCACCAAAAAATGCTTAACCTCATTAGAAATCAGAAAAATGCAAGTTGCAACAGCAGTAAGGTGCATTTCACATCCTCCGCACTGGCTAAAATTAAAGTTTGAATACCCCAAGTGTGGTCATCCATGAGGAACAATGAGAAGTGTTACACACTCCCGTCGGGAGCCTGAATTGGAACAGACATCGGGGAAACAATTTGTTCTTAACTAGCGAAGTCGAACATAAGCCTAACTTAGAGCAGGAAATTTTCTCTTCAGGTCCATGACCCAGATACATTCTTGCACACATACACTGGGAAATATGAGCAAGGCTACTAATGGCATCTTTGTAACAGCAAGTAACTGTTAGCAACCTAAGTATCTTTGTATAGTTGAATGGACAGACTATGGTATATTCACAAAATGCATATACCATATAAATGTGTACCCACAGACAATACATATTTAATGAGACCTGAAAGGGCACACACACAGGACTTCAATGTTCTTGGTAGTTCTCTATGTTATAGGGAATGTCATGAGTAGATGCATATTGGTATTAAGTTGGTTTTGGGATTTGCCAAGTCGGAAAGACTTGTGATAATAGTATTTTCTCAACTAAAACATAGATAAAATAAAAGTACTAGCACAATTTTATACTGCTTTGCTCTGGAAAACATTAGAAGAAATAAACATTCTAAATTAATTGTCTAAGAAAAGATTTTGATGTGAAAACCTATGCGACTCAAATTTACCAAAGGATTTTGAATCATGCTGCATTTAAATTGCCTATTCTTTAAAAATGTACGAACAAATTAAATTAAACAGAAAATCCGACAGGAGTTGATTATGAGCGGACACAGGAAGTTACCCTCAGGACAAGGCAGCACTTGCTGGCCTCAGTGTCTGATAGGGTGGCTCAGTGAGGTAGTTCCGGGTTCCAGTGCTTTTTATCAGGCATACCAGATGCAGGTGTTCTGCAGCCACCGTTTGAGAAGCTTTGGGTTGAAGTTGAAGTGCGTAGTTTGCAAGATGGAAAACAAAAGGTGGAGAAACAAAAACGAACACAAATGAAATCCTGAGATTTGTTGGCAAACATGGGATTGTACGGGTTTCTGGGAAAAAATGCAATAAAATTAACAGATAAATTAGTTCTCCATAAATAAAGAACACGTAATTGTTGGGGAAATATTTAGAAATGTTTTCTTTGGCTGCATTCTGTGCACAGCTGTTAATGGGAAACACCTCTATCTTTTTTTTTTTTTTTTGATATAAAAAGAGCCTCAAATTGAAGAATTGAAGAATCTGTGCTCTACTATTAAATTACTCCTGTGTAGAATGAAAACTTTGATTAATGTATTCAATTTAAATTGCTTAGATAGCACGGAAAATTAAAGGGAGTGCCCTGAAAGCTAAAAGATCAACGGCAGAATGTCATGGGTTCAGCAGCTTTGCACACAGTATACTACGGGCTATAGGCACTTTCAACGTTAGCTGATTAATGAAGAGTTCAGATGGCGGCAGCGATTGTAAAGCGTAGAAAGAGAAGGCTCCTGAAAAAGATTATTCTGAATATAGAGGAAATGTGAGATAAAAATGTGATAACGAAGGACCGGGCGCGGTGGCTCACGCCTGTAATTTGCGCACTTTGGGAGGCCGAGGCGGGTGGATCACGAGGTCAGGAGATCGAGACCATCCTGGTCAACATGGTGAAACCCCGTCTTTACTAAAAATACAAAAAATTAGCTGGGCATGGTGGCGCGTGCCTGTAATCCCAGCTACTCAGGAGGCTGAGGCAGGAGAATTGCCTGAACCCAGAGGCGGAGGTTGCCGTGAGCCGAGATTAGGCCATTGCACTCCAGCCTGGGTAACAAGAGCGAAACTCCATCTCAACAAAACAAAACAAAACAAAAAAATGTGATAACGAAAATGTGGAATCTACCCAGGTTTTCAGATTCCAGAGTTTCTCCTCATGGCCAAATAGATTGTGTTGAAACAGGAAACAGAACCTGGAAGTTATATTTTGTTTCTGTATCTCGATATGTTTCTGGATTGATTGGATACATTTGATAACAGCTGATCAGGTGGGTGCCCCTGCTGTGCTGAGAGCAACGGCTGATGGTGTAAGTCCAGTCCTGGGAGGGTGATAATTCACGCTGATTCCTTAAGTCAGTGATTCCATTAAATCTCCCTGTCAACGGAATAGCATAGGTACTGTTATTACATCCATGGGGAGACTGAGGCACCTGACTTAAATACCTCGCCAATGTCCCATGATTAATAAAATGCAGGATTGAAATTCTTATCCAACTACACCCTAATAACTGCTACAATCTTTCAAACAGAGTCGTTGGCTAAAGGAAGCATGTTCGTTGATTGTGACCTGAAAGTTCTAGTGAATGCTGTAAGATTTATTTGCATAGACATGTACTTGAATTTAAAATAAGTTTTTTCCCTCTACCACATGGCCAAAGTTTATTACTGAAACCTCTGCCACTATTCTCATGAAATTGTTACCCTAAATCTCCCGGGGCTCTGATGTGGAAGAGTCCTTTCCACTTCCACTCTCAGTTCCAGAATTCCGTCACTATAGAGGCAGAAGAGTCGATGCCAGTTAGCACACAAGTCATTCTGAAGCCAGTCTAAAAGCCAGTCTTTCTTCATCCAGCTTACTACAGGAGACAAATGGATAAAACAACAGGAGGTGCCTCCACAACTTATCGGATGCATTATGCAGATAGGCCGTTCTGTATTTGAAAAATTTGGAAAAAATAGCCAAAATCAGTTGTTTTAGAAGTTAGCCTGGATGAAAAACATTTATTTTTTTAGTATTGTAAAAGATTTAAATAAGCAATTTTTAATTAATACAAAATAACTTTTAGTGTACTAAACAAAAATAACTTGATTAATGGCTGGGGTGGGGCTCAGACATCAAGAGTTTAAAAATTCCCTTGGGTGAATCTCATGAGCAATCAGGGCTGAGAACCACTGGCTTCAAGATTTCCCATCCAAGAGCCATTGGATTAATTATAAACAAAGCGACTGCATTTCTAAAATTCCCATATCTGGAAAATCTTGTCCTTGCTTTTAAGTCAAGATATAGTCGAGTATCTCAACGTCTCTTTATGGAAAAACAAGCAGACCTTTAAACAGAGATACAATTTGTTTTGCAAGTATTAAAAAATTATAATGAAAAAGAATTCTCACTAATGTACATCTACTGTTTTGGTAGTCTATTTAATTACAGGAATGTGGAGTGCAGCGACTGCAGAGGCGATGCTAATTGCTTTAATTAGCTACCCAAAGACTCAAAACCAAGAGCGTTACTTAGTATTGGCAAAGTAGACCGGAAGAACAGTTCTATAATTTTTTTGGCCTGAAAGCTAAGCCCTGGAATTTCTAACTCACCCTCCTCTAAGACAAGGAGAAAGTGATTACAATTGAATTATGCATTAATTCGGTTCTGAAATGATAGTCACCACAAATTATTCAAAACAATCTCTGAAGACCTATTGAATATGAAAGAGAACTGTATGATGCAGGTTGGGCGAAGGAGCCCAGTGACTCACTGTTTGAAATCCGCCTGCATTCATCAGTTTTTATTTTATTTTCATCTGTAATATACATATTATTTAAACAAAATGGTAAATGCTAATAACTGAATTGCTGGTAATAATTTATATCATCTAATGTAGAAAGTGTTATCCTGAATGTACTTGTAATCATATAATTTTGAAAAAAAGGACAATATTCAATTTTAGGAAGCTTTCTATAGGAAAACTAGATAGTCTTGTATTAGAATTTCTGTATGTGTATTTATGTATCTGACTGTGCATCTCTGTGTCTGTATGTATGTGTATATGAATTTGTGTGACTGTGTATATCATGTATGTATATGAGTATGTATAGGTGTGAGTGTATATGTGTGTATGTGTGCACATGTGTGTGTATATATGCATTTGTGTGTATGTGTGTTTACGTGTGTATATATATGTACGTGGGTGTATATGTGTGTGCATGTGTGTATATAAGTGTATGTGTGTATTTATGTGTATATGCGTGTATGTGTGTCTATTTATCTTTAAGTGTGTATGCATGTGCATGTATGTGTATTTTGTATGCATGTGTATATGTGTGTATACGTGTGCATATACTTGTTTGTGTGCTGTATACATGTGTATTTGTGTTTTTATGTGTATACATGCGTATGTGTGTATGTGTGTAAATGTATATGTATGTATGTGTATTTGTGTGTATATGTGTGTTTGTGTATACACATATATATGTTGTGCTTATATATATGTATGTGTATGTATGCGTGTATGGGTGTAGATGTATGTATATATGTGTGTATATGTTTGTGTGTGGGTATTTATATGTGTGTATCTGTAGATGTGCATATACTTGAGTGTGTGCATGTGTATATATGTGTGTATATGTGGGTATGTATATGTGTCTATATGCATCTGTGTATATATGCTTGTGTATATATGGTTGTGTGTGTATGTGTATGTATATATGTGTGCATGTGTGTATATGTGTATTTGTATGTGTGCATACATGTGTATGTATGTATGTATATGTGTTATGCGTGTGGGTATGTATATGTGTCTATATGTGTCTGTGTATATATATGTTTGTGTATGTGTGTGTATGTGTGGATATGTATATGTGTCTATATGCCTATGTGTATATATGTGTGTGGATATATGTTTGTGTGTGTATGTATATGTGTCTATATGTGCCTGTGTATATATGTGTGTATGTGTGTGTGTGTATGTGTACACAGGCATATCTTGTTTTATTACACTTCAGCCTACTGCACTTCACAGATGACTGCATTTTTACAGACTGAAGGTTTGTGACTACCTGCCTCCGGAAGTCTGCGGGCTCTGTTAACAGCATGCGCCCACTTCATGTCTCAGCCTCACGATTTGGTAATTCTCAAAACACTTCAAACCTTTCCATGATGATCGTATTTGTCATGGTGACATCACAGTGGTCAGTGGTCCCTGGTGCTGCTAGTGTAATTGTTTTAGGGTGCTATGAACCGTGTCCATATAGGGTGGTGAACTTAATTGACAAGTGTCCTGTGTGTTCTTAGTGCTTGACCAGCTGTTTGTTACCTCATTTGTTTCCCTCTTCTCAGGACTTCCTATTCCTTAAGACACAATGTTGCAATTAGGCCAGTCGATAACCCTGCAATGCACCAGAAGTGCTCAGCGAAAGGAAGCGTAGCGTGTCTCCCACCTTAAATTGAAAGCTAGAAATGATTACGCTTAGTGAGGAAGGCATGTGGAAAGCTGAGACAGGCTGAAAGCTGGGCCACTTGTGCGGAGCAGCCGAGTTGTGAATGCAAAGGAAAAGTTCTTGGAGGCTGAAAGTGCTGCTCCAGTGAACATGTGCCTAGGCGAAACAGCCTCATTGCTAATATGAAGAAAGCTGGACAAGTCTGGATAAATGAGCAAATCCGCCACGACATTCCCTTAAGCCAAAGCCTGACTGGAGTAAGGCCCAAACTCTCGCTTCAGTTGTATGAAGGCTGGGAGGTATGAGAAAGTTAGAGAAGAAAACGTGAAGCCAGCAGAGACTGGTGTATGAGGTTGAAGGGACAACACCGTCTCTATAACATAAACGTGAAAGTGCTAAGCATCAAGGTATCCAGAATATCCAGCTGAGAGGCTTGATGACGGTGGCTCCAGATTTCTATCGGGAGAAAATACCATCAAAGACTTTCGTAGATAGAGAGGAGAAGTCAATGCCTGCCTTCGACTTTTCGAAGGACAGACTGACTCTCCCGTTAGGGGTAATGCGGCTGATGACTCTAAGTTGAAGCCGCATCTCTGACTGTTCTGAAGATCCTGGAGCCCTTAAGGATTATGTTAAATCTACTCTGCCTGTGCTCTAGAAACGGAACGAGAAAGCCTGGATGACAGCGCGTATCTTTACAGAAAGGTTTACTGAGTGCTTAAAGCCCACTGCGGAGACCTACTGCTCAGAAAAAATGATTCCTTTCAATTCAAAACACTACCACTCATTGACAAGCGCCTGGTCACCCGAGAGCTCGATGGAGATACACAAGGATATTAAGTTGTTGGTGAGAGGTTCTCAGATACTCTCCAAGGTGTTTGGGCTCTCAGGGATGTCTGCTCCTTGGCTGTGCACCTTGACTCACTACCTGGCCTTCAGGATTCAGGCCGTGGACATATATCCTTAAAAAACCCTGTGGGGACCTTGTCACACTATATATGCTTATATTAAATATATGTAACCCAATAAATTCAGTGAATCTTTTAAAAACAAAAATAATTACCTTTGTTATTTCCTTATTTACTATATGTCTTCAATTCCCCCTCCCTCCCACCCTGAGACAGAGTCTTGCTCTGTCGCCCAGGCTGGAATGCAGCAGGATGATCTCAGCTCACTGCAACCTCTGCCTCCCAGGTTCGAATGATTCTCCTGCCTCAGCCTCCCAAGTAGTTGGGATTACAGGTGTCTGCCACCACGCCTGGCTAATTTTTGTATTTTTTAGTAGAGACGGGTTTTCACCATGTTGGCAAGGCTGGTCTCAAGTGCTGACCTCAAGTGATCCTCCCACCTTGGCCTCCCAAAGTGTTGGGATTACAGGTGTGATCCACTGTGCTGGGCTTATTTCTCCATGTTGGAGTGAAAATCTAAAAAGCCTTCTTTACCTGTAACTTTCCTAATAGGTGCATCTATTGTTTATTGGTTCCTGCTTTGAAACAGCAGCAGTATAAACAGCAAAGGCTGTGGCAGAGTAGAATATGTGTGTGCGCATGTGTGTGGACTTGCGTGTGTGCGTACCTGTGTGTGGATGTGTGTGGACCTGTGTGTGTATGTGTACCTGTGTGTGTGGACCTGTGTGTGCCCGTGTGTGGATGTGTGTGTGTGTACCTGTGTGTGTGTGTACCTGTGTGTGTACCTGTGTGTGGATGTGGACCTGTGTGTGTGTACCTGTGTGTGGATATGTGTGTGCCCGTGTGTGGATGTGTGTGTACCTGTGCATGTGTGTACCTGTGTGTGGATGTGGACCTGTGTGTGTGTACCTGTGTGTGGATATGTGTGTGCCTGTGTGTGGATGTATGTGTACGTGTGTGTGGATGTGTGTGTACCTGTGTGTGGATGTGGACCTGTGTGTTTGTGTGTGTACCTGTGTGTGTGTGTGTACCTGTGTGTGGATGTGTGTGGACCTGTGTGTGTATGTGTACCTGTGTGTGTGTACCTGTGTGTGTGGACCTGTGTGTGGATATGTGTGTGCCTGTGTGGATGTGTGTGTACCTGTGTGGATATGTGTGGACCTGTGTGTGAATGTGTACCTGTGTGTGTACCTGTGTGTGGTGTGTGGACCTGTGTATGTGTGTGTGTGGACCTGTGTGTGGATATGTGTGTGTACCTGTCTGTGGTGTCTGTACCTGTGTGTGGATGTGTGTGTACCTGTCTGTGGTGTCTGTACCTGTGTGTGGATGTGTGTGGACCTGTGTGTGTGGACCTGTGTGTGGATATGTGTGGACCTGTGTGTGAATGTGTACCTGTGTGTATACGTGTGTGTGTGTGTACCTGTATGTGGTGTGTGGACCTGTGTGTGGATATGTGTGTGGACCTTTCTGTGGTGTCTGTACCTGTGTGTGAATGTGTGTGTACCTCTGTGTATGTGTACCTGTGTGTGTACCTGTGTGGATATGTGTGTACCTGTGTGTGGATGTGGACCTGTGTGTGTGGATGTGTACCTGTGTGTGGTTTGTGGACCTGTGTGTGTATGTGTGGACCTGTGTGTGGACCTGTGTGCGTGTGTGGGCCTGTGTGTGGATGTGTGTGTACCTGTGTACCTGTGTGTATAGCTGTGTGTGGATATGTACCTGTGTGTGGATGTGTGTACCTGTGTGTGGATGTGTACCTGTGTGTGTGTGTACCTCTGTGTGTGTGTGTGTGTATGTGTGTGGACCTCTGTGTGTATGTGTGTGGATCTCTGTATGTATGTATGTGGACCCGTGTGTGGATGTGTGTGGACCTATTTGTAGATGTGTGTGTGGACCTGTGTGTGGATGTGTGTGGATCTCTATGTGAGTGTGTTGGGGGGGACCTCTGTGTGTGTGTGTGTACCTGTGTGTATGTGTGTGGACCTCTGTGTGTGTGTGTGTATGCGTGTGGACCTCTGTGTGTGTGTGTTTGTGTGTGAACCTGTGTGTGTGTGTGTGGGCCTGTGTGTGTGTGTACCTGTGTGTATGTGTGTGTGTGGACTTGTGTGTATGTGTGTGGACCTCTGTGTGTGTGTGTGTTTGTGTGTATGTGTGTGGACCTCTGTGTGTGTGTGTGTATGCGTGTGGACCTCTGTGTGTGTGTGTGTCTACCTGTGTGTATGTGTGTGTGTGTGTGGACCTGTGTGTATGTGTGTGTGTGTGTGGACCTGTGTGTGTGTGTGTGTGTGGACCTGTGTGTATGTGTGTGGACCTCTGTGTGTGTGTGTATGCGTGTGGACCTCTGTGTGTGTGTGTGTGGACCTCTGTGAGTGTGTGTTTGTGTGTATGGGTGTGAACCTCTGTGTGTGTGTGTGTATGCGTGTGGACCTCTGTGTGTGTGTGTGTGGACCTCTGTGAGTGTGTGTTTGTGTGTATGGGTGTGGACCTCTGTGTGTGTGTGTGTGTGTATGCGTGTGGACCTCTGTGTGGATGTGCACAATACGCCTGTGAATGCATCTGTGTGTTTCCTGTCCGCACAGAGAAAGTCATGTGCCTTGAGCTGTGTCTAGTGGAAAGCAGATTCCTGCATCCTGCTCTGCCCAGGAGATCCTCCCAGCTGAACCAGTGTTTTAGTCAGCAAGAGCGGTCATAACGAAGACCACAGACCTGGTGGCCAAAATGACAAAAACTCATTTCTCACTGTCCTGGAGGCTGAGAGTTGGAGATTCGGCTGCCAGCGCAGCGAGTCCTCTCTTGGCTTGCAGATGGCCACCTTCTCTCTGGACCCTCACATGGCAGAGCAAGACCTGCGGGTCTCTTCCTCTTCTTAAAAGGGCAATAGTTCCTTGGATCCGGGCTCCACTGTTACGACCTCAATTAACCCTGATCACCTCCCTGAAGGCCCTGTCTCTAATGCGGTCAGATAGGGGTTTAGGGCTTCAACATAAGAATATTAGGGGACACAATTGAGTCCACAGCAGCCAGAGTCTCTCTGTTGCCTAAGATGAAACCAGTGCTATTTTCATCACTGTATCAAGGGTGAGAAGCCAAGAACTAAAGTAGATCGTGGGGAAATGAAATGCATGACATTTGTTTCAGACAATGTCAGGCCTGAGCTTGTACCTTTGTGCAGTATTTTAGGAAATAGGGAGCTGAAATGTTATTCACCTCTAAATGTACTTCTTTGAATCAGCCCTGTTCTGTTCCCCGAGGAAACTGCAAAATCTGTCCCAACCACTAGCCTGTGAAGGATACTCAGTAAGAGTTGAGGGAACATGGAGTTAGAGATCAAATAACCTTCCAATTATCAGAGTCCCCAGGCACTCAGCTCTGGAAGCTTCTCAGCGCTCACATTCACGTGCTTTCAGATTCACCGTAGCTTTCCAGCAGAAGAAAGCTCATGTTTCCTTAAAATAACGAACGAGTTGAATCATCTACTGTGCAAGTGAGGGGAACTTGACTGCCTCGTACAAATGGCTGCCATTTTCACTTGGGAGGGAACAGTTAATGAGCATGCTGGGGTGTCCTGTCCTATAGATTGTTGTGTCTGAGGTCTCACTCATCCAACGCATTTGTTAAATGATCATTATAATACCAAGACCAAAACAATGACACCAAATGCAAGGGGTGTGTGTGTGTGTATGTGTGTGGACCTCTGTGTGTGTGCGTGCATGTGTGGCGTGTGTGTGTGTGCGTATGTGTGTGTGTGTGCGTATGTGTGCATGTGTGCGTGTGTGTGGTAGCACTGGAACTTACTACTCTAATCTGTCTCTCTGACATAATTGGTAATAATAATAAGGTGGGCACCTAATATGCACCAATTCTGTGCTAAGTGCTTTATTAGGAGGTATCAGCTCATTCTTGCAGAAATTCTATTCTGGAGGTAAATGTAACCCCTATTAAATGAGAAACTAAGCGTGACTACCGACAGGAAATAATTCATTTCTTTTCACCTTTTCTTTCATTTTTAAGCAAAAATCTACATTGATTAAATCCATTTAATCAATTGGGACGTAAAGGGAAATATGAGTAAATAAAAGTGCTGTTACAGTTAGAGCGAACCACAGAACCACAGCAGGACAGACAGCAGCACAGGCTCTGTTGACACAGCCTCTGAAGGTACCCAACCCTTATCATCCTCTGAAGGTACCCAGCCCTTAGCATCCTCTGAAGGTACCCAGCCCTTAGCATCCTCTGAAGGTACCCAGCCCTTAGCATCCTCTGAAGGTATCCAGCCCTGAGCATCCTCTGAAGGTACCCAGCCCTTATCATCCTCTGAAGGTACCCAGTCCTTAGCATCCTCTGAAGGTACCCAGCCCTTAGCATCCTCTGAAGGTACCCAGCCCTTATCATCCTCTGAAGGTACCCAGTCCTTAGCATCCTCTGAAGGTACCCAGTCCTTAGCATCCTCTGAAGGTATCCAGCCCTTAGCATACTCTGAAGGTACCCAGCCCTTATCATCCTCTGAAGGTACCCAGTCCTTAGCATACTCTGAAGGTACCCAGCCCTTAGCATCCTCTGAAGGTACCCAGCCCTGAGCATCCTCTGAAGGTACCCAGTCCTTAGCATCCTCTGAAGGTATCCAGCCCTTAGCATACTCTGAAGGTACCCAGCCCTTAGCATCCTCTGAAGGTACCCAGCCCTTAACATCCTCTGAAGGTACCCAGTCCTTAGCATCCTCTGAAGGTACCCAGCCCTTAGCATCCTCTGAAGGTACCCAGACCTTAGCATCCTCTGAAGGTACCCAGCCCTTAGCATCCTCTGAAGGTATCCAGTCCTTAACATCATCTGAAGGTACCCAGCCCTTAGCATCCTCTGAAGGTACCCAGCCCTTAGCATCCTCTGAAGGTACCCAGCCCTTACCATCCTCTGAAGGTACCCAGCCCTTAACATCATCTGAAGGTACCCAGCCCTTAGCATCCTCTGAAGGTATCCAGTCCTTATCATCCTCTGAAGGTACCCAGTCCTTATCATCCTCTGAAGGTACCCAGTCCTTAGCATCCTCTGAAGGTATCCAGACTTAGCATCCTCTGAAGGTACCCAGCCCTTAACATCCTCTGAAGGTACCCAGCCCTTAGCATCCTCTGAAGGCACCCAGCCCTTAGCATCCTCTGAAGGCACCCAGCCCTTAGCATCCTCTGAAGGCACCCAGCCCTTAGCATCCTCTGAAGGCACCCAGCCCTTAGCATCCTCTGAAGGCACCCAGCCCTTAGCATCCTCTGAAGGCACCCAGCCCTTAGCATCCTCTGAAGGTATCCAGCCCTTAGCATCCTCTGAAGGTATCCAGTCCTTAGCATCCTCTGAAGGCACCCAGCCCTTAGCATCCTCTGAAGGTACCCAGCCCTTAGCATCCTCTGAAGGTATCCAGTCCTTAACATCATCTGAAGGTACCCAGCCCTTAGCATCCTCTGAAGGTACCCAGCCCTTAGCATCCTCTGAAGGTACCCAGCCCTTAGCATCCTCTGAAGGTACCCAGCCCTTAACATCATCTGAAGGTACCCAGCCCTTAGCATCCTCTGAAGGTATCCAGTCCTTATCATCCTCTGAAGGTACCCAGTCCTTATCATCCTCTGAAGGTACCCAGTCCTTAGCATCCTCTGAAGGTATCCAGACTTAGCATCCTCTGAAGGTACCCAGCCCTTAACATCCTCTGAAGGTACCCAGCCCTTAGCATCCTCTGAAGGCACCCAGCCCTTAGCATCCTCTGAAGGCACCCAGCCCTTAGCATCCTCTGAAGGCACCCAGCCCTTAGCATCCTCTGAAGGCACCCAGCCCTTAGCATCCTCTGAAGGCACCCAGCCCTTAGCATCCTCTGAAGGTATCCAGCCCTTAGCATCCTCTGAAGGTATCCAGTCCTTAGCATCCTCTGAAGGCACCCAGCCCTTAGCATCCTCTGAAGGTACCCAGCCCTTAGCATCCTCTGAAGGTATCCAGTCCTTAACATCATCTGAAGGTACCCAGCCCTTAGCATCCTCTGAAGGTACCCAGCCCTTAGCATCCTCTGAAGGTACCCAGCCCTTAGCATCCTCTGAAGGTACCCAGCCCTTAACATCATCTGAAGGTACCCAGCCCTTAGCATCCTCTGAAGGTATCCAGTCCTTATCATCCTCTGAAGGTACCCAGTCCTTATCATCCTCTGAAGGTACCCAGTCCTTAGCATCTTCTGAAGGTATCCAGACTTAGCATCCTCTGAAGGTACCCAGCCCTTAACATCCTCTGAAGGTACCCAGCCCTTAGCATCCTCTGAAGGCACCCAGCCCTTAGCATCCTCTGAAGGCACCCAGCCCTTAGCATCCTCTGAAGGCACCCAGCCCTTAGCATCCTCTGAAGGCACCCAGCCCTTAGCATCCTCTGAAGGCACCCAGCCCTTAGCATCCTCTGAAGGCACCCAGCCCTTAGCATCCTCTGAAGGTATCCAGCCCTTAGCATCCTCTGAAGGTATCCAGTCCTTAGCATCCTCTGAAGGCACCCAGCCCTTAGCATCCTCTGAAGGTACCCAGCCCTTAACATCCTCTGAAGGTACCCAGTCCTTAGCATCCTCTGAAGGCACCCAGCCCTTAGCATCCTCTGAAGGTACCCAGCCCTTAGCATCCTCTGAAGGTACCCAGCCCTTAGCATCCTCTGAAGGTATCCAGCCCTTAACATCCTCTGAAGGTACCCAGCCCTTAGCATCCTCTGAAGGTACCCAGCCCTTAGCATCCTCTGAAGGTATCCAGCCCTTAACATCCTCTGAAGGTACCCAGCCCTTAGCATCCTCTGAAGGTACCCAGCCCTTAGCATCCTCTGAAGGCACCCAGCCCTTAGCATCCTCTGAAGGTACCCAGTCCTTAGCATCCTCTGAAGGTACCCAGCCCTTAGCATCCTCTGAAGGTACCCAACCTTTAGCATCCATCCTTTCATTTCTGATAAACATAGTTATGCACATGGCCTCACCTATTGGCCCAACCTTCAGAGAGGCTCTGAACCCATGCAGATAGAATCACAGTGTATGGTTTATTGGTTTTAACTTCCATGTAGCCAGAAAAACACAGTAGGAGTCTCATAGCTTAAACATTAACAATATACTTTAAATGTAATGTATCATAAAATATTTTAAGATTTGGATGCATGCAGATTTCACAAAATTTTACTCTAGCAAGTACACTCAGATGGTCTCATGTCTATTTACAGCTCAATGTCTCTTTGTTTAACTTTATGTAAAGTGAAGTCTAATCTTGCCTTGTTACGTTACAAATGGAAAAGCTGGAGAATTGTTAATCCTTTGTTTGGGTTCACACACCTTGCTAATAGAAAAGCCAGGGGAAAAACCCCAGATGACTTTGCTGGAAATTCATTGCACTTGCATGGATGACAATGACTAGCTACTAGAGATTAGTTAGTTTGCGGGTCACGTGGTTCTTTTCTGCATCAGACAATATACAAATCAAGATTTAAGGCATTGGCGGCTTTCCTTGATGGAGGGTTACTGTAAAGATGAGACTGTGGGCACCTAAGTTCCTACTGGTCTGTTTAACATGTCTGTGAGACATAATTGTGAGTGCTCCTTCACTCAGGTGTGTCACATAGTTATTACTGAAGCCATTTTTTTTGAGATGAAGACTTGCTCTATAGCCCAGGCTGGAGAGCAATAGCACCATCTTGGCCTCCTGGATTCAAGTGAGTCTCCTGCCTCAGCTTCCCAAGTAGCCAGGATTACAAGCACGTGCAACCACACCTGGCTAATGTTGGTATTTTTTTTGTTTGTTTGTTTAGCAGAGACAGGGTTTCACCATGTTGGCCAGGTTGGTCTCAAACTCGTGACCTCAGGTGATCCTCCCACCTGGACCTCCCATAGTGGAGCATTTTTCTGCAGGATACTAGGCTGATACACGTTGCCTCCCCTTGGTGGAGGGAGAGTCCTGAGAAGAAAGCGGCTGTATTTCCTTAAACAGAGCGATGTTTTGGAATATTACGTGAAAAACACAAGTGTGATTTGGTGACTTTGAATATATTATCATCTTCGTTAAGATAAACTTTTGGTTTCTAGAGATTTCCTCAAAACAACATGTGCTTGGATCACATATGTATCAACACTGAAAGACGTTCTTTGTCATTTCTAGTCTATGTATTAAAAGCCTGAATCAAAGGGATAGTAGCACTGGTTTCAAATTCCTTTATTTTGATGTTGTTGGCTGTTTTTTCTTTGAGGCAGGGTCTCGCTCTGTCACCCAGGGTGGAGTGCGGTGGCACGATCTTGGCTCACTGCAACCCCTTCCTCCCTGGCTCAATTCATCATCCCACCTCAGCCTCTGCAGTAGCGGGGACCACAAGCTCACATCACCATGCCCAGCTAATTTCTGTATTTTTTTTTTTTTTTGAGACGGAGTTTCACTCTCGTTACCCAGGCTGGAGTGCAATGGCGCGATCTCGGCTCACCGCAACCTCTGCCTCCTGGGTTCAGGCAATTCTCCTGCCTCAGCCTCCCGAGCAGCTGGGATTACAGGCACGCACCACAGTGCCCAGCTAATTTTTTTGTATTTTTAGTAGAGACGGGGTTTCACCATGTTGACCAGGATGGTCTCGATCTCTTGACCTCGTGATCCACCCGCCTTGGCCTCCCAAAGTGCTGGGATTACAGGCTTAAGCCACCGCGCCCGGCCTTAATTTCTGTATTTTTAGTAGAGAGGGGGTTTCACCATGTTTCCCAGGCTGGTCTCAAACTCCAGGGCTCAGTGATCCACTCACTTCTGCCTCCCAAAGTGTTAGGATTACAGGTGCGAGCCACCGCGCCCGGGATCACAGGTGTGAGCCATCATTCCCCGGGATCACAAGTGAGAGCCACCGAGCCCGGGATCACAGGTGCGAGCCATCGTGCCCGGGATTACCAGTGCGAGCCATTGTGCCCGGCCATGTTTCAACTTTGAAAGTTTGAACAGGTTATGTTGTGCAGGAAGCTTAAACTCAGTCTGTGCTTGTCTTGTATCAAATGAGGATAAATACATAGAGCATAAACACTAGTGTTGAGCATGAAGTAAATACCGTGTTGCTATTGATCCTAATGCAATGTCGGTGTAGATCAGTAGCAGTGACCTAGAGCTTAGGTAAAAATCTTCAGTCCATTCTTTACCACGCTAAGCTTGCCTAGTGTTTTCAACAAATTGGACTGTTTACTCTTCTGTGCTGCCCTGCTGTACTAAATGGAAAAGATTTTTTTACCGTCTGCAACTTTCACGGCGTTTATTTTAATGTTAGAATTGACTTAAACAATTTCAGTTATTTTGAGTGAATTAGAATCACTGATTAACATTCTTCAGACAGATAGAGGCTCTGATCTCTTTGAAGACGTAGATTGTGTTTAAATCTGAAGAATCTGCCTGAAAATAAATGTTGACTTTTGCAGCAAGAATAATTGAAGCTACAAAGTTGTGACTTCTGACGTGAGCCTAAATACAGACATAATCTGTAAAGTATATTTAACTATTGTGTTTTGTGTAATTTTTGTGTTTCGGTTTGGAGCAGCTGAGACAGGAACTAAGACACGTTTTCCATGGGGAAGATGAGAACTTTCCCTTGTTTGTTAAAGCAGAGTGTTCTCGGTGGGAGAAGCTGCATTTTAGACTGCGGTGTACCACATCCAGTGAGCCGTGGTTAAATCGTAGTTAGGAATCAGTCCATTGTGGCTTGGAGCCTTAGAATTGCGGCGTGGGCCTGGGAAGGTATGTCCATCTGGAAGCCTCTCCCCTTCCTGACTCCAATCACTTCTTCCCTGGTTTTCTCCTGGGTTCTGCTCCAGTGAAATTTGCCCCACACCCACAGCCTCTCATTCTTTTGACCTTTAGATTTAATACTAAATTTTCAAATCCTTGTTTGAGGAGTTTTTGTAAACAAGGCAAAGGAAATGTGTGATACCTTCATGGGCTTTCATCATGTAAAAGTTCATTTTTCTATTTCCTTTATTCCCCTTGAACTTATTACATTTACCACTTCAAATTCCCATGTGGATACTGACTGAAAACATTTTAACTGATTTCATATTCAAATAATTTAATAGTTTCGTATTCTGGCCTTCTTTTTCTGTTTCCTGGAAAGAGACATTTGAGAACCAATGGTAATTAACAAAGCTAATTGATATTGAATATTGTTTTATGCTCCTCGGTAAGATCCTTGTAGTTTTGTAATATAGCACACTTTGACAGAAAGAATAGAGTCATAAAAAGTCTCAGACTCAGCTTGAAGGCTTGTAGTCCTTTGCAGGGTGGCCTCGGTAAAGGGGGGTTGGACAGAAATCGCTTATATTACAGACCTTAATCAGGGCCCCTCCTGCTCCTTGTAACAGCATGAGTCTACTTCCGCTTGGATGCTTGTGGCTGTATTGGTTCTACCTAGGAACAGTTCAAATTTAGATGGTAAGTTACATGGAGACCTGAATTAGTAAGACGCTGGTTAGTTAGATCACCTAAGACGGTGGGGATTTGAAATGCATCCTCTGAAACTTCATCTAGGATGTGGGGAGTCATACATCCGCCTTCCTCCCTCTGCTGGCCTCGGCTGAGCATGTGCTTCTGAAAAATAACGAAATATGGTAAAACTATTCATAATGTAGTGCTTTTAGAAGTATGCATCATGGAAGAAAGAGAAGGAAGAAAGAGGGATTGTCCTGGCATTTTCAGTGGTGCTATTAATTAGTTGTGCCTTTGTCTTATTGACTTTTGATAACCTTCCTTAGAAGGTTTTGTTCAACTTTATGCTTTATATATATTTTTTTCGTTTTAAATTAATTTTCTTAGGTCAAACTAACTTGTAAATGTTTGCCTCTAGCTAAATAGCCTCTTTAGAAAAGCAGTTTTTTTCCACAGATGAGGTTAGATCATCGGCTGTTGATAATACAAGTACAATTGCATTGGTTTAGTCTTTGCACACAGGAAAAAGAAAAAGCTGGGTTTATTACCAGAGAGGTGAGCAGGACACGACTCTAGTATTTCTTTCTTCCTTCACAGACTCTGACAGAATCTTTTGTTAGACTTTCTCCACTAGCTGTTACGAAGGAAGTTGAGTGTGCCGCCTGTGAGCCTTGAGGAGCCACGCCTGTGGCGGTGAGACTGGACCGAAGGTTCGTATTGATCAGAGATGTGAAAAGCTAAATCTGTGGCTAGCTGAGTGATGGTCCACACTGTGCCTCAGTGAAACATCTGTGGCTAGCTGAGTGATAATCCACACTGTGCCTCAGTGAAACATCTGTGGCTAGCTGAGTGATAATCCACACTGTGCCTCAGTGAAACATCTGTGGCTAGCTGAGTGATGGTCCACACTGTGCCTCAGTGAAACATCTGTGTCTAGCTGAGTGATAATCCACACTGTGCCTCAGTGAAACATCTGTGGCTAGCTGAGTGATAATCCACACTGTGCCTCAGTGAAACATCTGTGGCTAGCTGAGTGATAATCCACACTGTGCCTCAGTGAAACATCTGTGGCTAGCTGAGTGATAGTCCACACTGTGCCTCAGTGAAACATCTGTGGCTAGCTGAGTGATAATCCACACTGTGCCTCAGTGAAACATCTGTGGCTAGCTGAGTGATAATCGACACTGTGCCTCAGTGAAACATCTGTGGCTAGCTGAGTGATGGTCCACACTGTGCCTCAGTGAAACATCTGTGGCTAGCTGAGTGATAATCCACACTGTGCCTCAGTGAAACATCTGTGGCTAGCTGAGTGATAATCCACACTGTGCCTCAGTGAAACATCTGTGGCTAGCTGAGTGATGGGCCACACTGTGCCTCAGTGAAACATCTGTGGTTAGCTGAGTGATGGGCCACACTGTGCCTCAGTGAAACATCTGTGGTTAGCTGAGTGATGGGCCACACTGTGCCTCAGTGAAACATCTGTGGCTAGCTGAGTGATAATCCACACTGTGCCTCAGTGAAACATCTGTGGCTAGCTGAGTGATAATCCACACTGTGCCTCAGTGAAACATCTGTGGTTAGCTGAGTGATGGGCCACACTGTGCCTCAGTGAAACATCTGTGGCTAGCTGAGTGATAATCCACACTGTGCCTCAGTGAAACATCTGTGGCTAGCTGAGTGATAATCCACACTGTGCCTCAGTGAAACATCTGTGGCTAGCTGAGTGATAATCCACACTGTGCCTCAGTGAAACATCTGTGGCTAGCTGAGTGATGGTCCACACTGTGCCTCAGTGAAACATCTGTGGCTAGCTGAGTGATAATCCACACTGTGCCTCAGTGAAACATCTGTGGCTAGCTGAGTGATTGTCCACACTGTGCCTCGGTGAAACATCTGTGGCTAGCTGAGTGATAATCCACACTGTGCCTCAGTGAAACATCTGTGGTTAGCTGAGTGATGGGCCACACTGTGCCTCAGTGAAACATCTGTGGCTAGCTGAGTGATAATCCACACTGTGCCTCAGTGAAACATCTGTGGCTAGCTGAGTGATTGTCCACACTGTGCCTCAGTGAAACATCTGTGGCTAGCTGAGTGATAATCCACACTGTGCCTCAGTGAAACATCTGTGGTTAGCTGAGTGATGGTCCACACTGTGCCTCAGTGAAACATCTGTGGCTAGCTGAGTGATAATCCACACTGTGCCTCAGTGAAACATCTGTGGTTAGCTGAGTGATAATCCACACTGTGCCTCAGTGAAACATCTGTGGCTAGCTGAGTGATAATCCACACTGTGCCTCAGTGAAACATCTGTGGCTAGCTGAGTGATAATCCACACTGTGCCTCAGTGAAACATCTGTGGCTAGCTGAGTGATAATCCACACTGTGCCTCAGTGAAACATCATTCTTCCCGGAACGGCTAAATCCCATTTTCACAGAACCAAGCTCCTCTCTATATTATTTCCTTATATGACCAGAATCAAAGGTGCCAGGAGACAACTTTCTAGAAAGTTCACTGTCGTTTTGGGATTTTCTTGTAAATATATTCATGGTCTGTGTTCTCTTCCTTCACCATAGAGCTCACTGGGGTGGGAAATTAAGGAAGCAGTTACCTTATTAGGAGAAAAAAAGTCAGATAACAGCCTCTTAATAGATCATTACCTGGGCAGCCCCCATAAGACTAACTGGTACACCTGAGGATGAAAGAACCACCTACTTCCCCAAGTGAAGTAAACTAATGAGTCAGAAGAGGACAGAAAGATTTGCCAGTGGAGAGGTTGTGAAATGCAGGTCCTAAATATGCAAAGACGTTCTGCGGTAGATTTACATATTAACCCCAAAATGAAGCAAAAAATAAAAAAAGTGGATGTCTGAGATGGCCCTAAGTTGGAGCTGCGTGCAGAGAGCTGAAAGAAATCACGAAGAAGCTAAGCACGGTTGCGTAGGCAGATGAGCCTCCTGCCCAGAGCGGCTCCCACGCTTCAGCAGACGCCCAAGGAGACTCTGTGTGGCTTCATCCTTGCCCTGTGGCTGGGCTCCAAGAGACTTGTGGCCTGGCACCCTGCTGTTTGAACAGATGGGCCCCATACAGGCAGCCCCAGGAGCGCCACTATTGGGGGATTCACAGCCAGCAGTGTCTGAAAGTCCGATTCCCGATTCCTAACAGTGTGGCGAGTGAGACCTGCTGGGGCCCACCCGGCCGAGAGATGTCTGAACCTCCTCCTTTACAGCGATGTGAAGCGAAGCGCTGAACCCTGGTGGGTTAGGAGGATTTCCGCTCGAGGATGAATACGGTGCTTCCCCTGAAGATCTAACCCTCCCGCTTTTTAAAGAAGTCAGCTTTTGTAATTAGATCATTGTTTAAAAATGCACGCCGCCCTTCATTTTGAAAACATCTGTTCCCCTCAGGTTGATTTTCTGCCTTCCGACTGGCTAGTGCTTGATTCTGAACCAGTAGTGACCTGCACAGATATGCCTGCGGCAGCATGCCGTCAGGATGGGAGCTGCAAATATTAGAGGTTTGGATAGAGGGGCTAACAAAAGAAAAGTCACATGTCACCATTGGATGTTCTTGCTGTCACCCAGGCCAGAACGCTCAGGGCCGTCCACGATTCTGCCTCTTCCTCCATCGGGCCGCACTCCGCAGGGTCACCACACTGTGTCTGTCCAACTTTCTTATTGTGTAGTGCAGACGTGCCTCCATAAATTGTTCATGTGTGACTTTCTGTTCTGTGGTGTGTTCTGTGTTTGGTTCTGGTAAATTCCCCAAACAGGCAACAGAATGCCCTTCCTAAGCACAAGTCAGATTGTTATTATTTTATTTATATATATTTCTGTGTGTATATATATGTATATATAATTGCACTTTAGGTTCTGGGGTACATGTGAAGAACATGCAGGATTGCTGCATACTACATACATGGCAATGTGGTTTGCTGCCTCCATCCCCCCCAACACCTATATCTGGCATTTCTCCCCATGTAATCCCTCCTTAACCTCCCTAACCCTCCCCTATTCACCCCAAACAGACCCCAATGTGTGATGCTCCCTTCCCTCTATCCATGTGTTCTCATTGTTCAACACCCGCCTATGAGTGAGAACATGCGGTGTTTGATTTTCTGTTCTTGTGTCAGTTTGCTGAGAATGATGGTTTCCAGATTCATCCACGTCCCTACAAAGGACAGGAACTCATTGGTTTTTTTTATTGCTGCACAGTATTCCACAGTGTATATGTGCCACATTTTCCTTGTCCAGTCAATCATCGATGGGCATCTGGATTGGTTCCAGGTCTTTGCTATTGTAAACAGTGCTGCAATGAACATATGTGTGCATGTGTCTTTATAATAGAATGATTTATAATCCTTTGGATATATACCCAGTAATGGGATTGCTGGGTCAAATGGAATTTCTATTTCTAGGCCCTTGAGGAATCGCCACACTGTCTTCCACAATGTTTGAACTAATTTACACTCCCACCAACAGTGTAAAAGTGTTCCTATTTCTCCACATCCTCTCCAGCATCTGTTGTCTCCAGATTTTTTTAATGATCGCCATTCTAACTGGCGTGAGATGGTATCTCAATTTGGTTTTGATTTGCATTTTGCTAATGACCAGTGATGATGAGCATTTTTTCATATGTTTCTTGGCCTCATAAATGTCTTCTTTTGAAAAGTGTCTGTTCATATCCTTTGCCCACTTTTGAATGGATTTGTTTGTTTTTTTTTTCTTCTACATCTGTTTTAGTTCTTTGTAGATTCTGGATATCAGCCCTTTGTCAGATGGGTGAACTGCAAAAATTTTTTCCCATTTGGTTGCCAGTTCACTCTAATGATTGTTTCTTTTGCTGTGCAGAAGCTGTGGAGTTTAATTAGGTCCCATTTGTCTATTTTGTCTTTTGTTGCCAATGCTTTTGGTGTTTTGGTCATGAAGTCGATGCCTATGCCTATGTCCTGAATGGTTTTGCCTAGGTTTTCTTCTAGGGTTTTTATGGTGTTAGGTCTTATGCTTAAGTCTTCAATCCATCTGGAGTTAATTTTAGTGTAAGGCGTCAGGAACAGGTCCAGTTTCTGCTTTCTGCACATAGCTAGCCAGTTTTCCCAACACCATTTATTAAACAGAGAATCCTTTCCCCACTGCTTGTTTTTGTCAGGTTTATCAAAGATCAAATGGTTGTAGATGTGTAGCATTGCCTCTGAGGCCTCTGTTCTGTTGCATTGGTCTGTATCTCTTTTTTGGTACCAGTACCGTGCTGTTTTGATTACTGTAGCCTTGTAGTATAGTTTGAAGTCAAGTAGCATGATGCCTCCAACTTTGTTCTTTTTGCTTAGAATTGACGTGGCTATTCTGGCTCTATTTCGGTTCCATATGAAGTTTAAGGTGTTTTTTTCCAGTTCTGTGGAAAGGATCATAGGTAGCCTGATGTAGATAGAGTTGAATCAATAAATTGCTTTAGACAGTATGGCCATTTTCACAATATTGATTCTTCCTAACCATGAGCATGAAATGTTTTTCCATCTGCTTGTGTCCTCTCTTATTTCCTTGAGCAGTGGTTTGTAGTTCTCCATGAAGAGGTCTTTTACATCGTTTGTTAGTTGTATTCCCAGGTATTTTATTCTCTTTTTAGCAATTGTGAATTGGAGTTTACTCTTGATTTGGCTCTCTGTTTGTCTGTTGTTGGTGTATAGGAATGCTTGTGATTTCTGCACATTGATTTTGCATCCTGAGACTTTGCTGAAGTTGCTTATCAGTTTCAGGAATTTTTGGGCTGAGGCAATGGGGTCTTCTAGGTATACTATCATGTTGTCTGCAAATGGAGACAATTTGGTTTCCACCTTTCCTATTTGAATACCCTTTATTTCTTTTTCTTGCCTGATTGCTCTGGCTAGAACTTCCAGTACTATATTGAATAGCAGTGGTGAAAGAGGGCATCCTTGTCTAGTGCCAGATTTCAAAGGGAATGCTTCCAGTTTTTGTCCATTCAGTGTGATATTGGCTGTTGGTTTGTCATAAATAGCTGTTATTATTTTGAGATATGTTCCATCAATACCTGGTTTATTGAGGGTTATTAGCATAAAGGGCTACTGAATTTTGTCAAAGGCCTTCTCTGCATCTATTGAGATAATCATGTGGTTTTTGTCTTTGGTTCTATTTATGTGGTGAGTTACGTTTATAGACTTGCATATGTTGAACCAGCCTTGCATCCCTGGGATGAAGGCTACTTGATCGTGATGGATAAACTCTTTGATGTGCTGTTGCAATCAGTTTGCCAGTATTTTATTCTTTTTCTTAAAGTTCTCAAGTGAATAGTAGATGCTTGAAAGATAAGGTCACAGTCCCTTTACCTGACTATGAGGGTGACGTGCTCGTGACCCCCCACAGTCTTCCTGCACCACAGTCTTCCTGCACCTGTGCCACTGGCTCCCCTCCCCTCACTCAATGGCACTGCCTCTGGTCATGCTGATCTGCTGCAGTGGCTGTGTGGCAAGATGTGTCATATTAAGAAACACAAGGAAAAATGTTTACTGATCATGATTTTTTCTTGCCAAAGGTAAATAATTTTCTCTTGCTTTAGGAAAACCTGTCTTTTCTTGTAATCTAGATTTCCTTCTTCATTGGACAGAAGAACTTCATTGAGCTCCCTGGAACTGTGTAGAAACTGAAATGTCAGTATCTGTGCTGTTTTAAAAACAGCAGCACAGGGGCAGCTTTCTAGTCTTCCATGCTGGAATTACGCTGAGGGCTCTAACGTTAAGTTACTTAGGCTGTAATTGGCACACGGGCCATGGTGCACCCATGGCTTACAGCTCTGGGGACGGAGGCATGACTTTCGCTCCACTCCCGTGGAATGTCTTTGGCTTCTTCACCAAGACAGCTCCATTCTCTTGTCATACTTTCTTACAATAACTATTTTTAAAAAGTTTCAGTCTCCTGTATTGGACGATGAGTTCCGTGAACACGAAAACTTCAGTCTCTGGTGATTACACTTGCTCTGCGACACAGAAAGGGCCCAAGAAAACTGTTGGGTCAAGTGGAATTAGTCATGTGACTTTTCTAATTCCGTTCAGTAGGTCTTTCGTGATCTTCTAATAACAAAAACATTTACATTCTCACATAGAAAACTTAGAAAAGAAAGAAAGCAACATTCATTTTCACAAATTGAAAGTGGCTGTAATTAACATTTTGGCATATTTTCTGCTAGATTTGCTTCTAGCTGCATACCATGTATGATACAGTTGAGATCATGAAACACACAGTTTTTAAAACATTGTATCATCAACACTTTTTTTTTGAGACAGAGTCTCACTCTGTCACCAAGCGCCAGGCTGGAGTGCAGTGGTGCAATCTCTGCTCACTGCAACCTCTGCCTCCCGGGTTCAAGCAATTCTCCTGCCTCAGCCTCCCGAGTAGCTGGGACTACAGGCCCACGCCACCACGCCCAGCTAATTTTTGTATTTTTGATAGAGATGGGGTTTCACCATGTTGACCAGGATAGTCTCGATCTCTTGACCTCGTGATCCACCGCCTCGACCTCCCAAAGTGCTGGGATTACCGGCTTGAGCCACCGCGCTGGGCCAAAACATTGTATCATCAACACTTTTAGTATATCTTGTTATTTTTTATATTTCTAGAAATGCAATGGTTAGACTAGAGCAGCTGACATGTTAATTCTCCTAAAATATAATGACAAATTGCTTTAGAGAAGGGTGGTTGACGATTTCCGTTTTCATAGCTGGAGTGTTTGGTTTTGCCACATTCTCACTACCATTGACTATTGAATATACATTAAATAGAAATATATGCACTTTGCGTTGTACTTACTACTTTCTTTAAATAAAATATTATTATTTAAACTTTTGTCAGGTTGTCACATCTCATCACAAGATCAGATGCAAGTACAAAGCAGCTGTATTTGCATTTCTTTGCTTATTAATCAGAATGATAGTTTTCTTAAGTCTAGAATTAATTTTTATTTGTTTTATGAAAAACGTCCTTTTATTAACCTTTGTCTAAGTTTCTACTGGGGTTTTTGATGTGTTTCTTATTTATTTGTAAAAGGCAAAATATCAACAATATTAACTCTTTGTAATTTCTAATATTAACCCTTTCTAATTCTAAACAATCTAAGAAATAATCATTTCTTGCCTTTCACTTTTTATTGTGAGGTATTACATTTTTAAATGTTAAACATATCTTTTGTGGTAATCATCTGTCATTTATTTCATTTCTTATGACCACAAAATACTTCATCATTCAAATCTTAGATTTTTTACTATTTATTTTTACCATAGTAAAATCTTAGATTTTTTACTATTTATTTTTACCTCCCCCAGTGCTCACGCCAGTAATCCCAGCACTGTGGGAGGCTGAGGCTGGCAGATCATGAGGTCAGGAGTTCGAGACCAGCCTGGCCAACATGGAGAAACCCTGTCTCTACTAAAAATACAAAATTAGGCAGGCATGGTGGCACATGCCTGTAATCCCAGCTACTCGGGAGCCTGAGGCAGGAGAATTACTTGAACCTGGGAGGCAGAGGTAGTGGTGAGCTGAAATCATGCCATTGCACTCCACCCTGGGCAACAAGAGCAAAACTCCATCTCCAAAAAAAAAAAAAAAAGAAAAGAAAAGCATATTTGAATTTACTTTTCAAAGTAAATAGGAAGGATTTCTGAAATTATAATATCCAAATTGATGCTAAAATATATCATGTTACTTATATTTCGTACGTAATATTCATTAATTCATTAAATACTTGTTCTGTGGGTACTCCTTTTAAAATGTAAAGGGAAACATAACAGATATTACAAAAACATAACAATATGCAAATATTGTTAAATAACAGCAATAAAAGTGAAATGTTGATTGAAGAAGTTGGGAGACAAGGTGTTCATGGTGGGTATGAATAAGGGATGTGAGGTGCTGAGACCTCAGGAAGAAGGCAGATTTGATGAGTGCTTTAAAGCTCACATTTGTCTTTTTTTTTTTTTTTAATTTTTTATTGCATTTTAGGTTTGGGGGTACATGTGCAGAACATGCAAGACAGTTGCATAGGTACACACATGGCAGTGTGTTTTGCTTTGTTTCTCCCCTTCACCCACATTTGGCATTTCTCCCCAGGCTATCCCTCCCCACCTCCCCCTCCCACTGGCCCTCCCCTTTTCCCCCCAATAGACCCCAGTGTTTAGTACTCTTCTCTCTGTGTCCATGTGTTCTCATTTTTCATCACCCGCCTATGAGTGAGAATATGCGGTGTTTTGTTTTCTGTTCTTGTGTCAGTTTGTCTTAAACACCACAGTGGCTATGGGCGCATGTGCGTATGTAGGTAAACAAAGAAGCGTTTAACATTGGAGAGGCTGGAGAAGAATCCAGAGTGGAGAAAACGATATGAGCCTTGACACAGAGGATGCTAAGAGATAGCAGAGTTCCCAGAGAGGCTAAGTAGGCAGTGGTGAGACTAGAAGAGCCCAGCTATGGGGGGACTAAATTAGTGGTTCTTGCGGAGGGTTTTCCTCCTGAGGGCTTTGCAGATGTGGGGCTATGATTTTGGTTGCCATGGTCATTGGGGAACACGAAGTGGCATTGAAGAATGAAGGTGTAGCCTGTTAGACAACTCATATTATGTGGGGAAGAGCTAATTGGTGTCCTCAACTTTCAAAACCTCCCAGAAGACATTAATCTGGGTATAAAACTGCACAGTGATCTGATCCCAGAACCCAGCTGCATTTTAGAGGTTTCTAGTAGAGTTGACAGAGAGTGATGACACAATCAGAGCAGGAAGGGAGGAGGATGACAGCAGCACAGGGAGACTCACCGGTTTGTACCAACGACAACAACAAACAGAAATTGTCAGAATTTGTTTTCTGCGGCTGAATAACCAACCCAACAATATCCATGTGTTAGTTCCCAGTCTGCCAGTCAGCTGTCTGGCCACCCCACGACGAGGTTCTTGCGCAGGGTCTCCACAGCTGAGATCAAGTGTCAGCTTGGACTGCTGTCTCACCTGAGGCAGGCCACACAGGTTGTTGGCAGAATTAACTTCCTTGTGGTCGTAGGGCTGACGTCCTGTTTCCCGGCTGGCATCTGGGGACCCTTCTTAGCTCTGAGTGACCCACTGCTCTCTTCCACGTGGCATTCCCCACAAAACATCCATTTGCTCCTTCAAGACCAGCAAGGGAATGTCTATCAATGTTGCTTCAAATCTCTGACTTTTCCTCTGACCTCTGGACTCAGATTTAAAGGGCTCATATAATTGAGTCAGGTCCACCTGCATAATCTCTCTTCTGATTAAGTCAAAGTCAACTGATTAGTAACCTTAATCACAGCTCCAAAATTCCTTTTGCAGGTAACAGTATAATCCCACAGTGACATCCCGTCATTTTCACAGGCTCTGTCCACACTGAATGGAAGGGAATTATACAAGCACATGCACCATGTAAGATTGAGTTGGGTTCTGGGCGTAGATCATTATGCACAGGTTTTTTGCCTAGATTAATGTCTTCTGGGAAATTTTGAAAGTTGAGAATATGGGAATCTTGGGGGCTGTCCTAGAATTATGGCTTTACAGAGTCTAGAAACATCCAGAACACTTTGCGCTGGGACCCTTATGTCCACGGTGATGATAAAATACTTGATCAGACCTGGGAAATCTGAGTCTTAACTTTTGCTTTGGGCTTGACAGTGGATGAGATGCAAAGAGATTATGTGAGATCTATGAACTGGACACAAGGACTGCTCCTTTCCTGCTAGAAATCATGATATTTAATAAACATGTAGACGCACGTGCAGCCATAAAACCAAATGCTGCTTTGAGTTACTGCCCTCTAGGTGGGAACACATAGTGTAGACATTGGTGTCATATTGTCGTGATTCTGATCACTTCAGTGATTTAAACTGGCTCGTTTGTCAAGTGTCATTTTCTTGTATACATTATTTTATTCAATCTGGAGGTTTTGATATGTAGATGGATGGGAGGGAAAAGGGCAGAAAATCCATTTTGGAACACTCGAGGTGAGAACAGTGTATTCGAGGGGGAACAGGAAAGTAAAGCCTGAAACCCAGTTGTGCTTTCTGCCTTGCTCCTTGCTACACTGCAGCCGTTTGCCCACACGTCAGTCTCACATGCCTTGGAAACGCTGCCTCTTTTCTCTCAGTCCTGCTAAAACTCAGGACCGGCTGAAAGCATGGTCTATCGTGAGGCTTTTTTGTTCAGGGAATTTGGAGGAGCTTAGAGGAGAAGACAAGACAAACAGCACCTCTTGGGGGGGCTTCCACTTTGCTCTTACTCGTGGACAAAATTTTACATGTACAATACAACATTGCTAATCTTGAGGAAAATGTTGTACATAGGTCTCTGGATATCCTTCGTCTTGCATAATTGAGACTTTATGTTTGTTTCTTGCCAATTCCCCATTTCCCCTCTCCCCAATATCAGAAAGAATTATTTTCCAAAACATATAAGATAAGGAGATCCTATAACTCAGTAGCAAAAAAAAAAAAAGGCAATAATCAGATTTTTAAAATAGGCTGAAGACTTGAATCATTGCTCCAAAGAAGATGTACAAATAGCCAACAGGTAGATGAAAAATTGCTTAATGTCACCAGTCATGATGGAAATGCGAATCAACGCCACCGTGAGGTAGCGCATTGACTGATACCAAACGAGGTGTCAACTGGTGTGAGGTGACACATCATCGTGGCCTTGATTTGCATTTCTAATAGGAATATGTATACATGAAAGACAATAGGTGTGGAGTAGGATGTGGAGAAACTGGAACTCTTGTACACTGTTGGCACAATGCAACATGGCGCAGCCGCCATGGGAAACGGTATGGAGGTTCTTCAAAAAAATTTAAATAAAACTACTATATGATCCAAAAATTCCACTCCTGAATATTTATCCAAAATGACTGAACTTAGAATCTCGAAGGGGTATTAGCACTCTGGTGGTTTCTTAACTGGAGGATTGGCAGCACCTGGGAACTTGTTAGAACTGGAAATTCTCAGCCCCTGCTCCAGCACTACACTTCACCAACCTCTGGACTGGGGCCCAGCAATCCCTTCTTCACCAGCCCTTTGGGAAAGGCTGATAAATTCTGCACTGAGAACCACCGCTCTAGGCAAATCACACAACTTTCTCTCTCTTTCAGATAGTTGTATCTATCTCATTCTTTCTCCACTCTGTCTCCGAGCTTCTTCTTACTGGAAAACCCAAAGCAGTAAACGATATTATACACAGTTCTAAGAAATCAGATATTTAGTTTAACGAAGGCGAGCTTGATTGCAGCTGACGAGGAGGCAGGTCAGGGGACAGTCAGTGGCACGAGGCTATCACAGCTGTGCAGCTCGGTCATTTGGCAGCAAACAGGTTAGTGACAGAGCTGTGTGTGAACAGAGGGCCGTTCGTGCATATGCGGAGCTGCTTGTTCTCCAGGCCACATGGACACTGTACCCATTACAAGCGCCCCTCACCCCCTTCAAAGGGTTTCTCAGCACTCAAAGGAAAAGATGAAGCAAAAGATTGCTACAGGCTTCTTGGCGTCATTGCCTATTCCTTTTTGGTTTTTAATATTTCAACAATGCAATGGTAGACACTGGCCCACAGTAGCAAAAATATTCAGAAAATGCCAACTGTTTTGGCAGGGTTCATATCCTTCTCTCCATTCTGAATTCTATACCTTCTGAGAATGTATACATCATATTTAAAATACTCTATACAGATAATTTTGTGGTCTTTGTAGTGTTCGGTATGTAATAGCATTTTTTTAACCATAGTATTTATATAACATAATTTGCTAACTGTCTTTTAGGCCTGAAATGTAAAAATCACTTTTCTCTTACAGTTATCTCTCAATGGTATGATTCTACATACTCTTCTACCTTATAGATTTTCATATTTTAGAATATTTTTACAAAGAACATACGCTAATGCATTATTAAAAGGTATCTTAAATGTGATCTTAGCCTATCTGCTGTCATTTGTATGATCGACTTATATAGATTTCACAAGGAAGTGCGGTCGCGTGTACTCATGCCCAGTGGAAACATAGTGTCCACTGAGAGGTGGAGTCTTAGTGGGTGCTGTGTGCAGACCATGTGCTGCAAATGCAAATGTGGTATTGCTCATATGTGGAAAAAATGCTTCGATACTGCAGTAAAGCCACGGCTTCTATTTACAAGTTGTATTATTTTGAAAATGCTAGTGTTCCTTTTGATTAATGTCACAACCTCGTGACAATATTGTTGTCCATGGTCATATGCTGGACATTTCCTGAGACAGTGTGGGGAGAGAGGGCAACAGGGCTGGAGACACGTGCCAGGCCCTGAGTGACTGCAGCCCTGCTTATCTGCAGAGCTGCAGCGGTGCGAGGGCTGAGGGCCCCAGGGCCCTGCTCAGGAAAACCAGAGGATGCATGTAGACTCCTCCAGGGAACCTCAAGAATGAATACATCCCAGGGAGCCAGATACCCATTTTTGATTCAATGGGACCAGAAGTGGGAGAGAAAGTTCAGAGAGAAATGCACAGACAATCCCGGGATTGGTACTGACAGACACGGTGGGGCGGGGTGTGGAATAAGACGTAAAGCAATGATGAAGAGTAGTTCTCTTATGGGGACTTCCACAGGGTGGCTGGTGGCGTTAAGGGGCTGCGGTCTTGGGAGAAGAGGGTTTGTGTTTGGCCTATGAAATCTGAAGAAACCCCCCTTTTCCTTGTTTTCCTGTGTTCTTACAAAGAGTTTGCTGCATTGAATGGGTCAGCTCCAGGCATGCTCAGGTCCACTCAGAAAGGTGCACTAGTCCCGGATTGAATCGACAGTCTCGAGGTGCCCTTCTGGCACTGGGGTGACAGCTCTCCCTTCTGGATGAAAAACCACCAGGGCCATGTCCCTCGACATGACCCCCTGACGCTTCTGGGCAAATCCCAAAATCCTGGTCTTCTAGAGTTCAGTTAGTTCCAGAAATGCAGTGTGAGGGGAAATTCCATACTAAAAGAGCACCATCTCCTGCCGACTAACCGAACGTCTTCCACCTCATTAATTCCTTTAATCACGTGTCTGCACAACAGTCCTACAAGCAGAAACAATTTGATGAGAAAATCGAGGCACAGGGACATTAAAATCCTGGTCAAGATCCCACAGCGAGAGAGCAGCAGTCCTACAGGGGAGACTCTCTGCCCGGCTGCCTGGCTGCAGGGCGCCCGCAGTCACTGCGGTGTCCTCGCACTTCCGTGGGGAGAAGAGAGAGTGTGGTGGGTGAGACAACAGGAGGGCACCAGAGATTTACTGGCATTTTTTTCCCCACTCAATAAAAGTGAATTTGTGTTTGCCACCAGGACTTGGTTTTACTAAATCATACCAAAAAAGCACTGAAAGTTGTTGAAAATACATATATATGTAATCAGTTTCTTTTAAACACACACACACACACACACACACACACACACACACACACACAAAGGATTAAATACATCAAGGAAACAATTCTCTTCCCTGTAATACACCTTCACTTACAAAATCGTCAGTGGAAGATGCCTGTGCACTATTAGATGGCTTCATCAGCAAGCCATTCATGAAAACTCTAGATAATTCAAGAAACAGCCAAGAAGGAGTACAGTCTTAGTTTCCTGTGTTTTGAAGACAACTCTGTTTCACACCTCAAGAGCCCCTTCTCAAGCCACATGCATACCACATGCAGGCACCACACAGACACCTGGCCTTTGGTGAAACCATTTCTGCCCACAAAGTGACTCCCCGTTGTGGATAAGATGAGATCACAGTGCTAGGTCATCAGCACGAGCCTGCAGACTTGGATGCTCCATCGTAAATGGGGAGAAAATCATTAGAGCTTATTCTCAATAAAGAGAAAGTGAATATTTTCCAGCATGAATCAAAGTGCGAGTGACCGGAATGGAAGTAGCCAGTGAACTTCACGGTGTCTCATTCACATACAAGTTTCAGGGAGTAACTTAAAAATAAATGAAACAAGTCTTTGTCACTAATGAACGTGTGTCTCAGGAGAGGGTTGTGAGTGCACCAACAGGGATGGCTTTGGCCCTTCCCTGAGGCATCCTGACTGGCTGGTGAAGTTGTTTCGATGGGATGGATAACTGGTTAGTGCTTAGTTTCCTGAAGGGAATGCTTATTCATGAAATGAGCACTTATCAGGCCATTGTTCTGTGCAAGGTAAGGAAATTCAAATACCAGGCTTTAAAGTTCTGCCAAGGCGCACACGCAGCACCGCACCACCTGCTAGAATGTCCCTCTGGAAGTCAGAGCATGAAGCTCAAATGCAAAGCAAAATGTCTCGTCTCTGACTCCTCGGGAATGACCACGTTAAATAAAAAAATACATGCAGACCCAAGGATGGACACAACGTCACGCTACTCCTGCTAAGGGTAGACATCAACTACTGAGCACCATGTGTCACTCACTCAATCGCCGCAATTTCTATTTTCTCTGCTCCTGATTTAGCAGCCCCTACTCCTGTTTACAAATAAGATGTCAAGTGATTTGCCCCAGGTTGTGCAGGACCTATGGCTGACATAGGGTGTTTTAGTGGATCTATGGGGAGCGATCATAATAGCTCACGGAATCCCTGTGAATAGATGAGGAGACTGCGCATAAGGGATTTATGCAAATTACCTGATGTCATAATACTACAAATGTGAGTGAGCAGGTTTCTCTGTCCGATATGTGTGTGCTCTTTCCGCTCTATCAGCCCATTTCCCAGGCTTCAGAACAAAGAGGATGCGTTGTCTAGCCTGAAACAAATTTTCAACTGAAAGGAAGAAAGGATGCTCGTGACTTTAGAGTGGGAGAGTGCTGGTTTTTCCCTCTGTGTTACCTCAATCGTAGGATTGCATCAAGCTGATTTCTTGGGATTATTTGCTTGCATGTTGTCTTTCTCCAAAGCAGATTCTTTGAAGCCCTTGTCTTCAAAGATTTCTGTCTCACTCATAATTTCTCCGAACTTAGAACAATGTCAGGCACGTGCTAGGTATGAAACAGATGTTGACAGATCGAGCTTGATTCTATGTAGTCAAAAGAATCCAGTTAAAACAAGTGATAATTGTTAAATAGCATTATCATATTCTATTGTTTTTTTTTTGAGACAAAGTCTCACTCTGTCACCAGGCGCCAGGCTGGAGTGCAGTGGCACAATCTTGGCTCACCGCAACCTCCAGCTCCTGGGTTCAAGCAATTCTCCTGCCTCTTCCTCCCAAGTAGCTGGGACTACAGGCGCATGCCACCACGCCCAGCTAATTTCTGTATTTTTAGTAGAGACGGGGTTTCACCATGTTGGCCAGGATGGTCTCTATCTCTCGACCTCTTGATCCGCCAGCCTCGGCTTCCCAAAGTGCTGGGATTACAGGCGTGAGCCACTGCGCCCGGCCAAGATTCTATTTTTTATGTTAAATTCTACAGAGTATCTTCAGGACACACAAAAATAGGTGTGGACTAAATGTGAAAGTAACCCCTTACAACATGCCAGCCCAGAGCTATGCTTTGAGGTTTCAGTGCTCTCTTCTGAAGAAACAAGCCTGAGAACTGACGGTGTTAAGACACCCAAGAATATAATTCCCCTCAAGGTGGATTCTTGAAGATCCATCACACACCTCCCACTTCTCCCTATACTGAGGAGTGCCAGAGCTGTGTTAAAACAGATGCTTCAAGAATAATGTTTCATTCCGCTATGGAGATCCAAAGATATCCTCCTTCACACACGATGTTCTGTGAGCAACATGCCTTCTCTTTACAACAGGTTTTATGAGAAAACCTTTGTGATCCTTCTGAGTTCTGTGATTTTAGGCCCTGCAGACTCTTTGTTGTCATTCAGCTCCAGAAACTCATCACGATCTTTCTGATGAAGGAGGCCCTGTTAGCTGGCACCCAGCTAACCTCATCGTTTTGTGCAGCCACCAAATACTTGAGGAATTAAACGGAAGGCTCCGTATTCACTTTCATTGTGGAATGATAAACAAATTAGTGAGCTTTTAGGAAAGTTCTAAATTACCCAAAAATTTTATTTTGGGTAAAGATTTTACACGAAGTAGTGTACGTTTAGAAGAAACCAACATTCTACATTACTTTTTAGGCTATTTCCTAAGTAAAAGCCATTTGTTTTGGAAATAGTGACTTCGAACTAATTGTTATTTACTCATTTATTTTTAATCCCTGAACACCTAAGTCCATTAATTAATACAGGAACAAGTAAACTCAATAAATATTTATAGAGTTCTCCATTTTAAGTACCCAAAATATTGATCGGCCATTATTAATACCCATTTTTAGAATGAAGCAATATTCCTGTTCTCTCTCCCTCTTTTTCTTCCTCTTTCTTCCTCTCCCTCTCTCCTTTTTTTTTACTTTTCAACATCCTAGTTCCTCACCTCTACTCAATACATTCCTCTGAACACCTGATTCCTTGTGATTCTCCCGTCCCACTGAAACCTCCAAAAAAAAAGAAAAAAAAATTAATAAGGAACTATCAGTTCTATTGCACACTGGAAATATAGCATCAAGTGATGTTTTATAAGCAAGGCTCTCAGATAACTCTGGATTGAGTCACTTAATTCACTGGAACTGGTGAGTTGAAAGTCTTTAGGTTTTAAAGAGGTTATCACTCTAAATCCCCATCAAACAATTTGAGGAAGGTCTCTTCTGCCAAATGGAGTGGATGAATACATTTTTATTTTCTGTTGCTTTAAGCAGCAGACATTAATGATTTGGCCAGTTACAGGAAACGTGTATAATACATTACACAGATCATCTGTTTGTGTAAAAGAATAATAAGGGGATCATGTGATAATGACCAAGCGGTATGCAGGGTGAGGTGTGGCTCTGAACAACGGAAACTGACTCAACTATTTGGCAACAGAAACGCTTACTAAGTGTTTCCCTCCAGCTCATCACCAAAACAAATGGGAGAAGGAATTAGAAACAAAGCGAAGCCTTGCCAGGAGGCTTTCGTCTTCTACATTAGAGCTTCAAGTAAACAATCCTGTTTGAATCTTGCAGTTACTAGAACTGGAACTGTTTTGTCTCAATGGTTCAGTTAAGAGGATAAGCCTCTGTGCCCTCGGGTTCCTTTTTCTTCGTATCTTGACCCGTTTCAGAAGCTGATTTCCACCTGGAATGCTACTCTCAGCCCTCAGGTGTTTATTCCTGGATTGTCTGAAATGAATTTTGACAGGTTTACTTACTGATCTTACTCTTTTTCATTAATCAAAGAATATTTATTACGTGGACAAGGGATACATGACACTGAGCTAGATGATATAGAAGAATATGAAAATTAACCTGCCTTAAGTATTCAAAAAACTAATTGAAATAGAAGAGATGGAGGCATTTAGTAAGAGAGACATTATTTCCACCCCGTTTGGTAATTCTACATCGGGTAGGAGCAGCTAAACAATTTTGGCCCAGGGCTGTTGGAGAACAGATGGGTGGGACTGGTGGTCAAACGCGAGTCTGAAACGTGAGTCTGGCTGGGCGCGGTGGCTCATGCCTGTAATCCCAGCACTTTGGGAGGCCAAGGTGGGCAGATCACTTGAGGTCAGGGGTTTGAGACCAGCCTGGCTAACATGGCGAAACCCCAGCTCTACTAAAAATACAAAAATTAGCTGGGTGAGGTGGCATGTGCCTGTAATTGCAGCTACTCGGGAGGCTGAGGCAGGAGAATCGCTTGAATCCGGGAAGCAGAGATCGCGGTGAGCGGAGATCACACCACTGCACTCCAGCCTGGGTGACAGAGCTAGAGTCTGTCTCAAAATAAAAAGGCAAACCTATCCTGGGAGAATCATAGAGAAAATGGACATTCATCAGAGAGCAAATGGCCAGCTTAGGTGAAGGCACCAAAGGGTTTAGAAGATGTGAGTGGACCATGCTTGGGAGGTGAAGATAGTGTCAGTAATGGAGCCAGAACAATCTGAGTAAAAGCACGTTTACTGAGGACTTACCGTCTGTATCTATTCTTCCGTGCGGCGATCTCAACCCTGCTACATGGAGGAACAGAGGCTTAGAGCTGTTAGAATTTGCTCCAAACAGCACAGATTATTGGATGTTTTGCAATGGATGACCAGATGGGAACTGTAAGGGATGTAACGGGTTAACAATCCGTGTATGTGTCTTTTAGAAAGTCTTCCCTCTGTACTGACCGAAGCGGCAGGAGCACCACTGATGGGTGTCTTCGTCTGTTTGTGCTGCGATGGCAGATATGAGTCTGGGCAATTTCTGCAGGACAGAAGTGTACATCTCACAGTTCTGGAAGTCTGAGATCAAAGAGCGGGCAGGTTTGGCCGTCTGATGAGGGAAGCTGTCTGCTTCCAAGGCAGTGCCCTGTGGCTGTGTCTTCTAGAGGAAAGGAATGCCATATTGTCAGGTTGCAGAAGGCTGGAAGGGCAAGTGAACGCATTGCTGCAGGAAGACTCTTTCATGAAGGCCTTAATGGCACCCACGACAGGGAGCTCTTGTGGCCTAATCACCTCACGGGCCTCACCTCTTAATACTCTTGCATTGGCAACATCTGAATTTTGGAGGGCACACGTTCAGACCGTAGAAAAGGGGCATGACAGTGCTCTGATGGAGAGATGACTAGGGTTTATAGGAGCCAGTGAGTGCCAAGGGGATGGAACAGGTGCATTGAAGAAGCAGGAGAGTGCTCAGGAAATGATGAACCACGTAGAGTAAATGGCAGGTAACAGCTCAGAGCTAGTTCCCAGTTTCCCAAGGACTCATGGGCTATTTCTACTGGAGAAGACCTTCCAGATCATTGAATTAAGGGATCTAAGTCCAGGGAAACAATGTAATTTGTCCACAATCTAACAAACGGTAGCAGAGAGTTAACTAAACACTTTGGAATGGGACAAATCTGGACCTGAAACTGGGCTCGGTTTATACTTGGGCAAGTTAGAATTCAGTTACATTTTATATAAAATCGGGGCGGCATAACAGTGGAACATGGCAAAGCGTAAGAAGGACCGCGCAGCCCCCATGGGGCAGGGCTGTTGCTGCCGTGACGGGTGTGGCAGGTCCAGGAGCCAAACCCCTGATGCTCAGGTTCGCGCTCCGCAGCACAGCAAGCTGCCCCCACAGCCACACCAGTGCCACTTGGAATCTTCCATCCAGGCTAAATTCACCAGATCATCCATTTCAGCGTGCGGCTTTCCCTAGACAACTTACAATTCAGTCATAGTCACTTATGTTAAGTGAACAACAGCAAAACTCCTGAGCCCGAGGTTTTCTGAAGGAAGCAATCTGCGAGAAGTTCCTCTTTCCAAAGCCGTGGCGTCTGATTATTTCAGGCGATCTCCTTTGCTCGATTCAAGACAGTCGATTTGCCGTTATTTCCCGTACGTTTCAGTGAATGAGCGCAGAGGGATTCCAGCTCCCAGGGCTGTTCAGCCTCAGTCCTCGCATCCATCTCGGCACCGTTGGCCTGAGTTTCCTGTGTCGCAGCAGACACAAAGCCGCCCGGCAATCTTGTTGTCTTCTTTTTTTTTTAGATATTTGAAAATACAACTTTATTCTGATTCTAAACGAAAAGGAATGGGAATGACAGTAACAAACAAGATTTCACCACTGAATATTGTGATGTGACTGCAGCAGTCTCATATCTGAAACTCAAGGAATCAGCTGCGTTCCGAACAGCTAAATATGCAAGTCCAAACAATGAAGGTGTATTTTAAACTGCCATTCACTCCGAAGCCCACTCATCTCCTTCAGCATCCCACAGATGAAGCACATGTTCCGCTTAGCTAGATAATAATCAGGGGGCACACACTCTTGTTGTCTTTTTAGGGTATGTAACAGAGTTCCTTCTCAGCCGCAGTCGGAGGAGAAGAGGCAACGACTTAAGTCCTGCTCCTAGTGCGCAGGAAAGAGAAGAAAAATGTATGTAATTCAGAGGTGCTGGGTATTAACGACATGAAAAGGCACTTCTGAAATTAAATGGTTGAAAACCATTGAAAGCAGGAAAATACATGTAAAGCCTATAAACTCAATGCGGCTTCAAGTTTTTAGTCTTATTGTTTTAACAAATGCATTTAAAAATAACTCCTTACGTTCTTATTTAAGTCCTCAGGGATTTTTTTAATTTTAATTTGGCATCTGTGACTTGGTGGCGTGCCTTAATTAAATATGAAAAGCGTTATGCCCACATCCCGCAATCCTAAACTCCTGAGTCTACATTGCCCAAGGGCCGATGTTTCCCTGTCCGTCATCTCCGTATTTAGCTCAGCTCTGTACACAGGCAGAGCTTTGCCGTCGTGGGAGGGTTTCTAATCTTGGTTTGCACATTTAAGAGATTATAGATTCATTGCATTAAACAGATGGAAAAAGTTATAAGCATCTATTAACTGACTTTTCTTTATGATATACCCGTTAGGTCACTGTCTTGTCTTTGTCAAAATGTCCACAGTCAAGGGCACTGCTTGCTTCTCAAGATCATTCATTTTCCTGCACGACTTTGACTTAGAAATTTAAAACGTTTATTCAGCAAAAATCTGCCTCCCTACAGCTGCTAATCTCTCTTCTTATCTTTTTGGAGGAACCCTATAAGTATATTTTTTATTGTAACTCACGTTGTTCAAACTTACAAGAAGTATTTGTTCATTGTATACAGTTTGGAAAGCATAACAAAGAATAAAAATGAAAAAGAAGGCCAGGCCCAGTGGCTCATGCCTGCAATCCCAGAATTTTGGATCACGAGGTCAGGAGTTCAAGACCAGCCTGGCCAAGATGTTGAAACCCCGTCTCTACTAAAAATACAAAAATTAGCTGGGCACGGTGGCGCGTGCCTGTAATCCCAGCTACTCAGGAGGCTGAGGCAGGAGAATTGCCTGAACCCAGGAGGCGGAGGTTACAGTGAGCCGAGATCGTGCCATTGCGCTCCAGCCTGGGTGACAGAGTGCGACTCCTTCTCAAAAAAAAAAAAAAAAAAAGAAGGAAAAAGAAAAAGAAATTCACCTATATTTCTACCCTGCAGCAATGGTCACTATTAACATTTAGTGTCTTTTCTTATAGGTTTTCCTGTATGTGCTTATAAACACATTCGGCTGGGAAATTGGAATTGAACTCTGGCTCGATACACTGTCTTCAGAACCACGTTTTATGTTGTGAACATTTTCCCACATTGTTAAATATTGATGTACATAATTTATTTATCATTCTCTGTTGACCACTTAGTTCAGATAAACATATGTGTGTAAAACTTGGAATTTCTGTACTTTTTAATATTTGAAGAGAGTGTCTGCATATTTCCCAAGTCTTTTCAAAGTTCAACACCCCTCTGATATTTTTTTCAATCATTTCTCCTCGTTTATCTGCATTGCACCATCTGAATCTATTTCTCCTCAATTTAAATCTGTTTTCTTGTAACTTTCACCCACAACCAAACACAACACTTTGGTTGATATCTGAGAATTTCAGAGCAAATCAGGAATATATTTTCTTAAAATTGGTGAAATTTATTCTCTAGTCTCATAATACGATATCATGTTTTCTTAGTTTTTTTAATTGACTAATACTGGCTAATACTAGTTTTCCACAGAAATAATTATTTTTAGTTTATAGAACCTCAGGGAGTAGCTGGTGTGTAGTCCTTAAAAGCACCAATTTATAATCTAAATTAAGTCCCAAAGTTATTTCTCCTCACCCTAGACTTATATGTTATTTGTAATGGAAAGAACATTTATTTCTTTTATATTCAAAATATGCCATGATTCCAACAACCACTTAGAGTATGACTCTAATAGGCAACATATGACCTTTCCCCAAAAGCTTCAGGTTATTTGTAAATTGAACATTTCCTTCCCTACTATTCTCCTTTTTATTAATACGATGTTGAGCCAGGCAGAAACGAAGCCATAGGACTCCAGCACTCTTGTAGAAACCTCCTTCTAATGTGAAGTTAATCCATTTATCCTGCAGCTATTGACCAGCTTCTCACAATATTTCCACCTTGTCCTTGTGAGATAATTTACTTAAAGCCACTTTTATCATTTTTGCTGCATTAGTCACTTTCCAAGACTCTGTTAAAACGTGGTTTGAGGCCAGGCACAGTGGCTCACGCCTCTAATCCCAGCACTTTGGGAGGCCGAGGCAGGTGGATCACTTGAGATCAGGAGTTTGAGACCAGCCTGGCCAATATGGTGAAACCCTGTCTCTATTTAAAAATACAAAAATTAGCTGGGTGTGGTGGTGTGCACCTGTAATCACAGCTACTCAGAAGCCTGTGGCAGGAGAATCGCTTGAATCTGGGAGGTGAAGATGGCAGTGAGCTGAGATGGCGCCACTGCATTCCAGTCTGGGTGACAAAGTGAGACTCTGCCTTGAAAAAAAAAAAAAAGAAAAAAGAATGATTTGACTTGTAAGAGTTAGTTGATTCTTAGGGACATCATGCTAAGTCTTGGTAATCATTATTTAAAATATGTGCTCAATACCCTTTTTCAAATAACTCAAATTTGTCTACTGATTCTGAAATGTTTATGACTGTTGCACGCTGTTGAGTGTGAGACAGAGAGGAGACGGAGAGAAAGGGAGCGCGCACGGTTCTGACACGTGGTGAAGTCAGTGGTGACGATGGGGGTCAGAGCAATTCGGGATAAAGGAGAAGGGGAATGAAGGTCTGTAAGTGATCGAGTGTTTGACAGAGCCTGCTGGGAACTGGTCCGGGCCACAGTCCTAAGGGAGCAATTTGGAGAGACGCATCTGGGGCTACTGAAGAGCAGCTCTGCTCCGTTTCTGGTTTTCCTGCTGGTTTACTGTAAGCACACTCTAGAAATGAAATGAGTAGATTATTTTAAAAATGATGGTGGTGGTAGATTAATTCTTTTCTACTATGGAGAAAACTCAACTCTTGATTTTTACATAGATTTCGTAAAAAGGGAAAAGTTAATAGGAGTCTCTGTTGCTGTTGTTTCTGGAAGACCACAGAAGAATTGAATTGTAGCTTCTAATTCCAAAGCAGGAGACTATAACATTTTTCTTCGGGGCAAATGAGTTTCAAGTGTGATGCACAGCTGCTGCTTCTCTCTTCATGAATATGTGTATTTGTGTACCCATGGAAAACACTGGTTCTTTCAAGTCACCAGATTCAATTGCAACTGAAGGGAATTCTGTCAATCTCTTCAAAATAAGAACGTATAGCAAAATTCATACTATTTCAAGTCAAGTCACACAACAATAGTTTCTTGGCTAACATCAGTGGTCTTGCATGTTCTTTGAACCCAATACTTGGTTAAAAATGTTATTTTTCTTAGTCTTGTTTCATTTTGAAGTGTCTTAAGATGCCTCGGTAGAATATTGAGTCTTGGCATTCTTCTTTATGTACAGCAATGAAAAGATATTGGTAAGAATTATTAAGCTAATACAGACTAATGGTGACTTTATAGTTTGATATGTAATTGTTAGATTTGCCAGGAGTGCCTCTCAGTACAGAGCAAAATACAGCTCCTCTTTACCCCAGTGGAGGACGTGTTAGTGTCAAAGAGAACACTAACAGATGTACAACAGAGTTGCTGTTGTCACACAAGGGGTCAACCAATCTCAGTTTAAATCTAGTGATCTTTCTATCGCATCACATTTTATCAGCGATGAAAATGTTCTAATAATAAAAAGTTGCGGATACAGTTATGTGCCACGTAATGATGTTACAGTTAATGATGAGCCACAGGTGATGGCGGGCCCGTAAGATTATAATATCATTTTATTTTACCCTTTCTGTGTTTAGATACACAAATACCATTGTATTACAATTATCCACAGTGTTCAGTACTGTACCATGCTTCACAGGTGTGTAGCCTGGGAGCAATGGGCCCCACCATGTACAATATGGTTTGTGTATAATAAGCCCTATACACTATAGTTTGTGTGTGTAATAAACCCTATACACTATAGTTCGTGTGTGTAATAAGCCCTATACACTATAGTTTGTGTGTGTAATAAGCCCTATACACTATAGTTCGTGTGTGTAATAAGCCCTATATACTATATAGTTTGTGTGTGTAATAAGCCCTATACACTATATAGTTTGTGTGTGTAATAAGCCCTATACACTATATACTTCGTGTGTGTAATAAGCCCTATACACTATATAGTTCATGTGTGTAATAAGCCCTATACACTATATAGTTCGTGTGTGTAATAAGCCCTATACACTATATAGTTTGTGTGTGTAATAAGCCCTATACACTATATAGTTCATGTGTGTAATAAGCCCTATACACTATATAGCTCATGTGTGTAATAAGCCCTATACACTATAGTTCGTGTGTGTAATAAGCCCTATACACTATATAGTTTGTGTGTGTAATAAGCCCTATACACTATAGTTCGTGTGTGTAATAAGCCCTATACACTATAGTTTGCGTGTGTAATAAGCCCTATACACTATATAGTTTGCGTGTGTAATAAGCCCTATACATTATATAGTTCGCGTGTGTAATAAGCCCTATACACTATATAGTTCGCGTGTGTAATAAGCCCCATACACTATAGTTCGTGTGTGTAATAAGCCCTATACACTATAGTTTGCGTGTGTAATAAGCCCTATACACTATATAGTTTGCGTGTGTAATAAGCCCTATACACTATAGTTCGTGTGTGTAATAAGCCCTATACACTATATAGTTTGTGTGTGTAATAAGCCCTATACACTATAGTTCGTGTGTGTAATAAGCCCTATACACTATAGTTTGCGTGTGTAATAAGCCCTATACACTATATAGTTTGCGTGTGTAATAAGCCCTATACATTATATAGTTCGCGTGTGTAATAAGCCCTATACACTATAGTTCGTGTGTGTAATAAGCCCCATACACTATATAGTTTGTGTGTGTAATAAGCCCTATACACTATAGTTCGTGTGTGTAATAAGCCCTATATACTATATAGTTTGTGTGTGTAAAAAGCCCTATACACGATATAGTTTGTGTGTGTAATAAGCCCTATACACTATATAGTTCATGTGTGTAAGAAGCCCTATACACTATAGTTCGTGTGTGTAATAAGCCCTATACACTATAGTTCGTGTGTGTAATAAGCCTCATACACTATATAGTTTGTGTGTGTAATAAGCCCTATACACTATAGTTTGTGTGTGTAATAAGCCCTATACACTATATAGTTAGTGTGTGTAATAAGACCTATACACTATAGTTCGTGTGTGTAATAAGCCCTATACACTATAGTTCGTGTGTGTAATAAGCCCCATACACTATATAGTTTGTGTGTGTAATAAGCCCTATACACTATAGTTTGTGTGTGTAATAAGCCCTATACACTATATAGTTAGTGTGTGTAATAAGACCTATACACTATAGGTCGTGTGTGTAATAAGCCCTATACACTATAGTTCGTGTGTGTAATAAGCCCTATACATTATAGTTCATGTGTGTAATAAGCCCTATACACTATATAGTTTGTGTGTGTAATAAGCCCTATACACTATAGTTCGTGTGTGCAATAAGCCCTATACACTATATAGTTTGTGTCTGTAATAAGCCCTATACACTATAGTTTGTGTGTGTAATAAGCCCTATACACTATATAGCTCGTGTGTGTAATAAGCCCTATACACTATATAGCTCGTGTGTGTAATAAGCCCTATACACTATATAGCTCGTGTGTGTAATAAGCCCTATACACTATATAGCTCGTGTGTGTAATAAGCCCTATACACTATATAGCTCGTGTGTGTAATAAGCCCTATACACTATATAGTTTGTGTCTATAATAAGCCCTATACACTATATAGCTCGTGTGTGTAATAAGCCCTATACACTATATAGCTCGTGTGTGTAATAAGCCCTATACACTATATAGCTCGTGTGTGTAATAAGCCCTATACACTATATAGCTCGTGTGTGTAATAGAGCTCATAAGCTCTACCATGTAGGTCTGTGCACGTGCACTCTATGACCTTTGTGCAAGCACAGAATCATCTAACGACACATTTCTATGACATATTCCTCTCCTTAAGTTAGACATGATTGTATTCTCTTCATGCAATTATTCCAAATGAAGCAAGAAATCTTTCTTTGGGGGGATTATGGAGTTTTACTCTTGTCACCGTGGCTGGTGTGTAATGGCACGATCTCAGCTCACTGCAACCTCTGCCTCTCGGGTTCAAGCAATTTTCCTTCCTCAGTCTGCCAAGTAGCTGGGATTACAGGAGTGCATCACCTCACCTGGCTAATTTTTGTACCTTTAGTAGAGATGGGGTTTCACCATGTTGGCCAGGCTGGTCTCAAACTCCTGACCTCAGGTGATCTGCCAAAGTGCTGGGATTACACTGTGCCCAGCCTGAAGCAAAAAGTCTTCATAATGGTATTACTTTACTTCTCAAAACTTGTTGAATTAATGAACATATGGGAAGATGGAGTATATTTTGTATTCTTAAGGTGTTCATGGAGTTATTTTTTTAAAATGTGTGTGTAAAAGGTACCATTTTACAAATGGTTGAGAAACCCCTTCCATTAGTTTCGTGTCTTTGTTTTAGATTCCAGGGCTCAGGGAAGCTTGGCTAACTTTAATTCTGCCCAGCATGGACATTTTGCTGTTGACAGTCGTTTTCTAATCCTTGGCTAATTAGATCAGAAATTCCATCTAATTTTTGGAGTGCATGTTGTGTGTATATGTGTGCTCGTATATGTGGTAAATTCTTGCCAATCTAATAGCCCATACGAAGCCCAGAAGTTACTTCTCCGAAGTCTGACCAGCTGTCTCTTAATCAATAACTAAAGGATGCCATCAATTACAAATTGGCTGGGAAGCTGGAAATGTTTCCAAACCTAAGCAAGCAATTCTAATTATTCCCTTATTCCAGTCATAGAATAAAACTGCTGACTAGAAACTACAATGAACTGTACAGTATTCCTTCACTCATGATAATAGATTTCTTCTGAAAGCAGGTCATAGCAGAGGCTTTTTCTTTTTAGTTGTAGCAGTAAACAGCGATGGGCTCTAATGGAATACCACTTTAATCGAAGTCAGAAGACTCAAAGCCTAGTTACCTTTTGATGTTCACAGTTAATTCTGTGAACTTTTCGACACCATGTTTCCTTATTTTTAAAATCTGAAACAAAGTTCTTAATTAACAAAATTTCTTCCAGCATAATGTTGAAATAATGGTTTTGAGTTCACCCCAAGAAGAAAGTAAGTCGATATTTTAATCTATTCATTCATTATTATTCATTAATTCGTTGATTTATTTATCATAGGATTTCTGAGCGGCTTCAGTGTGCAAGCTACTATGTTATTTATTTTTAATGATACTTACTTTAATTAATAGTTATTTTCTCCAGATAGCCTACATCTATCCGTCCATGCACTCGTCCATCCATCCATCCAGCTATCATTTGTCAACAAATGGTTATTGATCAGGTATTAATGCAAGAACTGAGATCGCACCATTTAAAAGCTTATGGGCCTTCTGACCAGCTAATATTTTTATAAATTTCTGGAATATTTGACAAAAATATGTTAAAATATTTGCCACACATATCACCTAGAGGAAAAATAATTTTTTGAAAAGATAAAAGATAATATTGTTTAATATATTATTTTAATTTTTAATAATATTGATAATGATGTCGGAATCGTGTATGTAAATGGGATATGGAGAATATCATGTGATATGAATTATTATTGCATCCTCTGAACTGAAATACAGCATCAGCAATCATATACATTTGTACACACGTGTAGTAGACCCTGCTGAAACCATAGGATGAGCAAAATCCTTCCTGTAAGAGTGCTTTTCACCTTTCAGCCTCTTGTCTTATTACCGTGGTCCCATCGGAAATAAGCCTGGGGTCTGGGCGTGGGGGCTTACGCCTGTAATCCCAGGACTTCGGGAGGCGAAGGCAGGCGGATCACTTGAGGTCAGGGGTTCGAGACCAGCCTGGCCAGCATGCTGAAACACCGTCTCTACTAAAAATACAAAAATTAGCTGGGCGTGGTGGCACTTGCTTGTAGTCCCAGCTACTCAGGATGCTAAGGCAGGAAAATCTCTTGAACCCGGGAGGCGGAGGATGCAGTGAGCTGAGATAGCGCCACTGCTTTGCAGCCTGGGCAACAGAGTAAGACTCCGTCTCAAAAAAAAAAAAAAAAAAAATCAACTGTTAGGTTCTTCTTTTAAATGGCTACCATAGTGGTAAACTTTCTGGAGTTGGCACAAGAATTTCTCACCTGTGACATCAGAAATGGCGAGTCCGGCCTTATCACCCGGCACTCAGCTATGTCGCAGGCGAGGTCGATGTCAGCTGATGTTTCACACAGGATGATTTTCAGGCACAAAATGCAGATGGAAGCGGATTTGTGAAAACTCATTTCTGACCTTTAAATCAAAAGGTTTTGCCGTGGAATGAGCAAACGTGATGCAACCATACACTAGCGGCCGATTCTCAGTTATGTTTCTAGTGCAAACGGACTTAGAAAAAGCAGCCCCCTCCTTGTGCATTTTTAGCAAGAGGAGCTGAAACTATTCTTCCAAACAGTTCTGCTGTAAATAGCCCTGAGCTCTTGTGGTCACATTCTTGGCACACTGATTTCTCTGGGCTGCTATCGAGTTCTACGGCATAGAGAGGTGGTAGACATTTACGTATGTGACATCCATAGCTCTTTGGATGAGAAGTTACTGCTGATCCCACTGTAGGGAAAATTACAGCACAAAAATACTGTCGCAGGAAACCAGCCATGAAAAATATCAATTTGGTGAAGAAAAGAGAGAGGGCAACCATTTTTCTGTAAGTTAATTTTGTGCAGTTTTCACCAGGTGTAGAGTTGGTGGGGTTAACAGAGAGGGTTGGGAAGGAAAACCACTGTTTTTGGAAAAGGTGCGTTTTGTTGGAACTTCAAGGAGTGTAAAACACTCTTTCATTCATCGTTTTGTTGAATGAATATGGTGACCTGGGGCCATGCTCTGTGCTGCACAGAAGCTGGGGGTTTTGGGGGCATTTGCAGAATAGTAGCCAATGAAAGGGCTGGCACACCAGGGCACAATCAGGCTTTCTTATTAGATTCAAGGCCTTAGGGACGAGATCATGACTGAGTAGAAGTTTGTTTGTTTGTTTTTTTTTTTGAGACGGAGTTTTGCTCTTGTTACCCAGGCTGGAGTGCAATGGCGCGATCTTGGCTCACCGCAGCCTCCGCCTCCTGGGTTCAGGCAATTCTCCTGCTTCAGCCTCCCGAGTAGCTGGGATTACAGGCACGCGCCACCATGCCCAGCTAATTTTTTGTATTTTTAGTAGAGACGGGGTTTCACCATATTGACCAGGATGGTCTCGTTCTCTTGACCTCGTGATCTACCCGCCTCGGCCTCCCAAAGTGCTGGGATTACAGGCATGAGCCACCAGGCCCGGCCCAAGTAGAAGTTTTGAAGATGGGTGGATATTTTCTAGCATTGGATGGTCAGAAGGGATTCTAGAAAGAATAGGGTGGCATGATGATGAGTGGGACACGTGCTACACTGTGCTGGGTTGGGGATACTAGGTCGGCTCATGCACAGGTGTCAGAGGCAAGCCTAAGGGAGGGAAACAGAGAATTGGCATCGGTCTCAGACCACACAGGGAGCTCTGGTCAGGCTCTGCTGGTGGTAGACAGCCATGCCTGGAAGGATTTTAAACTGAAAGAATTAAAATAAATGGACAGGAAATCCAACATAGTTTGCTTTCCTACAAAAATCCCCCACAGCTGCATGCAAGAGGGGCATAGAGTGCAGGAGAGGCCAGGCGCGGTGGCTCATGCCTGTTATCCTGGCACTTTGGAAGCCAAGGCAGGCAGATCGCCTGAGGTCAGGAGTTCAAGACCAGTCTGGCTAACATGGTGAAACCCCGTTTCTACTAAGAAATACAAAAAATTAGCCGGACTTGGTGGTGTGCATCTGTAATCCCAGCTTCTTGGGAGGCTGAGGCAAAAGAATCACTTCAACCTGGGAGGTGGTGGTTGCAGTGAGCTGAGATTGCACCACTGCACTCCAGCCTGGGCAACATGAGTGAAACTTGGCCTCAAAAAAAAAGAGAGAGAGAGAGTGCAGGAGAGGACAGTGATGACTTGACTTGGGAGGTATAGAGGACTTGGTGGCTGCGTGGATGTGTAGGGTCAGGAAGAGTGGGTGGCTTCTAGGACTCTGATTTTGTGTCTGGGCTGAGAATAGAAAGAGTGAGAAGGGGAGGATTGTTTAAGACTTGGGGTAAAGTTGAGAGGTATCTTCAGTACACCCATTTATTAGAGAGGTCAGATGGGTGGACGAATGTCAAGTATGAAGGACGTGGTCCCTCACTAAGAGCAGGGGAAAGATCTGGTGTGTGTGTAGGTATACAGATATATGCGCGCATGTATGCATGGGTGTCTCTCTAAGTACAGACACACATTCATGCTTCCTCATGCATATACGTCTGCTTACTTACTTTTATAGCTGCATGAAAACCAAAAGAGTGGATGAAATTGCTAGAGGAAGGTCAAGGGAGGAGGGGAGAGGGCTCATACAGAGGCGGGCGGAAGAGCATGGTCTGGAGAAAGAGTCGGAGACAGACTGTTCAAAGAGAAAGGAGAAGATCAAGGAGAGCTTAAAGAGGAAGCCAGCCGACGTGATCAGATGCCACCGAAAGATGGAGCGAAATGATGACTCCAGTTCACTATGCGTCAGGAAGTCAGAGGGGACCGAGGCTGGGATGATCTGAAAGGAGTGGTAGAAGAGGAGGTTAACTTGCAGCGGGTAGAAGGAGAAAGGCAGCAAAATTGCTCAACACTTTTCCAGTTATCATTGGCATCCAAATATCGGTGTAAGAGATGAAACAAAAATGTTAAGTAATTTACCGAGATTCTGACCGATGAATATCGTTCCCCGAAGAACGGTGCATAGTTGACAGTTCAGACTATTGCAAAACTCACTGTCTCTGTCAGCCGCCTCGCGTCCTTACAGGAATGAAGTGTGGCTGGTGTGTGGAGATTTGGATTTTGGGGCATACGATACACATTTTCCAACACTCAGGCGGAGCTGCATGGAACTGCAAGTGACAGTGACCAGCTTGGCTATTCTTGCAGAGGAAAGTACATTCTGTTAACTGGATTAGTTTTTCTTTAAACAATTGATTCTGAACTGGAAGGAAAGAATGCTTTGAATTTTGCCGATTCTGAGCCGTAAGTGATTCATTCACTAGCGTGATTATTATTGCTATTGTTTGGGTTCAATACTCCGTGCATGTAAGGAAGATAGTTAGACGTCTCCCTCCTCTTCAAGAGCTCTGTTTGGCTGTGTCGGGTGGGAACAGAGACACTGTGACAACATGGTGTTTAAAATGTTATAAAAGCAGTGTCTGTATTGATACTGGTCATGTTATGACTATAAACACTTATTAGCAACTATTCAAAATGCTCCAGATAAATCCTCACACTGAGTACTAATCATGATTATCCCTGTTTTGTGATGAGGAGTTCTGAGAGAGTGTGGGCTCAGGGGTGGCCAGGGATGACCCACCTCAGGTGCGCTTCCCTGGCTGAAGCCCACATCCCAACCACTGCAGAGGCCTTAGGGGAGCACAGGGGTTCCCAGAGCGCAGTCATCCGGGAACGCCTGTCTAAGAAAAGGAAGGGTGAATTTGAAATCCGCATTCCAGTGTGGCAGCCAATCCTGGCATCGGCAGCAAGAGGCACTCAAGCAGATGGTACAGCTGGCACGGCAGCTGCTACCAGCTGTGCTTCCTCCTGACCCCCTGCTAGGGTGCTCGCCGGGAGGTGTGGTGCCCTGGACTTCACCATGGATGTAGGAAGGAGAGAAGAAAGGCAAGGGCAGGAAGGGGAACCACGTGTGCACATGCATAGAGCTGGAAAACAGCATGACCAGGCTGTGATGAGGAGGTTCAGCAGGCCTGGGAGGGCCAGGGGAGGCCAGGGTGTAGAGATAGGTGACAGCCACGCAGATAACAATGATCCTAAAACTATGAATTGTGTTCATTCATTGGAAGAGTTAAATCTTATTACTTTTAAACTCACTTTCTCCAGAATGACAAAGTTAGCAATTCAAGAGGTGATGCTTTAGTTTTGTGTAAACATTCACTTACAGCTTCTTATTTCCAAGTAAAAGACATTACTTTATACAACACGGTGTGTGGTGACCTCGGAGCAAGACTAATACAGTTGGAAGCTATTTTCACACGCTAGTGACAGTGACTCAGTGGCACTGTTCAGGTGTAGTCTAGTTCTCCCACTGGCCTTCAGATCAAACCTCTCATCTCTCTCTCTCTCTTTTTTGAGACAGATTCTCACTGTCACCCAGGCTAGAGTGCCGTGGCACAGTCTCTGCTCACTGCAACCTCCACTTCCTGGGTTCAAGTGATTCTCCTGCCTCAGACCCCTGAATAGCTGGGATCACAGGCGCCTGGCAACTCACCAGGCTAACTTTTATATTTTTAGTAGAGACGAGATTTCACTATGTTGGCCAGGCTGGTCACAAACTCCTGACCTCAAGTGATCTGCCTGCTTCGGTCCTCCCAAAGTGCTGGGATTACAAGGTTGTGAGCCACTGTGCCTGGCTCCCTCTTGTCTTGAAATCAGCTCTCTGACCTGTCAGAGAGAGTTACGTTTTAGTGACACCTGCTGGAAGAACAAGTATGTAGCGGATGAGGAAATCTGGAAGGGACTGTTCCGTCCGGGTTTTCTCAGTTTACTGTGGTTTCCACATACAGGGAACCACCATCCAAACTGCAGTGCTCTCCTGACTTTCAGATGCTTCTAATGAGCTGGAGAAGGTGGCCACACACTCCTGTCAACTTGCCTGGAACTGGTTAACACCTTCCATTAACTTGGTCATTGTCAGTTCGTTAGTGGAAATAAAGGGTGTGTTAGTTCTAACCACTTAATCCCTGAAAGATAAGGGATTTAACATGAAACACTAATTGTCCCGCCTGAGAAAAGTGGGAACTGGGTTTAGAATAATGAAGTGGAAATTGTACTATCACGGAAATCAAGAGATGGGTTTTTGGTGCAGCCCTGGGCCCTCCGTGGCTGGCGGATCTGTCTTTGGGGTCCCAGCTTGCTCACAATATACGTAAGCGGAGGCGGGGCAGTGGAGGCCATGAAGTGCAGGTGGCAGCACATACGCCTGGGGGCCATTTCCTATAGCCAGGGCTTTGCTTTAGGGGAATCAGATGCGCTGGGTCTTAACCTCGTCCGTTCTGAAATCAACATGTTAACACCTGCCTTGAAGCAGAGTGTGGCGCATCAGCTGGGATGAGTCTGTGGGTGCCTTCCTGTTCTCTCCACTTCCCTTTCGGCTTTCTCTTCTGTAAAGTCAAAGGCTGGGCCAATTGATCAGCTAACCAGCTTTGTTTAAAAAAGATCAAGTGTTTCAAGTTTATAAAGGTAGTACTGATTGTTTATAAAAACTGGGATGTTGATGAAACGTGTACCCTTAGTTCTTAGGGTTTGTACATGTGTGTACTCTCCTACTGACCTATTTTAACTTCCCGCGAGGGCCTGGCAGCGCTCAACAGCAGACCCATGAAGTACATTTGTTTTTCGGTATCTGAGAGGGATTGTTTCCAGGAACCCCCAGGATATCAAAATCCACAGCTGTTCAAGTTTCTGATGGAAAGCGGGGTAGTATTTTCTTGTAACCTATGCACATTCTCCCTTATACTTTCAATCGTCTCTAGATTACTTATGATATCTAATTTAAGTGCTATGTAAAGAGTTGTCATTTTGTATTTTTTTTAATTTGTATTTTTCATTGTTGTATTTTTATTATTTATTTATATTTTAGATAGAGTCTCACTCTGTCACCCAGGCTGGAGTGCAATGTTGCAATCTCGGCTCACTGCAACCTCCGCCTCTGGCTCAAGCGATTCTCCTGCCTCAGCCTCCTGAGTAGCTGGGATTACAGGTGTCCGCCAACACACCCAGCTAATTTTTGTATATTTAGTAGGGACACGGTTTCATTATATTGGCCAGGGTGGTCTCGAACTCCTGACCTTGTAATCCACCCACCTCCCCCTCCCAAAGTGTTGGGATTATGGGGCATGAGCCACCACACCCAGCCATATTTTTATTTTTTATTGTTTCTTCCAAATATTTTTGACCTGCAGTCCATTGAATCTGCAGACCCCAAAATAAGGCCGAACGTCATTGATTTTCTGATCCTAGGAGCTTTGTGAACAAGCACTTCAGCAGACCAAGTCAGTTCTCCTTGGTCTAATCCATGAGCTTGAAAGGGAATGAAATCTACTGGAAAATGGTGTAGATGTGGGCTGGGAATTTCACTGAGGAGCAAAACGAAGATACTAGATGGAAGAACTTTTTTTTTTTTTTGAGATGGAGTTTTGCTCTTGTTACCCAGGCTGGAGTGCAGTGGTGCGATATCGGCTCACCGCAACCTCCGCCTCCTGGGTTCAAGCAATTCTCCTGCCTCAGCCTCCCGAGTAGCTGGGATTACAGGCACACGCCACCATGCCCGGCTAATTTTTGTATTTTTTTTTTTTTTAGTAGAGATGGGGTTTCACCTTGTTGACCAGGATGGTCTCGATCTCTTGACCTCGTGATCCACCCGCCTCGGCCTCCCAAAGTGCTGGGATTACAGGCGTGAGCCACCGTGCCAGGGCAGAACTTTTATAAAGTTGTTCGAGTGTCTTCTCTGAAGCCTTTATAGTATTCCTATCTACGTATAAGTGCTTTAGCCATTGCTGGAGATTTGTAGGTAAGTGTCAAACATGTACAGACAAAAAAAGAAGAAAAGAAAGGAAAAATCACCCCAATGCCACCTGTCCCACAGCAACTGCAGGCACCGTTCCCACGGGGTCTCCCTTCCTTTCCGGCTGTCCTCACCCTGTGGTCTCCCTCAGACTTCGCCAGAACAACAGCTGCACTCCAGGGAACAGGGGATGTGCGGTGCATAAGGAGAGGGAGATGTTAAGGAACTGGCCCACAGAGTTGTGGGGGCTGCTCTTCTATCCTCAGGGCAGGCTGGGGACCCAGGGAGTTGCTGATGTTGCAGCTCAAGTCCAAGGGAGTCTGGGGGCAGCTTCCCTCTCCCTCAGCGGACCTTGGACTTTCCTCTTAAGGCCTTCAACTGATTGCATGAGGCCCACCCACGTTGTGGAGCGTGATCTGCTTTACTCAAAGCCTACTGATTTAAATGCTAATCATGTTGTAAAAAATACCTTCAGGGCAGCATCTAGACTGCTGTTTGGCCAAAAACTGAGTTCCGTGGGTACCGCGGCCTAGCCAAGTTGGTCCATAAAATTAAGTATCCCAGCAGGTTAATATTGGGCCGGCAAACGACAGTGGAAGACAACCTCAAGCCCTGGCCATGAGGCAGCTGGCTGGCAGGAAGTGCACTGGAGATTCGAGAAAATTCAGGAGCCTTCCTCAGCTGGGGACACGACTGGGAATCGGGCAGGACGGAGGGTGTCCTCCAGATGCTCGTCTCAAGCCTGGAAAATGTCTTTCTAATTCCTACAATGAAGGGCTGTCAGATGGAATGATGAAGAAGTCCCGTTTTACAGCAACAGGGAGAGTGTGGGAAGTATCCTTGATTTCTTCCCCTGCCTCCAAGGCCGGGCAGTGCAGTGGTGTCCCGGCCCTGTCCCAGCACTGTCCTGCCAGATGAGGCTCAGTCACAAAGACCATCGCCTGAGGGAGGGCTTGTGGGGGGGGTGGAGCGGGGCTGATCATCTGAAGAGTCTGCCCTCAATCTCATGCCAAAAACGGGCTGCAGGCAGGAGTGCACAGGAGTGGGCGTGTCCCAATAAAATAACACCCCAGCTTTCAGGGATCACCTTCTCCTCCTGCCCTTCATGGTAGCTTGGGGAGACAGGGACCTGCTTGCCTTTCTTTCTGCAGTGGCAGGCGTGTGCCATTCAGTGACTTAATTGCATTCTTGCTTTCAATAGGAATGCTTTTGGCTAGGGTACAGAACTGCTTGATCCTTTTCTCAGGAAGAGAGGCTTGCTGCCAGAAACAGTATTTCTCAGATTTGAGGGAAACAAGTACAATATTTCTCAGATTTGAGAGAAACACACAAACAGAAATCAGCCTGGTAAGACGGGGCTCTCTGAGAGTTTCAGCTCATTTGTTTCGCTCTCTGAGCATGAGATTCTTAGATATGATGGCCAGGCGTCACTGGCCATCACAACAAACCTGCAGACGGTGTTCAAGCGGGGGCATTACCAGGAGGCCCCGTGCCTCGCTGGACGAGCTGTGTGGCCTGGGTCTCACTTGCAAGAAGGGGCTCAAGTTCAGATTTTTGATTTTATCTCTTAACAACATTTTGCATTTAGTCTCAGCTACACATAATATTTAAAGAGGACCACATTTATCTTACAATTTATGGTGGACTGCACCATCTGTACTGCACACACTACATAGTATCTTAAATTCTGGGCCAGGTACAGCGGCTCACGCCTGCAATCCCAGCACTTCAGGTGGCCGAGGCGGGCAAATCACCTGAGGTCAGGTATTCGAGACCAGCCTGGCCAACACGGCGAAACCCCGTCTTTACTAAAAGTACAAAATGTAGCCGGGCGTGGTGGCAGGTGCTTGTAATCCCAGCTATTTAGGAGGCTGAGGCAGGAGAATCGCTTGAACCCGGAAGGTGGAGATTTCAGTGAGCCGAGATCGAGCCACTGCACTCTAGTCTGGACAACAAGAGGGAGACTCCATCTCAAAAATAAGTGAGTAAGTAAGTAAATAAATAAATAAATAAATTCTTCAATTTGTGAATTAGGCAGTCACCGATAATTGTATTCTTTATATTAAATTCCTGTTTGTTTGTTGTTAATGTAAAATTTGCCCTAAACTCCACCGGAATCTTGAGGACGTAGACAAAGTCTGGGCTTCTCTGTCGCTCTGCAAGGTCTTTCTCTGCACATTTCTGCACATCCACATGATGTCACTCTACGTAACCCACTGAGAGGAGGCGTAACATGCTGTGATGTGGGTCTGGTGAGCACTGTTAACTAGGGGACCAAATGGCATGATCTGGAGCTATGATAGTTTGGAACTAGTTCATGCAGCTCTCTGTCCATCCCTTTTCTTCACCCTCAATCTGCCATCGGGAGTCATTTTCATCTCTTTTTGGTAGCAGGAATTTCTGAATTGAATTTGAGCTAGAAACTCACGTCTTATTAGTCAAAAATGTTGACTCCAAATTGCTTGTACGGAAGAGCGTTAAGCATTACTTCCCCAGCTTCATCAGCCTGTGCTTGGGAGAGTAGGGGAGACAGACGGACAAACGTGTCTAACCACTTCCAGTAAGTTCCACGTGGCCAACTTTTATCTTGCTACAGTGACTAGGATTGCTTCTGAACTGAGTTCCAAAGAACAATGAATGGGATGAACATTATTTTACACGGGGGTTGTTGTTATGAATATTACTTTATCAATATTATGTATATTACAATGGGATGAAGGAGATATAATAACTCAATTTTCACTCTATGTAAGGAGTGAAAATACAATTCTACATTTTATGCTAAGGGAAGTTTTATATGAATGACAAGTTTTGTATCAGTGAAATTTCTAGTGACCGATCTTGAGTAAAATAGAGGCATTATGGGAAGTGATTGTATTTCTGGGGAAACGTACATACTTACACAGAAAGTAGCGTGATCCAAATTTGGTGGACATTTGAATTTAAATAATCTAATTTTCAGAAATATACTTACCCTACACTAGGTAATACGTTGTACAAGGTCCTGTATGCAATCCTAAAGACCTGGGATTCGAATTAAGAAGGGGTATCTTTTCCTAGAATTTCAGCTTATAATGTACTTACCTATAAAAATTTAAGTGCCTGAATATACTAGCCAGAGAGGATCGAGTGCTAACATACTCACTTTAGTATATTTCAATATGACTTATTGGGATTCAAGTCCATGTGGAGAAACTCTTTGGGTGTCCAACCATTTTTTTTTTTTTTTTTTTGAGGCAAGGTCTCACTCTGGTGGCCCAGGCTGGAGTGCAGTGGTGTGATCATGGCTCATTATAGCTTTGACTTCCTGGGAAGTGACCTGCCCACCTCAGCCTCCTAAGTAACTGCAACCACAGGTGTGCACCATCATGCCTGGCTAATTTCTGTTTTTTTTGTTTTTGTTTTTTTGTAGAGATGAGGTCTTGCCATGTAACCCAGGCTGGTCTCAAACTCCTGGGCTTGAAGGGACCCTCCTGCCTCAGCCTCCCAAATCACTGGGGTTACAGGCATGAGCTACTGCACCCACCCCAGGCCACACTCAGCTTCTCAGGCATTCCCTGAGCATGCCTCAGTGGTGAGAACAGGGCCTGGTCAGAGTCTCATAGTCCACTGAGTGAGCCTAAGTACCTTGGAGACCTCACTATGGCACCAGCTTACAAGTAAAATTTGTCTTTGTGGCAGAAGAGCTTATGTCTGCTTACTTGTGGAGAAAACAAGGAGGGAATTCTGATAACAGATATATATATATAAATATATATCTGGATTGATTTGAAAGCAAAGGTGCCATATATATATATATATATATACATACATATATGTGATATAGATATATGTGTGTCAGATATGTGTGTGTGTGTGGCATATATATATATATATATATATATGGCACCTTGGTATTCAAATTAATCCAGTGATAAGTTTAAATTTACAATTTAAACTTATATATAAATATAAGTTTATCATGCATAAATATATTAAATTTACAATTTTAACTTATATATAAATATGTTTATCATGCATAAATATATTAAATAAAAAATACAAATTTTACTTGTAATATATATATTCCTTCACATATATATTTTAGAAATCTATATATATATTATATATATGTTCCTTCACATATATATATTTTAGAAATCTATTCCTTCATGTATATATTTTTTCCTTCAAATATAAATATGTATAATTTCAACTTATATATATAAATATATATTGTAATAAGCTCAAGCATCTTTTCACATTATTTTCAATTATATTACCATTATATGTGGCTGAAAATAACTTTGCAGTGGCATCATTTTGTAAAACTGAAGATGTGCATACTAATCCCAAGTCCAAATATGTAGCCTAGACAAGCATTTCTTCAAAAGTACAAGGAGACGTGCATGCATATTTATTGCAATATTGTTAGTAAGTGACGTTGCAAAAATTTGGGAACAATCAAAATGCCTGGCAGTAAAGGAAGCTCTAAAGGAGCCGTGTGGTCTGTGTGCACCGTGCACTGTGGGGAAGTCAGACAAAAATGCACAGTCCTCTACGTGTAGACAAGTAACAACATAACACAAATGTAATGGAAGCAAAAAGGGAAGTTTTAACATCCATATAACATTTGATAGCTTTTTTTGTAAATCTAAAAGCACAAAATCTTTTATATCTGCTCATAGATTGTGTTTATTTTCATATATTGACTGTTTCTGACTTACGACGATGCGACTTACGACTTTTGACTTTACCGTGTTGTGAAACGGTTGCAATTTTGATGTAATGTACAAGAGTGAGTAACTGCATGAGGTAGTCTACATTTATTAGAAAATAGGGTTTGTGTTAGATCATTTTGCCCAGCTGCAGGCCAGTGCAAGCATTCTGAGCATGGCGAAGGTAGGCTGGGCTAAGCTATGATGCTGACAGTCTGGTTATATTATGCATTTTTGTTTTACAATATTTTCAGCTTACAGTAGATTTATCAGGACATAATCCCGTCGTAAGTCACATCTGTTTCCATTTCATCTGATATTTATTCACATACATACAAATGTGCATCTGAAGAACAGTGTCAAACACGAGTGGTTACATCTGGAGCGAGAGGCAAAGCTAAAATTAAGATGGTGCTTAAAAGACGTTCGTTTTATCTACAGCGAGTTTTTACATATAATTTGTGTAGCAAAAATACACCCATGTGGAATTATGAGTGGAAGCAACTATATTAAGGTGTAAATATTAATAGCAGCCAGTTAATTCTGGATGTAGACAGTAAAAATTATTATTTTCTCATTTGCATTTTTCTGAAGTTTTCAGAAATTTCAAAGCCTAAGATAAGGAAAATAGTTTATCTTTTTATATTTGCTTCCTTCTTGTATTGTTGGAATCTCATTTTGGGAGAATTATTAGGATTATTGTTTAATGCAAGAGGACAACCCTTTTTATAGCTACTAATTTTTAGCTTCTGTTTTTAAGAGAAGCCAGTGGTTTCCAGGGTGTTTGGATCTATATAACTTAACGTCTTGTATGTTTATAGGGAGGATCTCATATAACTCAGTTTCCTTTACCAATATAGTGTAGACATGCCAAGCAGCAATGCGTGGTATATGAGCAGCGCATCCCATTTAGCGAGGGGCTGTAGTCACTGACTTATTTAACAATGTAATTGAAAATAACAGCTTCTGTAAAATTATGCTCATTTGGCCAAAGTCTAGAAAAACATGAAATGATAGACAGGATTTTAAGATACTCTCATAAAGATTTGTGAGTCTTCATAGACTCTAAGATAGAACAACTTTTTATGGTGGTGAAGGATTTCGTTTTGAGAAATTAATTGAGAGGAAGTAAAGATAGTTTTTTTTCATCTTAGTCTCTTACTGACCCTCTCATAGCCTGTAAAATTTCCCTGATACCCTTCTCCTTGGGCCTAACATTTCCAAACAAATCACTTTGTCCTTCTTCTTACTCCTTTCATTAGAGACAGAAATTCAGCTCGAGTTAGTTCATCAAGATGACAGTTTCTGGTGTCAGGGATCTGGAAAGTCAAGGAGGACATTTGGTCTCAGGCAGTCCTGGGTCCAGGGCTCTGTGTCTTCTGTTTCCTGTATTGGTCCTCTGTGCTTCTGCTGGGCTTTCTTCCCAGCCTGCTGCTTTCTAGGGTGGGCAACAGGAATGAGTGGCCCTGGAGCTCCTTTTCCTTAGAACTCCAACCCCCAGAGAGAGAGCATGACTGCTTTATGTAGCAGCCCTGTCAATCAGTACTTGAGGACATCTCCAGCTGGCCTTGGTTGGGTCATATGTTCCCCATGGAAGAAATGGTATGTCCGTGGAGATGCTGCCTCCGGTTAACCACCCTGTTCCAAACAGGAAGAGGCCCCTGCTTGACATCTCTGTTGTAATCACATGCAGTGGGGTCACCACATGCCTGGTTCTCCAACTATAGAGGGACAGAGCAGTCCCTACGTCTGCCAAGTGTGCATGGCATTTGCTTGCTCCTCTGTTGCTTCACAAACACTCTACACCCTAATCCTATAATAACCTGCCTATCATCCCCCCTACTGAACTATCTGTGCCCAGGACCCCATCTTCCTTATCTTGGCATCCCTATTACTTAACATGATAGGTGGCACGTCCCTGACACTCAATTATTCACATGCTGAGGAAAGAAAGATGTGAATTCATAAAAGAGAATGTTGGTTGCAGAGTAACGATACTCTCAGACTAATCATTCTGTTGATTTAATACTTTGTAGAAGGCCATTGTATTCCTATACTGCGGAGAATAATTAAGTAATTAATCAATTTGGCTCAATTCAAGCAGTAGTGTTGAGTTGATGTGTGGCATCTAATATATCAATATTATTTTCCAAACTACTTAATTGGCATGTTGCCATGTATGGAATTTGTCTCACTGGCATACAAATAAAACCGAAAATAAATAGTGTCACTGTCTAATATTTTGCAGAGTTCTGTAAGGAGCCATGTCTGGCGCCTTGGGACTAGTATGTGGCCCCAGAGAGGCATAATTTGCTGGAGACACTGGGCCTCCCTAACGATTAGTGTATGATGTGTACTAGTTCTGTCTTCATCATATTTAGTCCTTCAGTACTGCACGTTCGATCATAGAAGGAGAATGAACTTTCAAGTTTCTGGAAATGATGGCAGAACACAATCAACATATTATAATCATTCTTCACCTTCTTATGTTCCTAGAGACCTGAGGTTTAACAGAATAAGAGAAATTCCAGGGAGCGCTTTCAAGAAACTCAAGAAGTTGAATACTCTGTGAGTACTTACTGCTTATCTATAAGGTTCATAAAATTATATGCCGGTTGGATTGAAATTTACCGTGAAAGTCATTGAGTGTAGAGAACGGCTGGGAGAAGAGCGACACCTTGTAGATGTCAGACAACCGGCAAAATTCTGCTGCTGCTCTGCACTGCCTGTGTTTTTACAACCTTTTGAACTTGGAAGATATTCCTATTTATCCTATTTATTTGGATTCTGTGTGCTTAGAAAAGCTTCATGAGAAGAAGAAATAGAGAGAAGGAGGGGTTACATAACTTGTCTCTGAGTCCCATGGCAAGAAAGCAATAGAAATGAAATTAAAATTTACAACTTCTCACCTCGAAAGCCCGTGCTCTTCTCAGTATGCTACGGGGCTTTCTTATTCGTGATACTCTAAAAAAACGTAGAGCTGCTGTTTTATGATAGTCTTAAATGAAAAAAAATCACGTAGGGAAAAAATGACAACTTTATGGCTAAGCACAGACAAACATTTCCAAGTGTAAAGGCAATTATTTTATTCACCCCACAGTATCTATTATCTACCGTGGGCAACCAGTTGGCTGGTTTAGTATCCGGACCCAAAGGCACATGCCCCTGCTGTGATAGAACTGGTGGTCTCCCCCTGCGGGGCGGTCAGGAAACCAGCACCCAACTATAATATGTCTGCAATAAAAAACCCCTACGTGTGCAGTTAGTGCGGTAAGGAGAAGAGAAGAGTCCTATGCGAGATGACGACCGGAGGCTGAAAATGCAAAAATCTTCCTGAGCCGCATTTAGATTCATCCACTGAGAGAATACACGGAGAGTTAAGAATGTGGAGTGAGGCTAGACCCATGTGGGTGTGTTTGTCTGCTTGTCATAATATTCGCAGGATAGAGTTAGCAATTTTGTCAATTTGGCTGAACTTCTCCCCGTATTCAGGCCAAGCTGGCCCTTCTAACTTTAGAGTTGAGATCACAACTTTACACTTGTGCTTTTCCCATCTGGTTTCTTTCCAGTCACTGATGCCTGAGCACACATATTTTTATCACAGTATCTCTGTTTGGGATGATGTAAGAACATAAGAAAGTAAGGACTGCAGTGTTTCTTCTTTGTTTCACAATAAAGCAATGGTTATCACAGTGCACTGTACGAGAACCTTTCCTGGAGTGCTTGTGGACTGCAGATTCCCAGCCCTCTTCCTCAGGGATTCTAATTTAGAACTTCTCAGGATGGAGCCAAAGATCTGCATTCTATTGAGTATTTTTATTTTTATTCTTTGAGACGGAGGCTTGTTCTGTTGCCCAGGCTGGAGTGCAGTGGTACGATCTCAGCTCACTGCAACCTCCTAGGTGCAAGCAATTCTCTTGCCTCAGCCTCCTGAGTAGCCAGGATTACAGGCACCTGCCACCACGCCCAGCTAATTTTTGAATTTTTAGTAGAGACGGGGTTTCACCATATTGGCCAGGATGGTCTTTAACTTCTGACTTCAGGTGATCTGCCTGCCTTGACCTCCCAAAGTGCTGGCATTACAGGCGTGAGCCCCTGAGCTCAGCCTATTGAGTATCTTTAAATGAGTATTTCTGGGATGTCCAATTGTTAAACAGCGCCATCAATGAAGTCTTTACCACTGTCTACTGAAATATGTAGACGATAGATAACCAAATATTTCATTCACTGATTAAACTGTAAATCCTATCAAGTGTTATCAAATATTCTCATTAGACATAGTTGCCATTTAAAAAGTTTGAGTGTGACAAGCTGATGGAATCTATTGGGGTTTGTCCACATTTTGGGTTACACTACATGATAAGTTAGTTATTGATGAACAATCCACCTCTTCACTTGCTAGAAATCATGGATATCTTTAATTGGCTTCAAATACTTTTTATTAGAAAATCATAATAAGATAGTAATTCTGTTGTTAGTTACAAGCCCCATGATTTTATACTAGTTGCTTCATAAACATGATCTATATTCCTTTCTCTCATGCTTTGCACTAGGTGTTTACGTTCATTTTACAGATGGGGAAATTGAGGTTTATGGCTATAAAGTCGTTTACCCTAATTGACGCAGTTAGAAAGGAGCAGAGTTTGATCCTTTCCACAGTTTGATCTGTTAACTGCTGGACTATATGGCTTCTCATGATGGCATTCAGGAAGAGTACTTCCCTGGAATACAGACAGGAGGTCATTTAAACAGTAAGTTGTGTGTACATGTGGGGTGCGTGTGTGTATGTGTGTGTCTGTGTGAGAGACAGACAGAGAGACAGAGAGAGAGAGACAGAGAGGAGACACACACAGACAGAGACTTCTGTCTAGAAAGTGAGCCAAGCAATCAGACACTTAACACTCCTGAGACGTCAGAAAATTTCTGACAGACCAGTTAAGTGAAGACCCAAAGGTCTTTACTAATTTATTATAAGAACAAAAGAAATAAGGACACATTTTAAAAAATAAAGTTAACATTTTCATGAAGGATATGAAAAGGTTTGACCATATGGACCTTATACCAACATAGCATTACAAAGCGCAACCAAGCATCTGGTGATTCTATTTCCTCGCATTGCCTTTCTGCTGCACAGAAACTCCACTGTTTTCTTACAATTAAAAAGTGCCAACCACATTGCTTCTGTATTGAAAAGAGAGGGGTTTCTCAAAAAGAGCTGGCATTTTCGTATTAAACAGAGCTTGCTAAGAGGTTTGCTTAATAAAAAATCTGGAAATGTTATATATTGTTGGAGCCTAAGAGCTAGAGGGTGAGATCAAGGGTCTCTTATCAGACCCTGGATGTCACCCGCTGCAGCACAGCCACGTGGTGCCTGGCAGAGCTCTGTGACTTGCCAGGACGCCTCTGCCTTCCAGTTGTGGATGAAACTGATAACAGTAACACATTTGGGAAACAGGTTCAAATTCAATTGCGGACAACACAATTATGCTTATAAGAAAGGCGACTGAGCCCTAGAGGAACAGCAGTAGCTAAACACCAAGGACAATGGAGTAGAGTATACCACAGAAATAAACAAATGCATGCCACCATTTCAATGGTAACAACTGCTATATGAAGAGCCGAGTCAGGGGCTGGCATCGCTCCCTCCTGCGCATTCTGGAAGGAAGGCCTAACTGAAAAGCAAGGTGAAGAGAACCTGGAGAAGAATGTCAAAAGGGAGGGGTCGGGGTATTTCTGGTCCTTCCAATTGTTGTGTGAAGTATGGCAAGTTATTTAACTCCTTAAACCTTAACTTTGCCAGCATGTCCTCTGACTTTTTATTTTGAAAATTTCAAGCCTACCCAAATCTCAGAAAAAGGGCATGATAATTGCTTCTTTTTCTTTTTTTGAGATGGAGTTTCACTCTTGTTACCCAGGCTGGAGTGCAATGGCGTGATCTCGGCTCACCGCAACCTCCGCCTCCTGGGTTCAGGCAATTCTCCTGCCTCAGCCTCCCGAGTAGCTGGGATTACAGCCACGCGCCACCGTGCCCAGCTAATTTTTTGTATTTTTAGTAGAGACGGGGTTTCACCATGTTGACCAGGATGGTCTCGATCTGTTGACCTCGTGTTCCACCTGCCTCAGCCTCCCAAAGTGCTGGGATTACAGGCTTGAGCCACCGCGCCCGACCTTATGATAATTGCTTTGTACCTTTTACTTAAATTCACCAGTTAACATTCTGCCACATTCACGTTTCTTTCTCTCCCCACACTCATCTATGCGTGTTTATTTTAATCTGGACATACTGCTTCCAAATATATATACTACACTTTATTCCTAGGTAAGATATATAGATATAAGTACAGTATATAGAATGCATACATGCGTATAACATATAATTAATGTATATATTAATATCGTTACATGACACTAACTTATGTTCTATTTATTTCACGCTAGTAGATAAAATGCGACTGGTTTTTATATATTGATATTGTATCCAGTGACTTTACTAAATTAATCCGAATTCTACTCATTTGTTTATGTCTTTTGGATTTTTGTAGGACAATCATGTCCTTTGGAAATAAAAAATTTTCCTTTCCAGTCTGTACCCAGTCTCAGGGACAGCACGTGATATTAGCTGTAGATTTTTTTGGTAAAGTTTGTTTTGAGAAGACAGTGATCTACGACGAGCTAGTGATTGATTTGTGGCAAAACCGCTGTTAGGTCATTTTGTCTAACTCTGACCAAGTTCCAAAGTCAATGCGTTGTTCTCACTTTTGCTGTTCAACAATCAGCCTTATCACTAGTGGCTGACAGACTAATTTATCTCCACATATTTGCACTGCAGCATAAATGGCACTGATCTTCACCAACATGAGACCAATTCTTCTGCCCATGACCTGATCCAATCCTAGACATAGTTCTCCTGGGGCAATTTCCACAATCAATGGGGCCTGAGCACTGAATGCAGTACTAGCTTATTAAAAAATGGTCATAGTAAGGCAACGTAAAAAGGGATCTGGCTGCTCTTTTCCTAACACATTTCTCTTCCTCATTGTTCTACAAAACAAAATCACAACACTAGGAGAATAAAACCCAGGTAAATGGTCTTGTCTGGTTTTCAAGCTGTTGTACTTGATCATGGCAGAAATGTTGTGGATGGCTATGGGGTGGGTGAGAAAAATCAGGGCTGATCACAGCGAACTTCCAATTACTAAACAGTTGGCTTTCATATCTACTGGAAGATTTATGTTGTTTTCTTATCTATGCCTGTGCATTGTTAAATTTTGAATATTACGCTTAATCTCTTGACGTTGTCACTATTTTGCTCTACACAACAAAGGAACATTTAAGATACAGTCCTCCTATGGAATCGATTCAAAGGTGACTAACTGGATTTTCTTTTTCTTTCTTTCTTTTTTTAACTGAGGCGCAGAGTGTACAGTGGCATGATCTCAGATCACTGCAACCTCTGCCTCCTGGGTTCAAGCGATTCTCCTGCTGCCTCAGCCTCACCACTTGTTGGGATTACAGGCATACACCACCATGCCTAGCTAATTTTTTGTGTTTTTAGTAGAGATGTGGTTTTACCATGTTGGCCAGGCTGAAGGTCTTGAACTCCTGACCTCAGGTGATCCACCCATCTTGGCCTCCCAAAGTGCTGGGATTACAGGCATGAGCCACTCCACCCAGCCTGGATTTTTATTGTATAAAGAACATTTTATCTGCGAAACAGATCAATAATGAGAATTTTTCTAAAGTTAATAAAATGTTTAATCAAAAATAAAAAGTAACATAAACACATAATTAAAAAGAGAGAAATAGCACTAATGTATGCACAATTGTGATACTAAGCATATTACAGACTCCGCCAGACTAGAAATAAAAAATTAAAAATCATAAAAGGATTTTCTCTTTTTTGTACCTATGTTATATGTGAAGCGTTGTGGTAGGTGATGTATGAAGACTAAACATGTGACCTTGAGGACATTGTTTTACTCCTTGGATCACAGTTTCTCCACCTACAAAGCTGAGAGATTGTGTCTAATGGCCGGGCACGGTGGCTCACGCCTGGAATCCCAGCACTTTGGGAGGCCAAGGCAGGCAGATCATGAGGTCAAGAGATCAAGATCATCCTGGCCAACATGCTGAAACCCTGTCTCTACTGAAAATACAAAACTTAGCCGGGCGTGGTGTCGTGCACCTGTACTCCCAGCTACTCGGGAGGCTGAGGTCGAAGAATCTCTTGAACCGCGGAGGCAGAGGTTGCAGTGAGCCGAGATTGTGCCACTCCACTACAGCCTGGTGACAGAGTAAGACTCTGTCTCAAAAAAAAAAAAAAAAGAGAGATTGTGTCTTCTAGTATTAAAAATTTACCCAATTTCCAAAAGAGTCAAAGATGCAGCTATAGGCAAGATAAAAGGAAAATTGTTAAAATCACAGCTTAAAAAATACAGTGTGTTTAATGGAAATGTTTCAAGTCTCATAACAGATCTGTTATTTGCCAACTTTCCTCTTTCAAGCTCAGTAGACCGTTCTCAGATTCGTGAGAAAATGACAGTGAAACCAGGAGTGGGCTCTCCGTGGGCACTGCTGTGTTTTCCTCCAGTGCGACTTGTCTGAAGGGGTAGACACAGTAACCAGCCAAAGATGTCTCTTTTTCCTTCAAGCATGTTTTTTGACTTGGAAATTTTACTAGTTTTTCTTTTAAAATCTCTTAAAAATGTAATGATGAAGGCCGGGCGCGGTGGCTCAAGCCTGTAATCCCAGCACTTTGGGAGGCCGAGGTGGGTGGATCACGAGGTCAAGAGATCGAGACCATCCTGGTCAACATGGTGAAACCCCGTCTCTACTAAAAATACAAAAAATTAGCTGGGCATGGTGGTGTGTGCCTGTAGTCCCAGCTACTCAGGAGGCTGAGGCAGGAGAATTGCCTGAACCGGAGGCGGAGGTTGCGGTGAGCCGAGATCGCGCCATTGCACTCCAGCCTGGGTAACAAGAGCGAAACTCCGTCTCAAACAAACAAACAAAAAAATGTAATGATGAGATGTTTGCGCCCATATTAATTGTTTCATCCATTAGTCACTGCTCTTTACTTGTGTGTCCTATTAGTAGAAGGAAAAGGATAGGAAGTGTACAAGTAGGAAATGTGTAAGCACTAAATCCAATTTGAAATTCTTACCCATTGGTAATTTTTTATGTTGTTTAAATGTGATTTTTGACATAGTTTTTAAGGACGATAAAACATTGTCGTAAAAACACATGAAATCATTCTAACAGCGTAAGTGTAAACATAATGTTAGCTTTTAGAATCGTCTACCTGGGTGAGAGCGCGAGTTCTGACTTTCATTAGCTGTATGATGTTAGTTTCCGTATCTGTAAAAGAAGATACTCATAGCTCACGTAATTAATGTAATGATTAAACGTAACAATGCATGTAAAACATAGTGTGAGGAACACAAGGAAGCTATATTAATTTTCTAGGGCTGCTGTAAAAAAAAAATCACCAAAGCCTTGGTGTCTTAAATCAAAAGAAATGGATTCCCTCTCTGAAATCTAGAGACCGGAAGCCTGAAATGCTGGTGTGGGCAGGACTGCCTTCCTCCAGATGCTCTGGGAGACAGAATCTTCTCCCTGCCTCTTTTAGCGTCTGGGGGACGCAGCATTCCTTGGTGTGTCTTGCTCTGAGGCTGTATCACTCCAGTCTCTGCCTCTCTCTCTCACTGAGAATTGCCTTCCGTCCAGTGTCTGTGGAGTCTCTCTTCTACATGGATAGTTGTGATTGCATTGAGGGTCCACCCTGAATAATCCCCTGTTTCAAGATCCTTAATTTATCACACCCCTTTTCCTTATCAGATAAGGTTTACAGATTCCAGGAATTTCATTTTGGGTGGCCGTTATTCAGTCCACGACAGAAAGGTAAAAGTTTACTATCAATAGTCAGACACCTTAATTGTGACTTTCAAAACGAACAATGATGCAGAAAAAAGGCCACACTTTATGTGACTTTGGAAACTAACCCAAAAAAGGAAACGTTGTGTGAAGACCAAGACATCATACCGTCTAAGAATCAAATATTCAATATTTTTCAGTGTTCTTCTTGATATTAAAAAATAGGCAAAAAGGAAAAAGAAAGATGCTAATATTGTTGAGTCCCTTCTCTGTGTCTAACTATAAATTCTAATAATAAATAAGAAAAGTAAAGTCAATATTACAGAGACACTGCTGTAAGTGTTTTTCATTTACTTGCTGATCTAACAAACCCCATGAAGCATAATCATGATCCTTATTTTATAGCTGAGGACACTGAGGCACAGAGAAGTCAGCCAGCTTTGTGAGTCATGCAGAAAAACGCAGTGGTAGGTCCTTCCTCGACGCAGGGGCTCTGCTGCTAACTATAAAGTTCATGCTCCTAGCCACTCCGTAATACCGCCCCTCATAGACCACCATCTCTAGGTGATCTGGGGAAATGTTGACTTCTGCACTGGAAAATGATGACTCCCATTTTTCTATGTTATGCAAATAGGGAACCTGCTGTATTTTCCAAAAGGCTCGCGCGTGCTCAGGGGAAGGGTTTAGTTTCTGTCTGCCTTGCTTTGGAGAGCCCAGAACACACAGGTGAAGTTTCAGCAGCTCAATTACGACCACTCGCCTTCCCTGAGACGTTCTCTTCACCTTCATTTCCCCCTTGGTCCAACTTCTTGTCATGTGTTGGTATTTTGATACTGGCCAGAAATAGAGAGAAATTTCTGGGGTGGATGCCAGGAAAATGTGGCTTATGAAAGCTCTGTGCTGCTGTTCTCTGATAGGCACGTCCCAGATACTTCTTGGCTCTCAGGCCTGGGCTTCACTAATTGGGCCATGAATTCTCCTTAGAATTTTCTTATTAGTTGCCTTTGCCTCAATTTATGTTACTCTGAAATTATGCACGCTGTATAGGGATGCTGCATTCTGGCTTCCAGAAAGAAAGCTCCACAGTGGTGAAAACCCCAAGAGCATACATTTCTCTTAAAAGTACATTGTATCCTTTTTACAGCGTATCTATGTGCTGAAGCACCAGCAGTAATCGATATTTGCACTCCCAGGCCATCGGCTCTCTGTCCACTCCTGCTGCACTGAATAAACTGTCCTGGCCCCTTTCTGCAACCACCTATGTCCTGGATCGCGTCCCTTCTTTCCCGGCAGTGGCAGATTCTTGCGATTGTCCCCTCTCTCCTAATCATCAGTTTGTCATTTTCTTTTGTACTTTTCACACAAACATATCGACATTCAGTAATTTCTGTAACGTGAAGAAGTGACTTCCTTTGATCTGACGTCTCTCTCCCTCTCCCTTGCTGTCTCCCTACTTTCCTGCTCCCCTTAGGAGCAGGGCTTTTAGGAGTGTTGTCATTTCTCATTCCACGGGGTGCTTTCCTCCCTTCCTCTCTGAAACCTACCCGCGTCAGTCTGGAGCACCACCGCGCCACTGAAAGGTTCCCTCCCAGGTAACCCTCGCCCCCACGGAGGTGCCCCATCTCAGGGGTATTCTTCAGTGCCTGTTTTGCTTGCCCTGTCAGCAATATCTGACACAGGGATCAACTCCTCCTTTATGAAATCTTTTCTGTAATTGCGCTCCGTGTTATCGCTTGTATTCGTTGGCTAAGGCTGTCGTAACGAAATGCCACAGACCAGGTGGCTTTAAAAACAAAAATGACTTTCCTCACAGTCCTGGAGTCTGGAAGTCCGAGATCCCGGTGCCAGTGGGAGGCCTCGCTCCGTGGCGTGAAGATGGCATCTCCCTGCATCCTCACTGGCCTTTCCTCTGCACACATACACCTGCTATGTCTTCCTCTTCTTGTGAGGACGCCAGTGTTACGGGATCAGGGCCCTGCCCTTACGACTTCACTTACCAATTACTTCTTGAGAGACCCTGCCTGCAAATTCCGTCACATGAGGGATTAGGGCCTCCCCTTAGCCATTTCGGGGGACAGGTCATCCCACAACACAGCCCTTTCCTCGGTATTCTCCTAACTCATTGCACGCTCTTCCTTTCCTTTCCCCCTTTCCTATTCTCGGCCTTTATGCTGCAATGCTGTCCGCTCAGCACACAGCCCTCTCCTCGCACTCGCCTCCAAGGCGAGCATGTCCAACCCCATGGTTTTAAACACTGGGATCTCCACGTTTATGTTTTCACTGTGACTTTGAACTTTGATTTCAGGTCACTGTCTGCACAACATCTAAGGCCTGTCAGCATCCTGAGCTCGGTATTTACGAAATCAAACTTGGATTCATGTATTTTACCCACTTTGCTCCTCCTGCACGTTTCTCCACTTCAGGTGGTGTTACCTGTATCCTACAGGTGACTTGTAATGTTAAAGTCATTCTGATCTCCCCTCTTTACCTCAAGCCCTACACCTATCAGCAAATCCCCTTCGTTCTCTCTTTAAATCTTTCTGATCTGTTCACCATCTCACTGCTGTCAGCAGCCATTCTGGCTTCACTGCCTTTCACCTAAAGGCAAAGCTAATGAAACGGTCTCCCTGCCTCTTTTGGCCCCCTCCTCCAGCAGCCGTGTGATCCTTTAAATAGATGTTATATCATCTCAATCATCTGCTCAACACCATCCGTGGATGATATGATGGCTAATTTTAAATTAACCAGGTCACAGGATGCCCAGATATGTGATTAGACATGGTTTTCTGTGAGGGCGTTTCTGGAAGAGATAAGCAGGAATTGGTGGCCTGAGGACAGCAGATGGCCCTCCCCAGTGTAGGTGGCTGCCATCCTGTCTGCTGAGGGCCTGCAGAGAACAAAAAATCAGAGGGAGGAGGAATTTGTACTCTGCCTGAATGCTGAGCTGGGACATCCATCTTCTGCCCTCAGCGCTCTTGGCTCTCGGGCCTTCAAAAGTGGAATCTGCACCATCAGCCAGCCAGCTCTCGGGCCTTCGGCTGTGCCACGTGCTTTCCTGGGTCTTCGGCTTGCAGAGGGCAGAACATGGGACTTCTCGGTCTTCACAACCATGTGAGGCAATTCTGTGTAATTGTTCTCTGCTGTGTCTCCATGTATTTCCTATTGGTTCTGTTTCTCTGGAGAACCCTGACTGATAGAAAACGCTTCTCCTCCAGCTACGGATCCCTGTCCTTGCCATAACCTACGTGGCTGTCTACAGTCAGCCTGAGCGACTTCTCCGACATGTGTTCCTAGACTCAGACGCCTTCACGCTGCTGCTGCTACTATAGGCTTATATTATTTAAAAATAAATAAATCTCACATGTGCCTTTGCCTCAGGGTTTAGATATTGGCATTTACCTCCACACAGACTACATTGACACGACTGTCTGCTCCTTCACTTTACTTAGTTCTCTGATCAAATGTGATTTTTAAAATTATAATTGTTTTATTTTACTTATTTAACTTTATTTTAAATTGAAAATCATATTGTAAATTAATATTGCCATTATGGAAAACAGGATGAAATCTCCTCACACAACTAAAAATAGATTTCAGAAAATAGTTACTATTGCTAAAGAATGAATTTATCACAGTTGCAAGTATAAGATCCACATATTCATATGGAATTTCAAGGAACCCCAGGTTAGAGTGCAGTGGCACGATCTTGGCTCTCTGCAGCCTCAACCCCTTGGGCTCAGGTGATCCTCCCACCGCGGCCTCCTGAGTAGCTAAGATTGCATGTGCTTGGCTAATTTTTTATCTTTTGTTGTGGAGATGGGGGTTTCATCATACTGCTCAGACTGGTCTCAAACTCCTGGGCTCAAACAATCCTCTTGGCTTTGACTCCCAAAGTGCTGGGATCACAGTTGTGAGTCCCCACTACCAGCCTCAAATCTTTTTTTTTTGGCTAACTGGGGTTGATGCGGTTTGCTTTTTGTCCCCACCCAAATCTCATCATGAACTGTAATCCCCCTAATCCCCAGGTGCTGAGGGAAGAACCACATGGAGGTAATTGAATCAGGAGCAGGGCAGTTTCCTCCATGCTTTTCTCATGAGAGCGAGTGAGTTCTCACAAGATCTGATGGTTTTATAAACGCCTGGCATTTCCCCAGCTTGCACTCACTCTCTCTTCTGCTGCCTTTTAAAGATGATGCTTGCTTCTGCTTCACCTCCAGCCATGATTGTGGGTTAAGGCCTCCCCGGCCATGCGGAACTGGAAGTCAATTAAACCGCTTTCCTTTATAAATTACCCAGTCTCAGGCAATTCTTTATCACAGCATGAAAAGGGACTAATACAGAGATCCCTTGACATTCCACATGAATTTTAGAATAGGTTTTCTACTTCTGCAAACAAAATTGTCACTGGAAATTCTACAGAGATTGTGTTATATCTGGGTATCACTTCGGTAGTTGTAATGTCAACATGTTAAGCTTTCCAATTAATAAACATAAAATCCTTTTTCATTTATTGAGTTCTTTTTATTCTTTCAGCAACGTTTGTTGTTTTTAATAAAAGAGCCTTTACCTCGATTAAATTTATTTCTAGACATTTTATTCTTTTTGATACTATTATTAAATATAATTGTTTTCTTAATTTCCTTTATAGATTATTTGCTGATGTACAGAACACAGATGATTTTTGCATGTTGACCTTGTACCTGCAACTATGATAAATTGATTTATTATATATAGAAGTTATTTTCTGAAATCTCGGGGATTTTCTAGATACACATTATGCTCTCTGAGAATAAAGATAGTTTTACTTCTTCCTTTCCAGTTTGTATGTCTGTATATCTTTTTATTGCCTAACTGCTCTGGCTAGAACTTCCAATACAGTGTTAAATAGTAATGATGAAAGTAGGCATCTTTGTCACGTTCCTGACCTTCAGGGAGAGGTTTCATCCAGTCTTTCGCCATTAAGTATAATGTTATCTGTGGGTTTTTTTAAAAAATAAATGCCATTTATTATGTTCAGAAATTTCCTTCCATTACTTGTTTTTGGGTACTCTTTTTTATTGTAAAAGGCTGTTGAATTTCATCAAATACATTTTATGTATCATTTAATAGGATTGTATTGTCTCCCCCAATATTCCATTAATGTGGTGTGTAACATTGATTGATTTTCTTATGTTAAACTATACTTGTGTTCTTAGGTTAAATCTACCTGATCCTGGTGAATAATGGTTATATGATTCACTTATATGTAAATTATAAATTTATATTAAGTAAATTTATTCAAATTTTCAGGTTTTTGTTCAAAAATGTTGCATCAATATTACTAAAGGTTATTGGTCCGTGTTTCCTTCTCCTGTGGCGCCTTGTCTGTGTTTGGTAGCAGGATAATACTGAACTCATAGAGTGAGTTAAGAAGTGTTCCTTCCTCTTCTGTTTTTTGGAAAAGTCTGAGAAGGGGTGGTATTAATTCTTTAAATACGTGATAAAATTTACCAGTGGAGCTATTTGGTCTTGAGCTTTTCTTCGTTGTGAAGTTTTTGATTATTGATCCAATCTCTTAAACAGCACTTCTCCCCTGTCCCAGATTTCCTACTTTTTCTGAGAGTTTTTGTAATTTGCATATTTCTAGTAATTTCTTCATTTTATGTAGGTTATCTAACTTGTCGGCATACAGTTTTTATAGTACTCTCTTATATTTTATGTATCTCTTTTAATAAAGTCAGTAGTATTGCCATAGGTTTTTATTCTCTTGTTCTCACGGTTAGCCTCGCTAATGTCTTTTACATTCTATTGATCTGTTCTAAGAACCAACTTTTGGTTTCATCGACTCTATTTATGTTTTTCTGTTCTCCATTTTACTTATCCCCACTTTAATTTTAGTTTTATTTCTTCTGGTTGCTTTGCATTTAGCTCGCTTTTCTTCGCATGGAAAGATAGGTTGTTGATAGATCTACTTTTTGAAAATGTGGGACTTTACGGTTATGAATTTCTCTCTGAGCACCGCTTTCGTGCATCCCATAAGTTCTGGGATATTGCATTTTTGTTTTCATTTGTCCTAATTGTTTTTAAATTTCCCTCACAGTTTCTTCTCTGACTCATGTGTTGTTTAGAGTGTGTTGTCAGCCAACATCACAATGAATAAGCATTCTCCTTAAAGACTAGAAGATGGGACACCCATTCTCATCACTCCTATTCCAAGCATTCTCCTTAAAGACTAGAAGACGGGACACCCATTCTCATCACTCCTATTCCAAGCATTCTCCTTAAAGACTAGAAGACGGGACACCCATTCTCATCACTCCTATTCCAAGCATTCTCCGTAAAGACTAGAAGACGGGACACCCATTCTCATCACTCCTATTCCAAGCATTCTCCTTAAAGACTAGAAGACGGGATACCCATTCTCATCACTCCTATTCAACATGGTACCGAATGTCCTAATTAGAGAAATCAGACTAGAGGAAGAAACAAAATCCTTCCAAACAGAGAAAGAAGTCTAAGTATTCCTCTTCACCAACAATACGATTCTATACTAGAAAACCTTAACGATTCCACCAAAAGGTTCCTGGAACTGAAAAATGACTTCAGTGAGGTTTCACAAGACAAAGTCAATGTACAGAAATCAATATCATTTCCATGCACAAATAATGTTCAAACAGAAAGCCAAATCAAGAATGCAATCACATTTTCAACAGCTGCAAAACAATAAATATGTAGGAATACATCTACCTGAAGAGGTGAAGGAGATCTGTAAGGACAACTAGAAAACCCTGCTGAAAGAAAGCAGAGCTGGCACAATCCCATGGAAAACAGTCCATTCTCACGGGTTGAAAGAATCAGGATTATTAAAATGGCCATGCCACCGAAAGCAGTCTGCAGATTCAGTACCATTCCTATCAAACTACCAATGTCATTTTTCACAGGATTGGAAAAAATTATTCTAAAATTAATACAGAACCAAATGAGAGCCCAAATAGCCAAGGAAGTCTTGCGCGGAAAGAACAAAGCCAGTTAGGGATGGGTTTGCCAGATATATAAGACTTTTGTTGACAGTTTTAAACATTTTCAGAACTTTAAAATATCATTCTATTTCCTTCTTGTCCCTATGGTTTCTGATGATAAATCTGCTATTAGTCTTACTGTGGGTCCCTGGTACGTGACAAGTCGCTTCTCCCTTAGGGCTTCAAACACTCTTGTTTCTGGCTGTCATCAATGTGATAATAACTTGTCTCTCTGGGGATCTTTTGCATTTAACTTTCTTGGAGCTCACTGAACACCTTGAATGTTCAGATTCTTATCTTTTATCAAATTTGGAAAGATTTTGTCTACTATTTCTTCAAGTATTCTTTATTTGTCTTTATTTCTCTCTCTTTCTTTTGGGATTTCTCATTTATGTGTATGTTAACATGCTTGACAGTGTCCCACAGTCTCCTATGTTCCGTTCATTTTTCTTCATTCTTTTTGCTTTCTGCTCCTTAGACTGGATACTTTCAGTTGCCATATCTTCCAGAGTGCTGATTCTTTCTTTTGCCTTCTCAAATGTGCTGTGGAAACTCTCTAGTGAGTCTTTCATTTGTGCTATTATATTTCTGAGTTACAATATGTCTTTTCATATTTTTCATCTCCCCTATGTCTGCTTCCTTTGCATAATTTCGATTTCTCTATGAATATTCTCTATGCGTTCATACATTGCTCTCTTAGTTTCCTTTATCTCTCTGTCCACGGTTTCTTTTAGCTTTTTCAAATCGTATTTAAGACAGTTGATTTGAACGTCTTTGTCTAGTTGGTTCAATGTCTGTGTTTGTTTCATTGGGGCAATTTTCATTAGTACCTTTTGTGAATTGGACAAACTTTTCTGCTTCTTTGCAAGCTTCATAGCCACTTGGATATTTTGAATAGATAATATGGTCACAATGGAAGTCAGTTTTTTTCCCCTCTTTAAGATTTGTTTTTGGTTGCTGTGGTCTGTAGCTGTTTACTGCTAGTGACTTTTCTAAACAATTTTTTGTAAAGTCTACTTTTTGTTACATGTAGTCTCTGAAGGCTGTTCTTCTTTGCTTGCTTTCAGCTAGAATTTTGATAGAGATTTCCCTAATGCCAGGAATCAAAATGAAAAATACAAAAAGAAAACAGAGGCTGGGTGTGCTGGCTCATACCTGTAATCCCAGCACTTTGGGAGGCCAAGGCAGGTGGATCACAAGGTCAGGAGATGGAGATCATTCTGGCCAACATGGCAAAACCCCATCTCTACTAAAAATATAAAAATTAGCCACGCATGGTGGTGTATGCCTGTAGTCCCAGCTACTCAGGAGACTGAGGCAGGAGAATTGCTTGAACCTGGGAGGCAGAGGTTGCAGTGAGCTGAGATTGCGCCACGGTACTGCAGCCTGGTGACGGAGCAAGATTCCATCTCAAAAAAAAAAAAAGAAAGAAAGAAAAGGAAAACAGAGAGAGACAAAGACAGAAAGAAAGAAGAGAGAGAGAATCCTCTCCGAAAGCTTGTAGATTGACTCGTTCCCGGGATTCCTTCGCTGCTTAGCCAGACCATTTACAACTGTCTGTCTTTACGTTCTGCTTGTGCTGAATCAAGAGTTCAGCCAAAAAATGCAAACAGGGTTTTCTCAGGTTTTCCTGAGCCTGGGTTCAGTCCTGGCTATGCTTGTGGCTTTCTAAATTTCCCAGTGTACACAGCCTCTTTTGAATATCCTAATTTTCTGAGAAACCCTTTCCTCAACTTCTCCTCCCAGGCTTTTGCGGCTGTTATTTGCCTGCACTTTAATCTGGTGCCCACATGTCTGTGAGTTGCTTTTTGGCTTGAGAATGGCTTTGAGGAATGGCTGGGGCTTTTCTTCCTGGAGAGAATTCTAAGTTCAGTGAAATGAAGACAAGCCCCTTGTCTCAGGCTTCATGAAGCCGGCGGACAGGTTCGAATGGACAGATACTTTGAGAATTCTCTGAGAATGAAGTCTGCTTTGCTCCCTCCAGAACCAGAACCCCAGAGCCCAGGATCCAGGACTGCTGATTTCAAGACCACCTTTGAACCCGGCATGGGGGTGAGGCAAGGGCGAGTAAAAATGCCACAAAACTTTCTTAAAATTTCTACGCTGTCTTTGTCCTGATGTAGTCTTTGCTTTGTTGCCGTGAACCTTTAGCTTTTCTACAGTTCTGACGAAGTTGGTTTTGACAATTACTGCTTGATATTTTAATGTTTCTCTGAGGACCCCATGGAGCTACTTACTATTCCATGTTTGCTGACCTCACCTCTTCTTGTATTTTTTATTGCTGACATTTTATCTTCTGTTTCTTGCCACTATAATGTAATGTAATGAAGGTGTATGTCTGGTAGTGCATAGTTGGTATTCAGTGTGTATTCCTTGACATGATCATAAATTGACCAATGAAGGTTAAGATTTTTTAAATTGTCAATAAATTGGTCATATACAAATAATTAAAAATAGCTGACTTTCCATTAAATCTCAACTTTTCTGAGTGTCTTTTGGAGGCTCTGCTTTGAATTTTATCTTTTTAACTTGTTAACCACTGGTGACCTGTTAGTATTAAAATTTATCCAGAATCGCTGAAAGCAAAGTCATAGAAAAATTTAATGGTACTCCCGAAAGTACAGTTGGCTTGGTGCTTTGCACATGTTCATGATTAATTTGTTTCAAGAAAATATATCATTTATGATTATCAAAATAAAAAGTATCTAGTCAAATAAAGATGGATGCTTGTGGAGTTAAAAAGCTTATTAAACGTGCTCTTGTAAGTCTGTTAATCTCTATTATGAGAAAATATAAGTTCAATATAAGCATGACTGGGCAGCCTCGAGAAAGCACAGCTAACGTGAACAGCCATCTAAGGCTGCCCCGTGAAAGCGTTGATTCTTTCTGCCACCGCTCACCACTTAGACTTCCATAACAACAAAAATTCCCCTCCTTGGTTCGTAATAAGGAACTAATTGGCTTGCATATGAAGTTGTATTAATGTTTTACTAGATTTGCTGATTTGAGTATTTAAATTGAATATTTGTCAAAATAGAAATTGCCTCTTTGGGTCACATTGATGAGCTCATGGACTTGAAAGAAGTTGTATTCACATTTTTCTGGGTCCACTCTTGAGTGTTTGCTGATATAACTAAGTTCACCTGTGCCAGGCGCTGTTAGGTAAAAACCGAGGGCAGCAAGCTTGGGTATTTGTTTGGAGGCTCCAAGCGGGCACGTACCTGCTGCCTGGGAACGCTGTGAGGATAGCCGAGGCAGCAGTTCAGGGTACACACAGAAAAACCAAAGAAAGAAGGGCCCCCTCGAGTCAGCCAGACTGGGAATGTCACCACCACGAGTGACAGCTGTTGCCATCAGAGCACTCCCATTACCACATCGTGTTTTAGAAGCGTGGGTTGAGATAGAGAATGGTTTACTTGTTGTAACCAAACTGTGATTTTTATATTCACACATCAGATAGAATAAAAGCCGTGGAAAGTTGTCACAGTGTAAGGGAGCTATAGACAGGTAAGCAGGTAGATAGAGAACCATCAGAACAGTGGCTGGTGCATAGCGAGTATTACCTAAGTGTTCATTCTCATTATTTCTATTACAAAATAATGTTTGTGATTGCCTCCTCATTAATTCAGGTCATTTGATGGTGGCGACTAGCACATTTTTAGCATACAACTAAAATTAGGTTTTAAAATTACATTTTTTGTTGAGTCTTTAGATGCTTTATGACAGAAATTTGTATGTAAAATAACTTATTTCCAGTATGATACAATGAAATCCTAATTTGCTCATTATTTTGAGAAGGCTCGAGGGAAACCTTTAAATCTTTTCTTGGCTGTTAAGTAAGTCTGATTATGAAGAAGAAGAAGAGAGAGAGAGAATGCCAGATCACAGAGTACCAAAAAATCTATTTTAAATATTTTAAAGAGAGGCAATTATTGAGCTTAGCCAGGAAATAATTTCAATGCCAGTTTTAATTTCCCTTTTTCAACTGTGCGGCTGTAACTTTCTACTTTGTTCTTTCCAAATTGCCAGCTCAGTTTCTCTTTTAGGCAATTCCAGTGCTACCATGTTCTGATCAAAATGCTTGTCTTCCTGCCATCCCCCCAGACCACGGCATCAAATTCGAACCCTGACGCCTGGCACAGTCTGTGTAGATTTTTCTCTAGGAGAAAGAAATTATTGTGTATTTTATATTTTATACTGGTTTTCGGTTTAAATGAATCTTAGAGTCTCTGCAGGTGGTTATACAATGATGAAATCAGTCAGTGTGATTTGACCTGCTTGGGATTGTGGATTGAGGATTACTCTATGTACTAATTTGATGGTGGTGATGTTTAGAAGTCACAGGGGTGCTACATCATTTCAGAGTAATATTTTAAAATCATACATCACGTTCTTCCCTATGGATGAAAGAGTCTTAGCTTGCTTTTGTCTTTAGCATCTTTTTTTTTTCAGGTTTTTAATTTTATTTAATTTTATTTATTTTCCTTTTATTGCATTTTAGGTTTTGGGGTACATGTGAAGAACATGCAAGATAGTTGCATAGGTACACACGTGGCAGTGTGATTTGCTGCCTTCCTCCCCATCACCTATCTGGCATTTCTCCCCATGCTCTCTCTCCCCAACTCCCCACCCCCTGCAGTCCCTCCCCAAAGTCAGCATTTTCCCTGGGAGCAGGTGTTGCGTGACTTATGCAGGAGCTTATGCGCCGTGTGACCTTTCACTCTGACTCTGAAGTAAACGCTCTCTCTATTGTTCAGCTACCTTTTCAGGTCCCTTCAGTAGCTTTTCAGGTTTTCACGGTCTGTATTTTATTATCTTTATATCCCCCAGGATTTAGGAATACGTCTTGAACATGGTAGATAACTTCTCATAATAACTATAAACAGTTTTAAATTATTGAAAACTCATTATTTATGGGTTAACTATTTAGCATTTAGAATATGATTATGTAAACTGTAAGCCTTATTAATAAAAATCTGTACAATAATAGATGGGTAAGGCATGTATATATATATATATGTATATGTAGTATAATCAGAAAGACATGTGTATATATGTATATGTATATGTAGTATAATCAGAAAGACATGTGTATATATGTATATGTATATGTAGTATAATCAGAAAGACATGTGTATATATGTATATGTATATGTAGTATAATCAGAAAGACATGTGTATATATGTATATGTATATGTAGTATAATCAGAAAGACATGTGTATATATGTATATGTATATGTAGTATAATCAGAAAGACATGTGTATGTATGTATATGTATATGTAGTATAATCAGAAGGACATGTGTGTATATGTATATGTAGTATAATCAGAAAGACATGTGTATATATGTATATGTATATGCAGTATAATCAGAAAGACATGTGTATATATGTATATGTATATGTAGTATAATCAGAAAGACATGTGTATATATGTATATGTATATGTAGTATAATCAGAAAGACATGTGTATATATGTATATGTAGTATAATCAGAAGGACATGTGTGTATATGTATATGTAGTATAATCAGAAGGACATGTGTATATATGTATATGTAGTATAATCAGAAAGACATGTGTATATATGTATATGTATATGTAGTATAATCAGAAAGACATGTGTATATATGTATATGTATATGTAGTATAATCAGAAAGACATGTGTATATATGTATATGTATATGTAGTATAATCAGAAAGACATGTGTATATATGTATATGTATATGTAGTATAATCAGAAAGACATGTGTATATATGTATATGTATATGTAGTATAATCAGAAAGACATGTGTATATATGTATATGTAGTATAATCAGAAAGACATGTGTATATATGTATATGTAGTATAATCAGAAGGACATGTGTATATATGTATATGTAGTATAATCAGAAAGACATGTGTATATATGTATATGTAGTATAATCAGAAAGACATGTGTATATATGTATATGTATATGTAGTATAATCAGAAAGACATGTGTATATATGCATATGTATATGTAGTATAATCAGAAAGACATGTGTATATATGTATATGTATATGTAGTATAATCAGAAGGACATGTGTATATATGTATATGTATATGTAGTATAATCAGAAAGACATGTGTATATATGTATATGTATATGTAGTATAATCAGAAAGACATGTGTATATATGTATATGTATATGTAGTATAATCAGAAAGACATGTGTATATATGTATATGTAGTATAATCAGAAGGACATGTGTATATATGTATATGTAGTATAATCAGAAAGACATGTGTATATATGTATATGTATATGTAGTATAATCAGAAAGACATGTGTATATATGTATATGTAGTATAATCAGAAAGACATGTGTATATATGTATATGTATATGTAGTATAATCAGAAAGACATGTGTATATATGTATATGTATATGTAGTATAATCAGAAAGACATGTGTATATATGTATATGTAGTATAATCAGAAGGACATGTGTATATATGTATATGTAGTATAATCAGAAAGACATGTGTATATATGTATATGTAGTATAATCAGAAGGACATGTGTATATATGTATATGTAGTATAATCAGAAAGACATGTGTATATATGTATATGTATATGTAGTATAATCAGAAAGACATGTGTATATATGTATATGTATATGTAGTATAATCAGAAAGACATGTGTATATATGTATATGTAGTATAATCAGAAAGACATGTGTATATATGTATATGTATATGTAGTATAATCAGAAAGACATGTGTATATATGTATATGTAGTATAATCAGAAGGACATGTGTATATATGTATATGTAGTATAATCAGAAAGACATGTGTATATATGTATATGTAGTATAATCAGAAGGACATGTGTATATATGTATATGTAGTATAATCAGAAAGACATGTGTATATATGTATATGTAGTATAATCAGAAGGACATGTGTATATATGTATATGTAGTATAATCAGAAAGACATGTGTATATATGTATATGTATATGTAGTATAATCAGAAAGACATGTGTATATATGTATATGTAGTATAATCAGAAGGACATGTGTATATATGTATATGTAGTATAATCAGAAAGACATGTGTATATATGTATATGTAGTATAATCAGAAGGACATGTGTATATATGTATATGTAGTATAATCAGAAAGACATGTGTATATATGTATATGTATATGTAGTATAATCAGAAAGACATGTGTATATATGTATATGTATATATAGTATAATCAGAAAGACATGTGTATATATGTATATGTAGTATAATCAGAAGGACATGTGTATATATGTATATGTAGTATAATCAGAAAGACATGTGTATATATGTATATGTATATGTAGTATAATCAGAAAGACATGTGTATATATGTATATGTAGTATAATCAGAAGGACATGTGTATATATGTATATGTAGTATAATCAGAAAGACATGTGTATATATGTATATGTAGTATAATCAGAAGGACATGTGTATATATGTATATGTAGTATAATCAGAAAGACATGTGTATATATGTATATGTATATGTAGTATAATCAGAAAGACATGTGTATATATGTATATGTATATGTAGTATAATCAGAAGGACATGTGTGTATATGTATATGTATATGTAGTATAATCAGAAAGACATGTGTATATATGTATATGTATATGTAGTATAATCAGAAAGACATGTGTATATATGTATATGTAGTATAATCAGAAGGACATGTGTATATATGTATATGTAGTATAATCAGAAAGACATGTGTATATATGTATATGTAGTATAATCAGAAGGACATGTGTATATATGTATATGTAGTATAATCAGAAAGACATGTGTATATATGTATATGTATATGTAGTATAATCAGAAAGACATGTGTATATATGTATATGTATATATAGTATAATCAGAAAGACATGTGTATATATGTATATGTATATGTAGTATAATCAGAAAGACATGTGTATATATGTATATGTATATATAGTATAATCAGAAAGACATGTGTATATATGTATATGTATATGTAGTATAATCAGAAAGACATGTGTATATATGTATATGTATATGTAGTATAATCAGAAGGACATGTGTGTATATGTATATGTATATGTAGTATAATCAGAAGGACATGTGTATATATCTATATGTATATGTAGTATAATCAGAAAGACCTGGTAAGGTAGAATAAGCTCCAAACACTTTCCATTTGATTTCTTTATTTTTATTGTTGGCAATTATATTTGTGATTCTTTATAGTGTGTGATAGTTTGTTTTTGAAAATATTATTTCTATTAAACAGACTATGAGAACAATGTAAATATTTCCTGTGGTACGACGTGAAATGACTACAATGAGAACACTGTTAGCAGTGATCATGCGAAAATGGCACATTCAAAGGCAATCGTACCAGAACAATTTTGGTCATAAGTACTTATCTCGTGGTTAAAGTAGAAAACAACACAACACCCGACTTACTGTTCTATTTTCTCCCTACCTTGGGTAGGATGAATTTCTGCTGGCAAGGTCTGGCCTGGCGCTACATAGCAAGGTAAATACTGTGAGGTTTGGAGACCTCTGTTGCCAGTGGTCTGTGGTCCTTTGGCTCCCAGGTGTCTGGGGTCAGGTGGATCTTCAGAGTCACTACTGGCTGACTTTATGATCTGGGGGCAGATGAGATTCTGATGAGGAAGAAGGAGGTATTTTGCCTGTGTGGATTTTATTTATTGAGACGGGGATCAGGCTGGTGTGCCATGGTATGCTGATGGCTGCTTGTAGCCTTGACCTCCCAGACTCAAGCAATCCTTCTTCCTCAGCCTCCCAAATAGCTGGGACTACAGGCACATACCACCACACCAGGTTCATTTTTAAATTTTTGTAGAGATGGGGATCTCCCTTTTTGACCAGGCTGGTCTCCAACTCCTGGGCTCAAGTGAGCCTCCCACCTTGGCCTCCCAGAGTGCTGACACTGCAGGGGTGAGTCATTGTGCCTGGCCTGTGGATCCATCCTGTTCGCTAGTTTCACATACTTTAAACAAACTTTATGGCATCCCTTTTTCAAAACAGCAAAAGAATGAAAATAGTGCGAGAAAGGGAGTAACACAACAGCCGGCTGTGCGCACTCGGTCCTGTTGAGAGCACTCACGGAGCCGCTGCTGTGCCCACGGGTCTGCTGGGGCTGCGGATGGTCCCATGAAGGATAAGAAGCCCTCCAACACCGTCCACACAGTGGAGGAGGGCAGAGAATGCGTAATTACGTGCTCATATTGATAATGTGCTAAATACACACGCATGCTCATGCACAGGCAAAGGCACACGCGTGTGCTTCTAGGTGGAGAGAGAAACAGCCTGGAGTACCAGAATAGGAAAGGCTTCGTGACGCTTATCACCACCTCTTCTAAGCGCTCCGTATACACAATTCATGTGATCTTTTTAACAGTTCCTTGTGGTACTACTATTATCCACTGGAGAAACTGAGGCACTGCAATGTTGGGTGAAGCAAGGCCAGCTTAGGGGTGGCGCTGACATCAGACCTAAACAAGCCGGGCCCAGAATGCTGCTCTCTGACTCTGCCCCCTGCCTTGGGACTCGGTTTCTCCAGCAGAGGTGGAGCCTTTCTGTCTTAGGGGCTGTAGCCTGATAGAGGATAAGGAAAGGGGCCCTCAGGGAAGTGCGGTTAGGAGATACAGCCTAACAAAAACTGAGAATGGAGCTTTCAAACCAGGAAGTATAGAAACCCTTGGACTTATTAAAGAGACAATAGAGGCGTTATACTGAGCAGAGCAGGTTTTGAGCAGGCACGGGTCCTGGGCAGGCAGCATTTCCCCTTGTCTTCACTCAGACATGGGTGTTAAAGTGCTGAGCTGGTTAGCACCCTCTGTCTGTTCCATGTGGGGGTGAGCTGGGCCCAGTGAGTGTGGCCCAGTGGGCAGGCAGGGCAGAACGAGTGCAGGAGCCGGGGCCCGAGTGGGCCCTGGGTAGGCGCCTTCAGAGCGCTGAGACTTGGCTTGGTCTTCATCAATTGGTAGAAATAATTTAGCACACTTAGCTTCTCTCGGACGAAACTGAGCCCAGGTGCGCTGTCTGTACCAGTCGCTTGGCAGGAGCTCCAGCTTCCCTAACGTCCTTATCCAGAGTTTTCTCCCACCGCCCATGCATCTGCTTGTTCCTGGCGATTATGTTACGACGCGGTCACTTTGGTTTCTGCTTCTTAAATGTTAATACATCATAATAAAAATGAGTTAGGCATTGTTCTAGGCGATTTCTAATATTAATCCACATTGCTTAACTTATACATTGTTATATTGCAGATTTTCAGGCATTTATAGACCCCCAAACGACATAAAGTATTCCTCTGTATTAACTTTCTATGGCAGCGTAGCAAATTCCCACACACCTAGTGGCTTAAAGCACTGCCCACGTGTTAGCTTACAGTTCCGTGGGCTCAAAGTCTGGCAGCTTCAACCTTTGTCATGGAGTCTGTGGTTGGCCCTCACCTGGAGGCTTTGGGGAAATGTCTACCTCAGGCTCATTCAGGTGATAGGCAAGGTTCAGTTCTTGGAACTGTGGGTCTGTTGCTGGCCAGGGGGTGGGGTTATTCTCAGCTACCAGAGGCCCCTCTTTGGTCCTGGCCGGTGGCGCCTGCATCTTGGAAACCAGCAAAGGCCCACTAAATCCTTTTTAGGTTTTGAATCTCTCTGACTTCCCTTTCTACCAGAAGCAGAGAAAATGTTCTACTTTTAAGGGGTTGCTGAGATTTAACCAAAACCACCCAGATCATCAGGCAACTGATTAGTAAACTTAACTACATCTGCAAAATTACTTTTTTTCTTTTTTTTTTTTGAGACAGGGTCCCACTCTGTCACAAGCTGGAGTGCAATGGCATAATCTTGGCTCACTGTAACTCAGCCTCTGCTTCTTGGGCTCAAGTGATCCTCCCACGTCAGCCTCCTGAATAGCTAGGACTACAGGCACAAGTCACCGTGCCTAGCTAATTTTTGTATTTTTTTTGGTAGAGACAAGGTTTTGCCATATTGCCCAGGCTGATCTCAAACTCCTGGGCTCAAATGATCAACCCACCTCAGCCTCTCAAAGTGCTGGGATTACAGGTGTGAGCCACCTCATCTGGCCTGCAAAATTACTTTTATGTATATAAGGGTATCATAGTCACAGGCGTGATACCTCTTTCTATTCAAAGTCCCATTCTTGAGGAATAGAACCGGGGGGTCTGGCATCTTAGAATTCTGTCCACTATACCCTGGAAAGTCAGAATTTCTTCACCCATCATAACGGTGATGACTGATAGTCCAGTAACAAAAGACAGGCTAACAAGGGAAAAGTAGACAGATTTATTTAATCAAAGCTTTGCACGATGTGGGAGCCTTCAGAACGAAGGCCCCGAATAGCGAGAAAACTGTCTATTTTTATGCCTAGGTCTGATGAAGAATGAGCAGCTAGGTGGAAATCTGATTGGATGAAAAGAGTATGATATAATGCTAACAGAGAGTGGAGAAATCCAGTGTATTAGTCTGTTTTTTCACTACTATAAAGAAATACCTGCCTGTAATCCCAGCACTTTGGGAGGCCGAGGCGGGTGGATCACGAGGTCAACAGATCGAGACCATCCTGGTCAACATGGTGAAACCCCGTCTCTACTAAAAATACAAAAAATTAGCTGGGCATGATGGTGCGTGCTTGTAATCCCAGCTACTCAGGAGGCTGAGGCAGGAGAATTGCCTGAACCCAGGAGGCGGAGGTTGTGGTGAGCCGAGATCGCGCCATTGCACTCCAGCCTGGGTAACAAGAGCGAAACTCCGTCTCAAAAAAAAAAAAAAAAAAAAAAAATACCGGAGACTGGACAATTTGTGGAGAACAGAGGTTTAATTGGCTCATGGTTCTGCAGGCTGTACAGGAAGCATGTCTGGGAACCCTCAGGAAGCTGACAAGCATAGTGGAAGGCTAAGGGGAAGCAGGCATGTCTTCCGCGGCTGGAAGGAGGAAGAGAAGGTGGGGAGGTGCCACAGACTTTCAAACAACCGGATCTCACAAGCACTCACTCACTATCAGGAGAGTAGCAGCCAGGGGGAACTCCACCCCATGATCTGATTACCTCCCAGCAGGCCCCACCTCCAACACTGGTCATTACAGCTGGACATGAGATTTGGGCAAGGCCTTTCTGGTCAGATTCTTCTTGGCCTCTTCATGCAGCGTTCCTTCCTCCAAGGCATGGGGTTAGACCCTTTATGGAAAGGGGGTCTTTTGGTCTACCATTAAACAAAATAGGTCAGAGAATTTCTTTATGACCAGCTCTTTTTTTTTTTTTTTTTTTTTTTTGAGACGGAGTTTCGCTCTTGTTACCCAGGCTGGAGTGCAATGGCATGATCTCGGCTCACCGCAACCTCCACCTCCTGGGTTCAGGCAATTCTCCTGCCTCAGCCTCCCGAGTAGCTGGGATTACAGGCACGTGCCACCATGCCCAGCTAATTTTTGTATTTTTAGTAGAGACGGGGTTTCACCATGTTGACCAGGATGGTCTCGATCTGTTGACCTCGTGATCCATCCGCCTCGGCCTCCCAAAGTGCTGGGATTACAGGCATGAGCCACCACGCCCGGCTGACCAGCTCTTTTACATAGAAAGGCAGTGAATGGCTAGACTTGAGGGAGAATGAGAGAGGAGAGACAAAAGAGACTGTGCTTCTGAGTCTGCTTCAAAGGCCATCACTTTGGGGTATCATTTCTGGAACCCCAAGAGAGGTCTGATCTATGTTACAGGTCATGCTTTCAGGACTGTGCTTCCAAGTCTAGAATTATTTCTTGAAATATACAAGAAGTCCTAGAATATCTACCTGCATAAATGAATGCTGGAGCCCAGCAGATTTACCATTCTTTTAATAAAAGCCACCAAGATTTTTTGAGTTCTCATGAAGAGCCGAACTCGGCACCACTCAGAACAATCGTGCAGGGGAAGGAAGGTGTTTCTTACTTGGCAGGCTAGGAGGGTGGACCTGGATCTGGGATTTAAACTTGAGTCTGCATGAGTACAGAGCACCAAATGTCAGTCACTGAACCTCACTGCTTCTCTTTAGGAATTACCAGTTCCCACAGAGAGCTGGATTTCAAGTTTATTCTTCTGAAGACCTGCTCCTCCCTGGGAGAGGCCCCAGGCACTGACTTCTATTGTGAGGCTACCTATCAGTTTCTGCACCCTCAGGCTCACTTCAGCATGAGCTGAGAAAGAACTAAAACATGAACCATGCAGCAGGTAGCTGGAGACTATCACACCTTTCTCTTTAAAATCAGAGAGCGCATGGGGAGAAATGCCAGATATAGGTGAAGGCGAGGAAGGCAGCAAATCACACTGCCACGTGTGTACCTATGCAACAATCTTGCATGTTCTTCACATGTGCCCCAAAACCTAAAATGCAAAAAAAAAAAAAATAAGTAAATACAATCAGATAAACTTTACTGAAGAATGTCCTATAGTTCCGTAATGCCTGGTTCCTGGTTGCAGCTGCAGCCTGATTCTGCCCCTCGTCAGTCCATCCAGAGTTTTTATTCAAGTTTTCATTTACTGTGAAGCTTACTGCAGTCCGCGGAAGAGAACTTTCCTGTGAATACCAACACCTGCTGACTCCCAGGGTGCAGGCCCTCGCCTTTCAGACTTTGCTGTGTTCGCATTTCCTATTTCTGGCCCATTCTCTGCTCTGGTAACAGCCAGTGTTTTTGCCCTTTAGCTTCAGTCCTGCTGTTGCCATCTGGAGGCCCAGGTGACTGGCAGCTCGCTGGCGAGGCAGCGCCTGGGGGCTCAGAAGGCCATTTTTTTGCACAATGACTCACCAGGGAGCTGCAACTTGGCAGTCAGAAAAGAAGCAGCGACTTTCAAAATGGTGGGATTTTCTTCAAAAGACGTTTTATAACCACTTGGAAATCCTTGTATTGGAGCAAGGTTGTCAGGGAAGACCCCTCACAGTGCGTGCGTGTGTGCCTGCGTGCATGTGTGTTTATGTGTTTTCCATTACAGGAAGAAGGAAAAAGAAAGGGACAATTCTCAAAACCCCTTTCTCGGCTTTCTCTTCCCTTTCCGTGGTCCGTGGGAGAAGTAGCTCTGCTGGACATCTCTTAAACCGTGTGTCATTTGTGTTTTTAAATTAGTGTGCTTGTTTCATTGTTTTTTAATGCAAAACTAATGCATACTTGCTACAGTCATTTTGTAAAAGAAAAAAAATGAATGTTAGCAATTAAACATGAAAGAAAGTCTTAACACTCAAAGCATGGGCTTACTAACGTTTAGTACATTTCCATGCAGTACTGATGGATCCTGAAATCATTATCTCTTCAAAGTCATATTTCTCTGCGCTTCCCAGCCCCTGTGTGGCGCATGTGAGAACTCGATGGAAATCCAGCGTTCTTTCTGGCATTGCTGTTTGCAGTGGCAGTGAAACGACCAAGACACTTGTGGCATTTAACAGAAAAGCTTCATAGTTGAAGAACGCAATTCTAATCTGAAGTTAATTAAAACAATTGACAGAGTGTTTTTGTCTTTTATTTGGGTAATTTCTTATTACCTCCTATTTATCTTTTGCAAACTGAAATGACCAAAAGAACATTAACAAATGCTATCTTTTAATGTCAACGAATTTTAAGAGATGGGTCCATTAAAATTATACTGCTTTTAAATTTCATGTGCATGTGTTTAATTTATGGAGACTGAGGAAGGTTGGGATGGCATTCAGCCAAACTGACAAATTGGGGAATTGTGTTTTTTATTTCTTCCTCTCATGCTTCCCCAGGGACTCCCTGTTAACAGTGTATTCTCTTAATTCTCAAACTCTCTTTTCCTCTTTTACATATACATGTAAGCACAGCTGGCCCTCTGAATCTACAGGTTCTGATTCTCAGAGTGCTACCAAGCACAGATAAAAATATTTAAAGGGAAATAATAAAAAAGACAACAATAAAACAATACGAATAAAAATTCAGTTTAGAATAAGAACTCTTTAATACATAGCATTTACATTATATTTTATGTCATCTAGAAATGATTTATAGTACAGTCAACCCATCATATCTGCGGGTTTCAGATTTGGATTCAACTGACCTGAGATTTAAAATATTTGGGAAAAAAATCCCACAAACTTTCAAAGAAAAACTTAAATTTCACATCATCATGTACCACATTGAATCCATGGGAATGAAGTGATACGTAGAAACTATTTTAGTTACAGAAGTAATCCAGAGATCATGTAGAGTACACAGGCGTATTTAATGCATGCAAATGTAGGTCATATGCTGATGCTACCCCACCTTATGTAAGGATCTTGAGCACCCTTGAATTTTGGTGTCAGAGGCAGGTCCTTGAACCAATGTCCCACAGATACCCAGGGACCACTGTACATACATAGGTATACATATAGCTATGGACGCAAATGTGTGTGTGTGTGTGTGTGATGTTTCTGTGTATTTTCCCTCAGAAATACTTTCTTCGGTTTAGTTTTTGGCCCAAGGAAAAGCTCTCTTGAAGGTAAGTTGTAGGGAGGGTGGCGTTGTGGCTGATCCCAGAGGAGCCTTGGTGATCTCTGTCAGACAAATCTATGCACAGGGCTGTGTCCTCCCTTCTATCTGCGACTGATCTTACGTGGACACCCTAGAAAAGTATCAGAAATCATCTGTGCAGATTTTTGATTGTGAGGTTTTCTGCGTTTTTCAAAATGTGACACTGCAAATGAGCTGCCTGTTGGTCCCCGTGTGTGTGCAGACATCTTCGGAGGTACAACCTAATTGTTCCTTAATTGCTCCAGGTGAGTCCATCTCAGGTGCGGGATCCGCCCCACCCACCAGACACTTTTTGTATGTCAATTGGAGTGGATTTTTATGCTTTAGCATGTGGGCCTATTGTTCTGTTAGAAAAGGGCAGTCACTGGGCAAAGCCAATGACTGGGTGGTAGAGGGCAGGTGACACTTGCATAGATAGTCTGATAGAGATGCCATGTTCACCCTGCTGTGGTGATGACCATTCTTTAAAAATAATTATTAAAATAGTAAAAAAGAAGGGCAGAAACTACCCTACATAAAAAGTAAAATATTAAAAAACAATAATGTTGGAAATATTTCCCTTGTAGTATGTCTAGAAAGGGAACTAGATACATGTTGGAGATTTTCATATAATTACATTAATATTGCATATCACAGGGGAAATTATAAATATATTAATCAATTGTAATGATAATATGTAAATAATTTGGAAAAAATATTAATTCAAGATAATTCAAAGATTAAAGTATTAAAATGAAACCACAAACCTTAAAAAAAAATGGGAACTTTAATGTAATCTTAGATTCAAGAACACCTAAGTATAATACACAATCCAAAGTCCTGAAGAAAAAGAACAATAAATGTTATTACATAAAAATTTAAAATATCTGTATAATACAAACAATAAAGAAAGCTAACAGTAGAAATTATATAAACTTTGAAAAAATAATTAGAAACGAAAGTTTTTTTTCTTACAAAGGGTTTTTAATAAGTTGATAAAGAAAAATAGACAACAAAGTGAAAATATGAGATAAAGGATTTTCTAAGTTAATCTACATAAAAAGAAACACATGGTCATTAACATAAATTTTCAGAATAACTACATCTTTCAAATAATGTTTCAAATAACATTTGAATTTTGAAGTCTTAGAATTTGTCACTCATATATTCCACATGTAAATCTGCTTTTTTTGAAGAAATATGCATGAAGAAAAAACAAATTCACTTAATAATAGATTCAAGTGGACTAAGCAGAACAAAGAATGTCAGAGCTGGAGGACCGGTCTTTTGGATTAACATAATCCGATTTTAAAAATATTTAAATAAGTGAAGTCTTTAAGAAATATGGGATTCTGTAAAGCAAAACAACCTATGAATTATTGGCATTCCTGAGAGAGAAGGAGAGAAAGCAAACACCTGGTAAACATACTTGAGGGAATAATTTTAAAAAACTTCCTTAATCTAATTGGAGATGTAGACATCTAGATACAAACAATCTGTAGAACACCTGTGAGATAGATATAAAACAAATATCACCAAGGCATATAATCACCAGACTGTCCAAAGTCAATGCTCCAGGGAAAAGTGCTCATATGCAAAGGGAAGCCCATCAGGCTAACAGCTGTACAAGTCAGGAGAGTTTGGGGGCCCATTTTCAGCATTCTTAAAAAAAAGAGATTCCAATCAAGAATTTCGTATCCCACCAAACTAAACTTCATAAATGAAGGAGAAATAAAATCTTTTCCAGAGAAGCAGGTGCTAAGGGAACTCATCACCACTAGACCAGCCTTACATGAGATCCTTAATGAAGTTCTAGACTTGGAAACAAAAGAATGATACCTGCTACCACAAAACACATTTAGCATATAGCCTGCAGACCATATATGTATATATATATATATATATATATATATATATATATATACACATACATACATATAAAACAATGAATATTGTGTGTATACACACACATATATATGTATATGTATATATATACATATATACACACACATATATATGTATACGTATATATGTATGTATATACGTATACACTATATATGTATATAAATACAATATTCACTGTAATATATATAGTCTGCAGGCTATACACTAAATGTATATACACACACACACATATATATACATATACACTGTATATATATTACAATGAAACGACAACTAAAGCAAACAGCTAAAAACTTTGTGATAGGATCAAACTCTTACATATGAATATTGACCTTGAATGTAAATATTCTAAATGGCTTACTTTAAAGGCAAAGAAGGGCAAGTTGGTAAGAAAAGAGACCCATCTATCTGCTGTCTTCAAGAGATTCAACTCACACATAATGACACCTCTAGGCTCAGAGCAGAGGGTTAGTGAAAAATCTGCTATGCAAATGGAAAAAAGAAAAGCAGGAGTTGCTATTCTTATGTCAGAAAGAACAGAGTTTAAATCAACAACAGTAAAATCAAGACAAAGAAGGGCATTACATAATGACAAACGGTTCAATTCAGCAAGAAGACTTAACTATCCTAAGTCACACCCAACATTGGAGCACCAGGACTTATAAAACAAGTATTTCTAGATCTACAATGACTTAGCCAAACAGTAATAGTCATGAACTTCAACACCCCAATGAAAACAATGGACAGAGAATCAAGGCTGAAAATTAACAAAGCTATGAACTTGAACCCAACACTTGACCAGTTAAACTTAGTAGAAATTGCAGAATACTCCGCTGATCAACCACAGAATATATATTCTCTCATCTGCACATGGAGCATACTACAAGATTGACCATATGCTTGAGCATAAAGCAAGTCTCAATAAGTGTAAAAAGAATCAAAATCATACTAGTCATACTCTTGGGCCACAGTGGAATAGAAATATAAATCAGTTTCAAAACAACACCCTTACATGGAAATTAAACAACTTGTTTCTGAATAACATTTGGGTAAACAATGAAATCAGAAATCAAAAAATTCTTAGAAATAAATGAAAACAGTTACATCGCATATCAAAATCTTTGGGATACGATAAAAGCAATGTTAAGAGGAAAGTTGATAGCAATAAATGCCTACCTCAAAAACCAGGAAGATCTCAAATTAACAATCTCACATCACTCCTGGAAAAATGAGAAAAACAAGAACAAACTAACCCCAAAACTAGTAGGAGAAAAGAAGTAAATACAATCAAAGCAGAAATGAATAAAATTGAGACCCCAAATCCATACAAAGAATCAACAAAACGAAAAGTGGGTTGTTCAAAAAGACAAGAGGAATAGACCACTAGCTAGATTAACAAAGAGAAAAAGAGAAGATCTGAATTAGCACAATCAGAAATTACAAAGGAGACATTACAACCAATCCCACAGAAATACCAAAGACCCTCAGAGACTGTACGAACACCTCTATACACACAAACTAGAAAATCTAGAGGAAATTGATAAATTCCTGTAAGCACACAATCTCCCAAGATTGAATCAGGTAAAAACTGAAATGGTGAATGGACCAATATCAACTTCAAAAACTGAATCAGTCCCTCACCCCATGCCCAGGCCCCACCAGCGGAAGCCCCTGTGCCTGTACCATGTCAAAGAAAAAAGGATTGCATGCAGAAGAAGAGAACTCTCATGATGGAAATATTTTTTTAACTAAAGATGTATTTCAACTAAAAGACTTGGAGAAGATTTCTCCCGAAGAGAGAGGCATCACTTCTTCGTCAGTCAAAGAAGTCCTTCAAAGCTTAGTTGATGATGGGATGGTTGACTGTGAGATGATTGGAACTTCTAATTATTACTGGGCTTTTCCAAGTAAAGCTCTTCATGCAAGGAAACTTAAGTTGGAGTCCCTGGAATCTCAGTTGTCTGAGGGAAGCCAAAAGCAGGCAAGCCTAAAGGAAAGCATTGAAAAGGCTAAAATTGGCCGATGTGAAATGGAAGAGCGAACAACGCCAGCAAAAGAACTTTCTTCACTTTGAGACCAAAGGGCAAGCTAAAGGCAGAAGTCGAAAAATACAAAAATTGTGACCCACAAGTCGTGGAAGAAATATGTCAAGAAAGTAAAGGAGCCAAAGATGCTGCTAACAGATGGACTCATAACATATTTGCAATAGAATCTTGGGCAAAAAGAAAATTTGGGTTCGAAGAAAATAAAATTGATAAAACTCTTGGAATTCCAGAAGACTTGACTACATAGACTAAAATATTCCATAACGGTGAAGGATGTAAATTTTAAACTATTATCTAAATAAGTGTACTGAATTTTCATTTGCCTGTAACTGTATGTATTCTTTTATTAATGTTAAATAAAGTATAAAATACAAAGAAACATTAAATCTGTAATAAAGAGCCTATCAACCAAAATAAGCTTTGTACCAAATGGAATTACAGCCAAATGCTACCAGATGTACAAAGAAAAGCTGGCACCAATTTTACTAAAACTGTTTTAGAGAATTGAGGAAGCACTCTTCCCTAACTCATTCTGTGAAACTGATGTCTCCTTGAGACACTCACCTAGTAAAGATACAATAAAAATTGAAACCACAGGCCAATATTTCTGGTGAACATAGATATAAACATCCTCAACAAAATGCTAGCAAATTGAATCCAGCAGCACATCAAAAATTAGTCCACTATGATAAAGTCTGCTTAATTCCTGGGATTCAAGATTGGTTCAGCATATGAAAATCAATAAATGTAAGAATGCGATTCACCACATAAGCAGAATTAAAAAGAAAAACTATATGATCATCTCAATAAATGCAGAAAGAGTTTTAATGAAAATCAACATCCCTTCATGATGAAAACTCTCAAGAAAGTAGGAATTGTAGGAATATAAATAATAAGCCATCTATGACAAACTCACAGCCAACATCATACTGAACAGGTAAAAATGGGGAGCATTAGCCTTGAGAACTGGAATAAGACAAGGATGCCAACTCCTGCCATTCCTAGTCAAAATAGTACTAAAAGTGCTAGCAAGGGCAACCAGGCAAGAGAAAGAAATAAAAGGCATCAAAATAGGAAAAAAAAAAGTCAAACTACCTCTCTTTGTGGACAATATGATTCTATACCTTAAAATCCTAAGTTTTATCATGAGCCTCCTGGAACTGGTAAATGACCAACCAAGTTCAGGAGACAAAATAAACATACAACAAGTACTAGCAGCATTTTTATACACCAGTCACATTCAAGCTGACAGCCAAATTCAGAATGCAACCCTATTTACATAGCCACATACACACACACACACAAATAAGTACAGATATATCTAACCAAGGAAGTGAAAGATCTCTGCAAGGACAACAAAACAAAACAAAAAAACTGCTAAAAGAAATCATAGATGGTACAGACAAACAGAAAAATATTCCATGCTCATGGACTGGAAGAATTAATATCTATTAAAATGACCATTACTGCTCAAAGTGATCTATAGATTCAATGCTATGCCTAGCAAACCACATTACCCAATTTCAAACTATATAAGAAGGCTACAGTAATCAAAACAGCATGGTACTGGTACAAAAACAGACACACAGACCACTGGAACAGAATATACAGCCCTGAAATAAGGCCACACACCAACAGTCATTTGATCTTTGATGAAGTCCACAAAAATGAGCAATGGGGAAAAAAACCCTTATTCAATAAATGGTGCTAGAATAGCTGGCTAGCCCTATGTAGAAGAATAAAATTTGACGCCTACCTTTCACTGTACACAAACAATAACTCAAGATGAATTAAATATTTAAATCTACGACCTCAGATTCTAAGAATTCTAGAAGAAAATCTAGGAAATACCATCTGGACATGGGTATTGGGAAATATTTTTTGACTAGGTCCTCAAAAGCAAATGCAAAGAAAACAAAAATCAACAAGTGGGCCCTAATAAAAATAAAAAGCTTCTGCACAGCACAAGAAACTAAAAAACTAAAAACAGAGTAACAGACAACCTACAAAGTGGGAGAAAATATTTGCAAACTGTGCATCCAATAAAGGTCTATTATCTAGAATCTTGAAGGAACTTAAACAATTAAACAAGCCAAAAAAACCAACAACCTCAATAAAAATGGGCAAAGGACACAGACAGAGACATCTGAAAAGAAGGCATATATGTGGCCAACAGACATATGACAAAATGCTCATCATCACCAATCATTAGATAAAAACAAATCAAAACAACAAGATGCCACCTCTATAATAATAGTCAGAATGGCTATTACTAAAAAGCGAAAAAAGCAACAGCTGTGGGTTAGGCTGTGGAGAAAAGGGAATGCTTATAAGGTGTTGACTGGGAAGTAAATTAGTTCAGCCACTGTGGAAAGCAGGTTGAAGATTGCTCAAATAATTTAAAACTACCTTTTGACCCAGCAATCCTATTACTGGATACATATCCAAAAAAAAAAAAAAAAAAAAAAAACCCAAAAAACAAAAAAACAAATAATTCTACCAAAACTACACACATGCTCATATGTTAATCACAGCATTATCCATAATAGCAAAATCATGAACCTATAGAATCTATACCTAATGTAGGTGACGGATTGCTGGGTGCAGCAGACACCATGGCATGTGTATACCTGTGTAACAAAACTGTACTTTCTGCACATGTACCCTGGGACTTAAAGTTAATAACAAACAATGCAGAAATGTAGGCTTCAAGCACATTTAATATACTAAAGAAAGACTAATTATGATATGTTATATTTTCCATTTCTTAATTGTGGCTTTGAAAGATAATTAGCACTGATGCCCAAAGACATCTTTTGTATGAAATGAATCAGCTGCTCTCCCCTAGGTACCATCATTGAAAGATATAAGAAAATAGTCACTAAGGCCGGAGGCGGTGGCTCACGCCTGTAATCCCAGCACTTTGGGAGGCCGAGGTGGGCGGATCATGAGCTCAAGAGATTGAGACCATCCTGGTCAACATGGTGAAACCCCGTCTCTACTAAAAATACAAAAATTAGCTGGGCATGGTGACGCACGCCTGTAGTCCCAGCTACTTGGGAGGCTGAGGCAGGAGAATTGCTTGAAACCGGAAAATGGAAGTTGGAGTGAGCCGGGATTGCGCCACTGCACTCCAGCCTGGCGACAGAGCGAGACTCTTGTCTCAAAAAAAAAAAAAAGAAAGAAAGAAGAAAATAGTCACTCAAATTGTTTTTTGTGGTCTGTGGTTAAGACGATGTCACATACCACACATCCACACACATCATAGCAGATGTGCAAATTACATACACACATGCACATATGTATGTATACACACAAAGTTTATTCTACATGCATTGGTGCATGTATTTAATAGACTAAGGGGGACAAAAGTCATTTCTTCAAGTAAATATATTTTCATGTTGGTGGTCTGGGGACCTAACAGAAGTGCATTAATTGATTTGGTATCGTAGAGTCAGAGAATACCTAAACAGCAAATTCTCCCAGGACAAGGCTTGTGTCTGATATTAATCATACGTTAACTAGTTATATGGCTTTCAGCCTGCTTAAAAATTCCTTGAACACATGGCGGACTGCAAAGTTGAATGGCTCATTGACTGAAGCTAAGAATTTCCATGGAAACTGACATTATCTCTGTATGGCATCAGCTCCAACACATGCTGTAGATGAGTTGTTCTGCCTTCCATAGCCAGGACACTAGGCAGTCACAAATGGTGAGAAATGGCCCTGGTGCCACAGGTGAGGTGTCAGCCACTTCAGATGCTGCTTGGGGAACCAAACGGTGAGGCCTACAGTGAAATCAGGAACAGATGAGCTTGAGGATCTCTAGGCTGCCTGTGAAATTGTGCATAATAACTGAAATAATCATCCGCTCTATTGGCCAAAACACTTCTGTTTTCCTAATTATTCATAAAATAACCCAACAAAACAAATATTTCATAATATAGTAAAAGTGAGCCCTGCAGCATTGGACTTTGGCAGTAGATTTTTGGAAGCTTGGGGGTTTTAGACATTATAGTATATTCAGGAATGTGTGTGCCAATCTAATTAGCAGAGTTTCCCTCTATATTTAGACATTCCATAATAATTTAAATTTGAAATAAATTGTAAGTGTTTTTACCAGAAAAAAATCTGTAATTTTCATTTGCCAGAGTGCTTTTCGGAAGCTTTCAAAGTTACTGAAAGGTGATTTTCTGTAACTGTTTTACTGTTCAAATCCAATTTGTTTCTGCCACCAGGTATTTTTCTTCCTGGATTTTTCGGAAATCAGTCTTGGACCATTGGATGGTACTGTCATAAGGGCCTCACTTCCTATGGTGTAATTGTCTCTTGGTTTGACAGTTTAACAAATACACAGTGAAAGTCCACTGTGTACCAACAGCTGTGATATTTGTTTTTCCAAGGAAGATGCCTCAGCCTGAGTGTTCAATACTCTCCATCTGTTTGTGTAGGAATGTGTTCCTTTGTTACCATGACTATGCTGCTAATTTTCCTTTTAGATGATACGCTTCAGGAAAACATGCATTTTACTTCCTGGATTGCAATGTTGTTTTAGGGTAATTTAATGCATATAAATTATTTTTGAAAAGGCTTTGTGACAAATTCATGTTTTATATCACTTCTTTGGATAGGGAATTAAAAGTATACATTTCCAAGTTTACTGACCACGGAGTAAATATTTTTGTGCTGTGTGAAGCACTGTGCTCAGCAGAACTATTTGAGTGTTTTGCAGAATCCGTTTCTCATCTGGGAATTATTTGTTTGTTTTTGCTTTTTCAGTCTGCTGAACAACAACCAGATCAGAAAGATTTCCAGAAGTGCTTTTGAAGGACTTGAAAATTTGCTGTATCTGTAAGTTGTAAGAAAAAACAACAGTGGCTTATGGTGTTGATTGACTATTTTTGCCTTTTTGTGTGTTTACTTTAAATTAAAATGATTCTTTACTTTCTTGAATAGCACTTTCAACCTTTATATAAAACTCACATATAAACATGTCTTAAGTGCAATAAATTATTGCTTTCAATAGATTGTACATCTGAAAACATTTGAGTATTTGTGCATATTTTTCCTGCCACAAGTTCTAAATTGGAGAAAAATAAAAACAAAAGTTTTCCAATATTTCACATTTAAATCAAATTACTCCGTAATTGTAAAAAATTCCATACACCCAAAAAAAGAGGTTTTCTGTTGGCAGAAGAAGCTTTATGCCAACAACTTATTCATCCAAGACCTTTCAAAGCCGGTGAACACATTATAGTTAGAAACTTTAATAAACTTTGGTAAGAACCAAATTTTGGAAAAATTAGCTCACAAATGCAATCACTGACAATTGTCATGCTTTTTGTGTATTATTGGTAAGTGGGAATAAAGATATTTTAAACAGAAACATTCTTTGGACTCAAACGTTAGTGTTTGGTAATTTGAATGTGGGAGGACATGACTGGACGCCGCTATGTTGGAGGCTGAAGAAACAGACTACAAGGGCTTTTATCTCAGCTAGAGTGAGGGCTACGACTTTCTTCTTAAAGAATGTTAAGGTGATAATGAACATTTTTACGCAAATGTGTTCATTTGTAGATTAATTAAGCACACTGCAAAAAGTAATTCTTTTCTTTTTTTCTGTGACAGAGTTTTGCTCTTATTACCCAGGCTGGAGTGCAATGGCGCGATCTCAGCTCACTGCAACCTCCGCCTCCTGGGTTCAGGCAATTCTCCTGCCTCAGCCTCCTGAGTAGCTGGGATTACAGGCAAGCGCCACCGTGCCCAGCTAATTTTTTGTATTGTTAGTAGAGACGGGGTTTCACCATGTTGACCAGGATGGTCTTGATCTCTTGACCTCATGATCCACTCGCCTCGGCCTCCCAAAGTGCTGGGATTACAGGCGTAAGCCACCGCGCCTGGCCCCCAAAAGTTATTCTTTAAAAGAGAAGACACCATTCCAATCTTCAGCTCTGACCAAGTATTTTTCCAAACCACTAAAATTCCTATTAAACCCCAGGTCAAGAGCCTCAAAGCCTCCTGTGCCCAGCTGAGGCACCCAGCCTAACACAGACATCTCCTACAGCTCTGCTCATTATTGAGCCCTAAAGTCTCACTTTCCTCTTAGGTCAGTCAATTGCATCCACTCACCTGACCTTTCATAACAATCTAACATACCATCTTAGTCAATTTTCTGCTGATGTAACAAAATACGACAGACTAGGTAATTAATTTAAAAAAAGTTTATTTGGCTCATGGTTCTGGAGGTTGGGACGTTCAAGGCTGAGGGGCTGCATCTGGACAGGGCCTTCTTGCTGTGTCATAACATAGTGTTAGAACAAACTGAGACAGAAGGCAGAGAGAGCGAAACTTCTGTGATAAACAACTCACTCCTATGATAACGGCATTCACCCATTCACGAGGGAAGAGTCCTCATGACCTAATCACCTCTTAAAGGTCCTACCTCTTATCATACATTGGAAATTTAATTTCAGTGAGTTTTAAAGGGAACATTAAAACCATAGCACATGCCTAATGAGTACATGCCATTCTTTCTTTCCATTCTTTACACATTACAGAGGATCCTTCGACCTTGGTAGTATAGGAAGCCTGCTCCTTATTAGTGAAGGAGCTTGACCTTTTCCCTGTGTTTCATCTCGATCTTGCTCTGTAGTTTTCTACTCATTGTCCTGTGAAGAGTTACTCCCTTACAGTAAAACAAACAAATTAATAATCAAAACAAAACAATAACCTTTATGGCTTTCAAATAACGGTTTAGAAGGAATATCATTACTAGTGCTAATAGGCAATGAGGAAATATAGTAAAATGACAGTTATTAGCAGGAAATTAATTTTGAATAAGACAAATGTTCAGTGTTGCAGAGGCTTGGATCAGTTACGTACACAACTGTATTCTCTACTCTGAGAGCAAAAAAATCATTTCACATAACTTCTAATCAATGCTCTGGCCAATGAAAAACACTACTTACCAAGTGCAAAAAAATCTCTGGGCTTCTGTGAGATACATTATTTAAAAGGAAAGGGTAACAAATGTGTGGAGTAGTACATGGTGAACACTTTTATGTGCCCACTGCAGTAAATTTTGCCATGTTTTCAATCACATTGCCAAGTAAGCATTGCCTTTCAGACGAAGGAATTTTGTAGAGAAAGAGGTTGTGAGTTAGAAGACCCATTCAGTGCACACAGTACTGCAAGTTCTGTCTTTTCCTTTGCCCTTTATGCTTGATCCCCTGCGGTAAGCACTGCCTTTCCCCTTCTCCTTGGGCGTGTCCTGCTTGTTTGTTACTTGGCTTTTTCCCCTTTCTTGTCTGAGCTTTAATGTCATGTCCTCCAGGAATCACCTTAAGTCAATCAGTTCTTCTCTTCTTCTCCCTATCATGGTGCCCTGTGTATTTCATTTAATGCATATACCACAAAAGTTCATTTAAAAAAAATATATTTGTTAACTTATTTATTTTCTGATCCCCTCACTAGATTCTGTGAAGTCAGGTGGCCGTGCTCTCCTTATTTATCACATATATCAGCATCTAGAAATAGTATCTAGGACACAGGAGCTACTCATTAAATATTTGTTGAACAAATGTATGAACATAAGGTACTCAATAAATGCTTGATATTTGTTTAATTAACACTCTTAGTTACATCGAGTTAATTATTCTTGAGACGAATGATAACACTATTAAATGCCTCTGCTGTTTCAACAACATGTGTATGTATCCATTATTTATAGCATGCATTTTCCCAAAGGTTACAAGTATTTATATTACATGAGGTAGTCATAGTGCTTGTATGTTAAGGAGGTTGATGTTCGTTAGACTATTTATACCACAAAATTGCAGTTTTGCCCTCCCAGACACAAAGGGTAGCATGTCTTTTCCTCTAAGACATAAGCATTTGTAAACTCATCTGAAACTCTAATGTGTTTTGACCCAAAATGTATCTCTGATCCCCTTGGGCAAAAATAAATGGAAATGTCTTAGGACAAGTTGGGCTTTTAAATTAAAAAGAAAAAAATACAATGGTTGGAGAATATATTTGGGTGTAGTGATTCATTTAATGTTAGCTGAATCTTAGAGCTAAGACACGTTGAAGATCTAAGAGCAAAATGCTCCTTTGGTTTAGCAGACACTTAAAGTTTAGCTCCTTTTCTTTGACTGAGCAACCCTTAAGAATAGCACTTGCGGCATTCATTATTTTTAACTGTTTGACTTAATCTAATGATAAACTCCAAAATAAACATCTTGGCATCCAAATAATAATAATCCTGTTATTTATGGGCATTGATAATGATATCAAATCACTGTAACACAAAATGTGATAGTTGCCATGTTCCTGGAGGGCACTGATAATTTCACAAGTTTTGAATTTACCCATGGGGCAAAATCCGATGCATCTCTGTGCCTGTCTGAGATAAACGCGGCATCAGTTGCCCGCATTTGAAGAGGAAATGTATTCCACGTTCAAATCTGTGATTTTGTTCTCAGTCTCTAAGTTTACTATTTTCTCTGAATTACAGCTTCTTCTTCCTACTAGTGCAGCCCTGAGCAGCCTTGTCCTTGTGACCTCCTGCTGCTCAATGCCGCTCCTTCTGCACAAACTCACCTGCTTAGATCATTGGCTGAATGCGTCCCTTGCAATTGTATTCTCAGCAGTGACCTTTTCCATCTCTCTCCAGGTCCTTTGGATTTACTGGGAGTCTGCCCCTTCCTATTGTAACCTATAGATAAAAGGAGTTTTAAAAAATGTTGGGGAAGTAAGTGCCCTTGAAGAATGTGACCTTGAATAGTGTAAGCTTGAAGGACACAACTCTCACCAGTTCTGAAATCTCTCACTCCCTGGGTTTTCATGAGAATCTTAACAAAATAAGTGCACTTTTTTGAGGTTTCTAGTCCACTTTCTTAGCTTTTGCTGTGAAACAAACCACCGCAGAATTTAGTGACTTAAAAGGATCAAATATTTTTATCTCGTGATTGTTCTGTGGACTAATGAGACAGTTCTTTTTGTCTAGGCTGGCTCAGAGCTTCTGGTCCAGCATGACTTCATTCACGTAGCTGGCAAGTTCTGAGTATCAGCTGGGATGCCTTTCTTTTCCATGTGGCTTCTTTCTCTAGCCAGCTAGATTATGCTAGCTTACACCATGATCTTATCCCTAGCGTAGCCAGGGATGAGTGCTTTCCACGCCTTTCTTGGGTCATGTTTCTAGTGTCCCATTTGGCCACTCAAGCCGCGTGACCAAGATGTAAATCATTACCGAAGAAACAGGCTCCATGTTTTGATGGATGAAGCAGCTTAATCCCCTTGCAAAGGAGTATGAATCAGGGCTGAGAGGAATTTTTTTGCCATTTCTGCAATCTGTCACATTCATAAACGTCTGGGCTTCCAGGAGTTGAGGTACAGGTTGTAATCACAATCACACACATCTTGGGTTGGTATCCAGGGTGGGTTATACCAAACGTGCAGTATGAGCTCAGAGAAAAGGGGTTATATCTATTTGGAGTCCCACAAGGTGGGACTTGATGGAAGTAGCAGGAGGATTGTGAGAAAATCCAGCCAACAGTCTGGTATGTTTGTGTTATGGAAAGTAACTTTTAATGAATGGATGGGAGGGCCTGAATGGCGCATGACGAGAAATAAGGCCAGCAAGTTTGTGAAGGACCGAATCATGGGGGAGGAGGTTTGTGTGTCAAGCTTTCTGTGTCCATGGAGTTAGTGCTTAACTTCCATTCACTGCAAACCAGCCTTGCTTCCCACCACTCCACTAAAGGTTCTCTGATGAAGACCACCCACGTTGTTAGACATACCGGACCATTCTGTGTTTACGCTTAATCATGAGGACTCACGGTGTCCTGTGTTGACTGCTCACCCTCTGATCTCCTTGTTTTAAGATTGCACGTTCCTGGTGTGCTGTTTTCTGACTTGCCTGCTCAGCCTCCTTCCCCGAGAGTTCTCGCCCATGCGCTGTTCTCTCTTCCCGCTTTACACCTCCCTGTGTTGGAACACGGCTGCTTCCACGGTATCAGTCATTATCTAGGTACTACTGGCTCCCAAATCTTTATTTCTAGCCCGGATTGCTTTTATGTTTCCCAATCCATACATACGCAGTTTCTTACTCAATAGTTCCACTGATGTGTCCCACAGGAGCTTCAAACTCAACATGACTTAAATGCAACTCATTATCTTTCCCTTTCAAACCCACTCCTTACTTTCCCCTTCAAATGTGCTTCTTATTTTGAGAAATGATGACAGACTGACACGGTCATCCAAACTAAATATCTGTGCATCATATTGCCTTCTCCCACTTTCTCTCCTGCTGTTTCTAGCTAGTTGTTCAGTCCTGCAGATTCTAGGTTAGCATTGCTTTTTTCCCTTCCTGTCCACCCTCACTGTGCTGCCTTACTTTCCATCCTCCGTATGTATCATGCTTGGCTGAACAAAACGTTATTTCTTTGTCCAAGTCTTTCCTTGTCTTTTTTTTCTTTTTGAGATGAAGTCTCACTCTGTCACCAGGCTGGAGTGCAGTGGTGCGATCTCAACTTACGCAACCTCTGCCTCCCAAGTTCAAGCGATGCTCCTGCCTCAGCCTCGTGAGTAGCTGGAATTACAGGCATGCACCACCACACTGAGCTAATTTTTGTATTTTTAGTAGAGACAGCGTTTCACCATGTTGTCCGGGATGGTCTCGATCCCCTGACCTTGTGATCACTCTGCCTTGGCCTCCCAAAGTGCTGGAATTACAGGCGTGAGGCACTGTGCCCCTTCTCAAGTCTTCCCTTTTCTAAATCTCTGAAAGGCGACTAGTCATCTTTTCTTTTCTTTTCTTTTCTTTTTTTTTTTTAGAGGGAAGAAGAGAAAAAGAAGGGGAAAAAAAGAAAAAGGAAAAAAGGAATATTACTTCATTCCTAAAATGGGTTTCAATAATGGCCGATCAATATTTTGAGTGTTTAAAGTGGTTAATGCATATTTTATGTGTTTAAAATGGAGACCTCTATTGTGTTTATTTGTTCTGGCTCTGAGTTCAAGTCCTGGATATCGTTATCAATTTGTTGTCTCGTTGAATCTAAATCTCATTATGTGTCTTATGTATCTGGGTGTTAAGATCTCTTATTGTTACATTAATCCTTTTACCCTTGCATCCTTGTAGCTTTGAAATCTATTTTATTAAATGTGAGAATTGCAACTCCTGCTTTTTATTTATTTATTTTTTGCTCTCCATTTGGTTGGTGAGTTTTTTTCCATCCCCTTGTTTTGAGTCTTTGTATATCTTTATATGTATCGTTAGATTTTGTGGATAATGTATATTTTGTGTGTTTAAAATGGAGAGCTCTATTGAGTTTATTTGTTCTGGATCTTAGTTCCAGTCCCGGATATCGTTATCAATTTTCTGTCTCGTTGAATCTAAATCTCATTATGGGTCTTATGTATCTGGGTGTTAAGATCTCTTATTATTACATTAATCCTTTTACCCTTGTATCCTTGTAGCTTTGAAATCTATTTTGTCAAATGTGAAAATTGCAACTCCTGCTTTTTATTTATTTATTTTTGCTCTCCATTTGGTTGGTACGGTTTTTTTTTTTTCCAACCCTTTATTTTGAGTCTATGTATATCTTTGGTTATACCGTTAGATTTTGTCTGTATCTTTTGATTGGGAGATTTGGTCGGTTTAAATTTAGGGTTGCTGCCATTTGATATTAACTGGCTATTTGGTCCTTTCGTTGATAAAAATTCTTCTTTATGTTAATGCTCTTTACTTTTTGGTGTATTTTTAGAAAGGGTCATACTGGTTGTTCCTTTCTGTGTATAATGCTTCTTTTAGAAGTTCTTGTAAAGCAGGCCTGGTGGTTATAAAATCTCTGAGTACTTGCTTGTTCCTAAAAGATTTTATTTTTCCTTCAAATGTAAAGCTTAAATTGGCAGGATATGAAATTCTGGGCTGAAAGTTCTGTTGATTAAGTATATTGAATATTGGCCCCCACTCTCTTCTAGCTTGTAGGGTTTCCGTTGAGAGATCTGCTGTAAGCCTTATAGGCTTACCTTTATGGGTAACTTGATCTTTCTCTCTGGCTGCCCTTAATATTTTCTCCTTCTTTTCGATCTTGGTGAATCTAACGATTATGTGCCTTGGGGTTGGTCTTCTTGAGGAATATCTTTGTGGTGTTCTCTGTATTGCCTGGGGTTGAATAGTGTCCTGCTTTGCTAAATTAGGAAAATTTTCCTGGATAATGTCCTGGAGAGTATTTTCCAGCTTGAATTCATTCTCTCCGTCACATTCAGGTACACCAATCACGCGTATATTAGGTCTTTTCACATAGTCCCATATTGCTTGGAGACTTTGCTCATTCCTTTTTATCCTTTTTTCTCTATTCTTGTCTTGTCGTTTTGTTTCATTAAGTTGGTCTTCGACCTCTGATACCCTTTCTTCTGCTTGATCCATTCGGCTGTTTAAGCTTGTACATATTTCACTAAGTTCTCGTGTTGTATTTTTCAACTCCATAAGTTCATTTGTATTCCTCTCTATATTGTCTATTCTTTTCAACATTTCATCGAACCTTTTTTCCAAGTTCTTAGTTTCTTTACATTGGGTTAGAACAAGTTCCTTTAACTCCCAGAAGTTTCTTATCATCCACCTTTTAAAGCCTACTTCAGATAATGGAACACAGTCCTTTTCCATCAGGGCTTGTTCCGTTGCTGATGGGTTCTGATTTTGAGTATACTCGGCCTTCTTAGGCTGTTTTTTTCCCTTCATTGTAGATGAACCGCCTTTCTAATTAGGTTTCTGAGTCGACGTCCGACTTATTGATTCCCAGTGCTGGGATCCGAGCAACCCACTGTGGCAGCCTAAATAGCAGTGATAAGACTGATGGTGCTCTTCTGCCCGGGAATCTCTGGTCTGGCTTCCCTCTTGAGTCCGCAACAAGCGGCTCTGACTTCCCGGAGCTCCAAACCCCGGTCAGTAGGGGAAGCGGTCCCGTTGGCTCTGCATGAAGAGCTGCTGCGCCGAGACGCCGGCAAAACCGCTGCGGCGGCCACAAGAGTCACACTGGCGACCCATGGGGCTCCTCCACTGGGAATCGGCTAATCGGTGAGTGACGAAAATTCGTCTAAAGATGTGGCATCATGTCGTTCTCTGAGCTTTCACTGAGAGCTACAATCCTGAGCTGTTAGTGGTCGGCCATCTTGGATCAGATAGTCATCTTTTCTTAAAAAAAAAAAAAAGACTTGATCAGCCCCTTCTTCTGAGAATTCTTCAGTGGCTCCCATTGCTCTGGGATGAAGTAAAATCTCATTAACAGAACATACAAGATTCAATCTTATTTATATCTTCAGCCTTCATGACAATCACCGCCTCTAACTCTGAGCTCTAAAGTTCCTGGTATATGGCATTTGATATCCTGAATTGCCACCTTCACATATTCTCTTGGCAACTGGGTTATGCTGGGATATTGTGTCTTCCTGAAAATACTTCCCGCTCCGTGACTCCGACGATCACATAACAGATCACTTATTTTCACATACTATGTCAGTAATCTGTGCAGCAAACCTGTAAGGTTTGATATATGGGATAGATGAACAATTTTACCAGTGATGTAAATGTGCAAATATCAGAGCTTTCTGAGGAACAGATGTGGGAACAGAAGCAGAGCAGGCAGTCTGGGGTGGGAGTGGAGAGCAGTGAGTCGTCTCCCACCCTGCCTGGGAAAGTGTGACCTGCCTTATGGAGTGGGGCTGTCTGGTCTACTCAGCAGCGTTATCTACTGGAGAAATAGCTGATCATTCGATAATGATCATAACTCAGTGAGAACAAGCATTAGCATCATCCAGCTCTGAATCTATTTTCCTCAAGCATCCTGATTGTCACCTGCATCTCATCTAGATTCGCCATCAGGGAAAGAATGTGCTGACTACCTGAGGAAAATAGCCCAATCTTCAAGGAAGTAACACTTCTTGTTAACTAATGGATTTATTGACTAGTTTTTTTTAAAGTATAACTTTGGATAGGGAAAATTAATTTCCAAAAGAATAAAATGTATTTAGATGCTCTGACGAAATTCATTTTATAGGCCAAATTGAGGAACCTCCTGAAGGTCGTCTTTGGGCCCCTCATCCAGCCTTCCTTCACATCTGTCATTTTTCTCTGTACTTGCAACTATTTTCTCTTTGTGAAAATTATGTAGCATTACTTTATGATCTTGACATATAAGTACTTTGTCAGCATATTTTGATTAAGAAAATTTTAGTTTTCATCTATGTGTTCACCCATCTATTCAGCCATCCAACAATCTATCGATCTAATATCCATCTATCCATCTATCTATTCATCCATCCAACTATCGCATAATAAACACCTACCATGCCATGCCAAGTACTATCCTAGGCTCTAGGTAAGCAAAAAGATCTGACTCTGTGCTCTTAAAATCTACAAACTGATATAGTAGAGAAATATTATTCATTCATTTTCTATCTTAATATTCTGGAGTCACAAATGTCCAGAATGCGATTCAGGAAATTTGAGGAGGGAAGAGGAGACATTAAAAATAGTGCCACAGAAATACAAAAACAATGAGACTGCTATGAACAACTATACACCCCAAAATTTGATAACGTGGAAGAAAGAGATTTCTAGAAACGTGCAACCACTCAAGACTGATGAGGAAGCTCTTGCTTGCTTTCTCCACGTGCGATGCTGGCTCCCCCTCTGCCTTCTGCCATGACGGTCAGCTTCCTGCGGCCCTCACCAGAAGCCCAGCAGATGCTGGCACCATGCTTCTCATACAACCTGCCCAACCGTGAGCCAAAGTAAAACTCTTTTCTTTATATATTACGCAGCCTCAGATATTCCTTTATAGCTATACGAATGAACTATCACCTAAAAATATTTTGGCACCTGGCTCTTAGTACTTTTCAATTTAATCACAAGATTTACTTTGGTTTCCTGTGGAAAAAAAGATTTAAATAATTGAATATCGTATACTGTGACAACCGTATTTTTCAGATTTTAGTGTCAGGTGATATTTTCTACCCCAGACTAAACACTACCTTTATAAAATTTCCTCAGCATAACTATTCTGTTCTGCAGCTGATTATATGTAGATTAGCCACCATTCACCAGGACTTTTCTGAGAGTGAAAGCGGGCGCTGCTAACAGTTACGCCAGGACAGGAGCTGTAAATCAGGGTGTTCCAAGCAAATCAAACCTCTGGTCATCCTGATTATATAAGACTCATTTCAAACGTCTGCTCTAACAGAGGTTAGCTGATTGGAACTGTCTTACTTTTGAGGGATTCGAAGCACATAAATTTATCACAATTGATGAAGTTATTTTAAGAAACCATCATTTTGCATTCCACCTGCTCACAGCGTAACATCAAAAGGAAGGGAGTAACGAGTGATACATGCCAGTGTTACCAGGCGTCAGATACGGTCGTGCAGGATCTCTTATAAAGTATCAAAACATTGTCCTCCGAAAGAACTCCAGGACCCTGGACATAGACACGTGTTTTCGTGTGCAATACTTTTAAATAGAACTTACCTGTCAGAGCCTTTCAAAGTTGTTGCTATTGCTGAAAAGATGTTTTTGTAGTCACGAAAACAACATATACTTATTATATATCTTGGTTGGCTCAGGATACAATAACAAAGTACTACAGACCAGGGGGCTCAAACAACAGACACTCTCCCAGTTCTGGAGTCTGGAAGCCTGATATTAGAGTGCTAGCACAGTCGAGTTCCCGTGAGTGCTGCCTTCCTTGCCACCTCCATTCCTCAGGACACGTGCTAGGTAATAATCCTATAGGATTAGAATGCCACCCCATCACCTATCAACTCTATTTTATAAAAGTCTTATCTCCAATACAGTCATATTTGAGCTTAGAGCTTCAATATGAATTTTTGGTGGATAAAATTCAGCCCATAGCTCCATAAGAAACCTACAAGTATACTTTTTATACGTACGCATAAATTTTAAAAAATTATATTATTTTGTAAACTGCTTTTAAAAAAAACCCTAATATATTCTCATGTGTTCCATGTAATTAAATTTTTCTATGACAGCTAAAGAAAAGATGAGTGAGGGAGAAACAGAAAATCTGAACAGGTATATGAGTAAGGACATTGCATCAGAAATGAAACATCTCCCATCAGAAAAAGCTGAGAATCTCATGGCTTCACGGCTAAATTCTAGCAAACATCAAACATTTCTATAACTAATGCCAATCCTTTTCAAAAATCTTTCAAAGGATTCGATATTAAGGAATACTTCCAAACTGCTTTTATGAGACCAGAATTGCTCTGAAATTAAAGCCAGGCAAGGATGCTACAAGAAAATAAAATTGGAAGCCAGTATCCCTGATGAACATGGGTGTTTCGATTTGATTCAAAACTCTTTGATGCTAATTTTATGCTTTTATGCATTTCTCATGAAGAGAACATATTTCATTTCATTTTATGGCACATTTTATTTTATTTTTTTAATTAATTAATTTATTTTTTGGGATAGAGTCTCTGTCATCCAGCCTAAAGTGCCGTGGCGCGATCTCCCGGCTCACTGCAATCTCCACCTTTCAGGTCCAAGCAATTCCTGTGCCTTAACCTCCCAAGTAGCTGGGATTATGGACACATGCCACCATGCCCAACTAATTTTTTTTATTTTTAGTAAAGATGGGGTCTCACCATGTTGCCCATGCTGATCTTGAACTACTGAGCTCAGGCAATCTGCCCGCCTTGGCCTCCAGGGCATATAAGCTGTTTGGTAATACAAGCTCAACCTTACAGATGATCGGGGTCAGTCATGTTGCCACTCTAGCCAGAGTGATCCAAGGCTACAAGATTTCTTTTCCTCCAGATATTTTTCTTGCTCTTTCCTTTTTCCTGATTTTTCTTTGATTTCAGGCTACTCAGTCCAGTTCTTCTAACCAGTCACCTTCTGCCTGTTACCTACGCACCAGGGTAGGGACAATAGTGACAGAATCCTATTCAGGTTTGAGAAATAAAGGGAGAAACAGACTCAGCATTGCTTTGCATTGTGTATTTGCTAATTATGCAAAATGCCTTTAGAATTTGCCTTCTATTATGCATCTATTTCACGAACAGCCAGCTGCTCACATCCTTTATGTAACTTTTCTAGATTTCCCCAACCAGAGGCACTGCTCACATGTGAGATATTATTTATTTTTCTCTCCCTCTGATTTCAATATTTGAGTGTGACATATAGCTGTTGTATCCTCCTATTCTATAAAGTGATAAGCTGCTTGGTATCAGGGAATTTATTAACTACTTTTGTCTTTCAGGCAATGGTATGCAGTCCCTGGTACTTACAATGTTAAATCAATAATTATTAAAATCAACTGTATTTTCAATCTGTAGAATAGATGACTTTGGTGGGACATAATATTCAAAAGTCTAATGAACAGATGTGTGGAACAAATTAGTTTTGGATGATGAAATGAGTCTAATTAATTTTAATAGTTCCAGAAAACGGAATTTGGACTTAGATAGAGTTACATGGAAAATGATTTCAGTTATTAATTGATTTCAGTCTCCACTCATTCAACAGACATTTTTAAATACAATTTTTTATTCTGAGACAATTATAGATTCACATGCAACTGTAAGAAATAATACACACACTTTGGGAAGCCGAGGCGGATGGATCACGAGGTCAAGAGATCGAGACCATCCTGGTCAACATGGTGAAACCCCGTCTCTACTAAAAATACAAAAAATTGGCTGGGCACGGTGGCACGTGCCTGTAATCCCAGCTACTCGGGAGGCTGAGGCAGGAGAATTGCCTGAACCCAGGAGGTGGAGGTTGCGGTGAGCCGAGATCGTGTCATTGCACTCCAGCCTGGGTAACAAGAGCGAAACTCTGTCTCAAAAAAAAAAAAAAAAAGAAATAATACACAAAGAAATAACATCTACTTTTTATCCATTTCTACCAATGATAAATATAGCAAAAATATAGTACAACGTATGACCAGAACACTAGCATTGATACTATCAAGATAAAGAACATTTCCATCACCCAGGGTCCCTCATGGTGCTCTTTGGTAGCCACGCCCACTTCCTGCCCACCCCCTCTTCAAATCCTGGCAACTACCAGTCAATTCTCCATTTCCACAGTTTTATTTAAAGAATGTTATTTAAATGGAACCATAAAATATATAGCCTTTTGCAATCGCCTTTTTTCACTCAGCATAATTCTCTGGAAAGTCATCCTGGTTTTTGCATAAAAGCAACAGTTTGTTACTTTTTATTGCTGAGAACATTTCATGGTGTCAATATATTAGTTTAACCATTCACCTGTTGAAAGACATCTGAGTTATTTCCAGTTTCTGGCTATTAAGAATAAAAATCTTTAGGGTGTTGATTAAACTTGCTTCACACATAAATAGAAATTTACACAACTATTTTTGGGTGAATTTAATTTTTTTATTCTCTGGAATAAACATCCTGGAGTGTGATTGCTGGGTCATATGGTAATTGGATGTTCGGTTTCAAAGACACTGATAAATTGTTTTCCAAAGTGGCTGTACCATTTTATATTCTCACTCGTATGTGATCTAGTTTCTCTTCCGCCGTCAACGTTTTGCATTGTCACTATTTTTAATTTTAGCCATTCAGATATGTGTATAGGTGTTGGGGTCTGGCACGTCTGCCGGGGGGCTACCGACCTGTGGGAGTCCTTGAGACCGCCAACATAGATGTCTCGTTCAACCTGAGGGAGAGAGTGCGCGGAAGTGAAAGAAAATAGAAAAGCAGGGTCTGGAGGTCTGCGTATCTTATGGTCAAAATGCAGCAAGTTTATTCTTGTGGGTTACAGCTTTTATACCTTTTTTATTGTTACATTTACTTTATCTCAGCAGAAAAGGGGTAAACAGAAAGGAAATAGAAACTCCATAAAAATAGTGATCAGGGGCTTGTGATAACCGCTCACAAAGCAGTTTAAGGGGGCTTGTGATAATAGTTTACAAAGCAGTTTGTTTTTCAAAGATACACGGTGCAAGCAAACAATGGTGCCCTTAAGGTGGCTTGTTGATCCTGTTTCCATCAGGAGTTAGATCAAAGGCTTAGCTCCAGGGAAAATATGGGCAGGGGTCTCTGCTCCTCTTAGGCATCTCAATTGTGGCAAGTTTATTGCTTACACAGAGACTGATGGGGACATGAAAGCAGAAAGCTCAGTGTCCTCATAAACCGCAGACCTTTGCTTTGTATTCTGTTTTTGCCTCAGTGACTCAGCCCACGACCTTTGTCTCAGCTCGACAGTCCTCGAGAGTGGGAGTGCAGATAGGTCCAGCAGCCAAGATGGGGCGAGTCACGCTAACTGACTCAAGCCCTTGGCGCGAACACTGCACATATAGGAACATCTCATTGCAGTTTTAATTTATACTTCTCTAATGGTTTAATGATATTGAACAACTGTTATGTGCATTTACCATCTGCTTATCTTCTGTTCATGTCTGCTCATGTCTTTTGCTTAGCTTCTAATGAGATCGTTTGTGGGGTTTTATACTGTTAAGTTTTGAGAGTTTTACGTTCTAGAGATTAGTCCTTTATCAGATATGTGGTTTTCAAATACTTTCTGCCAGTCTGTAACTTGCTTTCAATCTTCCTAACAGGTTCTTTTGAGGAGCAGGTGTTTTCATTCTGATGAAGTTTTTACCTATGGATTACCTCTTTGCTGTCAAGTCTCACAGTTCTTTGGCTGAGGATCTTTCCAGATTTTCTCCTGACTTTCTTTTTTTGAAAGATTTAGAGTTTTCATATTTACACTGAATTCTGCAACCCACTTAGAGTTAGTTTTCATATAAGGTGTGAGGCTTGGATCAAGGCTTTTAATGTTTTGCCGTGAATGTCCAGTACCTCCTGTTAAAAGACTTTCTTTCCTCCACTGATTGTTTCTGCACCTTGGTAAAAAATAAGCTGGCTATATACCCCTCTATATATACCTCGTGCTCTGTGTATACCTCATGGCTATGTACACGTCATGTTCTGCACATGTACCCCAGAACCTAAAGTGCAATTATACACACACACACACACATATATATACATATATATGAAAAACCTTTCTTTTCTATCTTTAGTCATTGTCTTTGTTTGGAAGCCCGCTTTTCCTGACATTAATAGAATCATTCCTGTTTTCTTTAGATTTATGTTTCGATGACATAACTTTTTTCACACATTTACTTCCATACCATTTACTTGGCCTCATTTTCTTATACACAGCACACAGCTGGCCATATTTTAAAATTTATTTATTTATTTATTGCATTTTAGGTTTTGGGGTACATGTGCAGAACACGCAAGGTCGTTGCATAGGTACATATGTGGCAGTGTGTTTTGCTGCCTTCCTCCCCTTCACCCACATCTGGCATTTTTTGCCAATCTTTGTCTTTTTCTTTTTGAGAGGGAGTCCCACTCTGTCACCCAGTCTGGAGTACAGTGGCCTGAACTCGGCTCACCGCAATGTCTGCCTTTCAGGTTCAATCCGTTCTCCTGCCTCAGCCTCCCGAGTAGCTGGGACTACAGGCGTGCACCACCACACCTGGCTAATTTTTGTGTTTTTAGTAGAAACAGGATTTCACCATGTTGGCCAAGCTGGTCTCAAACTCCTGACCTCAAGTGATACACTCACCTCTGCCTCCCAAAGTGCTGGGATACAGGGCTAACTTTTATCTTTTAATCAGTGTTTAGACTATTTTTATTTAATGTAATTATTGCTATATTAGGGTTTAAGTTTCATGTGTTAATTTTTCTTTTCTTTTTATTTTCTCTGTTCTTTGTTTTCTTTTTTTCCCCTACCTTCCTGTTGGTTACTTGCATATTTTTTAGAATTTTACTGTGATTTATCTGTTAGTGTTCTTACGTCTTTGTGCCGCTTTTGTTGTGGCTGCTCAGGTATTAAACACATAAACATAATTTATCACTGTCTCTTCAAGTATCATTCTGTTTATTTAAGTATGAAAATCTGTTCCTCTCTTGAATCCCTTTACCCTCCCTGATTTGTAATATAATTGTCTTAACTATTTCATTCACATACATTGAAAATTACTTCAGAAAATGCTATTCTTTTTGATTCAATTATCAATCATAATTTAGGGTGCCAAAGAGAAAAAATAAAATGTATTTATGCAGAATTTTTACTCTTTCTTTATTCTTTCTTCCTGATGCTTCATATTTTCTTCCTTTATTATTTGCTTTCCACTTAGAGAATTTCATCTAACCGTTCCTCCAAAACAGCTCTGCTGTTGACAAATGCCATTAATTTCCCCTCATCTGAGAATGTCTTGGTTTACCTTTTATTCCTAAAGAGTGTTGTAGATAGATATAGGATTCCGAGTTGACAAATCTTTCCTTTCAGCACTTGAAGTATGTATCAATTCCTTTTGCCTCTGTGGTTTCTGATGAGAAATCTGCTGTCATTCCTGTGATTCTTCCAGCTCTCTTTCCTCTCTCACTGCTTTCAAGATTTTCTTTCTCTTTAGTTTTCTGATAATTGAATATGAAGTACCTTGGTTTAGATTTTTTGGGGTTTGCCCTGTTGAGGGCTCATCCATCTCCTTGAATCTGTAGATTTATCTCTTTTGCTAAAATTGGAAATTTTCAGTCATTCTTTCTTTCTTTTTTTTTTTTTTTTGTGATGGAGTTTCCCTCCTGTTTCCCAGGCTGGAGTGCAATGGCGCGATCTCGGCTCACTGCAACCTCCACCTCCTGGGTTCAGGCAATTCTCCCGCCTCAGCTTCCTGAGTAGGGACTACAGGCACGCGCCACCATGCCCAGCTAATTTTTGCATTTTTAGTAGAGACGGGGTTTCACCATGTTGACCAGTGTGGTCTCGATCTCTTGACCTCGTGATCCACCTGCCTCGGCCTCCCAAAGTGCTGGGATTACAGGCGTGAGCCACTGTGCCCATTATTTCTTTAAAGACTTTCAGCCTCATCCTTTTTTCTCCTCTCCTCCTAGGACTATGTTGAAAAAATATCAGCTCTTTTATTATAGTCCCTGAGACTCTGTCTGTATTTTATGTCTGTGTTGTCTGTTTTCAGATTGGGTAATATCTCCTGCACCGTCATCCACTTCACTTCTGTTTCCATTGTCCTCTCCATTCTGCCTCCGAGCCATGCATTGAGGTGGTTTTTTTTTTTTTTTTTTACTGCCGTAGATAAGTATTTTTCAGTTCTAAAGTTTCTGTTTGTGCCTTTTTTATGTTTCCTATTTATTTTTAAGGCTGTTATTAAAACATGAGTTTCCAGCTTGTTTGTGATTGCTTCCTGAGGCGTTTTTATGATGTGCTTTTAGAATCTCTATCACATAATCCTAACATCTTTGTCATCTTGATGTCGTCATTGTCATCTCTATTACTTTGCTCAGGTTGCCCTAAGAAAGTCCCATAGGCTGGGTGCTTACAGTAGAAATAGGTTTTTGGTGTCTTCTAATGGCCCTTTCCTTGGCTGACAGAGTGGCTGTACTCTCTCTTTGTCTTTACATAGTCTTTCCTGTGTGTCTGTGTCCTAATCTCATTTTCTTCCAGACACCAAGGGTACTAATTTTATAAGATTAGGATCCATCTGTATGACCTTATTTTACCATAATTTCCTCTTTAAACATCTTCTTTTCAAATACAGTCATATTCTGAGATACTGGGGGTTAAGACTTGGACTTTTTTGGGGGGAAGAGGAGACCCTGGATCTGATTTGAGTTTTCTGTTTTAGCTGACTTCCTTCTATATTTCTGTCATAGGAAGGAATGCTGCCTCGTCATTGTCAGGTGCAGGTAGGAGTCTAGCTTTCCTATATGTCTTCCATTGATATCCACACAGTGGTTGGATTCCTTGTTACTTCTAGTTGGAGTTGGGAGTGCTGGCTCTCCACTGATACTTTCTTTGCTAAGAGGGGTATAAATGCTTTATGATTGTTCCCCTATGAACTTCACTGATTTCATGTAGTGGGGGTGGTCTCATCACTGCTTCATAGTGGCTAGAATACTATCTGCTGGTTCTCCTCTGACTCCATTCTAGCAGGGAGCAGGAGGGAGAGCTCTTTATTGCTGGTTTAGGGTGGAGGTCGAGGCTTTCTATATGGTCTGTACTGATACCAGAATGGGTTTCATTATTATCACCATTGAGAACGAACATTTCCGATCCTTACTTACCTTCTCTGAAAACACAGCTATGGGGGTGCTGGGTGCCTCAACATAGCCACACAAGGGTGAGGATTTAGGATCCGCAGTTGACTTTTAATGGTATGAGTGGGAGCGCAACCATAGTTTCTTTCGTTTGGCTAGAATAGAATTTTTATTTTCTAAAAGTTTTCTGTCCTGCTAGAATTCCTTCTTCCCTTATTTGTTTGGATTTCTTGTCAGCTGCACTCATTGGTATTTTCTAGGTTTTTGCTTGTTCAGCTGTCAGTGTGAAATAAGTGAGCAAAAAGAAAACCTAGAAAATTACCACTGTGGCATTTCTTGGGCCCTGAAGTTCCTGGGAGATTTGCTTTCTCGAATCCTTCTAGTCTTCTTATGTTTGTCTTATATGTAATGTCCAAGATTTCTAGTTATACTTAGAGGGATAGATAGGAGAAAGGCACTTTTGAGCATCTTTTACTTTGTGTGTGTGTGTTTAAACAAGGAGAACTAGCTAATAATCACAGCTCTCCAATATGTGATAACATTTTATTCTTTAAAATGTGGTAAGAATAAATAACATAAAATGTATAATTTTAATCATGTTAGTATCATTAAGTACATTCATAATATTGTGCAAGCATCACCACTATTCATTTCTAGAATGTTTTCATCATCCCAAACAAAAACTATACTCATTAAACAATAACCCTCTATCCCTCCCACCTCTCAGCCCCTGTCAGTCTTTCTGAATTTTTCTGTTCTAGACACTTCATGAATAATTCAGTATTTTCAGCTTGGTTTCTGGTTCATTTTATTCTGGGTAACGTTCTTATTAAGATTCGTCTATGTTGCAACATGTATCAGAATTTCATTTCTTTTTAAGGCCAGATAATATTCCATTGTACAGATATACCATATTTTGCTGAAGTGCAGCAGGTCTGTACAATGTTACTTGTGTATTTTGGCTATTATGAATTATGCTGCTGTGAACACTGCTTTGCAGGCATCATCGCTGCTTCCAGTTCTTCTGGCATATGACAGAAGTAGAATTCCAAAATTTCTTCACGTGCAATCATTTACTCAGTGATTACTCATGTTAATTTACATACAAGTGCTGCTTAACTTACGGCGGAGGTATGTCCTGATAAACCCATTATAAATTAAAAATGTTGTATGTAGACAATGCATTTTTGATTTATGCTGTTTTTAATTTATGATGGTTTTATCTGGAATTGACCCATGGTAAGTCAACAGCATACTGACTGCGGCCTTTGTACTGGAGTGAAGAGAAACTATTGTAAGGGAGGGATCATCTATTATTCATTCACTTATTTAACCCATTTCTTGATTATCATTTGTTTGCCAAACACCTTACTGAGAGTAATTTTTAATATCTTACATTTTTATAGTGTCTTGCAAAATATTTCTATAAGTGTCTCACTGAATTTTCAGATTAATCTTAGGATTTGATGTATTAATACTCTACACAAATAACCTCAATATTCTGGGAGCTCTATAAGTGAGTCAAAACTCACATTTCTGTCATATAATATTGAGCTTTACACGCTTTTGGCTGACAACCTTGAGATTTTAAAGCAAAGTTTAGATTATTATTTGAGAAGAATGTTCTAAAGACATGTTTTTTAGTTCAAAACTCCAGAAACTTTGCCCTTAGAAGGAGTCTTATAGATTATGTATAAGCCATTTTCTGTGGTTTAAATATCATTTTAGCTTAAGCCTTATTTTTAAAGTTGGCCACAATCTCTCTCAAAATGACATAATCAATGTAAATGCATAGTGTAAATACACGGGTATTTAATGAAACGTGTCAATATAATATTCTTATTAAATTATTTATTTTTTGTACATATATGCTATCGAAATATATTTTTTGGATTCTGTGAGTATGTTTCTCAACTGGCGACTGTATCCTTGGAGCTTGCTGGAAGTAATCTAATAGCTCATTTCCAAAATGAATAAATGTTGAATCAAAAATGATGATATAAGTTCTTGGCTTTGATTGTTGTAGAAGCAAATAAATCGGTTGTTGGAAGATCACACTCTAATCTCAAGTGAAAATATTTCTGGAATGTTTATACACATTAACAGATAGAATTTTACTGTCATTGGCTTATCTGACATTTTTCAGAAAAAAAGGGCTCATATAAGTGGTGAATACTTTTTAATTGTCTTTTTTTGAATTACTTTTAAGATCTTTGGAAGTTAGTGAATTGTGACATTCTGCAATAATGCAGAACACAGTTTTAGGATGTAGGAGAAACTTTCGTTCATCCCCGAACATAGTGAGACTAGAAACAACTTCAGCACAAACTTTCCCTGTTTAAAGACTATTGAGAATATATAATTTGTTTTAGTTACAATATATGTAATGCATTTTGAATGTATTGAATTATGAGTAAGAATTTCCTACGTATTTCTCATTTACCATTTTATACAGTTTATTTCTACTTCCTTGACCCTTAAGCATTCTAGCTTGAATGGTCGGATTACTGAATGAGCAAAATGTAACATTGTAAGTGAACACTATTGTCAGTAAACCTACATGAATAGTGGAGAAAGGGACAGGAGACAGCTTCCCATGGCAGTATTGTTAAAAATAAAATGCTTCATATTTGGTGGGTTTTCATGTTGCTGACAGGTTATTAGGAAGAATTCAGAGATGAGAAGGATGAGGAGGCATTGATAAAAATCAGAGGTTTTTTTTCTCTCTCTTTTGTTTCCTTTCTTTTCTTTTTTAAAAGTATAATGTCAGTTTAGATTCTCTTGATGACAGTAGACCCAAACAAAAATAAAAACACAAATAAACTGCTCTGTAGAATGTAAATATCATAGAATTAATGCTGAGTCAATGGCTCAGAAAATGTCACCAAGAGCCTCGTTCATCTGCATCTCTCAAGATGGGTGGGCCTCCCCCAACTTTAATTCATCCTTTAGCTGTAAAACCACCATTGAATGAAAATTAATTAGAAATTGGCACATTACAGATTTGTATGTATTATACATTTTACTGAGCCATTTGAAAATAAGCTGCAAGACACCTTTCAGTACTGAAAAATTGTTTACCTCAGTTCCTGTTACATGATATGTCATTTCCACGTTTTAACAAAAAATGATAAGAAAAGTTAAAAAGCAAGAAAAAATGCACAAAGAGAGAAAGCTGGCATCAGAACTAGACTGAGATTCAGCAGAGATTTTGGAATTATCACTCAGGAATTTCAAACAACTATACTAATGTGCCAAAGAGTCTGATGGAAAAAGTGGACAACATGCAACAACAGGTGGGTGATTTAAGCAGAGAAACAGAAACTTCAGGAAAGAATGAAGAGGAAAGGCTAGAAATGAAAACACCGTAACGGAAGTTAAGAATGCCTTTGACGGGCCCCCCAGTTGACTGGATATGCTGAGGAAAGAATCAGTGTCCTAATGATATGTCAATAGAGACCCCCTACACTAAAGTACAAAGAGAAAAAGGATGGAAAAATGAACCACAACACTCAAGAAAGGCAGAATAATAACAACAGTTGTAACATTCATGTAATAGAAATACCAGATCAGAAGAAAATGTGAAAGCAGAAAAACAAATATTTGAAGTAATAATAACTGATAATTTTTCAAGAATAATGACAGATGGGGAACACAGATACCACAAAAGCTCAGAGGACACAAAGCAGAGTAATTACCAAAGAATCTACACCTAGTCATAGCCTATTCACATTGCAGAAAAACAGACAAATAATTAAATCTTGAAAGCCAGGGGTCAAAATCACCTTGTCTGTAGAGGAACAAGGATACAAATTACACTGGACTTCTCAGAAACCATGCAAACAAAAAGCGCATGAAGTTGAAAGTAAAACCAGCAGTTTAGACTTCTGTATTGATAAACATCCTTCAAAGTGAAGAGGAAATAATGACTTCCTTAGACAAACAAGGATTGAGGAAATTTGTTACCAGTAGACCTGCCTTGCAAAAAATGTTTAAAAAAATCCTTCAAAGAGAAGGGAAATAATATAGATCTGAAACTCAGATTTATACAAAGAAAGGTAGAGCAATAAAGAAGGAAAAAATCAAGGTAAAATATAATCTTTTAAAAATTCTTAATTGATATAACAGGTAAGAGTTTGTTCAAAGTAATAATAGATACAATGAATTTGGTAGCTTATGGATAAGTAGAATGACAGGAATCGTTGTTAAAAGGAATAGCAAAAAGGAATTGGAAAAACAGTCCCTCATATTTGTGGGTTTCACATCCATGAATTTAGCTAATCGCAGATTGAAAATTTTGCAAAAAAAATTGCATCTGTATGAACATATACAGACATTTTTCTTCTTATTATCTCTAAACAGTTCCACAACTATTTACATAGAATCCTATATTGTATTAGGTATTATTAGTAATTTAGAGCTAATTTGGGGTATACAGGAGGGTATGCATAGGCTAGATATAAATGTCACACTATTTTATATCAAACTTGAGCATCTACAGATTTTGGTGTCCTTAAGAGGTCCTGAAGCCAATCCCTTGTGGATACTGAAGGATAACTATACTCTAAGGTACCAGCACTACCCATGAAGTTGTATAGTGTTACCTGCAAGTAGACTTCCTGTGTTAACTGTAAGCCTATGTTAATGTTAATATTTTAAAAGAAGAATTGATACAGGCATGCAAGCATAATTGATATGCTAAGAGTGAAGAGAAAGTTGAGATATGTGAAGTGCTCAATTAAAATCAGAGGAGGGAAAAAGGTGCAGATTGAAAAGTACAATAAATAGAAAATAATTTCAAATACAGTAGCTATGTATGCCATTATATCAATAGTTACTTTAAATGTGAATGGTTTAAAAACACTAATTAGCCGGGCACGGTGGCTCAAGCCTGTAATCCCAGCACTTTGGGAGGCCGAGGCGGGTGGATCACGAGGTCAAGAGATCGAGACCATCCTGGTCAACATGGTGAAACCCCGTCTCTACTAAAAATTACAAAAAATTAGCTGGGCATGGTGGCGCGTGCCTGTAATCCCAGCTACTCAGGAGGCTGAGGCAGGAGAATTGCCTGAACCCAGGGGGCGGAGGTTGCGGTGAGCCGAGATTGTGCCATTGCACTCCAGCCTGGGTAACAAGAGCGAAACTCCGTCTCAAAAAAAAAAAAAAAAAAAAATTAAAAAAAAAAAATAAATAAAAACACTAATTAAAAGACAGAGACTGACAGAGTAGATTAAAAAATGAGATCTAACTATACATTGTCTACAAGAAATCCACTTTAAATAGAAATTATAAATAGATTAAAAATAAAGAGATGAAGAAGGTTGTATCATGCTTACACAAGTGAAAAGAAAACTAGAGTACCTCTATTAAAGTCAGATAAAGCAGACTTAAGGACAAAAACAAACAGAATTCAGAGATAAAGTGAGCATTACATAATGATAAAGGGATTCATTCTCCAAGAAGACATAACAATCCTTAATGTGTTTGCACCTAACAGTGAGGCGGAAACTGTTAGAGCTGAAAGAAGAAATAGAGGAACCCGCTATCATAGTTGAAGGCGTCAACATCTCTATCGCTAACTGACTGATCCAGCAGGCAGAAAACTAGGAAGGTAGTTGAACTGAACAGCACCATCAATCAACTGCGTCTAACTGAAATGTGTAGAATACGCCATCTAATGACAACAGAATACACCTTCGTCTTAAGCTCACATAGAACATTCACCAAGAAGGATCATATGATAGGCTGCACAACATATCTCATCATTATAAAAATAGAAAACATGCAATATACATTCTCAAACCACAAGGGAATTAAACTAGAAATTAATAACTGAAAGGTAGCTGGAAAATAACAAAATATTTATAGACTAAGCACATGTATAAGTAACAGGCTGATCAAAGAAGTCTCAAAAGAAATTTAAAAGTATTTTGAACTAAATAAAAGTAAAAATACAACTTACCAGATTTTGTGGAATGCAGTGAAAGCAGTCCTTACAGATATAGTGTTGAATGCATATATTAGAAAAGAAAAAATGTATAAAATCAATAATCTAGACTTCCAGTCATAGGAGACAAGAGAAACAAGAGCGATATAAACCTAAACAAGCAGAAGAAAGGAATATCTTTTCTGAGCAGAAATCAACAAAAGTGAAAATCGGAAACAATACAGAAATTTGACAAAAGTTAAAAACTGGTTCTTTGAAAAAATTGTGAAAATTGACAAACTTCCAGCCAGAATAGTGAAGAAAAAAGAAAGAATAAATACAAGTTAGTAATATCACACTAGTAATAAAATGGGGCCATCTCTAGTGAACCATACATGCTAAAAGAATAATAGAAGGATAATATTAGCAATTCTAAGCCAACAAATTTGGTAACTTAGATGAAATTGACCGATTTCTTGAAAGACACAATCTACTAAACCACACAAGAAGAAAAAGATAATCTAAATAGGTCCATATTTATTAAACAAATTGAATAGATAATTAATCACCTTCCAAAACAGAAAGCACCAGATTCAGATGATTTCACTGGTGAATTTTACCAAACATTGAAAGAAAAAATGGTGTTAATTATCTATAATTTCTTCCAGAAAAACAGAAGCAGAGGGAATACTTCCTAACTTTAATTATCTGAGGCCAACATTACCCTAATACCAAAACCAGAAAAATATATTATAGGAAATAATAACAGCAGACTAATATCTCTCATTAATATTAATGCAAGAATCCTTGGGAGATCCAAGATGGCCGACCACTAACAGCTCAGGATTGTAGCTCCCAGTGAAAGCCCAGAGAACGAGACGACGCCACATCATTAGACGAATTTTCGTCACTCACCGATTAGCCGATTCCCAGTGGAGGAGACCCACGGGTCGCCAGCGCGACTCTTGTGGCCGCCGCAGCGGTTTTGCCGGCGTCTCGGCGCAGCAGCTCTTCATGCAGAGCCAACGGGACTGCTTCCCCTACTGACCGGAGTTTGGAGCTCCGGGAAGTCAGAGCCGCTTGTTGCAGACTCAAGAGGGAAGCCAGACCAGAGATTCCCGGGCAGAAGAGCACCATCAGTCTTATCGCTGCTATTTAGGCCGCCACAGTGGGTTGCTCGGATCCCAGCACTGGGAATCAATAAGTCGGACGTCGACTCAGAAACCTAATTAGAAAGGCGGTTCATCTACAATGAAGGGAAAAAAACAGCCTAAGAAGGCCGAGTATACTCAAAATCAGAACCCATCAGCAACGGAACAAGCCCTGACAGAAAAGGACTCATCAGCAACCGAACAAGCCCTGATGGAAGAGGACTCATCAGTAACGGAACAAGCCCTGATGGAAAAGGACTGTGTTCCATTATCTGAAGTAGGCTTTAAAAGGTGGATGATAAGAAACTTCTGGGAGTTAAAGGAACTTGTTCTAACCCAATGTAAAGAAACTAAGAACTTGGAAAAAAGGTTCGATGAAATGTTGAAAAGAATAGACAATATAGAGAGGAATACAAATGAACTTATGGAGTTGAAAAATACAACACGAGAACTCAGTGAAATATGTACAAGCTTAAACAGCCGAATGGATCAAGCAGAAGAAAGGGTATCAGAGGTCGAAGACCAACTTAATGAAACAAAACGACAAGACAAGAATAGAGAAAAAAGGATAAAAAGGAATGAGCAAAGTCTCCAAGCAATATGGGACTATGTGAAAAGACCTAATATACGCGTGATTGGTGTACCTGAATGTGACGGAGAGAATGAAGTCAAGCTGGAAAATACTCTCCAGGACATTATCCAGGAAAATTTTCCTAATTTAGCAAAGCAGGACACTATTCGACCCCAGGCAATACAGAGAACACCACAAAGATATTCCTCAAGAAGACCAACCCCAAGGCACATAATCATTAGATTCACCAAGATCGAAACGAAGGAGAAAATATTAAGGGCAGCCAGAGAGAAAGATCAAGTCACCCATAAAGGTAAGCCTATTAGGCTTACAGCAGATCTCTCAACAGAAACCCTACAAGCTAGAAGAGAGTGGGGGCCAATATTCAACATACTTAATCAACAGAACTTTCAGCCCAGAATTTCATATCCTGCCAATTTAAGCTTTACATTTGAAGGAAAAATAAAATCTTTTAGGAACAAGCAAGTACTCAGAGATTTTATTACCACCAGGCCTGCTTTACAAGAACTTCTAAAAGAAGCATTATACACAGAAAGGAACAATCAGTATGACCCTTTCTAAAAATACATCAAAAAGTAAAGAGCATTAACATAAAGAAGAATTTTTATCAACGAAAGGACAAAATAGCCAGTTAACAACAAATGACCGCAACCCTAAATTTAAATCGACCAAATCTCCCAATCAAAATATACAGACAAAATCTAACGGTATATCCAAAGATATACATAGACTCAAAATAAAGGGTTGGAAAAAAAAAAAACAAAAACGTACCAACCAAATGGAGAGCAAAAATAAATAAATAAGAAGCAGGAGTTGAAATTTTCACATTTGACAAAATAGATTTCAAAGCTACAAGGATACAAGAGTAAAAGGATTAATGTAATAATAAGAGATCTTAACACCCAGATACATAAGACCCATAATGAGATTTAGATTCAACGAGACAAAAAATTGATAATGATACCCGGGACTGGAACTAAGATCCAGAACAAATAAACTCAATAGAGCTCTCCATGTTAAACACACAAAATATATATTATCCACAAAATCTAACGATATATCTGAAGATATACAAAGACTCAAAACAAGGGGATGGAAAAAAACTCACCAACCAAATGGAGAGCAAAAATAAATAAATAAAAAGCAGCAGTTGCAATTCTCACACTTAATAAAATAGATTTCAAAGCTACAAGGATGCAAGGGTAAAAGGATTAATGTAACAATAAGAGATCTTAACACCCAGATACATAAGACACATAATGAGATTTAGATTCAACGAGACAACAAATTGATAACGATATCCAGGACTTGAACTCAGAGCCAGAACAAACAAATACAATAGAGGTCTCCATTTTAAACACATAAAATATGCATTAACCACTTTAAACACTTAAAATATTGATCGGCCATTATTGAAACCCATTTTAGGAATGAAGTAATATTCCTTTTTCCCTCTTTTTCTTTTTTTCCCCTTCTTTTTCTCTTCTTCCCTCTAAAAAAAAAAAGAAAAAAAAAAGAATCCTTAACAAAATATTAGCTAATCAAATCCAACAGTATATAAAAATGATTATACTACCCCAGGTATGCACAGGTGGTTCAACATTTGAAAATCAGATAATGTAATCCATCATAGTAACAGATTAGAGAGGAAAAGTGATACGATTATATCAGCAGGTGCATAAAAAACATTTGACAGAATTGAACACCCAATTGTGATAAAACCTGAGCAAACTAGGAAGGGAGCTCTCTTAACTCAATAAAGAACATCTAAAAAATCCTCTATGGCTAATATCATTCTTAATGGTGAGAAATTACAGGTTAAATATCCTTTATATGAAATGTTTGGGACCAGAAATATTTTGAATTTTTTTTTATTTTGGCATATTTGCATATACATAATGAGATATCTTAGGGATGGAATCCAGGCATAAACATGAAATTCACAACACATCATGTGTATTCACCTTATACACATAGACCGATAGTGATTTTATAAAATATGTTAATAATTTTTTGCATGAGACAAAGTATGTGTACATTGAGCCATCATAAAGCAAAGGCGTCACTGTCTCGGCTGCCCTATAGACAATCTGATTGTTTGTCAGTGCTCTCATTCCTGACTCTGAATCTTTTTTTGTACTTATTCACACATGAATACTTCATAGTAAAAAATGACATACCGTTATTACAGTGAAGAAATACTGTGTGCAGAGTACCTCAACAGAGCAGTGGCATCAACAGATTCCTGCCTCAGCTGCTGAACAATAGCAGCAACAAAGGCAGGCTTTTAGCCTCCACCCGTGATGTGGTTTTTTAACTAAAAAGTTACTATGTACTTTTTTATTGTTTAGGAAAAGATATACTGCAGCTGAAGGGACAGCGAGAGCCCATTTCCCTTGGGGACACTGAATGACTGTGTGACTGAGTTTTAACTATGACCTCTCACGTGAAGTTAGGTATAGAATCTTACCCTTGCATCATGTCTGCACTTAAAAAGTTTTGGATTTTCGAGCACTTCAGATTTCAGATTTTTGGATTAGGGATGCTTAACCTGTATTGCTTTCCCACTAGGATGTCCCGTTTCTCCATCCCTATTCACCATCCTATGGAAGTCTTAGCTAATTAAATGTGGAGACAATAGATTAGGAAGAAATAAAACTGTCTTTGTTTGTAGACGGTATGATTACTTATCCAGAAAATCCCAGTCAACAAAAATCTCCCAGAACTAATAAGTGATTATAACAAGATTGACAAGATGCAAGGTTAATGTATCAAAGTGAATTGCTTTCCCAGATACAAAATTTCACCAATGGTTTTGGCATCGTTGATGGGCCTTGCATAAATATACTTTTATGTTGTGTTGTAAAATTATCATGTCCTAATTTTATGACTCCCTGTAGTAGCTGGTATTCATCTGAAAAGAAGGAATCTGTTCCCATGCCCCATCATGTTGTGTCTCTGTCGCTTTCTCTTTTTCCCCCTTATCTCAGTGTGGACTCATGAAATGCTAAACCTTAAGTACACATGGACACAAGGAAGGGGACAACAGACACCCTGCCTACTTGAGGGTGGAGGTTGGGGGAAGGTGAGAATGGAAAAACTCCCTATTGTCACTATGCTTATTAGCTGGGTGACAAAATAATCTGTACACCAACCCCCTGTGACCTGCAACTTACCTATGTAACAAACCTGCACAGTACCCTCTGAACGGAAAATAAAAGTTGGAAAGAAAATAAATTCTATGCATTATAATCCGTTCCATTATTACTTCTTCTGACCCTCACATAGTCTCCAATTTGGCAAGTGGAAGATGCTTCCAGCTAACTCTTTTGTCCTTTTGACATAATCCCATTAGATTTTGAGTGCTTTTTGTCAAACATTGTGTCATATACGTTTGTTGCCCCAGACTGGGAAGCAAGCAGTCATTCCTTCAAAGAGTTGGATTTCTTCTAATGAAAAATAGTATTGGAAAATAAAATCTGAATAGCAAGTGTCCTTTTATACCGGGAGGTAACTAAATGTAGGATCTTTTAGAAACCAAGATTTCAATTTCCTTCACATTTCATGTAGTCAAATATCATTATTTCATGACTTCTAGGTTTTGTGTGCATAGAAACGACTTTTCAACTTTGAATTAACAACTAGATTTACTTCACATTTTAAGTTCTTTTGCATTTTTATTTTCACATATATTATTACTTTAGAATTTTTATAGATAATATAAAGTTAGATTGCTCTGTAATGCCTTTTAAACACATTGAGCGGAGCATGAGTCCACACAGAGGCTGAGACCCACGACTTTTGCTACTTACTGTGTAGTTTTTCACCTGGAAATATGTTCACAGTGGGGTGCATATCCAGTGTGAATGTATCAGTCTGTGTACTGAGGAGTGCAAAAAACAATTTTCTTTTTGTAAGCCAATTCTTATTTTGGACCTCATTCCACACAATGGCAGAAAACATCTTGGCCCAGTTTGGGTAAACTTATCATTTGGGGTAAATAGAGTTGATTCAGAATCTCCTGAATCAACTTACTATTTTCCCTCTATTCAATCTAAAATGCTGTTATGAATCGAATGTCTGTGTCCTCCCAAGACTCCTATGTTGAAGTCTGAGACCCAGTGTGACGGTGTCTGGAGGTGGGACCTTTAGAGGTAATTGGGTTTAAATGAGATCACGAGGAGACCCTGAACTGGGAGTAATGCTTTTGTTGTGGTTGTTGTTTGAGACACAGTCTTGCTCTGTTGCCAGGCACCAGGCTAGAGGGCAGCGGTGTGATCTTGGCTAAATGCAACCTCTGCCTCCCGGGTTCAAGCAATTCTCCTGCCTCAGTAATGCTTTTAAAGGAGGAAGAGACATCCGGGCTTGCTCTTGCTCTCTCTGTGCCATGTAAGGCCACAGTGAGAAGGTGGCTATCTGCGAACCAGGAAGACAGACTTCAGAAACTGAACAGTGGCAGACCTTGATCTTGGAGTTTTCAGCCTGTAGAACCATGAGGATATAAATTGCTATTGTTCAAGTGACCCAGTCTATGTACTTCTGTTGTGGCAGCCTGGGCTGACTGAGGTGGCTGCTTAGGCTCCATGTGGCTTCATGAGACCTCTTGGTTGTTTTCATGGAGCGTTAGGCTTGCTCCCTAGTGTGTGATCATTCTCATTCTGTGAGGTGGAACGCAAGCCGAGGTAGTCCTGGAGCATGGTCGTGCCATCTGGGGCTACTCTGTTTCTTTTCACAGGGCTGCAAGAGCAAACTAATCTCGACTGTGATATCCCCTCACTGCATCTGCAGCTCCCTTGCAGGTCTATGAATCCTGGCGTCACATCTACCCACTAGAAGACCTGCAAAAACCTTTGTCTCCCCCACCCCATTAGAGAGCTCAGTGACTTGTCCGGCCAGTTTTATGCCTTGATGAATCTTGCAGCCCTCTCGGGGCCTCTGGGTCCCATGGTAGGTTAGAAACCTATCTGCGATGTCTGTCATCTTCCAAAGCAACCATCACGAAATGGGGGCATGTACTCTATTCTCACCCCTACCAACTATTTTTGTTTTTATTAATCTTCCCTTGGAACGAATTCTGTGTTTGATGGGGAGGGTTTAGGCTTTTCATTGCTCCCTTCTGTGACACTCTTTGGTCCAATAGCCCAATAATTTCTATCTACCCTGAGAGGGTGGAGTGAAAAATTTAACACATTAGTTCAGCAAGCCTTTTCCCAAAATTTTGGGAAATAGCTACGCGAGATTTAAAAGAAAAAAAAAGATATTTGTTTTCTATGATTTCATTCTTATATGTTATTACTGGGGTCCCAAAATTTTACAAATTTTTTTGGAATTAGGGAAAGAGCCTTAATTAGCTAAAGAAACTTAATTACACATGGAGGGATAAAATAAGTTGGTTAACACCTTCCAGTTGTTAAGGTAAAAAGTAACAAAATGCTTTATGCACTAAATATCATTTTTATAAAAAGCAGATAACCCAAAATATAAGACAACAACATTTTAAAAGTAATGTTATTATCCAGAGTGAAGAACATGTAGATGAATTTATTTCTTTAAAATTATGTATTTTATAAAGTGGTATAATTTTTTACTCATATAATAGAAATAAATAAGCAACATATCAATATATAATTATCTTAGAAAATATTGAAATATGAAGAGGAACAATGAAGAAAATAAGACTTTACAAAACCCCAGGCCTGTTATCACTGTCAATGTTTTGGATGTAGTTTTGATTTTTATGCAGACACAGTTATTTTACATAATTTAGGTCATTTTGTATGTCCTTTTAACGCTTAAAAAATTTATGTGGCAAAAAATACAAAATGTAAAATGTACCATCCTAACCATGTCTAAGTGTATGACTTGGTATTATTCAGTATATTCACATTGTGGGGTAATCAATCGCTAGGACTTCTTAATCTCGCAAAACTGAAATTCTATACCCATTAAACAACTCTCCATTTCCTTCTCTGTGGAGCCCCTGACAACTACCATAGAGCAGGTGAGTGAACCACTCTATCTTCCTCATACAACAGGAATCATAGAGTATTTGCCTTCTTGTGATTGGCTTGCTTTACTTAGTGTAATTCCTCAAGGTTAATCCATTTTGTAGGATGTGTCAGAATGTCTTTCCTTTTTTTAAAAAAAAATTTAATTAAATTTATTTTTAGGAGAGATGAGCTCTTGCTATCTCATCTTTCCAGACTGGTCTTGAACTCCTGGGCTCCAGCGATCCTCCTGCCTTGGCTTCCCAAAGTGCTAAGACTGAATAATATACCATCATATGCATATACCACATTTTGTTTTCCTATTCACCGACCAGTAGACACAGGTTGCTTCCACCTCTTGGCTATGTGAGTACTGCTGGTGTGGGACATGTGTGTGCAGATATCTCTACTTTCAATTCTTTTGGATATATGCCCAGAAGGATATTTGCCTAGGAATTGCAAGATGGTAATTGTATTTTTAATTTTTGAGGACTCTCCATACAGTTTTTCACAATGGCTGTACCAATTTACATTCCAACACTGTACAGGATTCCTATTTCTCCACATCCTCACAAATGCTTATTCTGTCTTTTGGAAGGTAGGCATGCTAACGTGTGAGGTGATAGTTCACTGTGGTCTTGATTTGCATTTCACTAATGATTAGGGAACTTTTGTTGGTCACTTTCATATTTTCTTTGGCTGTCTGTTAAAGTTCTTTACCCGTTTCTAAATTGGATTTTTTTTTTTTTTTTTGAGACGGAGTTTCACTGTTCTTACCCAGGCTGGAGTGCAATGGCACGATCTCAGCTCACCGCAACCTCCGCCTCCTGGGTTCAGGCAATTCTCCTGCCTCAGCCTCCTGAGTAGCTGGGATTACAGGCACGTGCCACCATGCCCAGCTAATTTTTTGTATTTTTAGTAGAGACGGGGTTTCACCATGTTGACCAGGATGGTCTCGATCTCTTGACCTCGTGATCCACCCGTCTCGGCCTCCCAAAGTGCTGGGATTACAGGCGTGAGCCACTGTGCCCAGCTGGATTTTTTGTTGTTGAGTTGTAGGAGTTTTTTGTATATTCTGGATAGTCCCTCCTTATCAGATAGATGATTTGAAAATATTTTCTTTCATTCTGCAGATTGCCTTTTCATCCTGTTGGCTGTATTCTTTGATATACCCAACTTTTTAATCTTGGTATAGTCCAAATTATCTACTTTTACTTTTGTTGTCTTTGCTTTTGGTGTCACATTTAAGAAATTACCAAATCCAAGGTCATGAAGATTTCTTTGTATGTTTCCTTCTAACCGTTGTAGGTCTTTGCTTCATTTTGAGTTAATTTTTATGTATGGTATTATATCAGGTTCCAGTTTTATTCTTTTCCATGTGGATAGCCAGTTTTCCCAACACTATTTCTTCAAGAGATTTTCCTTTCCCCATTGTGTATTCTTGGTACCTTGTAAATAATTATCTGACCACGTGTGTGAGGGCTAATTTCTGGACTTTATACTGGTCGGTGTATCGGTTTCTATACCAGTACCATGTGGTTTTGATCACTATACATTTGTTATAAGCTCTGAAATCAGAAAGTGTAAAATCTTCAATTACGTTATTCTTTCTCAAGATTGTTTTAACTGTTCAGGGCCTCTTGAAATGTCACATAGAGTTTAGGATGGAATTCCCTATTTCTGCAAAAAAACAAATGCCATTGTAAATCTGATAGGGATTGTATTACATTTTTAGATCACTTTCAAAGGCATTGACATTTTAACAATATTAAATCATCAAGTCCATGAGCATGGAAAATCTTTTCATTCATTTGCATTCTCTTTAATTTCTTATGGTAATTTTTTGTATCTTTCACTGTAGAAGTCTCTGACTTCCTTGGTTAAGTTTGCTCCTAGCTAGCTTATCATTTATAAGCTAACTGAAATAGTTGAGAAATGTCTTTTTGATTTTGATTTTGATCAAAATTTCTATTTCTAGGTTTTCTATTTCTATTCAATTTAGTATCAGATTTGTTTTTCTTAATTTCTCTTTAGTATTTATAGGTAATTTTCCTTACAGTAAATATCTTGGTACACAATAATCCTGATTTTTAAAATCTTGGTACTAATTTATTTGACTTTGGCTTGTTGCTTCCTTCTTTCCTGTTAGTACCTATCCTCCACAAGTCACCGTGTGCTAGCGAGGAGCCTTCTCCTATTCGTTTTCCAAGCCCCTTCTTTCAATTCCTTATGAGCCAGGGTCCTAATCTCCTCAATCTTAGGTTCTCATCAGGGTGGTACTCCCATCATTTGCTGCTCCACCCCTTCTGCCACAGCCCCTTCATCTGTGAAATCCCCACTTGACTCTGCTGCAGAGTGTACTCTAGAGATGTAAACTGAGGTTGCTAACATCTCTTTCTCTGGGTCTGTCATAGTTTGTGTTCTGGATGATGTATTTTTCTTCTTTGTTGAGTTTCTTTCATGGATGTGCGGATTTAGCTGGGTACCATTATCCTACAGGAAATTTGAAGCTCTGTGACTGGTGTTAACGAAACTGTTCCTATAAACTTTATAAAATTAATCAGGAGAGAAGGGGGCAGGGGGAAAAAACAAAGTAACCCTAACCTGCAGGACATTAGCATTCATGATGAAACAGCTGTTCTTTGACCCCTTCCTAACAGCTGTTTGGTGCATATTGACTTAGAATCATGTAGACCCACTAGATTACAGTTCTCCTTAGCTGCTCTGTAGATAACAACTTGAGAATTATGAAATGTTAAGTTTTCCATCTGAGATATCCTTTGAGGTCCTGCACACCAATAAGTTCTGAAGGACTGATGAGGAGCTGACTCACCAAAGAATGTGGTTTCCGTATTTATATGATATCCTCCTTACTCCAGCCAGTCAACAACCCCAGTTATCTCCACTATTGCATTAAAAAACCCAGCCCAGAACTCACTGGGGAGAAGAATTTGAGGGTCCTTTCTGTCCCTTTATTTGGCTGTCCTTTGATAATTAAACTCTTATTTGCTGCAAACTGCTATCTCAGTGTATTGGTCTTTTTTTTTTTTTTTTTTTTTTTTTTAGCAAGTGTACAACCCTGTTGGTCCTATAACATTAATATAGGTAGTAACATGTCTGGAATTCATACATTATGGATTTAATCCGTTTGTACAGATCTGACTGTAGAAGTTCTAGTCTCTTATTTTCCTGCTATTTTGTGGTTATTTTTCCTGCACCATTTTCTTTCTTTCTTTCTTTCTTTCTTTCTTTCTTTCTTTCTTTCTTTCTTTCTTTCTTTCTTTCTTTCTTCTTTCTTTTTCTTTCTTTCTTTCTTTCTTTTTTCTTTTCTTTTTCTTTCTCTTTCTTTCCTTCTTTTCTTTCTTTCTTTCCCTTCCTTCCTCCCTCCCTCCCTCCCTCCCTCCCTTCCTTCCTTCCTTCCTAATTAAACTGTAAGTTCTGGGACACATGTGCACAATGTGCAGGTTTGTTACATAGGTATACATGTGCCATGGTGGTTTGCTGCACCCATCGACCCATCATCTACATTAGCTATTTCTCCTAATGCTATCCCTCCCCTAGTACCCACCTCCCCAACAGGCCCCAGTGTGTGATTTTCCCTCCCTGTGTCTGTGTGTTTTCACTGTTCAGCTCCCACTTATGAGTGAGAACGTGGTGTTTGGCTTTCTGTTCCTGTGCTAGTTTGCTGAGGATGATGGTTTCCAGCTTCATCCATGTCCCTGGAAAGAACATGAACTCATCCTTTTTTATGGCTGCATAGTATTCCATGGTGTATATGTGCCACGTTTTCTTTATCCAGTCTGTCACTGATGGGCATTTGGGTTGGTTCCAAGTTTTGCTATTGTGAATAGTGCTGCAGTAAATATACTTATGAATGTATCTTTATAATAGAATGATTTATAACCCTTTGGGTAAACACCCAGTGATGGGATTGCCGGGCCAAATGGCATTCCTGATTTTAGATCCTGGAGCAGTTACACTGTTGGTGGTAGTGTAAATTGGTTCAACCGTTGTGGGAGACAGTGTGGCGATTCCTGAGCCAGTTTCCACAATATTACAGTCTAAAGTGTATCTGTATATCTGAGATAAAATATTATGGGAAATCTTTAAGTTTTGAAACACCTCCATGAATATTTTATTAATGAATATTTATTTTATTCATTGTACTTTATGAAATAATCCATCATTATTTAAAATTGATGATGATAAAAAAAACCCAGTATAGTGTTTATATGCCTCTCACTAGAAGTCAACTTTATACCTCAACACATGACCCTTGAATCATGTGGCTCTCAGCATTCTAAGAGTCTAAGGGCCTTTACCAGCGGGCATTTCTGAATCTAGCGGGGAACATTTACAAAACACTTCCACCTGGTCTGTACTAGTGACAGTCACTTTCAATCTTGCTGCATATTATCATCCCCGGTGGAGTTACGAAGACTCAATGTCTAGTCTGTACCCTGGACCCGTCATTAAATCAGAATTTGTGGAGGCAGGGACCCAGATGTCACTGTGAGGCCTGGGTAGAACTCAAACGAGGCCTTACAAATACTGCTGAGTCACGGACCTGGACTTTGGTGTGCAGACATCCACCCTTGAGAACCACTAGTGGGTTTTGAGACCACTTCTCAGTGCTTCTTATAACCAGTTTGAAAAAACATGGTTCTAGAATATCGCATTTCTTAAATTCTACCATGTAGGTATATTTTTGAGATTTGGAGTAAAAGCAAAATCTTCTGCAGTATCAACTAATGCTGAGGAAAAAAGTATCTAGTTAGATTTAAATCCACACCAGTCATTGCTACTCTCAGGCACTTACTGGAGTCCTAAACTGGGGGAAAAGTGGTTTGGAACTTCACAAAGCTTCACTCAGCAAATTACAGAAAACCAGTCCCTTCTTCATTTTTAGCCAGAATTGTGGTTTTGATGGCCTTTAAGGCAGGACTGTAGATTAGCTGCAATTGAATAATCTAGAAAATATCCTGAGAGAGTCCAGTTGAGTAGGTTTGTGGGTGAATTTCGGAATTGTCGTTTTTACCACCACCAGGCGATTCTGATGCACTGACAATTTGCAAGAGCACATTCCAAAGACACTTGATAGAAGGTTTCAGGAATTCTGATTGTCTCAAACCCTCAGAGGCACAAGTAGAAAAGATCCAGGGCTTCATATTCATGACATTAACGAAGAGCATAGAGAAGAAATCACCTTAACAACCTATAGTTGAAGACAAACAGTGGAGAAAGTGCTCATATGTCACATAAAGTGTTTTCTTCAAACCCTTTGGTAAGATTAGTTGTATCATCATATTTATAAATCCATTTATAGTATTATTTCCTGGAGATTTTCGACAGCAGCCACAGGAGGATCAAAATTCATCTTATGCATCTCTAAGATGTTTTCATTCCCTTAAGATGAATCCCATGGTGGTATTTGTGAGCGTTGTAACTACCAGTTGAATATATTCAGTGTCACAAAATAAATTTTTAAAATTGTTTATAGTCAAACTTTTATTTTTCTTAGAGAAGTTGCTACTCAGTATATATGACTACATTGGTCAGAATTTCTCCACAAATGCTCCATGTTTCTTAATATTTTGAACCAAGGATCCATTTGAGAATTTGATAAGAGGCTTAGAACTCTTACCAATTGAACACTTTTAAATGAAATAACAGTTTCCACATATGGTTAGGGAATCTGTGGACATCCCATAAAGCTCCTAAGGTTCACAGCTTGCAGTTTAAAAAGCTTGTATCTAAGACAGGTGATGTCTGCTACTTTATAATTTAACGAGATTCTATATATTTTCCAGGTACCTGTACAAGAATGAAATCCATGCGTTAGATAAGCAAACATTTAAAGGACTCATATCTTTGGAACATCTGTAAGTAATAGAAACTTTTTAAATTAAATCACTCATGGTGATGGTTCGAATAGCTTTTTAAATGCCAATATGTGCAAGTTGAGCAATTTTAAGCTTTACCATGCGGCTTGAAGGACTGAATATCTGTCACCAGTTGGCTAAAAATCAGAATGTATGACTGAGTTGGCATGAGGTTAGGAAGACAGACAGGGCTCAGCTGGAATTCCAGCACTGCATTTCCTAGTTGTGTGACATTGGGCAACTTATGCTCCGTGAACCTTTGTTTCCAAATCTCTGAAATGCATTGATTTCTGCTGTGCATGTTAAGGTATTGCATACAAAGAGCAATGATGTTTATTGAGGAAAAATGTTTATTACTTGACATAAAATAGGCATTTATAGAAGGTAATTGATAGTTGTGACTATAATTAATTTATGAAACAAGATCAAACTTTTAACTGACATGAGAACTTCCAAAACATGAGATCATACCTCTCCTATTACAGATAATTAAATTAAATCTAGTGTTAAATGATTTGCCCCAAATTCAGAGTCTGTATTATTACTATGATTATCATGATTCAATTTTTGTGACAGAGTCTCTCTCTGTTGTCCAAACTGGAGTGCAGTTGTATGATCACAGCTCATCTGCCTCCCGGGTTAAAGTGATTATTGTCCCTCAGCCTCCCAGGTTGGGCTTCCAGGCCTGCCCACCATGCCCAGCTAATTTCTGTATTTTTGTTAAGTGTGCCCTGAATGAAAACAGCACCTAAACAGGCTTTGTGTAAGCAACAGCGTTGTTTATTCATTTGGTGCGAGTGTGCTGAGTCTGAAAAGAGAGTCAGCAGAGGGCAGTGGGATAGAAGTTGTTGTTTTTTTTTTTTTTTTTTGAGACAGTCTTGCTCTGTCAGCAGGTGCCAGGCTGCAGTGCAGTGGCACAATCTCGGCTCACTGCAACCTCCGCCTCCTGGGTTCAAGCAATTCTCTTGTCTCAGACTCCTGAGTAGCTGGGATTACAGGCACGCGCCGCCATGCCCAGCTAATTTTTTGTATTTTTAGTAGAGACGGAGTTTCACCATGTTGACCAGGATGGTCTCGATCTCTTGACCTCGTGATCCACCCACCTCGGCCTCCCAAAGTGCTGGGATTACAGGCGTGAGCCACCGCAGAAGTTGGTTTTATAGGTTTGGGGTGGGCAGTGGAAAGCTACACAAGTTACAGTTCAGGGCAGCTTTTGCAAGCTGGGCTGGGTGTCACAAGGTCCGGGTCACGAGGTGGGGTTATCAGTGCAGGCAGGCACGGTTGAGGCAGGAACAACGGCAGAATGTCGCAAGGTCGGTTAATTGTACTGGGCAGGAGCAGCCATTCTTCTTTCTGTGGTTCTCCTGTTACATCAGACTCTCTGGCTTTGGGAGGCCATGTGCATGCTGGTCATGGGGGTCACCACGGCTCGATGAGGGTATGGCCTATGGGGCAGCCAGTTCAAACAACCTTGCATCCCTGTCTTTTTATATGAATAATATAAAGGAAAAAAGTAAAAAGTGGAAAAAGTGGGGGGATCAGTGAATATTTTGGGGGCAGTACAGAGGGGTGACAGGCGATGTTTCTCAGGCGTTCTTTGAGTGGGATTGAGGGTGGCATGGAAGTCTAAAACTGGGAGAGGATTTAGTCTAAAGCTGCCGAGAGGTTTTGAGGCAGCGGTTGATTCTGTGGGTTTGTTAGGAGGAGCGTTTCCTGCATTGACGGATTAGTGATAGCCTGGATATGGTTTTGTAGGAACTGAGAGACTAGTCAGAAGAAGCAGGGTCCAAATAAGGGAAGGAGAGAAATGGGTGTGAGGGGCCCTGCTAATGAACGTAGCCATGATATCCAGGTAGACAGTGGCCGGCTAGGTCCAGAATAATTATTTGCCTGATTAGTGAGCTTTTGGGCCCTGTGTTTAAGTGTTTTGATGGCTTCATATCGAAGGCTGGATTGATTTAGATAAAAGCAGCGTTCTTCATTTAGGAAGAGGCAGACTCCTCCTTTTTCACCAGTCAGTAGATCAAGGCCTCAGCGATTCTGAGGGACAACATGCCCTCAGGGAATTAACATGGGTTTGAAGGACAGAAGGTGATTGAGTTACATCTGTACTGCTGGCGGAGAAGCCGTCAGAGAGACTGCGGAATGTGGTGATGGAAATAGTGAGACCCACTTTACCTGTTCCCATTGCTGCAGTGGATACCCCCAATCCTACAAGTAAGGGGACTAATGGAACGACTCTTTTTTGCTCTGTAGGGGTTACAAGGCGGACAGGGAGGTGCTTGTTTCCGTTGGCAAACTGGATTTTTGGAGTAAGGAATATTAAGGTTATGGTGTATGAGAAAGCATTTGGTATCTCTAAGCAGGCATTCCCTTTTAATTAACAAAGCTAGATATAAGCAGACAGGAGCAGGAGTTTGGAGGAGTCTGACCAACAAGGAGAGGGCAGCTAAGGGTGGAGTGAGACAGTTAGTAGAGACAGGGTTTCACCACGGTGGCAGAGTGGTCTCGAACTCTTGGCATCAAGAGATCTGCCTGCCTTGGACTCCCAAAATGCTGAGATTACAGGCATGAGCCTCCACACCCAGCCCTGTAACACTATTATTACAACTCAGACTGACTTCTATCTTGTGTAGTTTTAGCATTTGAAACTTTATGAAAACCTCAGATCCACCATCGTAGTTTCAGTGTGAAATATGTTCTCCAATATCAAAAAAGTCTTATTGTATCGTAATACCGCTACTAAACTGCAATTCGATGTTTTATTCAGAGATTTCTCTCAATTACAAGTGTTTGAAACACAAATACCAATGAGCTATTTGAAGATTTTTTTCCCTTTGATGACAACCTATGGGACAGTTCTTAAGCTCAGATATGTAGAATACAGTCTGGTTTTAGAGTATTGGTAGGATTTCTGTATATCAGAAGCTTTTGATCCTCAAATTTGTTTTCCTATTCAATGTGGTTTCTTGATTTCAAAACATGATTTTAAGTTATTTCTGTAATAAATATGGTTAGAAGAACTCTAAATTTCTCTCTCTTAGAAGGCTGACTGTTAGGTTACTTACAGTATTAAAACACAGTCAACCAATCAAAAAACATTTTAAATTGCCTTTGCTCTACTTTTGCCTCTTAATAATTTCCTTTTCAAAACTGTAAAAGGTTTGAAACTCACGCTGATGTTTAGCTGCCATTGTAGCATTAAGAAGAGGAGCTCTAAGAGGTGATTAGACTGTGAAAGGTAATGAATAGATTAACATTGTAACTGTGGAAGTGAGTTCCTCATTGTGATAGCAAGCTCTTTATCGTGGGAGTGGATTCCTTATCAAAGGACACGCTTGGCTCCCTCCTGTCCTCTCTCGCCCTTTTGCCATGGGTTTATACTGCAGGAAGGCCCCTGAAAGATGCTGGCCCGTCAGTCTTGGAATTCTCAGCCTCTAGAACTGTGTGCCAGTGAATTTTTGCTCATGATAAATTATCTATGGTACTTTGTCACAGCAACACGAAATGACTTAGAATTGGTATCAGAGAGTACGGTGTTACTGTGACAAACACCTGAATATTTGGAAGTGACTTTGGAACTAGATAATGGGAAGAAGTTGAAAGAATCTGGAAAAGCAGGTTAGAAAACGTCTGTGTTGCCATGAGCAGATCATTAAGGGCAGTTCTGGTGAGCACTTGAAAGAAGAGCTACAGGGAAAGTCTAAGACTTCCTAAAGGTCAGGTAAGTAGCTATGATCGGAATATTGGTATAAATCTGGATAGTCAAGACAATTCTGATGGCGTCTTGGACAGAAATGAGGACCAAGGTAATGGGAACGGGAGTAAGGGCGATTATTTTCTAAAGTGGGAAAGAACTTGGCTGAATTGTGTCCATACCACGGGCTTTATGTGAGGCTGACTTTAAGAGAATGTGCTGGGACATCTGGTAGAATAAATTTCTAAGCAAAGCGTTGAAGGTACACAGCTTCTATTAAATGCCTGGAGTAAAATGTGGGAAGAGATGAAGGATTTAAGGATGACATTATAATTAAAACGGAAGTAGAACATGAAGATTTAGAAAATCCACAGCCTAGCCAAGCGAACAACAAAACAAAGTGCAAAGGTGCAGCCAACTGATTCTTTGATAAAGAGATCAGCATAGATCAGGAAGCCAGGAGCCATTCATCAAGACAATGGGAGAATGACACCCGATTCATTTCGGAGATCTTCGAGGCAGCCTCAAGAGAGCAGCTCAGTGTGCCTGAAAAAGATCAGCATTCACTGCCCTGCACCACCTGAAGTATCCGCCCCCCAGATTCCCAACAGTGCTCCTTGGTCAGCTCAGCCGTCGCTCAACCTTAAGTCTCCGCCCCGCAGATTCCCAAACAGTGCTCTTTGGTCGGCTCAGCCGTCTCTCAACCGTAAGTCTCCGCCTCCCGGATTCCCAAACAGTGCTCCTTGGTCAGCTCAGCCATCGCTCAACCTTAAGTCTCCGCCCCCCAGATTCCCAACAGTGCTCCTTGGTCAGCTCAGCTGTCTTTCAACCTTAAGTCTCCGCCCCCTGGATTCCCAAACAGTGCTCCTTGGTCAGCTCAGCCATCGCTCAACCTTAAGTCTCCGCCCCCCAGATTCCCAAACAGTGCTCCTTGGTCAGCTCAGCCGTCGCTCAACCTTAAGTCTCGCCCCCCAGATTCCCAAACAGTGCTCCTTGGTCAGCTCAGCCGTCTCTCAACCTTAAGTCTCCGCCTCCCGGATTCCCAAACAGTGCTCCTTGGTCAGCTCAGCCGTCGCTCAACCTTAAGTCTCTGCCCCCCAGATTCCCAAACAGTGCTCCTTGGTCAGCTCAGCCGTCGCTCAACCTTAAGTCTCCGCCCCCCGTATTTCCAAACAGTGCTCCTTGGTCAGCTCAGCCGTCTCTCAACCTTAAGTCTCCGCCTCCCGGATTCGCAAACAGTGCTCCTTGGTCAGCTCAGCCGTCGCTCAACCTTAAGTATCCGCCCCCCGGATTCCCAAACAGTGCTCCTTGGTCAGCTCAGCCGTCTCTCAACCTTAAGTCTCCGCCCCCCGGGTTCCCAAACAGTGCTCCTTGGTCAGCTCAGCCGTCTCTCAAGCTTAAGTCTCCGCCCCCCAGATTCCCAAACAGTGCTCCTTGGTCAGCTCAGCCGTCTCTCAACCTTAAGTCTCCGCCCCCCGGATTCCCAAACAGTGCTCCTTGGTCAGCTCAGCCGTCTCTCAACCTTAAGTCTCCGCCCCCCAGATTCCCAAACAGTGCTCCTTGGTCAGCTCAGCCGTCTCTCAAGCTTAAGTCTCGCCCCCCAGATTCCCAAACAGTGCTCCTTGGTCAGCTCAGCCGTCGCTCAACCTTAAGTCTCCGCCCCCCGGATTTCCAAACAGTGCTCCTTGGTCAGCTCAGCCGTCGCTCAACCTTAAGTATCCGCCCCCTGGATTCCCAAACAGTGCTCCTTGGTCAGCTCAGCCGTCGCTCAACCTTAAGTCTCCGCCCCCCGGATTCCCAAACAGTGCTCCTTGGTCAGCTCAGCCGTCTCTCAACCTTAAGTCTCCGCCCCCCGGATTCCCAAACAGTGCTCCTTGGTCAGCTCAGCCGTCGCTCAACCTTAAGTCTCGCCCCCCAGATTCCCAAACAGTGCTCCTTGGTTAGCTCAGCCGTCTCTCAACCTTAAGTCTCCGCCCCCTGGATTCCCAAACAGTGCTCCTTGGTTAGCTCAGCCGTCTCTCAACCTTAAGTCTCCGCCCCCTGGATTCCCAAACAGTGCTCCTTGGTTAGCTCAGCCGTCTCTCGACCTTAAGTCTCCGCCTCCCGGATTCCCAAACAGTGCTCCTTGGTCAGCTCAGCCGTCGCTCAACCTTAAGTATCCGCCCCCTGGATTCCCAAACAGTGCTCCTTGGTCAGCTCAGCCGTCGCTCAACCTTAAGTCTCCGCCCCCCGGATTTCCAAACAGTGCTCCTTGGTCAGCTCAGCCGTCGCTCAACCTTAAGTATCCGCCCCCTGGATTCCCAAACAGTGCTCCTTGGTCAGCTCAGCCGTCGCTCAACCTTAAGTCTCCGCCCCCCGGATTCCCAAACAGTGCTCCTTGGTCAGCTCAGCCGTCTCTCAACCTTAAGTCTCCGCCCCCCGGATTCCCAAACAGTGCTCCTTGGTCAGCTCAGCCGTCGCTCAACCTTAAGTCTCGCCCCCCAGATTCCCAAACAGTGCTCCTTGGTTAGCTCAGCCGTCTCTCAACCTTAAGTCTCCGCCCCCTGGATTCCCAAACAGTGCTCCTTGGTTAGCTCAGCCGTCTCTCAACCTTAAGTCTCCGCCCCCTGGATTCCCAAACAGTGCTCCTTGGTTAGCTCAGCCGTCTCTCGACCTTAAGTCTCCGCCTCCCGGATTCCCAAACAGTGCTCCTTGGTCAGCTCAGCCGTCGCTCAACCTTAAGTATCCGCCCCCTGGATTCCCAAACAGTGCTCCTTGGTCAGCTCAGCCGTCGCTCAACCTTAAGTATCCGCCCCCCAGGTTCCCAAACAGTGCGCCTTGGTCAGCTCAGCCGTCTCTCAACCTTAAGTCTCCGCCCCCTGAATTCCCAAACAGTGCTCCTTGGTCAGCTCAGCCGTCGCTCAACCTTAAGTCTCCGCCCCCTGGATTCCCAAACAGTGCTCCTTGGTCAGCTCAGCCGTCGCTCAACCTTAAGTCTCCGCCCCCCGGATTCCCAAACACTGCTCCTTGGTCCCCTCAGCCGTCGCTCAAGTGGGCTCAAGTGTGGACTGTGCCCCTAATTTGAGGAATGCAAGTGGTGAGCCTTGTCAGCAGATTTACGTTTTAATATGTATTTGTAAACCTCACACAGTAAGTCTTTAAATTCATTGGTAAAGGACATCTTTAAAAAACACTTTATATGCTTGTTTCCAGAATTCGCAGAATGGTAAACAGTTCGACTCACTGTAATAAGTCAGCTCACAATACATCTCTGAAGTAACGTAGTTGGATCCGTCTTTTAAACGTGGATATGTAAACTCCTCACATTATGGCTTAGAACACAATGGCAAGGGACATCTTTAAACGCATGTCCTAAACGTATGGTTACAAAGTTCGCGGTGTTAAACAGTCCAATTCATTTTAATAAAGTGCCTCACATGCGTCTTTGAACGCTCAAGTGGGCTCAGATTTATATTTTCAGTGTGTATGTATATAATCCCTTACAATAAAGCAATAAACCAAACGATAAGGAACATCTTTTACAAGTGTATTTATACATTTGTTTACAGAGTTCAGTGTGTGGGAAGCAGTTCCATTCATTGTAATAAAGCAGCTCACAATGCATCTTTGAAGTTATACATTCATTTCACGTTTTCAATGCGCATATATAAACTTCTCACAGTAAGGCATTAAACTAAATGATGAAGAGCATCTTTCAAAAGCATATTTTATATACTTGCTTACAGAGTCCACAGTTTGCTCTTAATTCTGCAGATGCACAGAATGGGTGGCCTATGAGGTCAAAATGGTCTCCATCTAGATTTCAGAGGATGCCTCTGACAGCCTGGAGCCCCAGGCAGAACCTTTTCACAGGAGCAGAGCCATTGCAGGCTGCCCCTACCAGGGCAATGCCTAGTGGAGTGGTGGGAGTGGGACTGCCACCAAGATCCCAGACCTATTGAGCTACCAGTGTGCAGTGCCAGCCTGGGAGAGCTGCAGGCACAAGACTTCAACCCGTGAGAGCTTTGGATGTGCTGAGCCATAGGGTTTGGGCTTTCCGCGGCCTGGGGGGCTGAACCCCTACCCCACCATGTCCAGGAGGCAGGACACAGAGTCAAGAAAGATTTTTGGGAGCCTTAGGATTTAATGTTGTTCCCCCTGTTGGATTTTGGACACTAGGGACCAGTTACCCCTTTGTCTTTCCCTTTCGTAATGGGAATGTCTATTCTATGCATGTCCCACACTGTGTTTTGGAAGCACGTAACTGGTTTTGATTCCTCAGGCTTACAGCTATACAGAAATTTGCCTCAGGATGACTCACAACTTGAGTCTCACCCATATCTGATTTATTTAAATTGTTTTGCCTTTTATTGTTATTACTATTAATATTTCAATAGGTTTTGGGGAACGCATGGTGTTTGGTTACATGAATAAGTCCTTCAGCGGTGACTTTTGAGGTCTTGATGCCCATCACCTGAGCCGTGTACACTTAACCCAATGTGTAGTCTTTAATCCCTCACCCCTTCCACCCTTACTCCAAGTACTCAGAGTCCGTTACATCATTCTACTGCCTTTGCATCCTCATAGCTTAGCTTGCACTTGTGAGAACATACGATATTTAGCGTTCCATTTCTGAGTTACTGTGCTTAGAATACCGCTCTCCAGCTACATCCAGGTTGCTGTGAGTGCCATTATTTCATTCGTTTTTATGGCTGAGTAGTATTCCATGTTTTAGGTACACCACATTTTCCTTTTCCACTTGTTGGTTGATGGGCATTCAAGCTGGTTCCATATTTTTGCAATTGCAAATTGTGCTGCTATAAACATAGTGTCTTTTTTATACAATAACTTCTTTTCCTGTGTCTAAATACCTAGTAGTGGGATTGCTGGATCAAATGGTCATTCTACTTTTAGTTTTCCGTACTGTTTCCCATGACGGTTGTATTAGCGGTTGTCTCACCAGCACTGTAAAAATGTTCCCTTTCAACCACATCTACACTAACATCTGATATTTTTTTATTTTTTAAATTATGTGATGGCGATTCTTGCAGGAGTCAGGTAGTATCGCATCGTGGTTGTGATGTGCATTTTCCTGATAATGCAGACTCTCTGTCTTGATGACCTGTCAGTGCTGGCAGTGGAGTCCTGCAGTCCCTATTGTGATTGTGTTGCTATCTATCAATCTCTTTTCTTAGGTCTAGTAGTAATTGTTTTATAAATGTGGGAGCTCCAGTGTTAGGTGCATATATATTTAAAATTGTGATATTTTTCTATTTGGCTAATCCTTTTAGCATTATATATCTCTCTTTGTCTTTTTTTTTTTTTTTTTTTTCTTTTTTTTGAGACAGAGTTTTGCTCTTATTACCCAGGCTGGAGTGCAATGGCGCGGCTCACGGCAACCTCCACCTCCTGGGTTCAGGCAATTCTCCTGCCTCAGCCTCCCGAGTAGCTGGGGCTACAGGTGCGTGCCACCATGCCCACCTAACTTTTGTATTTTTAGTAGAGAGGGGGTTTCACCATGTTGACTTGACCAGGATGGTCTCGATCTCTTGACCTCGTGATCCACCCGCCTCGGCCTCCCAAAGTGCTGGGATTACAGGCGTGAGCCACCGCGCCCGGCCCCATTCTCTAACTTTTAAGTGGAGCTATTAATAATCCACTTACATTCAGTGCTAGTACTGAGATGTGATGTACTCCCACCATCCAAGTACTAACCAGGCCCGACCCTGCTTAGCTTCCGAAATCAGACGGGATCGGGCGCGTTCGGGTGGTATGGCCGGAGACGAGATGTGCTGTGCTGTCCTAAGTACTGTGCTAGCTGCTGCCTGAGTACTTTGTTGTGATTTTTTCACTATGTTATTGTTTCTCAGGTCCTGTGAGATTTGTACTTTACAGAGGTTCTATTTTGGTGTATTTTGAGGTGTTTCAAGACTTAGCATTTTTTTTTTTTTTTTTGTAGTGCTGGGTTGATAGAGGCGGATTCTCTCAGTATGAAGCTTAGTTTTGCTGAATGCAAAATTCTTCACTGACAATTATTTTGTTTAAGGAAGCTAATGACAGGACCTGAAGCCCTTCTCCTGTTTTCCCCCTTTTGGCTCCCTCTCACCTTCTCTTTGCCCTTCTATCATGGGATGACCACAAGAGGCAGAACTTCACAGATCCCGGCCCCTCAACCTTGGACTTCCCAGCCTTCGGAGCCATGAGCTGACACACTTCTTTACTTTTTGGCGGAGTCTCGCTTTGTTGCCAGGCCTCAGTGCAGTGGCGCAATCTCTGCTCTCTGCAGCCTCCGCCTTCCAGGTTCATGCAATTCTCCTGCCTCAGCCTTCTGAGTAGCTGGGACTACAGGCTACACCACCATGCCCAGCTAATTTTTATAGTTTTAGTAGAGACGGGGTTTCACCATGTGGCCAGGATGGATCTCTTGACCTGGTGATCCACCTGCCTCAGCCTCCCAAAGCGCTGGGATTACAGGTATGATCTACTGCGCCCAGCCACATTTCTATTTATTGTAAATTACCCAGTCCGTGGTATATATATATATATATATTTTTTTTTTTTTAATTTTTTATTGGATTATAGGTTTTGGGGTACATGAGCAGAGCATGCAAGACAGTTGCGTAGGAACACACATGGCAGTGTGCTTTCTTTTCTTCTCCCCTTCACCCACATTTGGCATTTCTCCCCAGGCTATCCCTCCCCACCTCCCCCTCCCACTGGCCCTCCCCTTTTCCCCCAATAGACCCCAGTGTTTAGTACTCCCCTTTCTGTGTCCATGTGTTCTCATTTTTCATCCCCCACCTATGAGTGAGAATATGCAGTGTTTCATTTTCTGTTCTTGTGTCAGTTTGCTGAGGATGATGTTCTCCAGATTCATCCATGTCCCTACAAACGACACAAACTCATCATTTCTGATTGCTGCATAATATTCCATGGTGTATATGTGCCACATTGCACCACAAAACAGACTAAGACAATGACTTTATCACTGTGATAAAATGTGTGTCTTTGTCTTTTTAAAAAGTAATTTTAGATTGTGTAATGCTTTAGGTAATTTTTACTATACTGCCAAATCATCACGTTAATCGATCAAGTATACATGTTTTAATAAAGACAAAATGGAAAGCCCTCATTGCATTGATGTTTTTCATCCAGTATATTTACAGATGGTTTATAAAAATTAGCATAGGAAAAGTTCCAATTCCCATTTAAAATGCACATGATTCTCAGCAGAAGATGCTTTATATTCTGATAATAATTACTGGTCTTACTAATGTTGAGTAATCCTAGTATTTAAAGCCAAGAAAACAGACATTTTTGCTTTCTATTTTAGAAGTGATTCCAGACTGTTGTGAGTCACTATTCAAAGAGAATTTTTGGTTTCCAAACATGTAATCTATAATCCTTAAAATTTAACGTAATTTTAGTCCTGACTCTGAAAGTTCAGTTTAATTTCAGCATATCTCTGCAAAACTAGGATAGATTTTAATGTGCCTGAGATATTTGTTCTTTATATTCCTTTGTTTTAATGTTTCTTACTGTACATCATCCATTTTAAATTAAATTTAGTTTTGAGGAAGGCAGGGATAAATAATAGATCTTTTCAGAGGCCTTGACAGCAGCACAGTATAGAAATGCCAATCCTGGGCCGGGCGCGGTGGCTCACACCTGTAATCCCAGCACTTCGGGAGGCCGAGGCGGGTGGATCACGAGGTCAAGAGATCGAGACCATCCTGGTCAACATGGTGAAACCCCCCTCTCTACTAAAAATACAAAAATTAGCTGTGCATGGTGGTGTGTGCCTGTAATCCCAGCTACTCAGGAGGCTAAGGCAGGAGAATTGCCTGAACCCAGGAGGCAGAGGTTGTAGTGAGCCGAGATCGCGCCATTGCACTCCAGCCTGGGTAACAAGAGCGAAACTCCGTCTCAAAAAAAAAAAAAAAAAAAAAAAGAAATGCCAATCCTGGTACAGACATGAATGTTCACAATTAGTATAAAAATATGCTTTTTGATTTTCCTGTTGTCTTCGTGACATAGCCTTTGACCCTGAAAAGGGTGATGGGGAGGCGAGGAAGGGATATTGAAGGATCTGTTAGCTTTATTTTTTTCTTGATTGTTTGCTGACTGAAAATTTGCCAAACTACATTTGCTTCAAGCATAAACGTTCTCTTTATGTTGCATTAAGTTATTTTCTGTGTGTTGGCTACATCAAGAGGAATTTGGTAAACACAACAATGTCATAGACTAAACAAAAATGTTACTACAAGCATCAATAAGGGCTAAATAGTTCTGAAGAATAACCTGATGTTATATTGATTGTGTCAATGTCGTGTCAATTATAGGGAGGAGTAATCATCTTTGTAAGAATTATAATCATCAAATTTTTATGAAAGAAAATAGATGATAACACTAGAAGAGTGTGTGTTAAAATGAACAGACTTGAGAGGATATAATGAACTTTTGCCAAAGGTGAAGACCTTTTGGTTAGGTATTGTTTTCTCCTTTTACGTCCATATCCTGTTAGCTGGACATTTCTGCTCTACAGATGGCACAGAGGACTCTTTAATAACTCTACTTTTTAAAATAAGAGTAATCGGTATTTTCTTAGAAAGCACAGTTTAATAATGCTTCCATTAATTAATCATCCTGCTTTAAGTTCTTCTTCATCTACAATTTCTGCCTTTATTTCACTGATAGAGCTGACACATGTTTATTGATTATTGTTGCCAATAAAATTTCTTTTGTCTTGCCTCCTTAGTAGGTACCAAATATCTCTTTTGTGAAAATTGTATCTTCTAGCCATGTTCCTCATATTACCATTGAACCAGAAGTGTTATAATCCACTTCAACTGGTCATTCTTATTATTAACTGAAAATTCAGAGGAATTATCTGGTGAGTGACAAAACGCCACAAATGTGACAGTGTTTCCGTTTCCTTGGATGAAAGCCTGGCTCTGTGTGTAATGAGGGAGACAGGTTGTAAGAGAGGCAGTGGCAGTGAAGCCACAGGGACGCCATCCAGTCCGGATCTCCATGCGGTGTAAGGGCACATTCAAGTGATTGGCTGGATCAGGATTCAGTTTCAGATCCGTTTAGTGTAGGATTTGGAGTTGAATCTCTCCACTCAGAAGATTATAGTGTTAGTGAAGAAGGACAAGAACTCTCAGACGGAGATGATGAGCTGTATCCAGTTACTGGGATCAGGCAGGGGAGAGCGACACAGATGCATTTGAAGAAGATCCTGAAATTTCCTTAGCTGACTATTGGAAATGCACTTCATTCAATGAAATGAGTCCCCTGCTGCGTCACATTGTAACAGATGTTGGGCCCTTCGTGAGAATTGGTTTCCCGAAGATAAAGGGGAAATCTCTGAGAAAGCCAAACTGGAAAACTCAACACAAGCTGAAGAGGGCTTTGATGTTCCTGGTTGTAACTGAGAGAGTGTGAAATTATTACTGAGATGAAGACTTGGCTAAATTACAGGGTTTTTATTGCTGGTGGCCACGGAAGATTTGTGTTTTTTTAACCCGTGGCCCTGAAAAGAGGGTGTTAAGACTTCTTATGTCTGTAAACTACCTTTTGGGCAGGAGTGAGGGCAAGGGGCTTTGGATATTTTGAGGGTTAGTGGACTTTGGACATCTTGTACCTGATTGTAAAAAAACTAGAGTGAGTGATTCCAAAGAGTCCTGTGTTGAGGAAAAGGATGAGAAAATTACACAAGCCTCAACAATCACAAGAGAGTGAGGACTATTCTCCGCCGTCAATATCTAGTAGCATTATTTATAGCAGCCAAGAAGATGTGAAAGAGTTTGAAAGGGAAGAAACACTAGACAAAGAAGAAAGTATGGAATCTGTTTTGCCCCTTAATGCCATTGAATCTTGTGTGATTTGTCAAGATCGACCTAAAAATGGTTGCATTGTCCATGGCAAAACAGGACATCTTATGGCCTGCTTTACATGTGATCAAGCACATTTTAAATGGTATCTTTTAAACACATAATTAAATTTAGCCAGTGATACAAAGCATCATTAACTTAATTCTTTTGGCTTTTCTTGATCTGTCTAGTTTATTTTAAAGGAGCTTCTGATTTCATTTATTTATTTATTTAGAGACAGGGTCTTGCTCTGTTGCTCAGGCGAGAGTACAATGGCACCGTCTCCGCTCACTGCAACCTCTACCTCCTGGGTTCAAGTGATTCTCCTGCATCAGCCTCCTGAACACCTGAGATTACAGGTGCGCGCCACCATGCTTGGCTAATTTTTGCAGTTTTTTAGTAGAGAAGGGGTTTCACCACATTGTCCAGGCTGGTCTCAAACTGCTGACCTCAGGTAATTCATCTGCCTCTGCCTCCCAAAGCGCTGGGATTACAGGAATGAGTCACAGAGCCCTGCCGACTTCTCCTTTTTTAAATAAAGGCATGAATCCCATCACAAGGGCCCTACCCTCAGGATCTAATCTAATTCCATTACCTCTCAAAGGCCCTGTCTCCAAATACTATTATCTTGGGGGTTAAGATTTCAACATATGAATTTTATGGAACATACACATTCAGTTCACAACATGCAATGAACTTGCTGTTGTCTATGCTGAGACGAAATTTTAAAGCGGGCTTGCGTTGTCTCACTTTCTCATGGCCTCAGGGTAATCTCGTCTGAGCTTGCGTTCTGTTAGATAATATTTAATAGGAGAATGCCGTGGATTGCCCATGGATGCCAAACCAGTTTTTAAATGTTGAGGATACTCTTTTTTTCCCCTTTCTTAAAAGAAAGTAAAGCCTGAAATTCAGAATAAAACATAGATTATTGTGGTGGTAAATGTTCTTTGCAAAAGATTTCTTTAATGTAATTGTTTTTCATCATGGTGACTAGCAACTTATTAGCACAAAAAGCACCTTTGATATATAATATCTGGGAGAGTTTTCATTGAATTATAAAACAGAAACAAGTTTCTGCTTTTGACTGTTATGGAATAGGAGAGACCAGATTAATATTCTGCTTAAAAAAAAAAAACCCTAGAAAACCAGAAAGCATCTGAAACAGCGGTGTTGGAGAACTGGAGAGCAGGCTGGTACATGAGGGAAGAGACACCAGGTGTGATCTCTGAGAATGACCTTTGGTGCTTCCCAGAGGTGGTTTCCATGCTGAAGGACAGAGAAGGGTTCCCAAAGAGACCAGCAGGCTTGCCAAGTTGAGGAGACAGAGACTGGGCTCAGGAAGCCTACTGTGAAAATTAGTGCTGTGGGGGACCAGTGAGCAGGGAGCACACAGAGAGCTCTAGAGATCTGCAGAGGCTCCCCCTAAAACTTTGGCTGGACACTGATCTGCATGTGCCAGAGGAAGGTACTTGTGGCTAGAAAGGAACCCGTAAAAATCCCTGAGCCAGACCAGAAATCACCAGGCTGAGGAATACTTTGTGCTACTACCAGCTGGTGTGGAAAGACCTCGCTACACAGCACTGGACAGAGCCCTCAGAAAGGCGACACCTTAGCAGAAAGGCTAAATGAGCCCCCTTGTGAAGAACATTCTGGGCTTGCTCTATGAAGCACAAAAGTAAACCCAAAAGATCAAACCGATCCCAAGAGATGTAACTGCGTGGCAGAAGAAAATCCGATATTCCGGAAAAACTATAACAAAGTCTGCACCCAAGAAACTCAGATCCACAGTTTCCATCATCCACTTTAAAATGAACAGGCAAGCACGTCATGTAGGAGTCACAGAATACAAGACGCCAAAACATGATACAACTGAGAGCAGAAACGAGCAAATCCCACACCTCTCAGTAACTGATGGAACAAGTAGACAGAAAGGCCGTAAGTGTATCAAAGACCTGAAAAAGAAAATCGACCAGCTTGGCTTAACTGATATTAATGTAGCACTCCACCCAAAGCCAGAGAATACACAACCTTTTCACCGACATAAGTACCATTCCCAAGGCAGATTATATTCTGGATGACATAATAAATACATTTTAAAGGATTAAACTCATAGAAGATATATTTCAATTAAAACAGGATTAAACTAGAACACAATAATAGACCTCATAAAAAATCCTCAAATATTTAGACCTACTAAGTGATCAATGTGTCAAACAAGACATTATAAGAACAGTTAAGAAATATCTTGAACAGAATAAGAATGCTAACAATATACAGAAATTCTGGGGATATATCTAAAGGAAAAGTTGCATAGAAATGTATAAAATCAAATGGTGATATTTGGAATGAATAAAGACCTCAAGTCAATGATGCAATCTTCTACCTTAAGAATCGGGACAAAGAATGGCAAACAGCATTCAAAGTAAGCAGAAGAAAGGAAACAACAGAGAGGAGTTGAGAGAGATAACTGGTTCAGGCTCAATAACCCCAGCACTTTGGGAGGTTGAGGTTCGGGTTGTGCTTGAGACCAGGAGTTGGAGACCAGTCTGGCCAACATGGAGAAATCCTGTCTCTACCCAAAATACAAAAATTAACTGGTGTGCACCTGTAGTCCCGGTACTTGGAAGGCCCAGGAGGTGGAGATTACAGTGAGTCGAGATTGTGCCACCGCACTCCAGCCTTGGTGACAGAGTGAGACTCTGTCCCAAAAAAATAAAAGTAGTAGATAACTGAACAAGAACAGAGCCAAGTCAACAGAACAGAATATAACTGAGAAGAGCAATAATATTGATAGACCTCAAGCTGAACTACCATATCAAAGGGAGAAGACACATAATCTCAACAAGAGGGCATATCACTACAAATAATGAGGATGTTAAATGGTTAAACAGGGAGTGTCCTGAACAGTTTTATATTAGTAAATCTGACAGTGAAATGAAAATATTTGTCAAAAAGACAACATATAAGTTAACTCAAGGAGAGATACATTGCATAACTAAATCTTTTCCCTCAAGCATTTGTCATTTTTTGTGTTACAAACAATTCAATTTTACTCTTAGTTATTTTACAATGTGCTATAAGTTATTGTTGTCTTATCAAATACTAGATCTTATTCATGCTAACCACATTCTTGTACCTATTAATCAACTCCAGTCCCCTCAGCTGCCCACTACCCTTCTCAGCCTCTGGTACCTTCCATTTGATTATTTGTCTCCTTGAATTTAGTTGTCTTAATTTTCAGCTCCCACACATGAGTGAGAACACGTATGTTTGTCTTTTTATGCCTGGCTTATTTCACTTAACATAACTTATAACCTTGTGCTAGGAAAAGAGAGTTTGGATAGGATACAAGAAACATGAAGCATAAAAGAAAACACTGATGAATCACATTGATAAATGATAAACTGGCAAATGAAAAACTGATAAATGAAAACATTTGCTATGTAAATGGCATTACTAAGAAAAGTAAAAGGCCAGCTACAGAATGGGTGAAAATAATATATCTGACGACAAACTTCAGTATAAAATGTAAAAAAAAAAAAAAACACTCAACAATAAGAAAAATAAATCTTTTTCTTTTTTGAGTTGGAGTTTTGCTTTTGTTACCCAGGCTGGAGTGCAAGGGCGCGATCTCAGCTCACCGCAACCTCCGCCTCCTGGGTTCAGGCAATTCTCCTGCCTCAGCCTCCTGAGTAGCTGGGATTATAGGCACGCGCCACCATGCCCAGCTAATTTTTGTATTTTTAGTAGAGATGGGGTTTCACCTTGTTAACCAGGATGGTCTCGATCTCTTAACCTTGTGATCCACCCTCCTCGGCCTCCCAAAGTGCTGGGATTACAGGCGTGAGCCACCGCGCCCAGCCAATAAATCATTTTTTAAAATATGCTGAATGTTTGAACACATGCTTTATCAAAGAAGAAATACGAATGGCAGCAAGCACTAGAAAAGATGATGGTCAGCTGGGAAATGCAAATCCAAACCACTGCGAAGCACTAAGACGCACACACCTCTCAGAATGGCTCATATTAAAGAGACTGAACACAACAAGTGTTGGGGAAACTATGAAACAGTTGGAGCTCTTATTCATTGCTGATGGTAATTCAATATAATTCAGTTGGCCGGGCGCGGTGGCTCACGCCTGTAATCCCAGCACTTTGTGAGGCCGAGGCAGGTGGATCACCTGAGGTCAGGAGTTTGAGACCAGCATGGCCAACGTGGTGAAACCCCGTCTCTGCTAAAAATACAAAAACTTAGCCCGGTGTGGTGGTGGGTGCCTGTAGTACCAGCTCCTCGGGAGGCTGAGGCAAGAGAATTGCTTGAACCTGGGAGGCCGAGGTTGCAGTGAGCCGAGACTGTGCCACTGCACTCCAGCCTGCGTGACAGAACCAGATTCCATCTCAGAAAAGAAAAAGTAATTATAATAATGCAGTCACTTTGAAAGGCAGTTTGGCAGTTTCTTTAAAAGGTAACATTAGGCCGGGCGCGGTGGCTCACGCCTGTAATCCCAGCACTTTGGGAGGCCGAGGTGGGTGGATCACGAGGTCAAGAGATCGAGACCATCCTGGTCAACATGGTGAAACCCCGTCTCTACTAAAAATACAAAAAATTAGCTGGGCATGGTGGCGTGTGCCTGTAATCCCAGCTACTCAGGAGGCTGAGGCAGGAGAATTGCCTGAACCCAGGAGGCGGAGGTTGCGGTGAGCGGAGATCGCGCCATTGCACTCCAGCCTGGGTAACAAGAGCGAAACTCCGTCTCAAAAAAAAAAAAAAAAAAAAAAAAAAAAGGTAACATTAAAAGTAGGACACAGCGATTCTACTTTTATGTATTTATCCCTGAAGAAATGAAAACATATTTTCACGCAAGGAAATACCACTTACATGATGACAGCACTTTTATTCAGAGTAGCCCCAAACTGGAATCAAAGCAAATATCCATCAGCTGATATACAGATAAACAAACCGTGGCAGGGTAACACAATGGAGGCCACTCAGCAGTAAATGGGGATGAATTGCTGGTGCCCACAACAACATAGATGAATTCCAATGCATTATGCTCAGGAAAAGCTGCAAGATTCTATACTGGCTGATTACTTATGAAATTCTAAGAAAGGCAAAACTCTAATGGCAGAAAGCTGACCAGTGTTTGCTGGAGCCAAGGCTAGGGGCATGGAACTGGCTGCAATGAGCAGAAAAGCATGATCTGGGCTTATGGAAATGTTTGATATCATGATTGTATACATTTATTGTATGATGTATACATTTATTACAACTAATTTATTCGTCCACATAAAATTGGTGAACTGTTATTGCATTATTGCATGTAAATTATCCCCCAGTAAAACTGAATTAAAAAGGCAAAGACATGCTAGGCATGGTTGCTCACAGCTGTAATCCTAGCACTTTGAGAGACTGAGGTGGGCGGATTACCTGAGGTCAGGAGTTCGAGACCAGCCTGGCCAACACGGTGAAACTTTGTTTCTACTAAAAATACAAAAAATTACCTGGGCATAGTGGCACGTGTCTGTAGTGCCAGCAACTCAGGAAGCTGAGGCGGAATAGCTTGAACCTGGGAGGCAGAGGTTGTAGTGAGCCGAGATCGCGCCATTTCACTCCAGCCTGGGCGACAGAGCGAGACTCCATCTCTACAAACAAACAAACAAAAGTTAGCTGGGCGTGGTGGCATGCATCTGTAATCCCAGCTACTCAGGAGGAGAATTGCTTGTACCCAGGAGGCGGAGGTTGCAGTGAGCAGAGATTGCTCTACTGCACTCCAGGTTGGGCAGCAAAGTGAGATTCCATTTAAAAAAAAAAAAAACATAAAATAACAAAACAAAGACAAATATATTATTATTATTCACTAGATATTTTCATGATTTTTACCCTTATTGTTGTTTACTGGTTTATAGCAAGTCTTAAAAGTAGATAGTAAAGTGTCTCCACTTTGATTGATTGAGTGACTGATTTTTTTGAGATGGAGTTTCGCTCCTGTTGCCCAGGCTGGAGTGCACTGGCACTGTCTAGGCTCACTGCAACCTCCGCCTCCTGAATTCAAGCGATTCTCCTGCCTCAGTCTCCTGAGTGGCTGGGATTACAGGTGCCCATCACCGTGACCAGCTAATTTTTTGTATTTTTGGTAGAGACACGGTTTCATCGTATTGGCCAGACTGGTCTTGAACTCCTGACCTCAGGCGATCCACCCGCCTCAGCCTCCCAAAGTGCTGGGATTATAGGTGTGAGCCACCACTCCTGGCCGATTTTTTTTTTTAAATTGTTTACATTCTCATATAAATATTTTAGAATTAGATTGTCTATTTCTAATCATCCTCTCAGTCTGAACAAAAAAAAAAAGCCGTCTGCATTCTGATTGAAATCATATTGAATCTGCGTATCTGTGTGCTGGGAATTCTATCACCAAGCACACTGTAAATGTATTCAGGCCAGAAAAACGAAGGGCCGCTTTTGGGTGGAACTGTACCAAAGCAAAAATCTGAGTTACGTAAATGGTTTGGAAAAGTCAAGGCACATTTTTGGCTGGAAATGGCATCCTGTGTGTCTTGAGTAGAGTCACTGGTGCGTCCTTCAGAGAACCTGAGGGATGCGAGGCTTGTCACCGTCTTCCCTGAGGGTCAGTGAAAGTCCATTTGTAAGCAGCTCTGGAGGAATAGATCTGCTCTGCATTATGTGCTTCTTTGTGGCAAGTTTGAAATACATTTGCTGAGCAAACAGTGATACGACGTTCTCTTGCTAAGCTGTGAGGGCATCGTTTTCTGGGGCAGGACTGGCTTTTCCGATCTGCTCCATCCTTAGTCCTCACTGACACTCCTTCTCATGGGTCTAACTCTGGCAAAACCTCTGGGCACTGCATGACAAAAACAGGGTTTGAAGACCTTTCCCTCTTCTGTGCAATTCTAGATAAAACCCGTACGATGTAAAGAGCACAACTCACTTTGAAAATGCCCAAGCTTGTTCTTCAATAGGCAGTACGTGTTAAAAACAGAGTTCTCTGATATCCTTTGGGGGCTCTTCAAGGTTTCCGAGGAAAAGGCCCAGACACTCACACTGAGAAATAGGTCAGTAGGGGGTGGAACTGAATGTCTCTCTTCCCCCCTGCTGCTCTTTGCTTGCTCACAGGTACCTGTGACTGGCTGGGATCACAGGGAGGTAGAGGACTCATGTCTGACTTCAAGCAGTGCAGTTTTCACAATGGCTAGAGAGGAGAATGGCATTTATAGGTCTGAGTATGTTTGGAAGTGACCCTGTAAACAGTTGCTGCCAATTTATATGTCTGAGTTTCTGAGTTTCTTTTTCTAAGTTATGTTTTAAGAGGATAGGTTGCGATGAGTTAAAACTTTTCTGTCTTATCGTGGTGCTCACTAGTGCCCCCAGCCAGAGGGTGTCCTGCCCGCAGCCTGTTAGAATCACCTTGGCACTGCCTACCCGCACTCACAGGGAATCAGAGCTCAGGAGGAGGGTGCCGGCATCCGTCCTTTTTTTTTTTTTTTCTCCAAAGTTCCCCATGAGATTCTAATGTGTGGTCAGGGTCAGGAATCATTATCTCTACCTTAAAGGCATTACAGGTCCTGGAGATACTATCCGAGTCTTATCTGGGATTTATGTTTCCTTTTCTGTCTACAGCCCTCTCCAGCAAAGAAGCCCCATTATCTGAAGTCTGCCTTTATCTGGCATAAAAGCTGTGTGAGGCACGGGTCAAGTAAATACGTTAGGTTTGGGCTTTAACTGGATTTTCATAAGCCTTGAGTTCAGGTACCGAAGAAATGGAAGTCATGAGAATGTCATCCTCTTAACTTCCTTTTCTGCACCTTGGAGCACGTTTGCTGCTGAAACCACTTTCTCAAACGTTCATTTCTGATGGAATTACATGAAAACTGTTGGGGACCAGACTTCTTCAGTTCCATTTAGTGTTGTGGCAGAGATTCATGTTTGCCAAGCACAAACCTTTGAAAATCAGAGGAAATTGGTGATATAGTATGAAGAAAGAAGAATCCAAAAGCTTAAAGAATAAATGCATTTTTTTCTGAGACGAAGTCTCACTCTGTCACCCAGGCTGGAGTGCAGTGGCGCAATCTCTGCTCACCGTGACCTCCACCTCCTGGGTCCAAGTGATTCTCCTGCCTCAGCCTCCGGAGTAGCCGGGACCACAGGCACGTGCCACCATACCCGGCTAATTTTTTGCATTTTCAGTAGAGGCAGCATTCGCGGTGTTAGCCAGGATGGTCTCTATCTCCTGACCTCGTGATCCGCCTGCCTCGGCCTCCCAAAGTGCTGGGATTACAGGCGTGAGCCACAGCACCCAGACCTGCATAAATGCATTTTCATGCATTTAAAACTAAGAGATAGGGCCAGGCGCAGTGGCTCACGCCTATAATCCCAGCACTTTGGGAGGCCGAGGCGGGTGGATCACGAGATCAACAGATCGAGACCATCCTGGTCAACATGGTGAAACCCCGTCTCTACTAAAAATACAAAAATTAGCTGGGCATGGTGGCTCGTGCCTGTAATCCCAGCTACTCAGGAGGCTGAGGCAGGAGAATTGCCTGAACCCAGAAGGCAGAGGTTGCGGTGAGCCGAGATCGTGCCATTGCACTCCAGCCTGGGTAACAAGAGGGAAACTCTGTCTCAAAAAAAACAAAAACAAAAACAAAAACAACTAAGAGACTTGAGATATTGAACAAACCTGGCGCCACCCTGTCCTAGGCACTGTCACGCCTGTGCCCTGGACGGTGTCACACTCACCCCTGGGCCCTTCCCATGCTCTGTGGCTTTTCCCTTCCACACTTTCATTACCTCTTTCCTTTCAGCGTAGGCTCAAGTTTTTCTCACGAAGGAAGCTCATTCTTGAGCCAACATTCCATTTAGCTACTGTTCTCTTTCCTCCCTTTACGTCTGTGATTAAGCACATACTACACCGTAGGTAATAGATAATTCAACTTCAACTGGCTTCAGCAGAAAATGAGGCCTCATCATCTAGATGCAGACTTAGTACAGGAGTTTTCAGTCTCCATTTCCGGTCCCCGTGTCCCTGGTGTCAGTATTATTCTCAGGCTCTATAACTGTACAAAAAGGTTGCTTCAGCTCCAGCCTCCTCATTTTATCCCCATTCTTGTTCATTAAGATAGAGAACTTGGTACTCAAATATTCAGGAAGATTTCCAGGCCCCAGAGGATGTGGCCCTGAGTGAACTGGCGGGGATGGTCAGGTGCTGTCGCTGGCCTGATTGCTGTGGCCAGGGGTCCGCATGCTCTGCTTGGACTGGACACTCCATCACTTGTTCCATCCCCTGAGTCTGGGGCTGGGGTCAGCTACACAGATCACAGAAGTTGAAATGTGGTAAGAGCTGTAGTCCCAGTAAACCAGAGTGAGTGTGGGGATGGGGCGAGAGCAGATCTCCGCTCTACCTTTCCCGTGAGACTCTATAAGGACTAAGAATTTTTTTTTCTTTTTTAAGAAAAAAAGAGAGGAAAGATGGGAGAAAGGAGAAAAAGAAAGAAGTAGAAATCTATACCATCTCTTTTCAACCTTGAAATAGCATGTGAGGCTGGGCGCAGTGGCTTATGCCTGTAATCCCAACACTTTGGGAGGCTGAGGCGAGTGGATCGCCTGAGGTGAGGAGTTCAAGACCAGCCTGGCCAACATGGTGAAACCCCATCTCAAAACTAAACATACAAAAATTAGCCAGGCGTGGTGGTGCACACGTGTGATCCCAGCTATTTGGGAGGCTGAGGCAGGAGAATTGCTTGAACCTGGGAAGCAGAGGTTGCAGTGAGCTGAGATCACGTCAATGCAATCCAGCCTGGGTGACAGACGAAACCCTGCCTCAAAAATTAAAAAAAATAAACAGCATCTGAATACTTGGAGATGTTTTTTAAAAGAAGATTCTGATTCTGAAGCTGTAGTGTGGGGCCATGTTTCCGGTTCTTGAAGCCGCTTCTGGAGATGGAGCTGCGGCTTTTGTTTTCTTTTTTTCCTATTTGATTCAATTAAAATTGTATTCAGTTTCACGTTAAGCCAGAGTCGTGGCTTAATCAAAAAAGAGGTTCCTTTATTTAATTCAACAAGAAGTCCGGACATGGGCATTTGGGAGTTTGTGTGGTAACTCAACGATTATGTCCGAGAACAAAGCCTGTGCTACCTTCTGTTTTAATATCTTCAGTGAAGGCTGCTCTACATCCATGTTCCAGGGTAGTAAAAGGGGGAAGCAGAACAGACGGCACCAGAGACTATTGCTAATATCTTAAGGATGAGTCAAGTGACCATTTTTAATTCACATTTTAATCCTCTCCTGGTTGTAATATTGCAATGGCCCTCTGATTAATTCTGATACCTTTGGTTTCTTCTTTTTCCAAATTATCTTTCACACAAACCACTAGATTAGACAGATAGGGAAAGCGGGGCACATTGATGTTAAACTCCTTGGCCAAGCTCATACAGCCGGCGAGTGCTGGAGCCAGGAGTCGGCTCCAGATCCACACTGCCGGGCTGCACGCAAGCTTCTTTTTCTGCATTTCCCCCCCCGACCGATTCTCTCTTCAAGGCTAAGCAGAAGTAACCTCTGTCTCTCCCTTATGGATTCCCACGGTCGCACCCTCTGCACAATTTTGTGTTAACAATTCTACGCTTTCTTCACACTCCTGCAGACGGTTCTCTCTCCTACATGCAGGTCGTAAGGATTATGAAGTCCAGACCTGTGTGGCAACCTCTACCATTACTGCCTGCAGCTCACTTTCAACATTTACACTCAGGAAAGCCGGACCACTTAGACAGCTGTTCTGAGCCCTGGGCCATAACATCTCCTGTGGATGATACTACTCACCTCACAGGGTTGTTGTAGAGCAAACGGCGTAATTCATACAAAGCTGCTGGAACGCTGTTTGGGAACCGCTAAATGCCACAACGTGTCTGCTCTCTGCATAGTTCTGGCGGAGGTCTCCAGTGAGGAGTGAATATTTCCCAGGTGTGCATTGGAATGTGAGAGTGGAAGGCAGGTAAAATGATTGTATCAAGCAAACGGAAATATGAGGTGGGGGGAGCAAAGGTGCCAGATCATGAAAACACGGCAGGTAGGGGACTGAAGCAGCATCCTCGCAGCAGGCAGGAAGTGGGTGTGAAGGCAGGAACCCACGTCGGTAGGTCCCAGATCATCGCGGGTCTTCTACGGCAGGCTCAGGTATCTGGCTGATCAGGAGGAGCAGAGCAACAGCTTCACTTCGAGAAGATATGCTGGTGACTGGTCAGGAAATGGGCTGCATGCACGCCGACTGAGAGGCCGGAAAAGGAGCTGGCTTTTTAAAAGAAGAGTCCAATTGAAGGCACTTGCAGTGGGGAAGGGGTATAAAGAGAAGATAGAAGGCACAGAAGCAGATGCCTGAGTGGGAAGGCAGGTGAAAAGAGAGGCTCATGGTTGACCAGGTGAATGATGGTTATTCCCAGGGCGGCAGGAGGAATCCTTGCTGTGTCGACATAGAGGTGCCCGCAGGATGCCTGGAGGGGGGTGTCTGGTAGACATTAGGACAGTGGAAGTACTGAAATAAGATGTAGGCACAGTTTCACTCTTGTTGCCCAGGCTGGAGTGCAATGGCGCAATCTTGGCCTCCTTCTCCTGGGTTCAAGTAATTCTCCAGACTCGCAGCCTCCAAGTAGTTGGGATTATAGGCACCCTCCACCACGCCACACCAGCTAATTTTTATATTTTTAGTAGAGACAGGGTTTCACCATGTTGACCAGACTGGTCTTGAACTCCTGACCTCAGATGATCCACCCACCTTGGCCTCCCGAAGTGCTGGGATTACAGGCGTGAGACACCATGCTTGGCCCCAGGAATCTTAAATTCTAATGGGGTCATGTGCTCTGCTGCAGGGCTGGCCTCAAGCTCCTGGCCTCCAGCAATCCTCCGACCTCTGCCTCCTCCCACACAGCCGAAGTGCTGAAATTACAGGCATGAGCCAGTGCACCTGGCCTAGTTACAGTTATTTAAAATACCCTGTATGACAAATGTCAATATCTCGGTCATGTTTGAGTGTGATGATTGCTTTGCTTCTTTGAAATGTGTGTGTTATTCTGACTTTTGCTATGCCTCTACTTTTTTGTGTTGTTCGAAAGCCAGGAGACTGAGGGCTGACCTGGAAGAGTAAGTGGGAAGTCATCAGCATAGAGAGGTAGTGATGGTCCAGGTGCTCCCTGAAGTGACCCGGCCACTATTAGCAACAGCCAAGTCCCCCTCTCGTCGCATCACATATCAGGAAAGAACACGTTTGATCGGAGGGATATGTCATGTGCCTTGGAATGTAGAGCTTGAGTGACAGAAAGAACAATTATTTAGTGACAGAAATAGCAGAGGCAGAAGGAGATTGGATGGGGAGGCAATAAAATGTCCCTTCTTAGTTTTTCTACCCTAAATGGAAACTTCCCTTAACTGCTTTTCCTCACTTCCCTTCTAGAGGGATGTGTATAACCTCAGTTACCAATTGTCACATAACCTTTAGACACTATTGGCTTCATAGGTTGAATATCAACATTGGCAGTGACCTCGTAGGCTGTGTCATAAAATGAAACTGAAGAAAAAAAGAGCAGAAAGCAGATCAGCCACTTAGTGATAGAGGAAGATTTCTGGTTCGTAGCTGTGTCTGTTGCCTATATGCTCTGTTATGCCCTCTGTGCCCTGTAGGTGGCACTGTTGACTCGTAGTACCTGCCTTGCCAGTCCCATGCTCAGCTGCAGAGGCCAAGAATGCGTCCACCTGTCTGTACCGGCTGGACCGGGACCCCTGTGATTGAGACAGGTGCATTGGGAACACGCTGAGGACACAGCTTATAGAAAAATGAGGGTACATCAGTGACGTTTTCATTTCAGTGAGGGGAAAAATGATATATGCAATAGGATTTCAGATGGAGAAATTTCTGGAGTGTCAGCAGCATGTCCCCCTAACAAGAGCTGTATGAATGAGCGTGCCATTTGACACGCGGCACAGCATTCTGGGTTGGCTTTTCCTGTTTCTTATTTGCCACAACTCCATATAGGCAGTGTTGTGTCTTTAGGGCAAATCTGTGAGACGGTTCACGATGGACTTGTGGCCTGTACATTTCCCGGATGACGTGCCACCCCCCGGCCCTGCTGTCTGCTTGCCATCATTGCGACTGCTGGCCATGGACATGCTCCAGTTCCTTTGGTGTTCAGGGGTTGCTCTGCTAAGAGGACAGACAGGCTGCCAGAATCTTCCCTGAGCCAGATCATTGCTTTTAGGGTTTTTACTGATTTTCATTTATGGCACCAGAGTCACCACAATGGAACGTTTTTTATTTTGCCCAGCATTTTGGACTAGGCTGATGCTTCTAGCTACGCCTTGATTTTCCGTCTGTAAAAAGGGCCCCATGTCAGAACTTTGTTGACCGAAATGGAGGAGGGAAAAGAGACGTCACATTAAGTTGGAGACACATTTCTGAGCATGTATGATTACAGACAGAGAGCAAAGCAGACCGATGGGCAGTGATGAATACTACATGTGGCAATTACTGGGCCGTTGGGTTTTTAGATTTTTTTAAATGCACTTTTCTGTATTGTTTTTCCTTAACCCATTTATCATTTTTAACAGCTTTATTGAAGTATAATTGACATACCATAAAATCTACCTATTTAAAGAATATGCAGTTTTCACAAAAATGACAATGCCATTGGGAAACCAGGAGCAGGTCAGAGGGAAGGAAAAAGGGCTTCCCGGAGATTTCCTGCACTTTTCCTGTTGTGGGAAAATGACATGTGAAGACATTTAAGAGAGTCTTTTTTTTTGTTGTTTTTTTAATAAAGGTGACACATAAACTCAACTAGCAGTTTTCTTAGATGAAGAAGCAATGTTTGCCTTAAAACTGCTCTTTCTTGTTAGTTCTCAGTCTTCTGGGACGACGCCTCATCAGGAACCGTTCAACACGCCCCTCCCCGTTCCAGCAAGGCGAGGGTGTGAGTCAACCGTTTTACTGTTTTCTGGGTGGGTTTGGAACTTTTGCATTTCTAACCTTAAGCTTGTTCAAAGATTCCAGAAATCTCCAGATTGCAGTATTGGGTTGGAAAACTCCCAAGAGCAATTTCCTCTGAAATTGTGCTGTTTCTATTTCAGGAGAACAGTGACCATAGTATAGAATGAGATGATTTCCCATTCTGTAACTGGGAGCACACACAAAAAGTAAAAGAAGCATTTTCCTGACACATCCAGACTGTTGAAAAGATATCTTTTGAAAGATAAGTAAAAAATTAACTGAAAATAATTTATTTTATAGAAATAGTTTTATTTTTTTCAGTTAATGGTGCTGTCATAAGAAAAGTTACACATCAAAAATAAAACTCAATTGTATACGTTTATGTTTTGTGCTTCATCGTATATTAGGTGGAAAGATTTGACTAAACTTTCAGATTTGTGATGGTATTTCACAAAGCTTAGAGAGAGAGATTTAGGAAGTGTCTTTTAAAAGCTCCTGTTATAACCATTTAAATGCATTGCCCTTTTGGAGAAGAGGGAGGCTACCAAGCCAATTTTCTATGACACGCCAGCCATAAAAAAGTTATTTCCAAGTTCTACGACATGCTTCTCAGCAAGAAGAACTTTCAGTTTTAGGTTTAATTTAATAAGAACTACTATTTATTGTATGCCTATTACGTGCTTTGAAGTTACCTCTTTTCATTACAAGAACACATAGCTTTTCAGAGAATGAAAAGAACTAGATGTCACGTTAGGGAGTGTATTTAACCACGTGTCATAACAGGATTATATTTAATACAAGGTCATATATCAATTGGATGACTCCATCACAATCCCTTGGGTTCCATGAGGAACCGAGGTGGCAAGTCCCTGTGGGAGAGCCCGTCAGCATGGGTGGGGCCACACAAGCAGTGGGGTGCCCCGATCCAGCTGCAAAGGTCCCAGTTACATGCTTGAAGCATTTATTGAAGGGATTGATCTTGACACAGTTGAGACGTGATGCTAACTTTTTTCTCCATTGCTCTCTTTGAACATTCTTGGAGATTTTCCTTTTCCAGCCCTGATTTCATCTCTGGAAGATCAAAGAATTTTCTAATTTCTTTCAGTGATTAAAAAAAAAAAATCTTGCCTGGTCTAGTTCAGTCTTGAATTGATTAATATTCTTCTCCTGTCAATGCTCAGGCTCACACTTGGGTCTGAGGAAACCTGCTGTACAAAGAGAAGATCGCATTTGCCCGCCTTAAAGTAAGAGTATGGGAGCCTCCGAGATACAAGTGGCAAAAGCAGGTGCACTTTGTAGTAATAGTAACTTCCTAGGATGACGTGAACTTTCATTTTCCTGAGGGCATTTTCATATCACACTGGGAGGGAGTTTGGTTGTCGTCTAGCTGAATTCCTCTACTTGTGTTTTCTTCGTTCTGTTTTTCAGTTGATACACTTAAGAGCTAAATGCTGAAAAAGAACTAGATACTTGAGAAAACACTGAATTTCTCAAAATCACAACGTAAGTTTATGGCAGAACCTAATTAGAAGCCTGGTTTTTAGATCACAAGTCAATGATTTTCCCATATGCCGCAGATTGTTGGCGACGCTGATGCCATATGATAGAGAGAAACTGATAAATTAGATTATTAGAAGTGGATACATCTTACAGATATTTCACAACATTCTTCTATCGTAAGTGAGAACGCTTTTATATCTTCATCACTCATCAGTCCTAATATCTTAATCAGTTTTTATATATTGTTTCTCTAGACACATTGCAGATATTTAATTGTGCCCTTTTACACTCCATTTTTCTTAAACTGCAGGATGCATGGCTGGGTTTTCAATGATAGTGTAAAATGGAATATATACAATTTGAAACCATTACTAAAATGGTTATCTTTTTTGTTTTGGTGAAGATATCACTGTTGTAGATAATCCATCTCTAGGGAAAGAGACTAATCAATTCCCCACAAAGATAAAGTATTTTATTAAATGAGAAGAGACTAGACCTCTACTACATTCTCTCTCTCTCTCTCTCTCTCTTGAGATGGATTTTTACTCTTATTGCCCAGGCTGGAGTGCAACGGTGTGATCTTGGCTCACTGCGACTTCCACTTCCTGGATTTAAGCAATTCTCTTGCTTCAGCCTCCCCAGTAGCTGGGATTACAGGCATGCACCAAGATACCTGAGTCATTTTTGCATTTTTCGTAGAGACGGGGTTTCACCATGTTGGCGGGGATGGTTTTGAACTCCTGACCTTAGATGATGTGTCCACCTTGGCCTCCGAAACTGCTGGGATTACAGGCATGAGCCACAGCGCCCAGACTTACATTCTCCTATAAGGCCAATCACAATAGAAGAAAATAAACGTATTGTATTTTCAATGAAAAATGGACTTCTCTGATAGTTTGTTCTAATTTCCTCTACTCCACTGTAAGGTTTTCAATGAGTCCTTTAATGCAAGAGCTCAGCAGCCAGCCTCCCTGTGGGTTACGGTCAGCTTCGCATTTAGACCCATACTCATTTCATAACTCATTCTGCAGACCCCGCCTGATGGCAGTCAGAACAGAGAACCCTTTGGGAGGCCGAGGCGGGTGGATCACAAGGTCAAGAGATCGAGACCATCCTGGTCAACATGGTGAAACCCCGTCTCTACTAAAAATACAAAAAATGAGCTGGGCATGGTGGCACGTGCCTGTAGTTCCAGCTACTCAGGAGGCTGAGGCAGGAGAATTGCCTGAACCCAGGAGGCGGAGGTTGCGGTGAGCCGAGATCGCACCATTGCACTCCAGCCTGGGTAACAAGAGCGAAACTCCGTCTCAAAACAACAACAACAACAACAACAACAAAAAACAAAACAGAGAGCCCAGAACAAGAGAGAATACAAATATCTCTCTTTATAGATTCGCCAAATAGTTTCTCTTATCTTTAATGATGTTTTTCTGAATAACTTCACTTAGAATAGATTATTCTTTCCTATTTGATTCCCATTCCATACAGTCCAGATTCAATCAAGTTGTTAGTTTTGAAGTTTGCATTGTATCTCCTTTTCTCATTAGAATTATAGCAAAATTAAAAATAAGAAAAATAAAAGATTATACTCTCCATTTTTTCTTTCTGTATGAAGCTCATTTCCTGTTTGTGTAGATCCCAGGTTTTGACTTGTATTATTTCTTTCCACTGGAAGAATTTTCTCTGTTTTTTTTTTTTTTTTTTTTTTTGCATCTGTTTTTGTTTGTCTGAGAGAGTCTATTTCTCTTTCACCTTTGAAGGCAACTTCACTGGGTATAGAATTCTGGGTTGGTAGTTTTTCTCTTTTAGCATTTTAAATGATTCATTCTGCTTCCTTCCTGCTTGCATGGTTTCTAATGAGAAGTTCAATGTAATTCTTACCCTTGTTCCTCTATACAAAAGTTTCTCTTTTTTTGTCGTTTTTCCTTTCGTTTCTTTTGACTGATTTCAAAGATTTTTCTTGTCTTTGGTTTTCTGCAGTTTGAATATGTCATGCATAGATGTGGATTTTTTTTGGTATTTATCCTGCTTGGTGTCTTCTGAGCTCCGTGGAGTTTTAGCTTGATATTTGACACTAATTTTGGAAATTTTGATTTCCATTCTTTCTTCTACAAAGAAGCCATTGTTTATGTCTTTAAATATATCTTCTGTCCATTTCTGTTTTTTAGCTATGCACACATTACAACTTTTGACACTTTCCCACATTTCTTGGATATCTATTATTATTTCAGTTCAGTCAACTTTTATTGACTTTTTTCAAGTTGGCTACTCTTTACTCAACCGTATCAAATGTACTAATGAGGCTGGAGCATTTTTGTTGCTATTGTTTTCATGTTAAAGTATTTTCTATTTTTAATAGTTTCCATCTATCTGAACTCAACTATCTAGTCTTATAAGTTGTTTACTTTTTCCAGTAAACACTTTAATATATTAATGTTAGTTTTTTCTTAAAAATTTTTATATTTTTAGAGACAGGGTCTCACTCTGTCACTCACGCTACAGTACAGTGATGCAGTCACAGCTCACTGTAGCCTCATACTCCTGGGCTCAAGCGATCCTTCCACCTCAGCCTCCCGGGTAACTGGGACTGCAGGCAGGCATACATTGCCTGGCTAATATTTTAAAACATTTTGCAGAAATGGGGTCATGCTATGTGCTCTGCTGCAGGGCTGGCCTCAAGCTCCTGGCGTCTAGCAATCCTGCCACCTCTGCCTCCTCCCACACAGCCGAAGTGCTGAGATTACAGGCAGGAGCCACTGCATCTGGCCTAGTCACAGTTATTTTAATTTCCCTGTATGGTAAATGTCAACATCTTGGTCATGTTTGAGTCTGGGGATTGCTTTCTTTCTTTGAAACGTGTGTGTTATTCTGACTTTTGGTTTGCCTCTATGTTTTTTTGTTTGTTTGTTTGAAAGCCAGGAGTGTTGAGCAGCACAGCAGGTGCAGACGCATGCAGGCTTCAGTGTGAGGATTTGCAGTGCTCTGCAGGAGCTGGGCTGTGAGGACTTTGCTGGCTGTGTGGGCAGGAGAGTCTCCCGTTTCTTCCAGGGCCCCTTATTTCCCCTCCCCTTTCAAGTTTGGCCTTTGTGATGCTCCTTAGAGCTTTTCTCACTCTGACCCGTAGTTCCTGTTCCTGGAGATTTATTAGTGCAGGTGGGAGGAAATGGTGGGTGGACATCCTCAGGTATTCCCATGGGATTTGGGTTCTCTGGGCTTGTGGCGGGCCTGTGTCTCCAGGGTGTGGCTCTCCTGGGTGTTTCTGTCCCTCCTCCCGGTGCAATGTGGAGTGATTGGCCCCAGTCACTTCCCTCCAGACAGGTCCCAGTCCACATATTCAAAGCTCTCTCTTCTGGATGGATGCTTTCTTTTCTTTCTTTTGCTTATTTTTCTGAGGGAAAACTGAAGCTAGAGTTGGGTTGAAGTGGGGCAGATAGGGTGGTATTTCACTGTTGCCCTCTGGCCATGTTCTTTTCAAGGTTGAGACTTTAATTCTGTGAGGAAGCAGGGCCTGGGCAGACAGCACTGGGATTACTCTTTCCCTTCCCCTGCCTCCTGCTAGGGAAGCTCCTTTAGATTCCCCTGCATTCTCCCTGTGGATCTCAGTGAGCTCCTTCCTGGAGGAAAAGCCTGTAGAGGTGGGGGTCCCCAGGGCCACAGTCCACACGGATACCAGCAACTCCTCCAAATTCCAGATTGTGGCATCCTAAGCTGTTTCTCTCTAGGTAAGCAAAGCTCATGTTGTTTTTCTCCCTGAAGGTACCTGTCTTTTCCGATCTCTTTGCTCTGAGACCTCGGTTCTCTCGTGGGTCCAGAACAGTAGTTATTTCCATTTCACTGAAACTGTTTTTATTTTAAGGACAAGACTCCTGACTTCCAGTCTCTTGGGGGGCCACAGTGTCTCATTATTGTTTACCACTTGGGAGAACTCACCTTGCGGCACTTACACAAGCGTGACAGTTTCTGTTGTCATTGTTGATCTCTTGATCTTCATTTTTTAATGAACTCAGACTTGAGATATATGTAGCCGCTCCAGCATGAGCCCTTCCATATGATAAGCAATTTATCTTTCCTGCTCCTTCTCCTCTTCCTTGTTTTTATTTTTTTTGAGATGGAGTCTTGCTCTGTCACCCAGGCTGGAGTGCAGTGGTGTGATGTCAGCTTCCTGCAACCTCTGCTTCTCGGGTTCAAGCGATTCTCCTGTCTCAGCCTCCCAAGTAGCTGGGATTACAGGTGTAATGAGAACTGAGGTCTCAGAGCAAAGAGATCGGAAAAGACAGGCACCTTCAGGGAGAAAAACAACATGAGCTTTGCTTACCTAGAAAGAAACAGCTTAGGATGCCACAATCTGGAATTTGGAGGAGTTGCTGGTATCCATGTGGACTGCGGCCCTGGGGACCCCCACCTCTACAGGCTTTTCCTCCAGGAAGCCTGGAGGAAACAAGAACAAGATCATATAAAATGCACCACCATGCCTGGCTAATTTTTTTATTTTAAGTAGAGACAGGGTTTCGCCATGTTGGCCAGGTTGGTCTCGAACCTCTGACCTCAGGTGATCCGCCCACCTTGGCCTCCCAAAGTGCTGGGATTACAGGGGTGAGCCACTGCTCCCAGCCTTCTTTGGGAAATTCTTGATCACTCTTCAACTTAGATATTATTTATATGTTAGTCTTCATTCTACATATCCAATCTAGATTTTTATCTTACTTTAATTTTTTACCCTACCATCACAGAATTAAAATGACTGATGACAACCTTTCCCTGTATTTCTTCCCAGCCTCTGAAAATCAGAAAATCCGTCTTGTGTCAGTACTTCCACTATCCTCATGCCCAAATCAGTTTCCTATCCCACAGTTTCCATTTCTGTTTTTTTTTTCTGCTCACTTTCTGCTGTGAGCCCCCATTCCTGACAGGCTATGGACCAGCGCTGGGGTTTGGGGACCCCTGTTCTAACCAATGCTCCCTTTATTAAAAGGGTTTTTCACTTTGGCTGATGGAAACAGCAAGTGTCGCAAGCTCTGTGTGAGCGACACAGACGATTCCTTTTGGGAAGTTCTTTCCCCTGCTCTGCATCATTTCCTCAAATACATGTACTAATGAGCACTTAGCTGGAGACTGAAGACAGGTACCCAAGGCCTTCTCTCTGCGCAGCAGTCCGCTCTCCAGTCTGTCCTGTGATGTCGCCACCCTGACTTCTTCAAACTTACTACAGGCTCTGCCTGGGTCCTTCCCCCTTCTCTGCCCATTTCTGTTTTTAAATACTTCTGACAAAAATCGTGGAGTCCTCTTTCATTTTCTGTTCCTTTTGTCTTTTATATTAGCCTTTCATTCTTTCCTTCCTTCCACCCCTTCTTCCTCTGCTCATGCCTCTCTTCATTAGGTGACACCTGCAATCACCACCTCCCAGGTTCTTCTGCCAGCGTCGTTTCTCCTATCGAGCCCATTCTTTGTGTCTCTGTCAGATTCATCCCCAGCCACTTTCTTTCTCATTAATATACAATTGTTCCATGCCACCTACAGTGATGAAATCAGAGTCTCCCTCTCTCATTCTCTGTAATCTAGCCTGTCAGTCACCTCCTCCTCTTTCTGCAGTGTGGTGAATCCTCTAGTGAAGTTAATATTATTTTCTGCTATGATTTATGCTGTTTTCCCATCACTAACCTCTTTCTCATGTTCCTGCCTCTGTAAGAGTTTCTCAGGACACTCTTACAAATCAGGATGACATTAACATCTCCCTGATAACCTCAGTCCATAGTGATCTCTGTCACTTCTAGCAATGAAAACACTCAGCTGTATGCCACAGTTTTGAGTGCATCATATGTTCTATGCTTGTGTGTATATGTACACATATGTGCATGTTTTATGCTGTGATTGTTCGACGTGCATAGGTTTGCTGTGCACAGAAACACTTGATTCTTCTATGTGTCATGTGCTCCTTGAGAATAGGGACTCTGACAGTCTTGACCCAAGAATCAGTGACCTGTGTTCACATGGAGCTCTGGGAGCTCTCATAGGCCAATTGGAAATTCAGCATTGGAGTCCGTCAGTGAGTTTCCAGAAATCCTCAAGGAAGTTCTTATTCAGCAGGTATGAGAGTTATCCATTTACATTTGTGCTTCACAAAGATTAACACCCTAGAGAAGTCTACGATGAACACAAAACAAGGTACACTGACGCTGACGTCAGGAAGAGCACTGTTCAGAAACAGTCGCCTTCAAGAGGCTTGTTGGAGACACAGCCTTGCTGTTCCACGAAGATAAATTAAGGCACTAAGTACCCCAAACAGAAGCAATCTGTTCACGTCACCATTAATCACACCAAGAACTATGTTTCATTTGATTTTACACCCAACTATAAAAAAGGGGGAGTGGAGAACAAAAACAACTCTTTGCCTTCAGCTGTGAATTTAGAAAGGCTAAAAAAAAGTCATGAATATTTTATTGATTAGATGCTGATCTTCACAAACAGGACACAACAGTTACAATGTACTAGGTTTCAATTAATCTCGGCTTTCCCTCTGAAGCTAGTTGAGAGCTTGTCATCAGTTAGAAACAAGAACAAGATCATGTAAAATTATCCCTTGATAAAACATATAAGAGGCAATTACACATGTAATAGTGTTATCACTCATCTTTGATGTGCCATAGAATGCTAGTGTGATACATTTTATTTTGCAGTGGCATTTTAAAAAAAAGAAATCTACGGCTCTGGTAAAAAAGCTAGACCAAGTCTTAGAAACCATGAGCAAGACATGGTCAGTCGTGTCTGGAATGGACAGGAAAGGGAAGGGTTATGTTACTGCTCTAGCACCCTGAGCATTATTACACATACCATTATTATTGGTTTTAAACTTGAGTGCAGTAAAACCATTTTGCACACTATATACTAATATTTTCTCCAGAAAATACTCCAATATATTTTAGTATATTGTGGTTATGATATGGGATCATATTTTATTGTCATGAAACAATGGTTTTCTAGTAGAGTTTTATATAAGAATTACCTGGAGAATTTCTGAAAAATAACAGTGCCTGGGTACCCCCCAGCCTAATGAAATCAGAATCTCTCTGAGTGGATACCTGATGTTAGAGTTTTTAAAAAGTTGTCTAGGCAAAGATAATATTCAGTCAGAGTGGAGCATTGACAGTGAAAGGTTACAATGAATTGAAATAAATCACTACTACTTTTCTATTTATTTATTTTATACTTTTCCTAAAGAGTAAAAGGAAGCATATGCAGAATATACAAACACAAATTAAAAATGGAATAATTAGAAGTTCTGATAATTGGGGTTAATAATAAATAACAGTGCCGAGCTCTATGGTTTGCTAGTTTCCAATTCTTCTATTTGTCAGGCTTTGGTATTGAAGCAGGATCTCAGAGGCGTTTTAACTCGTTCAGGAGGGAAGCGCCTATTAAATGCATAATTTATACATCTTAATTGGTGTCTAGTTTCAGGAAACAGTTAAAGAGGCTCCGGCAACATTTTACCACCAAGGAATGACTTACGACATAGCCAATGGCAGGAACAGGAAGGACTGTGTGACTCCAGGCAGGTTACATCACTGCTTTGTATGTCTCATTTCATTCTGGCAGATGAGGATAATATGACACTCTCTAGAAAACGCTAATATTGTAAAACTAATTTGGTCTAGAAATATGCTGAAGTAGAATGTCAATTTGAAGTAAAATAAAGCGCCATGAGCAAACCCTAATTACTCATCATGGTGGATTTTCTATCAATCCTCTTACTTTGAAGGAGAAATAGAAATAAAAGTATACTCTTGGAAAGGCTGTAATTTGTGTCTGCCGAAGCCAGGATACTCACAGAGGCTCAGGCTTAAATACCATTTATCTGCTTTACAGGCCAAGTGAAAATCAACTTCCTCCTAGAGTTGCCTTGAATTTGGGTTTCTAATCAAGTGGCTCTGCTGTGCTTTCACAACCAGAGCTCTGTCTGTCACCATGAATATTTTACACAAGTTGAATAGGAGAAATATAACGTGTGTCTTTGATTTAAATTATAGGGTGCCGTTACTCATCTCAGAATGATCTTTGTAAATATAAAATTTGTTTTTTAAGGTTACACAGGTTTATTTCAAAAGGAGCTTTCATAATATCCTTTCAAAGTTAGGAACACAGAAAGAAAATCCACCCAAAGCTGAAGCTATATCCTTTCTATTGTTTTATTATAGAAAATAATATATCTCCTTATACCTCAGTTATGATCCTAAATTGAAATTTCAGACCCCAGTGGCTTATAAAGTTACTTGCAAACTACAATATATCTCTCTTAATATAAAAACTTGAAGCAGGTGAATACTTTAAAATCTCTTAAAACGTAAAATTAGGAAAGAGAAAAGAACTCACAGAAATACATCAAAATGATCACAATTATTGTGACAGTCTGTACTTGTATTTTGTATGTCTCTATTTATGACTATTTCACTCACACTCATGAAACTTCCAAAAAAAATTGTCATTTTCACTTGTGACAAGTAAGAACATTAGCTCTCAGGGAGTTCCGGTTACTTTCCAGAGGTCAGACAAGTCAAGCCAAGAGCTTATTTTCTCCCCCGTGGGAGGAGGCTGATGGTCCATCAATCCTGTGAGAGCTCAGGGGGGAGGACAAGAGGAACAGGAAATGAAGGCAAGGGATGTGTTCTCCTTATAGCTCCCAAGGATTTTCACTATGAACAGGGAAGAGGGGCATCCGCAGACACACCCGCAGTGCGCTTGGGTATGTGTTTAGTGCTGTGTGTCTAGACTGCCTGGAGAGCATGGACTCTGGCCACTTTTCTTCCAAGTTATCTTCCCAGAATTATCAGGTATGTGTTCACAGCGAGTCCCTTCTCCACATCTAGACATGGCCTCCACCCCCAGAGCCTCACTGCAGCACAGACCAACCAGAGTGTGACCTGCACCCTGGAAGTCCCAGCATCTGCGGATGATCTTCCCCTGCTCTTCCACCTAAGCCCTCTTCCACTGAGCCTGCAAGTCCATGACCGGGGTGCTTCCACATCGACCCAATTGCCCCTCAAAGCCCTGCCCGCTTCCCTCCTTACCAGGCATCACACCTGGGGGCTTCAACACTGAGGTTCTCAGACCCCGGTAAGGTGAGGCTCAGCTCTGGCAAGGACGCAGCCTTCTCCCGGCTTCACGCTGCTGTTTCAGCACCTAATGTGATTTTAGGTCCAACCTTTCTCTTTATTCCTCACTATGTATTTCTCTGCTGGAGACAATGTCATGATACTTCAGGCAAAAGTTTCTCCAAAAGTGTATGTTAGGAAATGGGAATTTTGCACAGATCAACAATGATTGTTGGGAAGAAAAGGAAGTTGGCTTATCTCAAATGCCTCTTTTCTTCAATACTTTGGTTTCTGGAGGTCAGTGTGCGGATGTACCTTTCCCCCATTCCCAGGGCTGTATTGATTACGTCTCTGGGGTTTCCTTTCAAGCCTCAGAGGGCCTTGTTGGTTGCCTGGACTTTGTGGAGTGACATAATAGTGGATGTGGGCGTGGACATACTTAAGTGGTGTCCTTTGCTTGAAGTATCGAACTTCAGGTGGTTTCTAGTTTACCTTCCTTTGCCAGTCCTGTGTATTGGATGCCACTCAGATTGTACTATTGGAAGGACTGGAGTATTACACATAATTATGACATAAATGTTTCATCACCAAAGCATGCAAATTTTCATAATATAGTATAGAGTCTACTGCCCTGAGTCTTAAATATTGTACTTGGAAAGCTTCATCCAGGGATGGGTTCATATGTAGCAACCTGACACTTTCTATTGCATCTGAAATTAATGATTTAAAAGGAAAGAAACGAGGACTGTGATATGGAAATATGTCACGTTTGCTGACTGAAACAACAAAGTCTTCTTTTCTTTTTTGGAGACGGAGTCTTGCTCTGTCGCCAGGCTGGAGTGCAGTGGCGCAATCTTGGCTCACTGCAAACTCCACCTCCTGGGTTCAAGCGATTCTTCTGCCTCAGCCTCCTGAGTAGCTGGGACCACAGGCGTGTGCCACCACATCCAGCTAATTTTTTTGTATTTTTAGTAGAGATGGGGTTTCACCCTGTTGGCCAGGATGGTCTTGGTCTCTTGACCTCGTGATCCGCTCGCCTCGGCCTCCCAAAGTGCTGGGATTACAGCCGTGAGCCACCGCGCCCGGCCAACAATTGAGTCTTCTTTGCAATTTTATTCATTAATGATTTCATGCAACTATGATTATGGTTTTGTCTTAGTGTCTTTTCCTATCCTATCATCCTCTAAATGTTAAATGTCTTCTATTAGTTTATTTCTTAGGGCTCCAGCTGAGATAAAAGCAATTTATTCTCAATGCAGTGCAAATATGCACGGGATTTCAAGCTTCCACCGACTTCCTCCGTGAGGAATAGAGCTCTGTACTCTTCTTCAATAACTGTAAGGTGGTCTATTCATGGCAAGCTGCCCTCCTATAATGTGCGTATGACTTATATCCAGAAGCGAAATATGAAATAAAACCATAGTTATGGAAATAGAGGAGAAACAATATTCATTTGGGGGCAGCTTTGGTTAAAGCTCATCTAGTTCTCTCTGAGGTGTAAATCCCCAGGTGATAATCAGCTTTGTCTGGAAACTAGATTTATGCGTTTAATTGAGAAAGTCTTCGAGGCTGGAATAGTTAGAACATTGTAGAGTTTTATAGTTGGTTAGAATCTTGTGGAGCAAACTTAAATATAACTTTTAGAGTATGTGCATTTAGAAAGCGAATTTGAGTTTCTAAAGCCAATTTAGAATAACGGAGGCAGGCAGGCATGCATGCCAGTACTAATCCACAGTATGCTGTTCTCTTTCACTATGGCGAGAAAATACATTTATAGAGAATGTTCAAATATTGTGCATCAGTGTCCAATGCTAATTTTGCTGTAAGTTTCATTGTAGCTTAATTCTCGCTCTTCTTTAAAAGTTTCTGTTGTTGTAGTAATCAAGTGCCATGCTTGTATGAGGTCATGAAAAGAATGCAGTAAGGGCACATTGGTGTGCAAGCCAAGGCTTCTGCTGGTCCCTTGCACAGTGTGATTTAGCTTCCTCTGTTACTAAGATGTGGACCCACCATCTATGCTTAGGGTGGCCCTGATGTTTCTGAAGCAATCTTCACACGGCACAGTCCAGGGCACATCAGTGCTGCTGACCTCCCGTACCTCCCTTTCCTCCCTGCTGCCATCCTCTGAGTCTTCATGCTGGGTCCCTGCCTGTAAGCGCACAGCGTCACCTGGAGAGCAGCCTCACCTGGGCATCAGCTGGCATCACAACTCCTCCAGCCCGCCCAGCACGTGTTCATCTCCCTCCGCAACCAGGTCCTCCACACTGCTGCTAGCTAGAGTCCTGTTTCATTTGAACAAATCTTAAGCTTCCTAATGTTTACATACAATTGATTTCATTTGTATGAAAAAGCAAGAGGCTGAGGGAGAGGTGGATCATTCCACAGCATGAGAACAGACCCTTCCAGGATGCCTTCCTTGCCTTGTAATGGGAACGGAACCCAGGCTGGGCTGCTTGAGAGTTGGTGGGAGGAAAAGCAGCTTTGTTCAGGAGCCAGCAAATGGAGACGACGGCAGACTGGTGTCCTAAGTACCATCTTAAGTTAGTATAGATTTCAGGCTCTTTTTTACGTTAGAGGCAGCAGGGTGGAGAGGAGGGAATTGAGATCGGGTCATGTGATCATGATCGCAGACAGCTCAGCACCAGCGAGGGTCCAAGAAGGTTGGGACCTTTGTCCTTGGTCAGGCCATAGAGCTCCTGTAAATCTTCAACAAAACATCTTTAGTTGTTCACATACGTCCCCCTGTCATCCCAAAGTTAGCTTCGAAAACTACACGTGGCTGTTTCTGCATTTTATCTCAGCGCTCTAAAGTTATCCTAGCCTGCATGCAGGACTGGGCAAAGACCCCTTAAACAAAAATGGAGCACGTTATGTTCAGTCATTCGCTGTCTCCCTGTTACAGAATCAGTGCTACCGTCTCCCTTTTTCTCTATCACGCTTCCAGACAGATCTTCACTTTACGGCTGAGAGGGGCACGTATTGGAACATCTCCTCCTCTTTGATCTGGTCCTTCTTCTCTGACCTCTCTCTGTGCCTCTCTTATTTAGAAATCCCACCGTCCCTGTCAGGTCAGGTCTCCATCTCACCCCTGTCCTCACATCCCAGGGGATTCAGTCTTTGCTCCTCCTCACACATTTCTCTCCTCCCCTGGATCTAACTTTGTTGTTTACTTTTCTTCACAGCAAGAGTTCTGAAATTTCCACACTATGCTGCCCTTCTCTGAAACACCCTTTACTTGCTCTGTTTTCAAAATGTCAGTAGGGGTATAAACTCTGCAGACCTTCCCACTTGAGTTTTTTAATGGGAATGGTCTCAGAGGGAAACATCTGATCTGAGAAGCATTGTCCACGGCCACAGTGCCATAAAATCACGGCACATGAAGGAGATGGTCAGAGCAGGCAGCCATTCCTTTGCTTTTAAATTCAACTGAACTCTTTTTTTTTTTTGAGACGGAGTTTCACTCTTGTCACCCAGGCTGGAGTGCAATGGCGCAATCTCGGCTCACCGCAACCTCCGCCTCCTGGGTTCAGGCAATTCTCCTGCCTCAGCCTCCCAAGTAGCTGGGATTACAGGCACACGCCACCGTGCCCAGCTAATTTTTTGTAATTTTTAGTAGAGACGGGGTTTCACCATGTTGACCAGGATGGTCTCGATCTGTAGACCTCATGATCCACCCGCCTCGGCCTCCCAAATTGCTGGGATTACAGGCTTGAGACACCGCGCCCGGCCTTCAACTTAACTCTTTTAGCAAGTAACTTGGCTGGATGATGGGGGCATTCAGGTTCAGGGCTGAGAAGAAATAGAGCAAATACAGTATACTGGGGAAGGGGGATTTACCTTCTCCCCGTCCTGTGTTTTTCTAACATTTCTTCTCAAAACTACTGTACCCACGAGAGGGGAGCATTGCACTCTTCATCCTGGGCCTTTCTCTCCCTTCTCGGGGCTTCCCCCTAGAAAGGGAGGAGTGCATTTGATTGGTTGGTGACTGATGTCCCTGGACCAGGGTGGCTCTGTGGTGACATCAGGGATGGCCCACCTGTCATCCTTTGTCTGTCCTTCCTGCCTGTGTCTGGCCTGCAGCCCCCTCCATGCAGCCTGGTCGGTGAGTGTCTTTGGATTACATGCTCCAGGCCCTGCTGACCTCTGCATGTAAGCTTGGGACGGGGAACCCGATGATTTTAACTTGGCCGTAAGAGTCCTCATGTTGACCTCAGCACCAACCAAGTTGTCCATTCCAGTTTTCCACAAGGAGCCCTGCATTGGTGTGGCTTCTCCATCAGCAGCCAGCCCCTACGCATGTTATATGTTCTATTAACTCTGGAGGGAAGGTGACCAGGTGGCAGGTCTTGGGAAAACCTCCCTACTGCTGGCCCCTGTCTAAAGTTCTAAACCGTAAGGATTTTCTCAGCCTCCTCTGCACTCTGCTTGCCTTGGACTTGCGACATGTATCAGGAAGGTGCCAGGCGACTTTCGCAGATGATCTGCAATCTTCCACTGCCCCGACCTGAAGCATCATCAGCACAGCATCACAGAGCGCGTCACGGGTCAGATAAGAAGATGAGCAGGCCTCCTCGCATCTAGTGCTCAAGCTTCTGTTAGCCATCGTGCCCGCATAAAAGCCTGTGGGACCCGTTTCCGCATTTTCTCTTCGGATTGTCCCTGCTTCACATTAGACCTGCTGCCACTTCGTTCCAGGCTCCCATTTCTTCTTTCCTAAACCACAGAGCTAACTCACCCCTTGTTCTTCTGTTCCATTGTCCCACCTTTGACCAAACTCTGGACCTAAACTGCAGCACTGAGAGCATCAATATCCTGAGCCTGAAACCCTTTAATTAGTTCCTAAAAAAATACAAACCAGCCCCTACGTGTCTCAGTATTCACAGGCAAAAGCAGTAAAGGCTGTATCTACCTTTCACTTCTCTCTTTTCCTCACTCACGTATGCAGAAAAATCCGTAGTTTCCTTTCCTGATACATTCAATGCATCGTTCACGTTGTTTCGTCTGCCTCCAGAGAGGTGTGCAGTCTTTTACGGCCTGCGATCTCTGGGTTCCATAATGCATGCTCCCATTGCTTCACACAGGACCCTGTTATGCTCCAACCCAGGCATCTTTTTTTCTGTTTGTTCGTTTGTTGGTTTGAGATACAGTTTCATTCTTGTTTCCCAGGCTGGAGTGTAATAGTGCAATCTTGGCAACCTCTGCCTCCTGGGTTCAAGTAATTCTCCAGCCTTGCCACCTCTGAGCAGCTGGAATTACAGGCA